>NC_089837.1:203816247-204418293 GCF_035609145.1 Eleutherodactylus coqui | reverse complement strand
TATTGTTTCAGCTGTATCCTGCTCCCTGAACACAGCCGGGTTATGAAGAACAGAGCCGGGTTATGACGAACAGAGTCGGGTTATGAACAACACAGCGGTCCAGCTGTGTTCTGCATACCCTGCATGGAGCGCACAGCTGTACACTAGCTGAGCGTTTCAAGAAGAGAACAGCTGGATGCAGAAGACAAGTGGCCCTACTTGTCATCTGCATACCCCGCTCGGAGCGCTCAGCTGTATAACAGCTGTGCGCTCCATGAACAAAGCAGGAGAATACAGAAGACAGCGCTCCAGCTGTCTTCTTTATACCCTGCTCGGAGCGCAAAGTGATCGCTCAAAACTGTCAAACTGCTGTTTTGAGCAATCACCCTGTCCTGTAAATGCACACAACGATTATCGCTCAAAAGACGTCTTTTGAGCGACTTTTGAGCGAGAATTGTTGCGTCTAAACCAGGCATTACATAAAACATCTGGTTCAAGTTGAAACGCACTTCATTAATATCAATATGCAATGTAATTCAAAGGTCTGGAAACACCCATATAGAATGAAAATTGTCTGGAAAATGCTGATTCAATTTTGCATACAAGCTGCAGGGGAAGGGAAAAACCTGTTAGACCATGTGATCAACATGATGGCCATTTTGGATTACACTCTTATGTTTTCTATAGGAATGTTAGTGAGTGTTATTTTAAACTGGCAGAAAATGCACCAGAAAATAATAGTGTGCATCATTTTACATAACTTTAATTGTTCTCCTGTTAAAACAGTGATTTTATGTAAAATCCAAAAATTGACCATAATCTCTACACAATGTGTTCAAAATGCTGCCCACCATGTTAAGCCTATCCTTTTAACCCATTCATGATAAATCCTCACCAAAACATTAGGCTGAATGCTAGCACATATCTTCTCAGATTAAACAAGTGCCTTGATATGACCTAACAGAAATCCAAAGGGGTCAAATCAGGAGAATGTGGTGGCCACTTGATTGTAACCTTACGAACAATCCACATTTGGGGAAACTGCATATCAAGATAGTCTCTGACAATGTCCCCATAGTGAGGCAGGGCGCCATCTTGTTGGAAGAATTATGGACGTTTCATCCACTGACAGCCATGAAGGAAACACCTTTTCATCTAACAACCTTGTGCTGCTGTTGGCTCTTGATGTTACCTCAATGCCCACAATTTGGGCACCCCATGCATCACACTACATAGCATCACTTTAGGTGAGGTAACCATTTTATCTGATGCTAGGACACATTACAGACGTATTCTCTGCTAGAAACATTGTACATGTAGAAGTACTACATGATGTGCAATATGGCCATTGTTAGACAATAAAAAAATCAAATAATGACTTGAAGGCGAAAGTCAATTTATGGTTTCTCATCTGTGATGGAACCTCCGGCTGGAGGTTCCATTGCAGATCTAGCCCAAAATACCAGGGAAAAAGCGTGCATGCAGCGCTTTTTCTTTTGTTAAGAAGCCAGGCAGCTGAGCGGAAACCCTATTATAGTCAAGGGGATCTGTTCACCACTGTTCGGTTCCATCGTGAGACAAAGCCAGTCAACCGTGGGGATTCCCTTTTCCTACTCCGTGAATGGAGCAGAAAAGTGGAATCTCGAGGGCAAGTGTGAAACCACCCTATGCTTGTGTCTGTCTATCTATCTATCTATCTATCTATCTATCTATCTATCTATCTATCTATCTATCTATCTATCTATCTATCTATCTGTCTCATATGTGTCTCATATGTGTCTCATATGTGTCTCATATCTATCTATCTATCTATCTATCTATCTATCTATCTATCTATCTATCTCATATCTATCTATCTATCTATCTATCTATCTATCTATCTATCTATCTATCTATCTATCTGTGTGGTGTATGATTTGTGATCAAGGTGGGGATGGAGATAGGGCTGAATATTTTTGATAAATACAATGTTATATAATTTTATGTGGCATTTATTTTTGGATATGGAAATATCCTATAATGATTATTTAAAAGCTAAAAATAACCCACAACTGTTTTATATTTATTTTATAGTCTACCTTGAAGACTGCTTCTCAGGAGACGGAACAGATTACCGAGGAACAGAATCCAAAACACGATCTGGGAAAACATGTCAGGAATGGACAGCAACCAGTCCCCACCCCCCAAAGTAGAGAACAACAATATTTAATGTATAAGTGAAAAACTAGGCAGTGTACAATTTATTTCTATTCATAGTAATGTTCAAAGGACTTGGATTTATGTGTCACCATAAAAAGTACTGTATTTTCCGGCGTATAAGACAACTGGGCGTATAAGACGACCCCCAACTTTCATCTTATACGCCGGGAATACACTGTAGAAAAAATAAAAATCAATACTCACCTCCCGCAGTGCTGCTGCAGGCTGTCGCTCCCTCTTGCACACGGGGCTTGAATGGCTGTGATTGGCTAATGCAGTGCTGGCTTTCATTGGCTGACGCTGCGCTGAGTTAGCCAATCAGAGCATTAGCTTTCTGGAGGCGGGGCATTTAAGCCCCGCATCCAGAAAGCAATGATCAGTCGGTGTGGAGGAGGGAGCGACAGCCTGCAGCAGCACCACAGATCATCGCAGAACGCCGAGGGAGGAGAGTATTGATTTTTTTTTCTACAGCTTATTCCCGGTGTATAAGACAACCCCCGACTTTGGACAAGATTTTCTAGGGTTAAAAAGTCGTCTTATACGCCGGAAAATACGGTAGGTGATTTAGTTATTTTATTTGTTTTAATCTAATATAATTTTTGCTAAATTAGGGCTAATGCCCACGGACAGATTTCTGATGCGTTTCCCGCAGAGGAATTCCACAGCTATTAGGTTCTATTGAGCCTAATAGCTTTCCTGCTGCCAATGCTCACATGCGGACTTCTGCAGCAGGAGGTCTCCATTAATACAGTATTATTTCCGCGGCGGAATTCTGTGATAACTCACGTTTTTAAACGTAGTACTCCTGCAGCGGAAATCTGCGGCACTCGTGGGCATGAGCCCCTAATCTAAAATAAAAAATAATCCACCAATGTATTTGATATGACTTACAAACATGTGGTTGTCCACAAGACCTGCTTTTACCATATATGACTAGGTACATGCCCTGCTGATAACTGAACGCAGAGTCACATGACACGTGAAAGGAGCGTTCAAGTAATATAATCATGTTAGTCATGTTGCAGATATACAAAGTGAACAAACATTTACACAAAAATAGTAGCATTGCATGACATGCAAGAAACAAAATTTTGCAACTGCCGAGTCCAGGAAACACTGAGTATTTTCCCGTATTTCCTGAGTATTTTCGTTTTTTATTTGTTCATTGGGTCTATTGATTTTTTTCCAGTGTTGCTCTTCTTGATTGAGCAATGGAAAAGGACATTGTGAAATGAAACTTTTGCTTTGAGCAGAGTCTGCAGAGCTACTAGAGCCCCATTTACACCAGCCCATGATCGCTAAAAAATTGCTAATCGGCCATCGTTTTAGCGATAATCGGTGCGTGTAAATGTGCGCCCATCGTGTGCTTTTCGCGCTCTGCTAGCTGATCATTAAAATTCAGTCCAGCCTAAAAATTGTTCTTCACTCTTATTAGAAGTTCTCCAGGGGGAGTGGGGGGTGCTGATAACATTGTTTTCCCCTTGAGAACAAAGGATCTGAGCGCAGATAATAGCCCTCAGGCTATTAACTGCATTCAGTGAAGGCTTCATTTGCACGCTTAATTGGTACTTTAGTAGCTGAGTAGCTACTTAATAGTTTATGCAAAATGATTGCTCAGAGCTGTCACTCAAACTGTCGATCTTTGAGCGATCATCTACTGGTGTAAATGGGCCTTAAGTGTTTTTGCCAGCACCTAAACAAATAATGCCCCATACTGTCCTAGTCACTCTCATGTCAAGTTCTTTAGGGTTCTTTCACATGAATGGTTTTGATACAAGTTTTATGCAGTTTTTTAGGACAAATCAAGAAGTGGATAGTCAACGGAAGAGAATTATATAGTAAAGATTCTATTTATTTATTTTTTTAACCAACTCTTGATGAAATAGACGATACTGACCAAATGACGATAGTGTGAACCAATACAGTCTATATTTAAAGCACATCATCTTAATTAGCATAATATAAGAAGCACAACTTCGTAGTCTATTATTTTTTGAAGAAGTAAATATTTGCCTGAGATACCATTATGGTTAGCACAATGACTCTGACCAGCTCCGTACATGTATGTCAGGAACTTGGCACTAAACAACCAACTGTGAACATTAATGTAGTCCATTACAATGATTATTGTGTTTTTAATAATAATTTTATTATTCTTTTACCAGCTATACGCCTACAAAAAATCCAAATGCTGGGCTAGATTCAAATTTTTGTCGAAACCCAGATTCTGATCCGAATGGTCCCTGGTGTTATACTACAGACCTTAATGAACGTTTTGAGTTTTGCAACATTCCACAATGTGAAGGTCAGAAGGAATTTTTGTTTATTAATAATATAATTATAAGAAGAGAGATATGTCATTATTAATAGACCATGTGGTGGGTGGTGAGCATCTTCGGTCTTAGAAATGCTTGATCACTATGAATAAGGGGTAACAAGAATAACGCTGGATTTTAATATTTTTTGTAGAAGAATGTTTTCATTGTAATGGAGAAAATTATAGAGGTAAAGTTGCAAAAACAAGGTCTGGATTGGAGTGTCAAAACTGGAATTCACAAAAACCTCATGCGCATGGCTATAAACCTGAAAGGTAAAAGAAATACAGTGATACTAGATAAATAGCTTCCCTTGTGTTTGACTAAATCTTATAATTACATGTAAATAAGAAATGTAAAGCTGGAAAATGGAAAATTAATACAATATAAAGTTTAGTTGCTTTTTTTATACAAAATTCTTGCCAGCTATAGAAACAAAGCTTGGTTGTTAGAATACTGTTGCCATTTGATGTCTAGAATAGTGTATTTTGCTGTGCTGCTAAACCTGACTGACCGATAGTCAATAGGAAAAATCATAAAAAATCATAAAACAGATCCATTGTAATCCTCATGACTCCAGTAATAACAGAAGCATGATGCAAGTGTGAATAAAGCTTAAAAGATGTCTTCACAAAGGCCAAAATTAGCCCATACTACGCACCAAAACTCGCAGCTTAATTTGCCGCTGTGGAATTCCACACCAAAATCCGCATGTCTAACTGTGGATTTTGATATGGAATTGTAGTTAGTTTTTAAGCCATTTTCAATTCTGCATCAAAAGCTGCAGGCTTTTGTCCTGTGTCTTGCAGTGCGGATTGCAGGCTAATTACTGCACCCTAAGGCTAGCTACACACAGGTGAGTGCAATATCGGGCTGAGAAACTCGGCCTGATATCATACTCGTCAACCTGCGTTTTACTTGCAGAAGCAAGGTGATTTTTAGCCAAAATCGCCTTGCATCACTTCTGTGAAATTCCAATCCTATTGTGCAAGTTTCTTGCTCAATAATGGATCGGAAGTATTTCCCATTGATTTTAATGTGAAACCTTGCATCGTGCTCTCATGCACATCACACGGCATGTGAAAGTCATGTCATGCATTTAAGGTCCCACTGAAATCAATGAGTGATGCATTCCAAGGAACGCAAAAAAACTGAACATACAGCGATTTTTTTCCATCGCCACATCTCAGTTCATATTCACGCCAGACTCTCAGCTGTGTGAAACTAATCTAACACTATTAGCTTATCAAGCTAGGGAATGTGTCAAACATGACAAAAACATGCAAGAGGTAAATATGCCATGCTTATGGTTTTCTTTTAATAATTAGAGATGAGCGAGCACCAAAATGCTCGGGTACTCGTTACTCGGGACGAACTTTTCGCGATGCTTGAGGGTTCGTTTCGAATAACGAACCCCATTGAAGTCAATGGGCGACCCGAGCATTTTTGTATTTCGCCAATGCTCGCTAAGGTTTCCATGTGTGAAAATCTGGGCAATTCAAGAAAGTGATGGGAACGACACAGCAACGGATAGGGGAGGCGAGGGGCTACATGTTGGGCTGCATCTCAAGTTCACAGGTCCCACTATTAAGCCACAATAGCGGCAAGAGTGGGTGCCCCCCCCTCCCAACAACTTTTACTTCTGAAAAGCCCTCATTAGCATGGCATACCTTAGCTAAGCACCACACTACCTCCAACAAAGCACAATCACTGCCTGCATGACACTCCGCTGCCACTTCTCCTGGTTTACATGCTGCCCAAACCCCCCCCCCACGACCCAGTGTCCACAGCGCACACCAAACTGTCCCTGCCCAGCCTTTAGCTGCCCTCATGCCACGCCACCCTCACGTCTATTTATAAGTGCGTCTGCCACAGGAAAAGCAGGCACACACTGCAGAGGGTTGGCATGGCTAGGCAGCGACCCTCTTTAAAAGGGGCGGGGCGGTAGTCCACAATGCTGTACAGAAGCAATGAGAAATCCAATCCTGTGCCACCTCCATCTGGAGCTGCACACGTGGGCATAGCAATGGGGAACCTATGTGCCACACACTATTCATTCTGTCAAGGTGTCTGCACGCCCCAGTCAGACCGCGGTTTTTTATAAATAGTCACAGGCAGGTACAACTCCGCAATGGGAATTCTGTGTGCACCTACAGCATGGGTGGCTCCCTGGAACCCACCGGCGGTACATAAAAATATCCCATTGCATTGCCCAACACAGCTGAGGTAGTAATGTCGTGCTTAATGCAGGTGGGCTTCGGCCCACACTGCATGCCCCAGTCAGACTGGGGTTCTTTAGAAGTGGACAGATGTAGGTTAAACTCCGTGTGCACCTACAGCATGGGTAGGTGCCAGGAAGCCACCGGCGGTACATAAATATATCCCATTGCAGTGCCCTACTCAGCAGAGCTAACGTCAGATACAATACAGGTGGGCTTTGGCCCACACTGCATGCCCCAGTCAGACTGGTAATATGTACCTTAACAGTAACCTCGTTGGTGGTAATGTGGTGGTGACTGCGGACCTAGTAGCGTGGTTTTATGTAGTTGGTTTTCGGAATGTGGCCATGATTAAGTGGGCCGTGGCGGGGGGATGGTGGTGGTGCTCTCTTGTAGTGTCGTTAAAGGTGAAATTCTTGGACTGCCACCAGACGGACCAATGCAAAGGTATTTGCCAAGAATGTTTTCATTGTTGGAGGAGGAGGGGGATGTTTTGGAGGCACTATGTGTCCTCTCCACGTGTCCGTGGTTATATGCACCTTAACAGTAACCGCGTTGGTGGGAAATGGCCTCGCCGCCATCATGTCTTTGTGAAGCCTCTGTTTCCACACCCCAGTGACATACCATTAGCTGCGGTATAGGCAGAGCCCCGAATTATTAACATTTCAGCGGTAGTATTAGGGACAGGCCCCACTAACATATCACTAGCAGCAGTATAGGGGGAGCGCAGTCTTAGTTCCATTTCAGTAATAGTAGCACTCAAGACAGGCCCCAGTAACAATTCCGAAGCAGCAGTATAGGAGGAGCGCAGTCTTAGTTGTCATTTCAGTAATAGTAGCACTCAAGACAAGCCCCAGTAACAATTCTCATTGCAGCAGTATAGGAGGAGCGCAGTCTTAGTTCCATTTCAGTAATAGTAGCACTCAAGACAAGCCCCAGTAACAATTCCGAAGCAGCAGTATAGGAGGAGCGCAGTCTTAGTTCCATTTCAGTAATAGTAGCACTCAAGACAAGCCCCAGTAACAATTCCCATTGCAGCAGTATAGGAGGAGCGCAGTCTTAGTTCCATTTCAGTAATAGTAGCACTCAAGACAAGCCCCAGTAACAATTCCGAAGCAGCAGTATAGGAGGAGCGCAGTCTTAGTTCCATTTCAGTAATAGTAGCACTCAAGACAAGCCCCAGTAACAATTCTCATTGCAGCAGTATAGGAGGAGCGCAGTCTTAGTTCCATTTCAGTAATAGTAGCACTCAAGACAAGCCCCAGTAACAATTCCGTAGCAGCAGTATAGGAGGAGCGCAGTCTTAGTTCCATTTCAGTAATAGTAGCACTCAAGACAAGCCCCAGTAACAATTCCCATTGCAGCAGTTTAGGGAGATAACAGTCTCTTTCACATTTCAGTAGCTGCAGTATAGACAAGGCCCCAGTTACATTTATGTAGCAAAAGTGTAGGCCAACCCCACACACCTTTCTGTACGATGAGTGCAGGCGAAGAACATAGAAATTACTATGATTACACTGTAGGTGAGGGCCCCAAAAAATTGGTGTAGCAACAGTACTAATGTACCTCAGAAAAAATTGGCCATGCCCAACCAAGATGGCAGGTGAAACCCATTAATCGCTTTGGTTAATGTGGCTTAAGTGGTAACTAGGCTTGGAGGCAGCCCAGTTTAATGAAAAATTGGTTCAAGTTTAAGTTTCATCGTTTGTAAGAGCATTGAAACGTATAAAAATTGTTTGGAAACATTATATGAGTGAGCCTTGTGGCCCAAAGAAAAATTGCCCGTTCGGCGTGATTACATGAGGTTTCAGGAGGAGGAGCAGGAGGAGGAGGAGGAATATTATACACAGATTGATGAAGCAGAAATGTCACCGTTTTGGATGGTGATACAGAACGATGCTTCCATCCGCGGGTGCAGCCTACGTATTGCTTAGGTATCGCTGCTGTCCGCTGGTGGAGAAGAGAAGTCTGGGGAAATCCACGCTTTGTTCATCTTGATGAGTGTAAGCCTGTCGGCACTGTCGGTGGACAGGCGTGTACGCTTATCTGTGATGATTCCCCCAGCCGCACTAAACACCCTCTCTGACAAGACGCTAGCCGCAGGACAAGCAAGCACCTCCAGGGCATACAGCGCGAGTTCAGGCCACGTGTCCAGCTTCGACACCCAGTAGTTGTAGGGGGGAGAGGCGTCACGGAGGACGGTCGTGCGATCGGCTATGTACTCCCTCACCATCCTTTTACAGTGCTCCCGCCGACTCAGCCTTGACTGGGGAGCGGTGACACAGTCTTGGTGGGGAGCCATAAAGCTGTCCAGGGCCTTAAAGAGTGTTGCACTGCCTGTGCTGAACATGCTGCTCGATCTCCGCACCTCCCCTGCTACCTGGCCCTCGGAACTGCGCCTTCTGCCACTAGCGCTGTCGGAGGGGAATTTTACCATCAGCTTGTCCGCCAGGGTACTGTGGTATAGCAACACTCTCGAACCCCTTTCCTCTTCGGGAATGAGAGTCGAAAGGTTCTCCTTATACCGTGGGTCGAGCAGTGTGTACACCCAGTAATCCGTAGTGGCCAGAATTCGGGCAACACGAGGGTCACGAGAAAGGCATCCTAACATGAAGTCAGCCATGTGTGCCAGGGTACCTGTACGCAACACATGGCTGTCTTCACTAGGAAGATCACTTTCAGGATCCTCCTCCTCCTCCTCCTCCGCCTCCTCCTCCTCAGGCCATACACGCTGAAAGGATGACAGGCTAGCAGCATGGGTACCGTCAGCAGTGGGCCAAGCTGTCTCTTCCCCCTCCTCCTCCTCCTCCTCATGCTCATCCTCCTCCTTCTCAAAGCGCTGAGATATAGACAGGAGGGTGCTCTGACTATCCAGCGACATACTGTCTTCCCCCGCCTCCGTTTCCGAGCGCAAAGCATTTGCCTTTATGCTTTGCAGGGAACTTCTCAAGAGGCATAGCAGAGGAATGGTGACGCTAATGATTGCAGCATCGCCGCTCACCACCTGGGTAGACTCCTCAAACTTTCCAAGGACCTGGCAGATGTCTGCCAACCAGGCCCACTCTTCTGAAAATAATTGAGGAGGCTGAATCCCACTGCGCCGCCCATGTTGGAGTTGGTATTCCACTATAGCTCTACGCTGCTCATAGAGCCTGGCCAACATGTGGAGCGTAGAGTTCCACCGTGTGGGCACGTCGCACAGCAGTCGGTGCACTGGCAGATTAAACCGATGTTGCAGTGTCCGCAGGGTGGCAGCGTCCGTGTGGGACTTGCGGAAATGTGCACAGAGCCGGCGCACCTTTACGAGCAGGTCTGACAAGCGTGGGTAGCTTTTCAGAAAGCGCTGAACCACCAAATTAAAGACGTAGGCCAGGCATGGCACGTGCGTGAGGCTGCCGAGCTGCAGAGCCGCCACCAGGTTACGCCCGTTGTCACACACGACCATGCCCGGTTGGAGGCTCAGCGGCGCAAGCCAACGGTCGGTCTGCTCTGTCAGACCCCGCAGCAGTTCGTGGGCCGTGTGCCTCTTCTCTCCTAAGCTGAGTAGTTTCAGCACGGCCTGCTGACGCTTGCCCACCGCTGTGCTGCCACGCCGCGCGACACCGACTGCTGGCGACGTCCTGCTGCTGCTGACACATCTAGATTGCGAGACAGAGGTTGAGGAGGAGGAGGAGGGTGCTTTAGTGGAGGAAGCATACACCGCCGAACATACCACCACCGAGCTGGGGCCCGCAATTCTGGGGGTGGGTAGGACGTGAGCGGTCCCAGGCTCTGACTCTGTCCCAGCCTCCACTAAATTCACCCAATGTGCCGTCAGGGAGATGTAGTGGCCCTGCCCGCCTGTGCTTGTCCACGTGTCCGTTGTTAAGTGGACCTTGCCACTAACCGCATTGGTGAGGGCGCGTACAATGTTGCGGGAGACGTGGTCGTGCAGGGCTGGGATGGCACATCGGGAAAAGTAGTGGCGACTGGGAACCGAGTAGCGCGGGGCCGCCGCCGCCATCATACTTTTGAAAGACTCCGTTTCCACAACCCTATACGGCAGCATCTCAAGGCTGATAAATTTCGCTATGTGGACGGTTAACGCTTGAGCGTGCAGGTGCGTGGCGGCGTACTTGCGCTTGCGCTCAAAGACTTGCGCTAGCGACGTCTGGACGGTGCGGTGCGAGACATTGCTGGATTGGGCCGAGGACAGCGGAGGTGAGGGTGTGGGTGCAGGCCAGGAGACGGTAGTGCCTGTGTCCTGAGAGGGGGGTTGGATCTCAGTGGCAGGTTGGGGCACAGGGGGAGAGGCAGCGGTGCAAACCGGAGGCGGTGAACGGCCTTCGTCCCACCTCGTGGGGTGCTTGGCCATCATATGTCTGCGCATGCTGGTGGTGGTGAGGCTGTTGGTGGTGGCTCCCCGGCTGATCTTGGCGCGACAAAGGTTGCACACCACTGTTCGTCGGTCGTCAGGCGTCTCAGTGAAAAACTGCCAGACCGTAGAGCACCTCGGCCTCTGCAGGGTGGCATGGCGCGAGGGTGCGCTTTGGGAAACACTTGGTGGATTATTCGGTCTGGCCCTGCCTCTACCCCTGGACACCGCACTGCCTCTTGCAACCTGCCCTGCTGCTGCCCTTGCCTCCCCCTCTGAAGACCTGTCCTGAGTAGGCGTTGCACACCAGGTGGGGTCAGTCACCTCATCGTCCTGCTGCTCTTCCTCCGAATCCTCTGTGCGCTCCTCCCTCGCAGTTACTGCCCTTACTACTACCTCACTGCAAGACAACTGTGTCTCATCGTCATCGTCCTCCTCACCCACTGAAAGGTCTTGAGACAGTTGCCGGAAGTCCCCAGCCTCATCCCCCGGACCCCGGGAACTTTCCAATGGTTGGGCATCAGTGACGATAAACTCCTCTGGTGGGAGAGGAACCACTGCTGCCCAATCTGAGCAGGGGCCCGAGAACAGTTCCTGGGAGTCTTCCCGCTCCTGAGCATGTGTCATTGTAGTGGAGTAAGGAGGCTGGGAGGAAGGAGGAGCAGCAGCCAGAGGATTCGGATTTGCAGCACTGGACGGCGCAGAACTCTGGGTGGATGATAGCTTGCTCAAAGCACTTTCTGCCATCCACGACAGGACCTGCTCACACTGCTCATTTTCTAATAAAGGTCTCCCGCGTGGATCAGGAGCTCGGCCTGTGCCCACACCCTCACTTGGGCCTACGCGTCCTCGGCCACGTCCACGTCCTCTAGGCCTACCCCTACCCCTCAGCATGCTGTATTACCAGTGATTTCCCAGGCAGGAAATAAATTGGCGCAAGCCTGCAGGCCAAATAGAATTTTTCCCTTTTTTTTTTTTAAAGGGAAGGCCGGCCCACTGACTATATTCAATCAGATAAGAAATCTGTTCCACAGAAATGCAGTTATATGAAGTGCAGCAGAGCGGTGATTTTTCCCAGGCAGGCAGGAAATAAATTGGCACAAGACTGCTGTTAAACATAGCTGGCTGCGTATGATTTTTTTACTATCTCCACCCACCACACACGTACACAGAACGCTGAGGACTGACAGAGGCAGGCCAAATAGAATTTTTCCCTTTTTTTTTAAAGAAAAGGTCCACTGACTATATTCAATCAGATAAGAAATCTGTTCCACAGAAATGCAGTTATATGAAGTGCAGCAGAGCGGTGATTTTTCCCAGGCAGGCAGGAAATAAATTGGCGCAAGTCTGCTGTTAAACGTAGCTGGCTGCGTATGATTTTTTTACTATCTCCACCCACCACACACGTACACAGAACGCTGAGGACTGACAGAGGCAGGCCAAATAGAATTTTTCCCTTTTTTTTTTTAAAGAAAAGGTCCACTGACTATATTCAATCAGATAAGAAATCTGTTCCACAGAAATGCAGTTATATGAAGTGCAGCAGAGCGGTGATTTTTCCCAGGCAGGCAGGAAATAAATTGGCGCAAGACTGCTGTTAAACGTAGCTGGCTGCGTATGATTTTTTTACTATCTCCACCCACCACACACGTACACAGAACGCTGAGGACTGACAGAGGCAGGCCAAATAGAATTTTTCCCTTTTTTTTTTTTAAAGAAAAGGTCCACTGACTATATTCAATCAGATAAGAAATCTGTTCCACAGAAATGCAGTTATATGAAGTGCAGCAGAGCGGTGATTTTTCCCAGGCAGGCAGGAAATAAATTGGCGCAAAACTGCTGTTAAACGTAGCTGGCTGCGTATGATTTTTTACTATCTCCACCCACCACACATGTACCCAGAACGCTGAGGACTGACAGAGGCAGGCCAAATAGAATTTTTCCCTTTTTTTTTAAAGGGAAGGCCGGCCCACTGACTATATTCAATCAGATAAGAAATCTGTTCCACAGAAATGCAGTTATATGAAGTGCAGCAGAGCGGTGATTTTTCCCAGGCAGGCAGGAAATAAATTGGCGCAAGACTGCTGTTAAACGTAGCTGGCTGCGTATGATTTTTTTACTATCTCCACCCACCACACACGTACACAGAACGCTGAGGACTGACAGAGGCAGGCCAAATAGAATTTTTCCCTTTTTTTTTTTTAAAGAAAAGGCTCACTGACTATATTCAATCAATAATATATGTCTTCTGTCCCTGCCTACACAATTCTGTCCCTGTAGTATTACTGCAGGGCGCAATGCTCTGCACAGCCGATTTTGAAAAAAAAAAAAAATGCAACACTGCTAACAGCAGCCTGCACAGTACTGCACACGGTTAAATGTGGCCCTAAGAAGGACCGTTGGGGTTCTTGAAGCCTACACTCACTCCTAACACTCTCCCTGCCTAACCACCACTTCTGTCCCTGGACTATTACTGCAGGGTGCAATGCTCTGCAGACAGCCGATTTTGAAAAAAAAAAAATTGTGCAACACTGCTAACAGCACCCTCCACAGTACTGCACACGGATAGATGTGGCCCTGAGAAGGACCGTTGGGGTTCTTGAAGCCTACACTCACTCCTAACACTCTCCCTACAGCAGCAGCAGCAGCAGCACTTTCCCTCAGCTAACTCACAAGGCATCTGAGGCGAGCCGCGGGAGGGGCCGACTTTTATACTCGGGTGACATCTGATCTCCCCAGCCACTCACAGCAGGGGGGTGGTATAGGGCTTGAACGTCACAGGGGGAAGTTGTAATGCCTTCCCTGTCTTTCAATTGGCCAGAAAAGCGCGCTAACGTCTCACAGAGGAAAGTGAAAGTAACCCGAACACCGCGTGGTGCTTGTTAAGAGTAACGAGCATCCCGAACACCCTAATATTCGCCCGAGCATCAAGCTCGGACAAGTACGTTCGCTCATCACTATTAATAATCATAAATCATGAAAATATTCTTTTGTTTTACTATGAAGTCCTTAGAACGCGAACCAAAGATGTATGTACATTCCACATAACTGGCTTTGGCTTGAAAAACTGCAAGAAAGGCTGCAGCATTTTTCACAAAAAATACTGTGTGTAAAACCACCCTAGATTTCCCTCACACTGTTTTTTTGTGGTGCTTTTCCTAGTTTGTAAAAAGTATGGTTTCGCGATAGTGTTTTTAGGAAAAATACTGTTTTTTTGTAAACTTTTACTTCCACAAAAAAATGCTGTAGTAGATTAGGCTGCCTTCACACTGGTGCAAGACGCACAAATATGAACCCCATTCTTTTGACTAGGGTCATAGACATGAGTGATGTTTTCCTGCATGGCACTGTTATGCTATGTGGGAAACACATTACAGCATGTCCTATCTTTATGCGTGATCACCCATTGTCTCCAACAGGGCTGGCGGCAGCAGCGGCCCTATTGAAAGCAATGGTAGAATTGTTTTCATTTTAAGCCCAAAAATATGGCACAAGTGAAGTGTGTGTGAAAGAAGCCCAAGATGATTTTTTTCTCTTTCAGCGTACCAGAGAAGAATCTAATCAATAATTACTGTCGCAACCCAGATGGAGATCCACGACCATGGTGTTTAACTACTGATTTAAACACACGATGGGAATACTGCGATATTCCACGCTGCAGTGAGTTTCATAGTTTTGTTTCTCCATTCCTAGATGTAGTATTAAAATGCCTACTAAACATCAGCTTGTTTGCTTTTGTATTTTTTCATGCTCTTTTGTAATAGGATTACAGCTCTTAGAAATTGCATATAGGCATTTTCTATTACAAATGTGTGTCAACAGATAACATGCTAAAATTGAAAACTGTAGCAATTTAAGGGTGACTACCCACTACAGTTTTTTTCACTGCGAAATTTGCATTTACCAAATAGAGAATCTTTATTCAGATTATTGCTGCTGCCATTGAAGAAGCATAGACAGCTGGCAAGAGACAGCCGATGACGTGCTGGGGCGTTCCTGCATAACAGCTTAGGCAGATACATAGTTCATGGCTTCAATATTTTACAGAAATAGAGTAGATTTAGTCAATAACACATCCTTAGGGTTTATTCAGATGACCGTATGCACAAATACACTCGCCGCAGCACAACATATTTCTGCATGAATGAGGTTTTATGAAGTAGATTTGCATGCATCTGCGCATAGTACTATACTTTTTGCGCATGCAGGGCCAGTTCACACACACGTGCGACATACCCATTCTGTGAATTAAAAGGCTATATGACCTAATGAGGTCCAGATGTGTTCTTTTCCCCGCGTTTTGCACAGTGTTTCACGTTTTCCCTAGCATATGTGCACCCCTCCACAGACTTCTATACGGGTCTTGCTGCGAAAACGCAGGAAAGTAGAGCAGGTGCCACATGCTCATAAGGGAGTCTCATTGAAATCAATGAGCTCTATTCTGTGTTTAGTGCGTGTATATTTCCCCTCGTCATCATGACAGCATAAATTGGAGGTTGTCCTCTGATGCCCTGTGGGGACAGAAAGCATTAGAGCATAAAAGAACCTCCACCTCCACTAAACAGTGTCTTCCTGTCCCTTCAGGACAGCAGCGGAGAACTCCATTGCATGCTGCCTCCCCAGGGAAGACTTATCCTCCTGGGCCTCGTCGGGGCTAGCATGGGCAGGGTCCCAAGAAACGGTCCCCCTATCTGCCGGGACCGCTTGCCGTAGCGGTCCCTCCACTACAGCCCGGTTCCCTCAGTGGGTAGTGCCTCACCTGGGTTCCAACCAGTGGCTGTGCGGGCCGGAGCCTACGGAAGGGTCCGCTGGAGCCACGGCAGTCATCTCGGCGTCGGCCGCAGGATCACAGAGTCTCAACAGCGGAGACGTCTAATTCCAGATCTGATGCCGGCAGTCATCAGACACCCTGTAAAAGGTGTAGAGCCTTGGCCGGAGCTCAAAAATTTAAAGCCCAGCAGCTGCAAGAAGAGCTCTGCTGGTGGTTCGCAGTGACAGTCGCCTGATCCTCCAGTACCATTAAAAGATTCCATAGGTCTGACGCTGGGATGTCCGCCAGAGAGGAATCTGAGACTCCACAGTGAGTGGTCCAGTGGGCCGACCAATGCACTTGCACCATGACACAAACACTTAACAACTGTATTCTATGTCTTGCGGGACAGGGATATACAGAAACCTAGAGAGGCCAAGAGAAATGTATTACCCCTTATCTGAATGATTTCCTCCTTGTGGTGGAAACCCACACAATCTTGGATTCTCAGTTAGAAATCACTCTCTTTACTTCAGGGTTTAGGCTGGGTCATCAATTCTCAGAAGTACAGCCTAGGTCCAGAACCTAGGAAAAGGTTTTTGGGTGTCATCCTAGATTCCCACCTTCAGTGCTCTTCCCTACCCCCCTCAAGAACGCAACATATTTTAGATGCGTGTACAGCCCTACATAAAAAATCTGGGGTGTCTATTAGGGAAGCCATCAGTGTTCTAGGCTTTATGACATCCTGCATCAATACTTTGTTGCCCTTCATAGTTATAGACAACTAAAAGATTCAATCTTTATTAAACAAACGTTAAAATAGGGGATAACTCACATAAGCTCATACATAGGATCCTCAATAACTAAGACAGGGCGATCTAAGTCGACTTATGAGGATTCCAAATGTATTTCAGCTCACCCTGTTCAAAGACCCACCTAGAAGATGGGTTTATACTTCCTACACAAATCTTGAGGATGGTGGGTGTGTTCAGCCATGCCTGGTCCCCAGGGGACTCACAATCCTCTGATTTGCGGAGGAAGTATAAACCCACCTTCTAGGTGAGTCTTTCGCTGCTATTTAACCAGGGCAACCTGGATACAATGTCACAACCTCTTGCCTACCGTCAAGGCCTGAGGCTGTACCTGTTTTTCGTTTTATCTCTCTCTCTCTCTGAAACTGGACACACAGCTGGGGCCTGTGTTCAGGGCTACTATCTAGCAGACCTTGCCTGTTAACCCCTTCTTCTCATGGGAGCTGTGAGGCACCACTCTTTTATACCCTGTAGTGTGGGATACTTATAAAAATACCTGTAGGGTTGCACACCCTCAGCTATGCAATATATCGAACTACTGAGATAGTGGTGTACTGAAAGTAGGCTGCTGCTACCTAGACATGTGGGAACAGTAGGGAACCACATTTATTGTGTTCCCAACTGGTGTTTAGCCCGTAGCCCAGCATGTTCATCTGAGCCTAGGGAGATTGTATACCCGGTAACTATTATGTTGAATTACAGGATCTGCAGTTCAGGTTCATAGGGGGAGAAAGTTCAAAAATATTTTCTTTGGAGCAACATAACTAGAAAGGTGCCTAATGAACTGTTCTTACTAACAGAGAAACGCGTCGAACCTATACTGCTGTTGGTCTTGAATCAAAAAATTGTGTTATCGCTCTGTTAACCTTGAACCCTGCAAATAGCTTTTCACTTTTATGCCCACCCTGGTTGAATGGTTCATGCAATTGCATGCACTGTCATACTAAGGAGAAAATGTGACATTGACTCTATCGTTTCATAGCTATAATAGAAGTCAAGTAGACCCTTGGTTATCATATGCTTCGGTTCTACATTCCCCTCAAAACTTTGAAAAATTTTGATTTGATTGCCCTGACAGAGCGAGCCCATTGCTACGCCACTTGGGCTACCAAATCAATTTTTGAACAGGGTGAGCTCAAATACATTTGAATCCTCATAAGTCGACTTAGATCAGCTTGTCTTAGTTATTGAGGATCCTATGTATGAGTTTATGGGAGTTTGCCCATGTTAGCCCCTATTTTAACATTTGTTTAATAAAGATTGAATCTTTTAGTTGTCTATAACTGTGAAGGGATTAGTGTTTGATATATAGACAAATACTGCCGCAGTGAAAAAATACTGTGCCTTGGGCTCAGTTCCAAAGCAGAGAGTTGCAAACCCTTATCCTCAGAAAGTGGAACAGGACCCAGGCTTCTCTAAATGAGAAGGGATAAAATACTCTCTGGTGGTGGATGTCCGTAGACAATCTCTGTAAAGTCTCTGAATGGAACCGTGAACCTGCAGTAGTGGTCACAACCGATGCCAGCGCTATGGTCTGGGGGGCCCACTTGCAGGGGAGGCACATACAGGGCTCCTGGGGCTCTCATGAGATATCCAATACCTCCAACTTTAAGGCATTGAATGCAGCCTGGAAGTCCCTATGCAACCTTCACACAGATTTATTTGGGAGACACGTTAAGATCCTCTCAGACAATGAGTGCAGTATCATTCATTCGCCACCAGGGTGCCACCAGGAATCCTCTTTTCCAGCAGTTAGCAAGGAAGATCCTACGCTGGGTGGAGCAAGAAACCTCATCTCTGTTGGCCTTTCACATAAGAGGAGCAGAAAACACAACTGCGGATTACCTCAGCAGAAAGGAAGTGGACCCTGGAGGATGGGAATTGTATCCCGAGGTGTTGAGATCACTCGCCACAAAGTGGAGAACACACCACAAATAGATCTGTTCGTCTCCAGTAGAAACGCCAAGTGCCGGCAGGGTGCAGACACTCAGGCAGTAAGCACTGACGCCCTCTCGCACACTTGGGACTGGGATCTGGCTTATGCTTCTCTCCCCCTGCCCCAGATACCACTTGTTCTGAGAAAGATACAGGGATCAAGGACCGCAGTAGTATTAGTAGTTCCCTATTGGCCCAAGAGACTTTGGTTCCCTTTGTTAAAATCCCTCGCTGTTGGAGATCCCATCCAGACCATCTACGTCAAGGTCCACTGTTTTACACGGAGGTCCAGAGGTTCAAAATAACCTCCTGGATGCTGAGAGGGTAAAGTTCTTAGGCCTAGATCTATCCAACAAGGTGGTGTCGACCATCTGTGAGAGCTTTAAGCCTTCAACTAGAAAGATCTATTCGAAGGTTTGGGGAAAATTTTCATAATGGATGGAGGCAGGATATTCAAGAACTAGTTCATCCTGACATCCCCAGAATTCTAGACTTCCTTCGGGAAGGTCTGGATAAAGGGTTAAGTCCGAACACCTTGAAGGTTCAGGTTGCCGCCTTGGGGGCGTACTTCGACCTCTCTCTAGTGGACCACAGGTGGGTCAGGAAGTTTCTGAGGGGCGCTAGTAGGCTTCACCCTTTTGTTTAGGAACACCTCCCTGGGACCTATCCATAGTACTACAAGCATTCTGTGATCCGTCCTTTGAACCCCTGGTGTACCTATCCATTTCCACCCTTACGTATAAGGTATCCTTTCTAGTGCCAGTCAAATCAGCTAGACTGGTAGTTGAGATCCAGGCCCTTTCCCATAGACTTCCCTATATGACAGTTCAAACAGACAGAATAACATTTACATTAGACCCTTTTTTCAGCCAAAAGTCCTGATGGATTTTCATAGAGGTCAAACAATTACTCTTCCTTCTTTCTG
Organism: Eleutherodactylus coqui; assembly: GCF_035609145.1. NCBI lineage: Eukaryota > Metazoa > Chordata > Amphibia > Anura > Eleutherodactylidae > Eleutherodactylus > Eleutherodactylus coqui. Next base: position 204,398,805 of record NC_089837.1, on the reverse strand, counting down.
TCAGGATTGCCAGAATGATAAAAAACAGAAATTCGATAGCTTAGACGTTAGGAGGGCTATATAAGCATATTTAGAGGCAACAAAATCATTCAGAAAATCTGATAAACGTTTTGTTCAATTTCAGGGGCCGGCCAAAGGAAAGGCCGCTTCTAAAGACACGATTGCTCGATGGGTCAGGCGAGCCATCCAAGAGGCCTACAAGTCCCGGGGCGTTTCCCCTCCTGAAGGATTAAAGGCCCACTCCACTCAAGCCATAGTGTGTTCTTGGGCTGAGAAGGCCCAAGCTTCTACTGATCAGATTTGCAGGGCTGCTACGTGGTCTAGTAGCCACACATTTGTAAAACATTACAGACGTGACATAGAGTCCGGTCAAGAAATGGCCTTCGGAAGTAGGGTGTTACAGGCTGTAGTCCCGCCCTAAAGCCCTTTGTATGATTTGGTATTCTTCCAACGTATGCTGTCATGATGATGAGGGGAAAATAGGAATTTATCCTACTGTTCATTCCCTTTCTTGAAGTCATCATGACAGCATATGGGCTTTTCTCCCCCTGCCTGTAAAATTTTAATCCTCTTCACATACAAATAATGTGTGGATGTATTTTTTTTCTGTTGAAGGTGTGTGAATACAATAAAACACACCTTCTGGTTAAGCAATTAGTCACTGTGGTTATTTGGGAAACACTGATGTTTGGTGGAAGTTCTTTTATGCTCTGCTGCTTCGTGTCCCCCAGGGTATCAGAGGACAACCTCCATTGTATGCTGTCATGATGACCTTAAGAAAGGGAATTAATGGTAGGATAAATAACTATTTTTACATATGTAAGAACATGCGCAAATACAGTTGTGTGATGGCTGTGATTTGTTCATCGAGCGCTGCAGTGATTGGCTGAACCGCAGCGCTCGAAAACCAATCAGAGCCAGCACTTGCTGGAGGTAGAGTTTTTCAACTCTCACCAGGAAGCACTGGCAGAAGACTACAGACAAGTGTACCGGAGCTGCAGAGGAGACATGCGGTGAAGCGGACAGTGCCTGTTAGGTAATATATAGATTTTTTTTAAATTTTGAATGCAGGTAGGAGTTATTTTTGGGGTGGGGCTTATATTTCAACTTGCTCACCAAAATGCGATTTCCCCATGGATGCAAGGTGTTTTTATATCAACACCGCCTCGCATCACTTCGGGGAAAGAGCGATCTAACAGCCATGGTTGACATTTCTCCCACTGTTTTCTCTTTGCATCGCATCACATGTAACTAGCACGTGGTGCAATGCTGCCCCACCCCCATTGAAAACAATGGAAGATGCAAGGGCACACCCCAAGATAGAATGTGCCGCAATGTGATACGGGAAAACATTGCTCATGTGTATGACCCTATTAAAAAAAATAGGGTTTGCATTCATGCAGGATTTGTGCATCTTATAACACACAAACCTTGTGAGATTTTCTCAACCTAAAGCCCCTTACACACGGGCGGAAATTCCGTGGTAGGATTTCCCGCACAATTTACGCCCGTGCCCGCCTGCATAGGATTGTATTACAAAACGCAATCCTATGCAGACTGCAGTGCTTTGTCCGCGTGAAAATACACACGGAAAACAAATCGCGGCATGTTCTATTTCTATGTGGGTTTCGCAGGGGCCCGCACTGAAATGTCACTCCCGGCGCCCCAGCTCCGCTCTGCGCATGCATCAGGTGGGTGGCATCCAGCACATCACAGAACCGGAGCCGCGGGAGCAGGTGAGAGCCGCACTGGTCCCTGCAGGAACGCAGGTCGGATCCTGCAGCAAGAATTCTCGCAGGGGATCTGACCCGGCCGTCTGCAGGGGACCTAAACGTTGTATCGCTGGAATTATGCTGATGTAGAGAATAATGCTATCACAATAATTATTTTGCCCACTGAACGCCGTAAAAATGAAATGGCAGAATTTATTTTTTTCCCAAGTCCCTTCCCCAAAAATTAATAAAAGTTATACAATACATTATATGTATCCAAAAATGATGCCATTAAAAAATAAAACCTGTCCTGCAAAAAGCAAGCCCTCATATGGCTATGTCGACGTAGAAATTAAAAAGTTATGGCTCCTAGAATGCGATAATGAAAAAAACTGAAAAATGTGTTGGTCATTAAGGCACAAACAGACTTGGTCACTAAAGGGTTAATACAAAGCAACACTATTTGGGCCTCTATATATATAACAAAGGAAAACTCAAAATTTTTGTATGTACAGTATTCACTCTCTTTTCTATTTCGAATATTACAAATGGCACATGGTAATTGAGTGGCCCTATCACTAATTTTCCATTTACAGGAGCTTCAAGTTACAGCTCTGAGTTTAACCAATTTTCTTGCATTTTGTAGAATTGTAGTTTTCTTTCTAATAGAGTACAACAAAATCTTACTTTCTTCTATACTTATTACAGCTTCCAAACCCCCAACATCTGCACCAGGGTTGCAATGCTTATCTGGGAATGGAGAGTCCTATATAGGAAAGATTGCGGTAACAACATCTGGAAAAACATGTCAGCCCTGGAGTTCTCAGGAACCACATACCCATTCCAGAACACCTGAGAACTATCCTTGCAAGTAAGAAGATGATATCTGTTCAGTTTAGCACTGCATTTGCTATTAATTCTGCTTGAGGCTACAATGACACTGGCGAGAATCGCACGTGAGTTTTTGCTTTGCAAAATGCACAAACCTCAAACAAGTATGAACTCCATACTTTTGAATGGACATATTCACATGAGTAATTTTTTTTTTCTGCTGCAAGAAAAAAAATAAATTAAAAAATCGCAGCATGTTCTTTCTTTTGGTGCTCCCTCGGAACAATGGGACGTTGTAAAAAGACATCGTATGGCACTCACATGCCATGCGGTGTGCATGCAAGTGCAATGTGATGTTTCTCATTGAAATCGATGGAAAACACTTGCGATCCTCTGACGCAGGTGAAACAAGCATTGGAAAATCGCAATTTCACGGAAGTGATGCAAAGCATTTTTTGAATGAAAAACGCCTCGCATCTGCCCTCTGTCAAATGCAGTATTTGTTTAAATGCTGGGCCTGCACAAAAAAAAAAAAAGAAACAAAAAGAAAAAAATGCAACCCCCTCCCCCCCAAACAACTGATAAAATACTGGTCAAACAGCTGATTGAATTATGTTATAGCCATGGCCTTAAGTGAGCAGGTAATGACACATATTTCCTTGGGGCTATATCACTCTTCTTCTGCTTCCTTAGTGTGGTTCACACATGGTCTAGAAAGATTGGCGCACTACAACTTAAAGGGAATCTGCCACCTATTTTTATGTATTTATGCAGTGGTTTGGTAGAAATTCACATTTTGTTAGTAGAAGCCACATAGAGGACTAGTCCTCAATATTCATGTGCTCTGACTAGCCCCGCCCACTCCATCCTCTGGCCACTGATTGACAGTTGTCGCTCTGTGCTCAGTAATAGGGAGACAGCTGTCACACAGTGGCTGGAGGGTGGTGTGGGTGTGGCTATCTACATGGGTGGATGTGGTTAGTCTCAGCACATAAATATCAAGGACTCATTGATCACCCTCACTGATCACAGAATGCTGTGATTTTCCTCCCGGGAGCAGAGAATCGCTACGATTCTCCGCTTGTGAACAGGGGGGGCTGTGCTTTCCATAGCAAAGTTATGGAAAGCGTGCAATGCGTTTCCCAGGGTCGGATTATTGCCGCAGGGAGCGCAATGCAAAAGCGCCCGTGGACAGGCAGCCTAAGTGTTTCCTCACCATATCTCTGCTTATAGATAGCCTGCATTCTTTATTCCCCCAATAGCACAGGAAGATCAGTTGATGTTCCATCTACTTTCTGAGAGAAAACAGATGCAAAATAAGAATTTAAAAGTTCGGCCTTCTCAACATCATTCTTAACCAATTCACCATTTTCATCTTGTAAGCATCCTTGACTTTTCTGTTGCTTTTGACATACCCCCAAATTTCTTTTTTATTGCTTTCGACCTCAATTCAATATTACCTTTTCTTACACTTGCCCTACAGTTTCTGCAGACCGCATTATATTCTTCTTTAGATATTCCCCCCTCTTTCCATTTGATAAACATATTTTTCTTCATTTTTAACGTGTGCAAGTTCTGTGTTCATCAATCCTGGTCTCTTTAAATGCTTCCGATTCTTCCTTCTTTTAGGGATTGTTATTGTGATATGAGAGTCATTAAATCATTATTTACCAACCTTGTCATTAAGAAAATACAACCATGGGATTCTTCCTATCCTCTTTCTAAGTTCATTAAAATCTGCCTTTCTGAAATCCAACCTTGAGGCCTGAATTTTCTCAGGTCTTCCTCCCCTTTTTATCCAAAATTCAAGGATAGCATGATCACTGCATCCTAAGATCCCAGCCGCTCTTACATCATCAACCATTCCCTCCCTGTTGGTAAGAATTAGGTCCAAGATGGCAGATCCCGTTGTTTTCTCTTCGGCCTTTTGGAAGATAAAGTGGTCAACAAGAGCGGATAAGAATTTGTTGGATCCATTACTTTTACCTGAGAGAGATTCCCAACAAATATCTGGATAGTTAAAATCTCCCATGATCACCATGTCATGCTTCTTTGAGAGCTTGGCTATCTGATGTAGAAAGAGTTCATCAATATCTTCTGTTTGTCCAGGTGGCCTATAGTAAATGCCCACAATGGTGTCCTTTCTGTTCTCTCCTAGTATTCTTACCCAAACAGTTTCTTCAGAACTACCATGCTCTGAAGCTTGAATCTCTGTGGAGATTAATGTTTTCCTAACATACAATGAATACCCCCCCCCCCTTTTTTAGGTCTGTTTCTTATAAATAAGTTGTATCCTTCAAGCCTTGTATTCCAATCATGTGTATCATTCCACCAAGTTTTTGTGATGCATATGACATCATATTTCTCTTCCTGTGTTAGGAGCTCCAATTCCCCTTGTTTGTTTCCCATACTCTGTGCATTTGTGTCGGCGTCTCTTGCTCTTCTACTTTCCTTCTGAATTTTTTGTCTTTGTTCTTTCTTTCCACTTCTAATAACAAGGTTCTCAAATGTATTAATTAGCTGTATATTTTTACCTGGCCTTTCACTTCCCTTCCCATATTGTTCTAGTTTAAAGCTCTCCTAATGAGTGAAGCAAGGCGCCCACCAAATATATGCTTACCTGTTTTTGTAAGGTGCAACCTATCTCTAGCAAGCAGTCCATCATATAGATAATTCACTTCATGGTCTAGAAATCCAAATCTTTGCTGATGGCACCATCGATGTAGCCAGTTGTTCAGCTCAAAAATCCCGTTCCATCTTCTTATTCCATGGCCATCCACTGGGAGGATGGATGAGAAAACTGCCTAGTTCCTTCACCTTCTTTCCGAGGTCTTCAAAGCCTCTGCAGATAGTTGCAAGATCTTTTTTTGTAGTGTCATGTATTAGTAGGAATAGGTGGTGTTCTGTAGGACTGAAGAGTCTTTACAGCCTGTCAGACACATCTTTGATTTGTGCACCTGGAAGACAGCACACCTCTTGTGAGGAGTCAGGTCTGCAGACAGCGGCCTCTGTTCCTCTCAATAGGGAATCCCTCACAATCGCCACTCTCCTTTTCTTCTTCACAACATCACTTCTTTTTCTCCATTCAAGAGGACTCTGTGTGCTTACTACACAGTTATTTCTTGCTGTACCTCTTTGTCCTCTGCTCTGTTCTTAGAGGGTAGAGTCATTTCTTGCTGTACCTCTTTCTGCTCAGGATAGCATACGTTTCTCCTTCTCTTTCTCCCTATGCAACATATAGCATACGTTGCAGCTCACCATATGGCTCCTCTCCTTCACCATGTTGTCAGTTGATGTCCACTTCCAAACTTCTAAAAGTCAAGAATTGTAGTGAAGATACCTAACCTATAAAATATCACTAAATGTCTGGCAATGTCCTCTGAGCAGCTAGACCTGGCAATCTTCCCGCTTAGTTATTTTTTGCTCTTCCCAGAATGCACAGGGAATATGCAAATGATCTTCCCGCAGCTCCAATCTCTGATCTGGCCATGTCCTCCGAGCAGCTAGACCCAGCAATCTTCCCCCTTACAGTGATTCTTTGCTCTTCCTGAAATGCACAGGGAATACACAAATGATCTTCCTGCAGCTCCAATCTCTGATCTAGCGATGTCCTCTGAGCAGCTAGACCCAGCAATCTTCCCGCTTACAGTGATTCCTTGCTCTTCCCAGAATGCACAGGGAATACGCAAATGATCTTCCTGCAGCTCCAATCTTTGATCTGGCGATGTCCTCCGAGCAGCTAGACTCAGCAATCTTCCTGCTTACAGTGATTCCTTGTTCTTCCCAGAATGTACAGGGAATAGGCAAATGATCTTCCTGCAGCTCCAATCTCTGATCTGGCGATGTCCTCCGGGCAGCTAGACCCGGCGAATCCCAGCAATATTCCCACTTAAAGTGATTCTTTGCTCTTCCCAAAATGCATAGGGAATATGCAAATGATTCTCCTGCAGCTCCAATCTCTGATCAGGCAATGTCCTCCAAGCAGCTAGACCTGGCTAATCCTGGCAATCTTCCCGCTTACAGTGATTCTTTGCTCTTCCCAGAATGCACCGGAAATATGCAAATGATCTTCCTGCAGCTCCAATCTCTAATAAATTGGACTTTAATAAGGCAGCACTGCTGCTTTCATAGTGCTTAAGAAGCACAACAGAGCAGATTTACCAATGCAATCTAATAGTTAGATAGAGCAAACTAAGCCTAGACAGTCTTTACATGTGCCAGATTTATCACAGTGACTCTGTTGGATGTTAAATCTGGTGCATTGTTATACTGTCAAGTTTAACTTAATACCACCTATTAGTTGGCTTAGTTTACACCAGACTATGCACCAAAAGTTGGCATAAATTTCTGGCGCACAATTTTGTATATAGGCCATGTCCCTTTCCAATAAGCCACACCCCATTTCAGTGAAGCCACATCTCTTTTCCACAACATCACATCCCTTTTTCAGATGTGCCAATAAAAGTGTCTGAAACACTTAGTAAATGTGGTGCAAAGCATGCAAGACAGTTATGTGATGCAATTTTAGCCAGAAAACTGCATTTTCAATAGTAAAATTGCTATAATGTATAGTGCAGTTGAGAGAACAACATTTGGGAAGTCAAGCCCTGTCTGTTTTGCTTAGTTGCATAGTGTTTCGCTGATGCAGCCACCCTCTCTGTAGGAATTTAGTAAAAAGGTTACCAGACAACACTGGCACTATAGCTCCTACTGTGTTAAAACAAAAAGAGCAGTACCTCCTCTGCCATGGGGATTCAGCGCTGTAGTTCTGCCATCCTCCCGTTTTTTGTTGTGAAAGATGATGTGTTCAGGAATCACCTGACCACTGCAGCCAATCGGAGGATGTGACATCACCAATCTTAATTCCTGGTATGGTGGTGCCCCGGATGAGAGCATTGTGGACGGGTGGTGATGCTGCAGTGGTCTGGTAAGTTCCAGTGACATCATCTTCCACAACAAACACCGGGAGGATGGCAGGACTACAGCACTGAATCCCCATGGCAGAGGAGGGGTAAGTACTGCTCTTTTTGTTATTTTAACACAGTAGGAACTATAGTGGCAATGTTGTCCGATAACCAGAAAACCCCTTTAACAAATTTGCAAAGTTAAATGCAAATAACATAGATGTATATAACCTGTGGAGCAGTCCGCAAGTAGTTATATATGGTTATATTTACTATGTTTGTATTTTCTTTCAGAGGTTAATGAAGGGTTAATTCACCTTTCTTCATAATTAGCACATTCTTCATTATGATTACTATATTATGAGTTTTTTGATATGACCAAATACTTAGATGAACGACATAAATAGGATCGGAATGGTCATATGAGGCCTAAATACATCCGCTACTCTGAAGTTTCTTGCCTTTATTCTGTTTCAAAACAAATATATATTTTGAAATCCTCAAAAATTATTATGAATTCATTTCATTTTCAGGAATCTAGAAAATAATTATTGCAGAAACCCAGATAAAGAGTCAATGCCCTGGTGTTATACCACTGACCAATCCAAACGATGGGAATACTGTGATATACCCAGCTGTGATGCTACACCTGTTGGTAAATATATTTATAACTTTACACAATATTGCATGATTTGCTTCCCCCCAGCATACACAAAGCAGCCATAAAATTAATACCACTAGATCATGACAATGGCACCCGTTAAGAAGTCTGATACAGTTGCAAAAAAAAGTAAGTAAACATTTTGGAATTTTCTGGATTTCTGCATTAATTGTTAAAAAATACAGTGCAGGGAGAAACTGTAAGTGAACCTTTATGTGAATGACTTCTCCAAAAACAAAATCGACAAAGTGTTCAATTAAAGGGGTGTTCCAGAACGTAGCTATTGCAGACCTAGCCTTAGGATCAGCTGATTGAAGTAACAGCGGTAAGGCCACTGCAGTCCGTACCAGGCACAATAATGTGGCACAACGTGTGGCGCAGAGTGCTAAGGCAGCAGAAATGCAGTCGTAAGATCTTGCTCATGACCTGAAGGTTGCAAGTTCATGGTTCAGGTAGCTGGTTTAAGGCTGACTCAGCCTTCCATCTTTCCGAGGTCGGTAAGATAAGTGCCCAGCTTGGTGGAGGTAATAACTATATTACTTGAAAGAGCTGCAGAATAAGTTGGCACTATACAAATAACAAGATTTATTTTATTTATTTGTATAGTAGTTGTGACTAGTATAGAAGGTGTGATAACTTGGGAGTTGTTAGCTCATCAGATCACCATCTTTCCTCTACCAGATGAATGGTCACACACCAGTAAACCATATCCAGGTTAGAGGTTTGGTACAAACTTAGTAAATCTGTCCTTTATTGTGGTAAATCAACAGCAATCATAATACAATCTTCACACTGTTGCTACTCATCACAATTAACATGAATACATGGCCACTAAATAACAAAATTTTTTAACCCTGTGTACCATACAGGCCTAGCACCTTAACATATAGTACATAACATCATACCCATCCAGGGTGTCAACCTAGGGGCTGCCCACCCCTGTCAGGTTCATAGCTTTCTCAGCCAACATCAAGCGTTCAGCCGTGGACCTCTCAGGGCCCTCTCCCAGGGACAGAGTATCCCAGAATGGACACATGAGCTCAGAAACTCATTAGCTTTCTATACTGCAGCCTCACCCATCCAGGTTAATTGGGGGTAAACAAAAAAAAAACTTTCTGTGCTGGGGATTTTCCTCTCAAAACCTGTTCACAATCCCCCTAGAGGACACATCTGTTACTGCATTCATACAAAGGTTAAATGTTAATATGACTAGAATACTTGTCTCCTGCCCAGTAGATAGGAGATAACTAGCTGATTGGTGGAGGTCTGACAATTGGATCCCCCACTAATTTCCATAACAGGGTTCCTGTATCCTCCTGACAGATTGGCAAAATGAATGGCACAGCAGCATGCATGTTCAGCCATTGCTTTATTCATTTCAATGAGAACACTGGAGATTGCTGGCTGCTTAAACTCATCTGTTTTCAGCACTCCCATTAAAATGAATGGGGCCAAGCATGCATGCTGTATTCACTTCATTGTGTTACTACTTGTGCACATTGCATGCCAGGTTATCATTCATTAACTGCTGCTTAACTATTGCATTCAAATTTTGAAATGAAATACTTGTATATGTATAAAGTCATTTTTTATTGCTATGTTCTACAGTTGTACCTACAGCAACCATATCACCTGCAGCTTCCGAATGTTACACGGGAAATGGTGAATCATACAGAGGTACAACATACATAACCATTTCAGGTAAAAGATGTCAAGATTGGAGCTCTATGACACCACACAAACATATTCGAACGCCTGACAAACATCCAAATGCGTGAGTAAATTTTCATCAGACTATGTAATTTACTACTGATTTTAGACATCACTTTTTTATTTTGATTCGCTGCAGAGTTAATATGTCCATGCTTATTAATCCCTGTGATGACATAAGCGTGCATTTTGACAGGTTTTACTACAGAATAAGTGACATCCATGGCTGCCTGCTCTAAAACCTATGCAGACTTTTTAGCAGCATGCATTGTGCATCAGTGAAGATCTAATTATGTATCAGTGAAGATCTAATAAAGGCCGCCTGCAGACGACCGGATCTGATTCCCTGCAAGAATTATCGCAGCGGTATCCAACCCGCGTCCCTGCAGGGACCAGTGCGGCTCTCACCTTCTCCCGCGGCTCCGTGTCTGTGATGTGCCCGCTGCCGCCCAGCCGGCGCAGAGCGGAGCCAGGGCACCGGGAGTGACATTTCTGTGCAGGCCTCTGTGAGACCTGCACAGAAATAGAGCATGCCGCGATTTGTTTTCCGCATGTATTTTCACACGGACAAATCACGGCCATCTGCATATGATTGCGTTTTGTAAAGCAATCCTATGCAGGCGAGCATGGGCGGAAATTCTGTGGGAAATCCCGACGCGGAATTTCAGCCCGTGTGCAGGGGGCCATACTGTGACAATGTCTTTAACCCTGAATGTCCACAGCAAAATTTTGGCACATTCTAAGGGTGTATACATTCTATTTAATGCATATGTTTTACTTGTTTATAGAGAAGCAGTCTGTTTTAATTTTTAAGCTTTATATGTGGTAAAATGTGGAAAAGCAAAAATTTAAATTTCCTTCTTGTTTTCCTTTTTTAGTTCAATATAATTAGTTTAACTAGATAAATGTATGCCACAAAATAATCCCAGAACTATCTTGTGGGAAAATGTTTTAAAACATCATGAAGTTTCTCAAACCAACATCATCACTGTAACATCTAGGAACAAAGGACTCCATTTTTTTTCTAGGATGTCTCCATCATTTATGCATAAGAATAGACAGAGGTGGGGCTAAGAAGCCAAATATAAGTGATAAGTAATAATTTATGTAGATTTGATACAACATACAGCACTGTGCAAAAGTTTTAGGCAGGTGTGGGAAAAATGCAGCAAAGAAAGAATGACTTAAAAAATAGAAGCGTTAATAGTTTATTTTTGTAAGTTAAACACATTTTAAACAGTCTTTACATGATACACAAATAGCTCTATAGGTGGCTTAAAATTGGGTAAGTAACAGCCAAGCTCTACTACAAAGGGGATGTTGTGGAGGACAGTTTCATGTCATAGGTCATACATCATGACAAGACTGAGTACAGCAACAAGACACAATGTAGTTATACTGCATGAACAAGGTGTCTCCTAGGGAAAGATTTCAAATTAGACTGGGGTTTCAAGATGTGCCGTTCAAGTTCTTTTGGAAAAGTCAAAAAAGCGGGCAACATTGAGGACTGTAGATGCAGTGGTCGGCCAAGGAAACTTAGTGCAGTGAATGAAAGACACATCATGCTTACTTCCCTTTGAAATCAGAAGATTCAAGCAGTGCCATCAGCCCAGAACTGGCAGAAACCAGTGGGATCCAGGTACATCCATCTACTGTTTAGAGACGTGTGGTCAAAAGTGGTCTTCATGGAAGAATTGCAGTCAAAAAGCCATACCTTCGATCTAGAAACAAGGCTAACCAACTCAACTATGCATAAAAACATAAGAACTGGGGTGCAGAAAATTTTTAACAAATACTCTGGACTGATGAGTCAAAACATGAAATATTTGGCTGCGGCAGAAGACAATTTATTTACTGAACGGCTGGAGAGTGGTACAATAATGAGTGTCTGCAGGCAACAGTGAAGCATGGTGGAGGCTTCTTGCAAATTTGGGGCTGCATTTCAGCAAATGGAGTTGAGATTTGGTCAGTATTAATGGTGTCCTTAATGATGAGAAATACAGGCAGATACTTATCCATCATTTAAAACAAACAGCGAGGCATCTCATTGGCGCCAAATTTATTCTGCAGCAGGACAACAACCCCAAACATACAGCAAATGTCATTAAGAACTATTTTCAGCGAAAAGTAGGATTCCTTTAAGTAATGATATGGTCCCCACAGACCCCTGATCTCAATATCATCTGTCTGGGATTATATAAAGAAACAGAAAGATTTGAGCAAGCTACATCCACAGAAGATCTAACATATTTGGAACAACCTCACTGCTGTGTTTCTTCAAAAACTGTGTGCAAATGTACCTAGAAGAATTGATGCTGCGATCACACCAAATATTGATATGAGTAAGATTTCTCTTTTGTTCAATCACTTTGTATTTTAGTAATTCACAAAATCAAACTATTACATTTGTATTTTTGAAAGCATTCTTACTATGCAACATTTTTTCCACATCTGCCTAAAATATTTGCACAGTACTCTATATTTTGTGATATTGACACTTTATTATTATAAATGGTCCATGCCATTCATGTAAAATGCATCCATGTCACACAGGCGAGCACGATATCAGGCAATAAACTCATTCCAATATTGCGCTTGCCAATGTGCAATTTTTACAATGATGTCAAGTGTTTTTGACTAAAAGTTGTATCGCTTCTGTGAAATTGCGATTGAATTGCATCTCAATAGGGAGGGTGCAGCTGTGCTCGGGGAGAAGATGGCTAGGAGGTTGGAGGAGTGTTTCAACTAGGGACTGGGGTTGGGGCAAAAAAGAGTAATAGGGGGGAAGACAGTGTAGACAGTGACCTGGACCAAGTAATGGGAATGGGGGTCGAGCGGGGGTGGGATTAGTGCAGTTAAAACTGACAGAATAGCTAACAAGTAGCATAATGAATATAAAGAATAACAACCATATAAATTGTATGGCAACAAATGCAAGAAGTTTGATCAGAAAAGTGGGTGAGGTTGAAGTGAGAATGTCTGAAGAAAATTATGATCTAGTAGGAATAACGGAAACATGGCTTAATGATGAGTGTGATTGGACGGTGAATATACCAGGTAACAATCTCTTCAGAAGAGACCGAGGGAATTAGAAGAGAGCCAAAGAGAGCAAAGATAACCCTATAAAATTATTTTACAATTATATAAACGGTAAAAGGATTTGCACTGAGAGCACTGGCCCTTTAACAAATAATGCAGGAGAAATCATAGAAGATGATGGGGGGAAGGCGAATCTATTAAGTAGTTTTTTCTCAAGCGTATTCACGAAGAAAAAAGAAATGTCACATGAGATGCAGGGGCATAAAATGAAAACCCCTGCAAAATGTCACCTGGCTAACTCAGGAGGAAGTACAGAGCTGGTTAAAAAAGATTCAAATCAACAAATCGCCTGGCCCAGATGGAATACGCCGAAGGGCCCCAAGGGAAATAAGAAACGTGATAGACAGGCCGCTATTTCTTATATTTAGGGACACTATTGAGAGCAGGGTTGTACCACTGGATTGGCATATTGCCAGTGTGGTTCCTATAATAGCAAAAGGGGTCAATAAGAGAGGCTGGTAAATACAGGTCCTTAAGTCTCACTTAAATAATTGGAAAAATATTCAAGGGGTTTCTGAGAGATGCCATACTGGAATACCTGAAGGAAAACAACGGTGTATCTCCTCATCAGCATGGGTTCATGAGGGGATCGATCATGTCAGACCAATTTGATCAGCTTCTACAATGAAGTAAGTTCCAGGCTGGACCTGGGAGAGTCTATTGATCTTGTATATCTAGATTTTTCTAAAGCATTTGACACCATGCCGCATAATAGGTTGAAGGGGGTTCTTTACTGTAAGAGCAATGAGACTGTGGAACTCTTTGCCTGAGAACGTGGGGATGGCAAAATTGCTAGAGGTGTTTAAGAAGAGACTAGATGGCTTTCTAGAGTGCCATGATATTACAGGATATACACATTAAATACAAGCTGAGTTGTTGATCCGGGTCTTGTAGACAGGTAGGAACTTTCAAAACATTGATCCAGGGATTATTCTGACTGCCATTATGGAGTCAGGAAGGAATTTTTCCCCCACACGGGCTAAATTGGCTTCTGCCTCAATGGATTCCTCTAAATCAACAAGGAGAGGGGGTCAGTGGAAACGGGCTGAACCAGATGGACAATGCCTCCTTTCAGCCTTTTTTGTTATTTTCCTATATTCTTTAGATGTGTGTGTATGTATATATGTGTGTATCTGTATACATAATATATATATATGAGCATATGATGTCAGAGTTTGCTCAAGCAGCCCATTTATACAGGCAGATAAGTACTTTGCTTGCTAAATCGTTCAGTCATTCACATTTACTGTACCAGTGAAAGAGAATGACTGAACTGATATTTCAACCAAACGATTAGTGAATGAGCCAACTATTATTTTAATGCTTGCATGAAATGAACGATAAGCATACAAATTATTATTCCATCTAAATACACCTCAATTTAGCATATGACCCAAGCTTACAAACCAGTAGAGTGGTTCAGTTCTATTTAGAGACCTTAGATACATTATAAAGCATCTTGGCTTATATTTTCTTTCAAAAACAGCAATAATCATCATCCAACACCTAAGTACTGTACATTCTAAAACACTTTTTGTATTTGCAGGGATCTTCAAAAAAATTACTGCAGAAATCCAGATGGCGATAAGAGCCCATGGTGCTACACCACTGATCCAAGTGTGAGATGGGAGTACTGTAACTTAAAAAAATGCTTTGAAACCCCACAAATAGAACAACAACCTGCTCAAACAACAAAACCTACTATAGTTTCTTCTAGTCCAGGTAAAGCTAAGTATTTTAATTTTATGAAACAGATTAAATGAAAGTTATCTGTGGTGCAATAATAACAACTTTAAAAAAAAGAGTGGTTCAAAAATTTAGGATACTGGTAATTTCAAAATAAAAACATTGTTTCCTAAATCACTGGAAAAGCAGAGCTCCTACAAGTTAAGCTATATCAGATAAAGGCATTGTGCCTTTCCTTGGTTATTCCCCTATATTTACAACATTAATTCCAAAAACGTTGGGACGCTGTGTAAAATGTAAATCAATGTAAAGAAAAAAAGAATGCAATGATTTGGAAATCTCATATAACCATACTTTATTCACAACAGAAGGTAAAACACATATCAGAAGGTGAAAGTGAGACATTTTTCTATTTATTTTTTTTTTAAAAACAAACTCATTAAAAAATTGATGGCAGCAGCAAATCTCTAAAAAAATGTGATTGTTCTCAGCAAGAGAAACGACGTAATCTTGTAGATATGATACCTTTTAATGGCTAACAAAAATACATGATGTAATAATAGCGAGCTTGCGAACCAACGCAGGGTTCTTCTTCAGGCTTATGGTTGGATCTGAAGAGGCATGCATATTTATACATACTTATAACATACATACTTATGACAAGGCACAGATATGGATGTGATTGGTTCGCACTTAAAAGGAATTCTGCAACAGCAAACAAACTTTTTTTGTCTAGGCACTGATAGCGGAGTGAAAGTTTTATGGTCCCTAAATTACTGTTGGAGGGGGGGAGGTCAGCAGGCTTGAATTGCTACAAGAGGTACACAGACATTTTTAGCTAAACACTGATAAGGGAGTGAAAGTTTATGGTCCCTGAATTACTGTTGATGGGGGCCTTATCTGTATAATAAATGTCTCACACTTCCCATTCACGCATAAATCCTGGGGAATAACTGACTGCGGACAGGATACGGATCCCCAACACACAGCAGGACTATAAGATCCCAGGGACATTCACATGTTGCTCGTCCAATGTTGTGTACCTGATCCAGTGCAGTAAATGTCCTGTTGGGGGTCTTTATGTTGGAGAAACAGGACAGAAACTGAAAGCCAGGATGAAATCTCATCGCCACACGATTGAACACAGAAAAAGAGAATTACCTGTGGCCGAGCACTTCTCTAACCATGGACATAACATAGGAGATATGAGAGTTTTGATATTGAAGGGTGGTTTCAAGTCACAAAACCACAGAAGAATTTGGGAATATAAATTGATAACAACCTTTGACACGCTGAATACTGGGTTAAATTATTCCCCAGGATTTATGCGTGAATGGGAAGTGTGAGACATTTATTATACAGATAAGACCCCCATCAACAGTAATTCAGGGACCATAAACTTTCACTCCCTTATCAGTGTTTAGCTAAAAATGTTTGTGTATATCTTGTAGCAATTCAAGCCTGCTGACCTCCCCCCCTCCAACAGTAATTTAGGGACCATAAAACTTTCACTCCGCTATCAGTGCCTAGACAAAAAAAGTTTGTTTGCTGTTGCAGAATTCCTTTTAAGTGCGAACCAATCACATCCATATCTGTGCCTTGTCATAAGTATGTATGTTATAAGTATGTATAAATATGCATGCCTCTTCAGATCCAACCATAAGCCTGAAGAAGAACCCTGCGTTGGTTCGCAAGCTCGCTATTATTACATCATGTATTTTTGTTAGCCATTAAAAGGTATCATATCTACAAGATAACGTCGTTTCTCTTGCTGAGAACAATCACATTTTGCTCTACTGGCTAACACCGTACCAGATCTTTGTTTTCATTATATCTAAAAAATTTGAGATGGGTAACAGCAAAAGGCTGGAAAAGTAAGATATACTAATACAAATCAGCTGGAGAGTCCATTTTCTATGACTGTCTGTAGAAGGTGCATGTTAGAGAGGCAGAGTCTCTCGGAAACATAGATGGTCAGAGGTTCACCAATCTGTGAAAAATAGCATCTAAAAAATGTGGAACAATTTCAGAAATTGTGCTGCCTATTACCTCAATACATACCAATGATTCTGGTTGCTTTCACACAAAGAAAATTTCTAGGAAGGGCTCTTCTATCTCTTGAAAAGCTTTCCCACTTGGCTGTTAATTACCTCATTAGGCAGGTTAAACCCAGAGCAAAGCCCTTCTGAACATACTCCTCTGAGTTGATTCCTTCTGACACAAACATGCCATTCAAGCAGCCACCCTGCCACATCCTCCTCCCTTGATAAAGCGCTTAGGACTTTATCATATTGAACAACCCTCCCTCCAAAGTCAAAGTTCCTATACTGCAGTAAAATTACTTTTGAAGTGACCCCTACAGTACAATTACATAATAGCAACACTTCACAGGTGTATAGGATAGTGATTTAGGGGGTTTCGTATTTCCCACCACTATTTGTTGCACTAACTTTGAATAGTTTCTTGTGCTGTTCCTCTTCACAGTCCCAATATGTGAGATCAACACTCCTGTCTTTAGTGTGTCACAGATTGCTTGTTAAGCCTTTCTACTTCAGCCTTCATTTCAAGGGCCTCTTACAGGGTGCATGCCAAGGAGAGCACTTTGGTTTCTTTTTCAGCACGTTTATGTTTGTTAGATTATTTAACAGAAATGGTTCTCTCCTCACCAAGCAACTGGTTAAACCTCTACATCTGCCTTGCCACTAATATATAATATTATATTGTGTAAACGTGTGATCATTCGTTCACAACACAGGTAGACACGGGCAAGTTAAAATCCAAATTCTCATTTATTTACACTTTCACAGCAATATCGGCTTGCATCAGCACAGCTCTCGGTGACTAACTCAGTTGTCCTTTACTCCAGGCTTCAATCATAAACAGTACAACTGTGGCTCTCACCGAGCTGTCTTCAGTCCAGATCCCACACAGCTTTCCTCAGGAATGCTTCACTCAGCTTTCCAGGGCAACTTCACCCAGCTTTTCTGAGGCACATAAGGTGTCTTTCAATGTCTGGGTCCCTCTCTCTCTCTAGCTTTCAGCCCACTTTCTCCCCTGAATGTGATAGGAACTGACACCTTTATCCTACTTCCTCCCACACCTATGGGTGTTTTCCCCATCTCAGGCACCAGAATGCCTTCCACAGTCCACTACAGGCCCCCCTGTGCACTGCATCTCCACTTTATACATTTTTTTTCCTACTGGCTATGGTGACCCTACCATACTTTTGTCCATGCCCTTTCAATATGGTGCTGAGGAAGTATGACCCCAGATGCCATGATTGATGGGCTGTAACACAGTATCCAAACTTGCACTGTGAGAATGTATTGGTAAGTTATTGCCACATTCCTTATATGGTCTGAGTGACTAAGGTGATATATGGTGCTACCATCTTCAACTTGGAGAGATGGCCTCAGATGCTTAGTTTGATAGTGCTCCTGTAGATTCGTGTAAATAGTCAGGTTGAGAGGAAGGCCATGGAAAAGAAGGATCATGAGTGAACTACAAGTTGCCATTAAGGCCGCAAAGTTTTAAGTGCCATGGTTGATTACCACATGGGACTATGGCAGAATCCGAGGAACCAGGGATGGACAGAGACACAGTAAGCGTAAGCTGCAAGTGGGACACTGGGCTGAAAGGCAGTGCCAGTCTGCAGAGAGGCCATGAAACTGATAGCCACAACACACAAGGCAGGGACACTATTGCCACTGCTGCCACTTGTGGACTGTAAAATAGGTTGTTGTAACGTTTAAATACTGTGTCTCTCACTTGTGGTAAGAGTTGTGTGCGTTTGTAATTTCTTTTCAGTAAAAAGACTGTTCATTGCATTGAAATCTGGTTGTGCCTGCTACATTATTTTCAACTCTACACCTGTTGGGTTGGCTCATGTCATATCCATCTAATTCTAGTGTGAATGTAACTTCAGCTAATATATTATGTAAGTAAGGCTTCACTCACATCGGTGTTATGGCTTTCCATTTCTCTGTTCCATTTTTTTTTTTTAAGTTATGCAAATAGAAAGCTTTCAGCTTGCTTCAGTTCAGATTACTGAGCAGCATACTAAGTTATTTGTTCAGTTAGAAAGATGGAAATCAAACAAAACAAAACAAACTGAGAGCTTTCCTTTTGCTTTCCATTTTTAACACCTCATTGAAATCAATGCGGGAAAAACATAAATCTGTTTATTTCCGTTTTAATTCAGTTTCTCTGTTCTAAAAAGGGAACAAAGAAACAGAAAACCCTAATGAAACCATAATGCAGATGTGAATGGGGCGTACATCAAATCAAATCAAATGTTGAAACTCTGTGGTCCACAATTCCTAAATGACTTCCCTGTGCGCATGTCTTCTAGGCTGTGTAATTGGTAAAGGCCAAGACTATCGTGGCACAAAGTCTGTAACTGTGAAGGGATATACCTGTCAAGCATGGAATTCACAGATACCCCATAAACATACAAGCTTTACTCCGGACACTCACCCAAATTCTGGTTTGGATTATAATGTAAGATGCTAAGGTTAATTAAAAACACCAACATTGCATTTTTCTTTGCATGTTCAGTTTATTTTCTGTTTGTCTCCCTCCTTCCATCATCTGTAGTAATCACTATATTTTTCATATACCTGGTATATGTGCCCTAATTGCCAAGCAAGCTATAAATACATTTCAAGGAGCATGCTCACTTCCTAAGTCTAAATTCTATAGGCTTATTAGCAAATGAGTACAGGTGGAAATTTGACAAAATCATATCAGGGTATATATATATATAATTTTTTTTTTTTAAGTTAAAGGGGTTGTCCCGCGAAAGCAAGTGGGTCTATACACTTCTGTATGGCCATATTAATGCACTTTGTAATGTACATTGTGCATTAATTATGAGCCATACAGAAGTTATCAAAAGTTATTCACTTACCTGTTCCGTTGCTGGCGTCCTCGTCTCCATGGTTGCCGTCTAATTTTCGCCGTCTAATGGCCAAATTAGACACGCTTGCGCAGTCCGGGTCTTCTTCTCTTCTCAATGGGGCTCCGTGTAGCTCCGTGTAGCTCCGCCCCGTCACGTGCCGATTCCAGCCAATCAGGAGGCTGGAATCGGCAATGGACCGCACAGAAGAGCTGCGGTCCACGGAGGTAGAAGATCCCGGCGGCCATCTTCAACCGGTAAGTAAGAAGTCACCGGAGCGCGGGGATTCAGGTAAGCGCTGTGCGGTGTTCTTTTTTAACCCCTGCATCGGGGTTGTCTCGCCCCGAACGGGGGGGGGGGGGTTGAAAAAAAAACAAACCCGTTTCGGCGCGGGACAACCCCTTTAATATAGGAACAATTCTAGTGAGTTTAAGGCCCATTAGACTTTAGTCATCGCTGAGTGGAGTCGGATGTCTCTCTAAGGGCTCCTGCACACTTTTATTTTTCTTGCGCATTTTTTTCATGCGATTGTCAATGGGACTTTCTAATGTTAACCCCTTAGTGACCGGGCTTTTTTGCTTTTTTCCATTTTTGTTGTTTCCTACTCCCTTTAAAAAAATCGTAGCTCCTTTATTTATCCATCGAAGTCACTGTATGAGGGCTTGTTTTTTGCAGGACGAGTTGTATTTTTCAATGGCACTATTTATTGTACCATATAATGTACTGAAAAACTTTTTAAAAATTCTTAGCGGAGAGAAATGGGAAAAAAAACGACATTCCACCATCTTTCGGTGCGTCCTGTTTCTACGACGCACAAACTGCAACAAAAACGACCTGATATTTCTATTCTATGGGTCAGTACGATTACTACGATACCAAACTCATATAGTATTGTTTTTGCTGTAGTACTTGTATTTTTTTTTTAAGATATTACATTTTTTTCAATTATTTTCTGCGGTCATTTTGTGCACGCGATAACTTTTTATTTTTTCATCGACGTAGTTGAGCAAGGGCTCATTTTTTGCGGGATGTCCTGTAGTTTCCGATAGTATCAATTTGGAATACATACGACTTTTTGATCGCTTTTTATTGCATTTTTTCTGGGAGACAGGGTAACTAAAAAAATGCATTTCTGGCGTTCTTTATTTTTTTTTTCAGATGACGTTCACCGTGCAGAAAAAATAATTTGCTGCTTTGATAGATCGGACTTTTACGGACGCGGCGATATTAAATACATATTTTTATTTTATTCTTTAGATTTTTTTAATAATAGATATGGCAAAAGGGGGGTGATTTAAACTTTTAGAACTTTTTTTTTTTTTTACAATTTAAAAAACTTTATTGATCTTTTTTTTCACTTTACTTTGAAGTCCCCCTGGGGGACTTTAACATGCGATGCTTTGATCGCTCCTGCAGTATGACGTAATGCTATAGCATTACGTCATACTGCTTTTTTACAGGCAGTCTTTCAAGCCACCCTGTGTGGATGGCTTGATAGGCAGTCTGCTAAGGCAGCCCTGGGGCCATTCATTAGGCCCCCGGCTGCCATGATACCTGCACAGATCCCCCGATCTCACCGCGGGGGGGCCATGCGGGACCCCCAAACAGCGTTCGGGGGATTTAAATGCCGATGTCAGAATTGACAGCGGCATTTAAAGGGTTAATAGCTGCGATCGGCTGAACGGCCGAGCGCGGCTATTGCCCGCGGATGTCAGCTGTAATAAAGAGCTGACGTCCGCGCTGTATGGAGGGAGATAGCGGCGCTACCTCCCTCCCTAAACGTCCTGCAGCTGCAGGACGTAAAAACACTATGGCCCGGTCGTTAAGGGGTTAAAAATGCATCACAGACAAATTGCAAAGCAGCAACTTGCGATGTGTTTTTAACATTAGAAAGTCCAATTGACTATTGCGTGACAAAAATGCAGGGATATCACGTGAAAAAACACACAAGAAAAACGCAAGTGTGCAGGAGCCCTAATGCGTGTAGGAGCCACTCGTTTTTTCCCTGATGACTATGACTGCTTTCTGGCTGCAGTAACACACAGATGTTTGGCTGAGCTAAATGTTCATGTGCATGGGGCAGCTGGGGCAGAGATCGTTCATCTGACAGTTTTTTAACATGTTTGGGCAACTTTCATTTTTCACAGAATCCATAAAAATCACAGAAGTTGGCCATACCTACTTGTATACCGATACAATACATGGAATATTACATAGCTGCAATACACTGATAAACAGCCACTCTCTTCCCTCTACATGTGGTAGGTGTGTGATCAGTTGTTCATTAGTATATTGTACCTGTGCAGTACTCTTCATACAGCAATTTGCCATCTGCACGCTGGGAATGTGGTGCCTATACCTACCCTTATACTTTGTATTGGTATACTAGTTAGTATGGCTGCCTAATGTGATTTTTGAATTGAGATGTCTTTTTCTGTGATTTGTTTGTAATCTATGCCAGTAGTTTCATCTACAGTATTTAAAGAGTAACTATATTTTTAATGTGCAAAATAGGCAAAAAAATTCTAAGCATTTTTTTTCAATAGTTTTTGTCAGTCTATTATGTACAATTTTGTTACAGAACTCCTCTTCAGCTATGCAGCTAGGTAAAGACGGGGCTGACACATCTGTCTTTACCTCACTGCAAAGCAGTAGAGGGCACCTCCCAACTGTGTCTGCACCAGCTGCCCACTGCTGTTTTCATGCATAATACTAGTTTATTAATAAATGTCTACATTTTATTTAATTTGCTTCCAATCCTCCTGCTCCCTCAATCTGTCCCACCACCAGAAGTGTTTTCTTAATCCTCATCCTTCTCCTGCGACTGTCCCCAGAAGCGATCTCAGAAGTCGTTCTGTATTGCAGATAGGCTCTTAGTGCATTGGGTGTACAGCAGTACATGTCACAACCTGAGGAACCTAGAGCCCTGTCAGTGCATCGGGTGCAGTCCATAAAAAAATCAAGGAATTGTTGTTTTACTGCAAAACTCTGCATGCAGTTACATCTCAGGCAGATATGCAAATAATTTGAGTTATGGATGATTAGATGAACGGTCTTGTCACCTTGAGCCCTAAAAGTGGTTTCACCATTGGCCTATAAAAAGCTCTCAGAGCCTACTTTTCTATAGTGGACCTCTTCTGCCGCTTGTGTAGAGCTTGTTGACCACTAGACACCTCTGAAGAGATTTTGAAGTTAACAGAGTTTGAG
Source organism: Eleutherodactylus coqui (assembly GCF_035609145.1). Lineage (NCBI taxonomy): Eukaryota > Metazoa > Chordata > Amphibia > Anura > Eleutherodactylidae > Eleutherodactylus > Eleutherodactylus coqui. The sequence continues at coordinate 204,376,098 of NC_089837.1, read as the reverse complement.
AGGTTGTTGGGGGGCCCAAGATAAACTTTTGCACCTGGACCCATGAGCCTTTAGCTACACCCCTGATCCCTACTAAACATTTCAGATATCTTGAATGGCCATTCCTTGACAGGCAGGTACTGGAGGCAAAATGGGGTCCACCATACTAATATGTAGAGTCTAATAAATTGCTTATTCACTGTATACAAATCTAGGCCTATGGTAACAGTTTCTAAGTACTTTTATTCATTGATATCATATTAAAAAATGATACAGCATGTTTATTTAATGATAACATATTGAAATTGCTCTTATTGTGCACTACAAATGCTAAAACCCAGTGTGTTTTTCTCCTGCTCGATTATAGTACTGCAGAAACCCCGATGGAGATATCAATGGCCCTTGGTGCTTTATTACGGATCCTGGAGCATTAAGCTGGGATTACTGTGACATTCCTACGTGTGGTAAATATTTTTCAGTCACTCCAAAACTAACAAATTTCCAAAAGCAATTTTTGTTTTACAAATTAAGTCATAAGTAGTTGGAAGCTAAGTTTGTATTTTTCTATTAATGTAAACTTAGCTGATTTTAAATAACGGCAAAATAATTACAGTGGAAATACAAACCTCTTTAAGCATGGAAAGTAGTAAGACACTTGGTGAAACATCAGTTAAAAACATAACCTTTTGGCAGTAACCTTTCTCCAGCTCCCTATGAATGGGGGATAAGAGTGTAAAATATTCATTGGAGATGTGGTAATATGTGGAGGGAGAGCCTTACTTGCTGTAATAGATATCTTGGGACCTCGTGTGGCACAGTGTTAAGGCAGCAGAAATTCATCCCTAAGCTCTCGCTCACGACCTGAAGGTTGCGTGCTCAATCCCGCTGGTTCAGGTAGCCGGCTCAAGGTTGACTCAGCCTTCCATCCTTATGGGGTCGGTAAAATGAGTACCCAGCTTGGTGGGGGGTAATGTATAAAGTACCTGAAAGTGCTGCGGAAAAAGTTGGCTCTATACAAATAACAAGATCACAAAAATGAAATAATACTACATAAGTCCAATCACATATTCCTATTCTATATATGTTCACCGTGATGCATCAAAGCAGATCTTCTGGCGTATTAGACTCAAAGTCCACACTTTAAGTCAAATAAGGTTTTAAAGTTTGTGTGAGTTCAAAATAAAGCACAACTTTGTAGTGCATTCTTCACAAAATCTAGCACATTGTGAGTACCCATTCCTTTATAAAAGTCCAGTTCCTACATAAAAACTATTTACATAGCATATTAGGTATACTGTGCAAAGAGATACATCTGGTCCAGATAATGACACATGAGAGTGGCCCAATTCAGATCACTGACTATTGGATCCGACCTTAATCTTAGTTTTTTAAGCGCTGCGGAATAAGTTGGCACTATACAAATAAAGATTATTTTTTTTGTTTTTGTTTTTAGACTCAATAAATATGTATTGTTTAGAGATGAGCGAGCACCCGCTCGGGTCCGCGTTGAGTCGAGCTTTTCGTAAAATTCAAGAGCTCTACTCAAGTAACGAACCCCATTGACTACAATGGGAGATTCAAGCATTTTTGTATGTCGGACGCCGGGTCCCGAGCTTTTTTTTTTTTTTCTTGGTTCGTGTTCTCTTTCTCTCTCTCTCTCTCTCTCTCTCTCTCCCTCCCACTGCCTGCCTGCCAAAAAAAATTTGCCATTGACATGCGCGCTGCGTTGCGGCGGGGAGGGGCCAAAACAGGCACGTCACAGCGGGGAAGAGCCCAAAACCGGGGCGGTGTCGAACACGGCATGATGCTCGTTCGAGTAATGAGCACCATCGAGTACGCTAATACTCGAACGAGCATCAAGCTCAGCAGAGTATGTTCGCTCAACTCTAGTATTGTTTAAAATGTATTTTAGGTTCAAAAAGTTTATTCGAAATTATTATTGTAAGACGTTACAAATAAACAACACAAAATCAAATGAAGACATGAGACGTTTCCACATATGATCTTGTATACATAATAAGAGAAAGGAAAAAAAATAATGTTGCTTCTGATTGGAGCGCAATTAACTTGGAATCCGCACAAGAGAAAAGAGAAACAACTGCGGAAAGAAACTATGAGGGAACTGGCAAGTAAAATAGTGATACATCTAGCTAGCCTAAGTGTTAGAAAAGAAACGGACAAATACAGAATACCACGTAACAAGAAAGGGAAAGTAGACAGGAAGTGGGTGGCTGGGAGACCAAAACGAGGCCCTGGTTCAAATGACGCACAGGCAGAGTGTAGTACCACCATACACCCACTGTGCGTATGGCCGGAGGCCTAGTCCTTGTCATGGTGACACCACAATCTAATTAGACTCTCCAAATGATATGCCACAGAAATAACGGAGACGAGTTCAGTAATTTAGTAATCTGAGAGAGAGCAGATTTACTAACTGGAGTTATTTGCAATGAACACAGTGGATTACAGTACTTGGTGAAAGTGCAATTGAAACTGGAATACAGGTCCAGCAAGCAGGCAAAGTACAGTTGTAATGATGACACTTGAGCTTCAACATTCTCTAATTGTATTTACGGTAGATTGAAAAACTAGACAATTTCCCCACTAGTAGATTTGACTAATGGAATGATTTAAATGAACTGAAGAATAACTGAAGCAGAAGGATACGCGGCTAGAAGACTGATCACGGCTTTGACTTCACCGGAAAGTTATGACTCACTATTTTTGTAGAAGTGGATCTCGGAAAGATGCTTCTCTTCTTCTGCTGTGGGATGCCAAGGGTATGGGTGTTACGACGATTCCCTAACTGCTCTGTCTCCCTTCTATTTATCATCTCTCTCCTTTCTTCCTGCACTTTCTCAACTCCTCCTCCTGCATACTACAGACCTACAGACTACTAGAGCTGCTTCCTTGCCCTTGGGCTCTGCACCAGTAAGATTAAACCTGGCTATCAGCCAATCAGGAGCCAGCTGACATTAGGGATGAGCTCATTGCTTAAAGCCGAAGGAGGAGACACAGGGTCTCTCCCACAGATGGCACCTTCTGTATCCAAGGATGGCATACAGACAGGTAAGACAGGGCTGTGTGCTTTATGTGTTTTGTAGTGCCCGCTGGGACACTATAAGAGCAGCGGCAGGACACAGTGAGTTCTCGGCTTAGAGCTGGCTGGTGTCAATCCAGGCCTTGAACTTATCCGAGGACTGGAACAAGATCGAAACCTGCCAGATTCTGCAGTACTCTTCATGAGCATCATTCTCGCCGGTCCTCATTTCTTCATAAAGCATAAAGTCGTTTAGCTCCTCCACCCACATCATTGTTGAAGGAGAGGTCAAAAACCGCCACAATCTGGGGATAATCCTTCTGGTTGCCAAAATAAAGAATCTCAGCAGGCCGCTGTAGATGGTCTGGCGTTCTATGCCACCGGGAATGGATTTTAAAGTGTAGATCTTGTATTTTACAAACAGAAGAAAGTTTATGGCACAGAACCCAGGGGAAGAGCCAGGGAAGAGGGCTAGTGTGTGCGTTCAAGGCCCCCCTGGCCTCAGGAGTATAAGGAGTCCCTGTGACCGCACTGTTTTGCTGTGGGGAGTCCTCTAAGGGCACCAACAGATGAGGGAGAAGGGCTGGAGCTCGAATGCTGCTGGTGAACAGGTGGGTTGGAAGCTCTGAGCAGGGCTTCCCAGGGCCCCCCGCCCCATCTTGGCCTGCGCTCCGTGGCCCCCACAGCTGTGAAGAAACGCCGCAAGGCTTTCTCCGGGCAGCCCCGTTGCCTTCCAAGGGCAGTCCTGCACCTTTTTTCTTCCCATCAGCAGACAAGCGGGAGGTTGCAGCAGCAGGAGAGGTAAGTACAGCAGCGCTGGTGCTGGGAGAGATGAGGAGACACGTCTCACTCGTTCTTGGCAGACCATCACCCTTAAAAAGTACTTTAAATAATAGACTTTTGCTCACCTATACTATGCGTTATGTCATTCACTGTCAGGTTTAATTTATGCTTTATCTGACTACAGTTTATCCCTTCAGCCTCAACAGAAATTGAGTGTGGAAAACCAAAGAAAAAGCAGAGGAAGTGCTTTGGAAGAATTGTAGGTGGGTGTGAAGCAAACCCACATTCTTGGCCATGGCAGATCAGTCTTCGTACTAGGTATGTCCCTATATTTCTAGTTTCTTTTACATAACATATTATATGCACTCACATAACTGAGTTACAAACTGAAATACAGTGGTTCTTCCTCAAGCTATAATGGTCTCAGGTTACAATATTTTCTTTCATGGACCATTGTAACTTAAAATGAAATTGAACATACAATATCACAGACTGTCCGAATCTACAGCACATGCATTTGCTGAAAACTTAGCCATCCAATATAAACATTTCACAAGTAACACACCTCTATTACTGAAGTGCATGCATTGGTTGGCTGGCAAGTAGGTGTACATAAAGAGTGAGAATAAGAGACAACGATAGACAGAGTGTAGTCAAGTCATGATGTATACTTGGGATACCAAAAATGCTTTGGTATACATGGTACACCAAAACATTATTGGTAACCAATTGTGTCCTGTAGAGGTTTTTACCATGTGAAACTACAACTGATACTACGTGACTCACAGGTGAATTTCTTAGAACCCATTCCTTTTCTTCTCTGTCTGCTCAGACCTTCATGACTTCTGCAGCTAATTCTTGCCTCTGCAGAGTTTGTGGTCCACAGAGCTTTGGTGCCTCCGAAAATAATGTCACACATTTTGTCATCTCAAAATAGTGCTACTTACTGTGTATCAGAAATAAATGGTATTCTACGCTTTAAGGCTGGGCTCACATGAATGTTTGGTAAAACGCTGCATGTATAACACAGCATTTTACTGCTGTGTAAGTTGTGATCAGCCCTTTTGCGGTGTATAGCAGCGATTTTGCATTGCACATGAGAGTGTATCTCAAGCAAGCTGTCATGCTTGAGATGCACTACAATGATTATGTCTGTTTGACAACAGAGATCATGACAATGCAGGTGAATAGAAACACAAAGTATGTAATAAAGATGTATAACTTTCAAATGTATGCTTTATTTAATGTATATAAAACTTGTCAACTCCTTGAATAACTTTACTGTAAATCTAAATGTATGTCTACATATGTTATTCATTTCGTGATGTTATGGTTGCTATTTTCCAGCTATAATTTGCACTTTTGTGGTGGAACACTGATTGATCGCCAGTGGGTTATTACTGCTGCACATTGTTTGGAAAGGTATTTTTTATACTTAAGTTTGTGCCAATCATGCAGTTTAGGTAAAAGAAAAAAAAAGATTACATATATACAGTACTGTGCAAAAGTAAAAAAATGGTGCTGAGTAAGAATGCCTTCAAAAATAGAAGTGTTAATAGTTTACTCTGACAATTAACAAAATGCAAAGTGAATGATCAAAAGAGAAATCTAAAGCAAATCAATATTTGTTGTGACTGGACTGCTCTTTGCCTTCAGGACACCTTCTATTCCTCTAGGTACTCTTTCACACAGTTTTACATAACCGGTATTTTTTTCAGATTCAAAACATTTATTAATTTTTAAATAACTGTGATATATTACCCAGAGGATCATGAATGGCCTTATAAGTCTCCTCACTCACTCATCTTCTGAGTGTTCTCCCTAAGGAGAAAAGATAGCATTCCTGAATTTTAAAGAAATGGGTAACAGATAATCAACACAATACACAGACATAGAGGTACATAGCAAATGAGGGAAAACAGTTCCCACAGCATAGGTGACACAGATAGACAAGGATATAATTATGAAAAAACTAGAAAATCATCTAAAAGCTGGGGATTAAGGCATAACTAAATAAAAATGATTAAAGACCACTTGGTGCCATCTAATAGTTGAAGAGACCAGAACAGCATTTATAAATGTGAGAGACAGACTGAGTGAAGGAGTAAGAAAATTAAATTAAAAAAAGGGGGTGAAATATAGAAGACAAGGAAAGAAAGAAAAGCAGGGAAAAGCAGAAGAAATAAGTAGGGGAGTAGGAAGGAGAAAACCATGCAAGCACTAATTCCAACCACAGATAAAGGCGGGAAGGTAGCTGAGGTTCCAAAAATGTGTATAGATGCAGAAGAACAACACTCTGGAGGGTGCACAGGCGTGGGAAGATGTAATCAACCCATAAGGGTATGTTCACATGGTAGAATTTGTCATGGAATTCTCCACCGTGGTATTTGGCACATATCTGCATGCATATTTAGCCCTGTCAATGGGCAACAACCATATGCAGAATTCCAATGTGGAAACATGAGTTTCCATGTCAATAACTGACTAGATAGATAGATAGATATTATACAAAAAAGGTTGTTGCATGGAAGTATAAGGGTATACAGGTATACACAACAAGACAGTATTTTGAAAGCTGACGGGTAGAAAAATAAATTAAAGATACCAGACTTGGGGTATCCGGCCCAAGGTTCTGATTGGCGGAGTTCCTGGAAACAAAGGGACAGTCCATATGCCGCAGTATACCTCCATGGTTCAGCAATTTGGATAAGGAATCCACTTAGTTTTAAGCCTCCGCAGAACCACCCCCCTGCCGGCTTTTTCCTGATGTTATCAAGGCGGGTTGAGTATATGCAGGGAAAGATCTGTGGGGAAACCCCAATTTAATATTTGGGCCATATTTTCCAGAGAGGGCCTACAATGGGAAAGATATGGCCATCATGTTTAGTATCAGGAATTTACCTATCTATAGATACTAAACATGATAGGGTACAGATGATCGGCTATGCCTATAGGCAATTCTGAGGGTTCTGGGGGTCGCATAGAGACTGAAGTAACTGTGCCAGGTCTGCAATGTCGTCTCGGGTCTGAAAATGTACCTGACATAGAGCTGGGGCCTCCGTGTGACCCATAATCTCCTATATTAAATTCTCCTTTGATACAGACACTAGCAGTCGCGGTACCAGCACATCTACAAGAAATACCCAAGGTGTGGAACCACACCGGGAAGGGGTCAATTAACATCTATCTACCTGTCACTGCTTTAACTTTATTGCCATCATGATCAAAAGTCTTCCTGAGAGAGATTGTACATCAGGGATGTGAGGGGAGAAAGGGGAGATTAAAACATTTAACTCATCTTTCCCAGTATCCTGAGTGGCAAGGTACTATGGATAGTTGGGGGACATTTTATCAATACCTCTATATCACAGGTATCCCAGTGATGCCAAGTGTTCACACAATGAGTTGAGCCTCAAGGGTATAGGCAATCGATTCCTCCATGCTCTGTATCATGGTAACCTCCCCAAACTAGTCTTCAGTTAAAGTATTGCTGATACACTATGTTTAATGTTTATATATACTCATTGTTAAAAAAAAATCAAGCACCCAGAAGGAATTGTCAGAACTGAATGAAATTTTATATATGTGATTGTAATGTTTATATAAGTAAATGATTACAATATCAGAGCAAAAGGATTTCTTTTTTTGCTGAGCACTTGTTAGGAACTCTTAACAAAAATTTTAGGTAAATCCACAAACAGCAGAAGTTGAAAAGTTGCAAATTTAGAGGGTATAGCCTACTTTTTAATCATTTCATTGCTCAAATGCATCCTAAATTACATACATTTATTTACTCATCCTTTAGAAATATTCTAAATGTTTTTTGTTCCTATGCAGTTCCCCTTGCTTCTGTTTTTTCCTGTCGACTTGTATCAGTGCATGAATGTCTTACTTTGAAGCACTGCTGCTAGGCAAGAATATATTATCACATGGAGGCACCTTATGCCAGCCCACAGGATGCCTACAAGTCTATATTACAGTACATTGCATATTGCCAGGCTTTAAACTTTTTTGACTGTTACTTTAAATTAAGTTTCTGGCAATAAGGCACAATACAACAATTAACTTTAATGGCAGTATATTCCAGAAAATCTTGTTTTCTATTGTAGATGCCAAGTGAGCTGAAGTTTGCTTTGTTTTTCAGCCTTAGAAACAAGTATGTTTGCATTTTAATGAAGGCATCATTCTCCCAAGTATAACAAGTAAAAGGAATTTCACTGAAGCACGATTTACTACAACAATGTGCCTTTTCTAGAGTAGTGTCTATTCATAATTCTGTCTGTAACAATTCGGTACACAGGTCTACTCGACCAACATTTTATAAGATACAACTTGGAATTCACAAGGAAAAAGGCACTGAGACTTCCAGGCAAATCTTAGATGTTGAAAAGATCATTTTGGAACCAAGAAAGGCAGATATTGCTTTACTGAAACTGAAGAGGTAACTAATATTCATGCAACATTCTGTAGCCTCATGTAAGATTGTACAACTAAGATAAATGATGAAGCGTGTAAGGGTACCAGAGTATGTGGCATATTTGCTGCGGACCTCCTGCTGCAGAAAACCCACAGCAAATACACACTGCGAATCTAAAGAGTAAGGCCGCCTTCACACGGGCGGGTCGGACCCCACATGCAGGATTCCTGCAGCAGAGTTCAACTCGGTGCCCTACTGGTGCTTCCTGCGTACCTATCCTTCGACTTCTGTTCAGTGCTGCAGATGTGCTAACCAGCACTCTGTTGCGCATGCGCAGTAGCCTACAGCACTCTGCAGTGATGTGTGTCCCGCAATACTTCCGCAATGCTCACTGCGGAAATGCCGCGGGACGGGCTTTGATCGCCTTCCAGCGTGTCTTGCACAAAATCACAGCAGGCTGCGATTTCTCACCCACAAGCAGAAAATCGCAATTAATTTCTGCTCGTGGGCAGGAAATCAGGGATTGCCATAGCATGCTATGGGCTGGATTTATTGCAGAACCCAGAGGCGGAATCCCGCTCCGGGTTTCGCAATGCAAACCTATGGGAAGGCGGCCTAAATCCACACCTAATGCTATGTAAACACAGGGTAGAACTTGCTGTGGAGTGTCCACAGCAGATCTGCATCATGCATGCAGACAGACGGAGTTTTTCTGCAAAAACCGGAGTGAGTGTCCGCCTCAGAGTTCCACAGAAAATACCCCCCATTGTATGCAATGGAAAAGTGATTTTTTTATCCACACAAGCGGAAACCAATTGCAGTTTCCGCTCGCTGAGAAAAAGTAATCGCACAATGCTTCTTCCATTGAAGTCAATGGAAGCTGTCTGAGCCGTGGCTCATCCACAATGTCCAATAGCAAGCTGTGCAGACCATCTGCAGTACAGAAAGAAGAAAAAGAAAGCATGCATGTGCGGCCGCTGCTGCTGCCAGGGCCGAATTTAACTGCAGGGTTCCGCATGTGGAATCCGACCCGCCCATGTGCATATGGCCTAACATTGATAGGCTGGCTGACCTGTTGCAGAGAAGCCAGTAAACACTTGTGTATATTGTTTCTGCTGAATTTAGAAAGGTATTTTGCCCCAGTGCTTCTGGGCATTACTTTAGTGTATGACTCTTTAACTTTGGACTTCATACCGCATCTGTCTGCCCCTTCTCCTGGTTCTGTCAGTAGTTGCTCTTGAGCCTAGTCCGCAGCTAGTTTGTTCTGTCTGCCCTCTATAATTCCTTTCTTCCTAATTTCACCTGCATGTACATAGACTCTATCTAAGTTTCTGATGTGGGGTTATCCTTTTTAGGGTGTGTGCTCTGCTTTATAAGCAGGTCCATCCAGGTCAACATCAGGGAAAGATCCTAGATTCCATCTGCAACCGTTGCTTACTCTCTAATGACTAGTTTCTTCATTACCTCTTGTGTTCTACACATCATCCAGCCTGTCCCTGTCCTTTGTCTCCTTTTCTGTTGGACGGTTACCTTGACAGGACCGGAGGGATGTGAAAGTATGAAATGCATAAAAAAGAAATTTAGCTAGGCGCAGTATGGGTTAAATCCAGTCAGGGCCTACAACACTTCCAGCAATATGTGGTCGTACTGTTATATTACGATGCATTGAGGCTTCTATTTGGTTGTGCCCGTACAATATTTTTATTATTATAGTAGGTGGTCATAGTGTCTACACTAGCTGTTTCTGCAACCACATCTCCAGTTGAACCGAAGTTGGATTTACTAGATCGGTTTTCTGATAATTGTAATGATTTCGTTACCTTCATGGAGGCTAGTAAATTGTACTACAGGTTAAGACCTAAGTCTTTGGGGAACTAGTGATATCTTGGTTGCAGGGAAACCCACATGTTAGATGCTCTAACATCAGTAGATATTTTTTTCTCCACATTTGTTCTTCTCTATGACAACATGGATCAGGTTGCCCTGGCCGAGAGTTGAGTCTATGCCCTTCAGCAGGGTAAACATCCAGTAGAAGACTATCGCACAGAGTTTTGTTGCTGTTCAGACAACATTACTTAGAGGAATGGTCCAGCTTTGAAGAGTCAGTTTTGTCATGGGTTGTCAAGTCAAGTTAAGGATGTGATGATCCTATACTCAACACCCAGTACTCTGGAAGAGGATGTGCCCTTGGGTATTAATATTGATTGCTGTCTTTGGGAGAGAGCTCGGGAGAGGGTATGCCTTGAGTCCCCTTCTTCATCTACCTCATTCACTGCTATGGGTTCTCAGCAGCCCATGCAAATGGGGGTGGTTTGCAAAAAAAAGGAATGTAGAGACAGATGACTTGAGGAAGGATTATATGCATATTGTGGCCATAAAGGTCATTTAGTTCACAATTGTTAGTCCTAGTGGATGTTGAGGATGGTTCCCTAGGCCTAAAGGTTGCTGGGTTAGCATCATCCGAAATCATCCTCCCTGCTTAGTTAACAACGGATAATTTCAACATTCCTGTCACAATTTTTTTAGATAGTGGTTCAAACACTAATCTAATCAATTTTCAGCTTTCAACTTACTCAGGACTAAAAATTGTGCCCCTCACAAATCATGTTCCAGTATCCATGATAGACTCATCTCCATTGTCTCGGGAACATATTAAGTTAGTAGTCCAAGAGTTACATTTAAAGATTGTGAGTAGGTAGAGACTCAAAAGCATGGAGAAGGTTATCATTTCAGTTTTTCCTCCTCACTCACACAAAATCATAAACCTTTTGTTTTCTGCATGATAGGTTGTATTTTTCAGTGATAATATTTAATGTACACTTACAACTATACCATTTTTTGCTGGACTACTTTAAAAAATATATCTTTAAAAAATATATATATTTTCTACCATCATAACTTTTTTATTTTTCCGTCAACAGAGTTGTGTGATTTCTATTGCTACCACTTTGGAGTACATACAACATTTTGATCATTTTTTCTAAAAAACTTTCTTAGAGACATTTTTTTTTTTCTTAATTTTTAATACCTTTTATTTTTTCTAATAATTAAGAAAACTTTTTTCACTCAGCTTTGCAATTTTTTATAGTCCTCATAGGGGACGAAAACTTGCGGTCATTTGATCACTCATAGAGTATAACGCAATACAATAGTATTGCATTATACCGCATTTTGACATGGATTGATAAGCAATCAGCCATAGCAACCTTGAGGGCTTTTTAAAGGCCCCAGGCTGTTGCTGTGCCAACAAAACGGCACCTCGCAATCTCATCGCAGGACATTCGGGACCTCAGAATACCAGTCAGGGTATTTAAATTCCGCTGTCAGAATTTAACAGCCAAACCAGCATGATGTAACTGTACGTCCTGTGGAATTAAGGGATTAAGCAGTTGTCCACTTGAGTCTTTGCAGAGAATGCCAGTAATACACTTGTGTATACGCTCAGTTTAGTGGGGTATTTTGTCTTAGTGCTTCTGGGCATTACTTTAGTGTGTGACTCTTTAACTTTGGACCTCGGACTGCATCTGTCTGCCCCTTCTCCTGGTCCAGCCTGCAGTCACCTTTGAGCTTTGTACACATTTGTTTTGTCTGTTCTGTTCCACCCTACCCTTTTTTATCTCCTCTCTTTCACATTCCACCTAGGGATATTACAGGGACTCCATCTCGGTTCCTGACATGGAGTTGCCATTTTTATGACTGGCACTCTGCTTTATAGGCAAGTCCAGCAAGAGGAAGATCAGGGAAAGATCCATAGTTATGGGTATATATGAGCGAAGTACTCGTTGCTCGTTAGTCATGGTGGAGGGGGCAGGGAGAGGCAGAGGGAATATTCCCATCATTAATACAGGAGACTCATAATTTCATCACTGCTATTAACCCTTTCCAATCCAATTTGTATTTTGGTTCTCCTAGGGGGCTTACTCTTTTTCTGCTGTTATACAACGGCGCAATGTGCTGGCTAAAGCCAGTACTGCATGAGGTGACACGTTGGATAGGCTCCGACAGCAGAGAGGCTGGCAATATACAGTAAGAGAGCCCCGACGGACATCTTCAAACATCGGAGCTGTACAGCCTTAAATCATAATGTCTTTAGATATCAGACAGTGGATTGGAGAGGGTTAATAAAATATTTTTTTATTGATTGAACTAATCGAATCACGGATCTGTACCTGTGATTGAAGTGTGGACCTTAAACAGCATATTTAGATGACCGATCAGCTTTAGGGTGCTTTCACACAGGCAATAGATGCCATTGTTTTCAATGGGTCTATTTTCATGTGCGTTTTTCCTATCAGACGCTGCGAGATGGAAAAAATGCAGCGTGTCCTGTTTTGCAGAAACCTCTTGTATTATTTGCTATGAGGAAGTTGAAAATCGCATCGCACTTGCACGTTCATATGAGTTACAATGCAATTTTTTAATTTAAATTTTTTTTTTCCTATCGGAAATACGTGATTTTCATAGTGAGGTGATGCGATCTTCCTGTAAATCGCATTGCACTTGCAGTGAAAATTGCATTGTTACAAGCGCGATTTCGGTCTGATATTGCACTTGTCAGTGTGAATCCAGCCTCAGTAGAAAAGAGAAGGCTAGTGCTCACTATGCTTGTACATATTTTAAGGGTTCATTCACAATGGCAAGTGCAATATTGGTCTCTGATCGATATCACGCTTGTAAAATTCTGTTGTTCACTGTGAGTGCATTCTGATTTGTAAGAAAATTGCATTGCATCGCTGAACATGCGTTTTTCATATGCAGCAAAAATTGCATGTATTTTCAATAGGAACAATTAAAAATCTCATCGCATTCATGCGATGCAATTTTTTTCTCACTCACTGCCAACTTTTTGAAGAGGATTTTCCACTATGGATCTGCTGTGGAATGTCCACTGTGGACATAGCCTTATGCCTGGCTTAGGGCGCCCACCCACTGGCGATTTTTTTTCCCTGCGAAATTCGCAGCATTTTTTTCTCTGCAGGGGTCTATGGGACTTGTAATGTTAAAATCGCGATCGCGCAAAATCGCGATTTCGCGGTAAATTGTGATTTTGCGCGATCGCGATTTTAACATTACAAGTCCCATAGACCCCTGCAGAGAAAAAAATGCTGCGAATTTCGCAGGGAAAAAAATCGTCAGTGGGTGGGCGCCCTTAGACACAACGATTCCTGCTCAAAAGACATCTTTTGAACGATAATTGTTGTGTGCATTTACAGGGCAAGGTGATCGCTCAAGATTCACTCAAATGGCAGTTTGATTGACAGTTTTGAGCAAACACTTTGCGATCCAAATGGGGTATATAGGAGACAAGAGCCGCTTGTCTTCTGTATACTCCTGCTGTCTTCACAGAGCTCACAGCTGGTATACAGCTGTGCACTCCTTGCGAGGTATGCAGAACACAGCTGAAGCGCTGTGTTCTTTATACTCCGGCTGTGTTCACTGAGCGCTCAGCTGGTATATAGCTGTGCGCTCCATACGGGCTATGCAGAAGACAGCTGGAGCGCTGTGTTCTTCATACTTCAGCTGTGTTTACGGAGTGCTCAGCTGGTATACAGCTGTGCGCTCCGTGTGGGGTATGCAGAACACAGCAGGACCGTTGTCTTCTTCATACTCTGGCTGTGTTCTCCAAATGGAGTACAAGCTGAAACAATAGTATCAGTGGTATCCCACTGTGAACTCAGCTCACACCACTGATAAGGTTCATCGTTGTCTTTCAGCTTGCTGAAAGAGAACGATGAACACCTCGTTAACGAAAACTGCATGATGTCCAAGCAGTTGGACCCAATGATTCTCGCTCAAACGATGGCTTTGAGCAATTTTTTAGGGAGAATAGTTGGGTCTAAATGGGCCTTTATGGTTCTTGGAAGGTGTGAATGAATAAAACTGGCTTTGATGTCAAGTGGTCAAAACACAAGCAAATAAATTCCATATGGCCATATAGTCGTATTACAGCAGCATGCCTGTGCTTTAATATGCTTGTGTGAAACTGGCCTAAGGTACGTTAAATAGACCATATCCTTTTAAGTAGTTCGTGGGAGTTCTACCAAGTTTTAGTGTTTTTTGTTATGGGGAAAGAGGGAAAGGATGGGGCAATAAAAATTTTTGCACAGGGCACCATGTACCTTTAGGCTGGCCTGCTTGTATCCCTAATCCATAATATCCAGCAAACAAAAAAGCTGCAGACCAGACATGATGAGTTGATGGAGTCTATTTACAAGGTATAAACAAATCATACAACCAAAACTTGTTTCATGATGATCATAAATCTCACGCTCATTTCTTCTACAGCCCAGCAGTAATAACTGATGAAGTTCTCCCAGCCTGTTTACCAGCTCATAATTACGTGGTACCAGATAAATCTGAATGTTATGTAACGGGATGGGGAGAAACTAAAGGTAAATATACTGCAGTCATTTAGGATAGTCCTGTACAATTTGTTGCTCTTACTATTTACTTCATTGCTACAGGGTAAATGCTTATAAGGTTGTGGACTTCACCTGTGCATTATAACTATATAATTATCATGGCTATTATTATAGTGTAGACATGCCTTATTTATATTGTAGGATTCTTTGTGTTCTTTTAAGCCAGATCACTATAAACTCTTTTCAAACTTAAACTAGACAGTCTTAAAATGACCAGATTTATCACAGTGGCTCTGCTGAATGATAAATCTGTTGAATCTTTAGACTGTCTACTCTGACTTTATACTATTAATTAGTTAGCTTAGTTTAACCCAAAATTTTGGCGCAAGTCACATTTAGACAATGCCTTCTTTTCCATTAAGAAATGTCTTTGTTGGGCAGGTCATAAAAAGTGTTCAGAAGTGTCTAAAACACATTAATAAATGTGAAGCAAAGCATTTTTTACAGTTTTTGGTACAATACGCTCCAGAAAACCATCACAATTTTAATAGTAAGGGTGCTTTCACACCTGCGCTTGGGATTCCTGCTCCGTCCCCACGATCAAACAGTTCCGTCTGTGGATGGAACCGAACTCCGCCGGGCAGACCTCATTGGCTTTAATGGGGTCTACCTGCTCTACAGCCACCTGCTTGGCTTTTGGACAGAAGGAAAGGTGCTGCATGCAGTCCTTTTTCTTCCAGTATTCGCGGCTGAAGTCTTGATGGAACCTTCGGTGTGAGGTTATGACGCAGTTGTCAAACAGCCAAAATCTGCCCCTTTTTGTCTAATGCATATAGATTAAAATAAAAAAACAAACTAGTGGTGGCATTTATACACAGATGAGAGCTCCATACAGTTGTCTCTGATGGTTCAGACTAGTATTTCTAGATTTCTACATGCAGAATGTCTAGATGAATATTAACCCTTTCCAATGCAATTTGTATCCTGGTTTTCCTAGGGGGCTGACTCTTTTTCTGTTATACAATAGCGCTATAAGCTGGCTAAAGCCCGTACTGCATGAGGTGACATATTGGATAGGCACTGACAGCAGAGAGGCTGCCAATATACAGTAAGAGCACCCCAACGGACGTCTTCCAATATCGGAACTGTACAGCCTTAAATCATAATGTCTTCAGGCGTCAGACAGTGGATTCGAAAGGGTTAAGCGCTGCGGAATAAGTTGGTGCTATACAAATAGATTACTATTATCATTTTCTTCTATCATTCAATCCTGTACATAATACTGGTTGGCTCTGAGAAGGCATGTACTGTGTACTTTCTGCATTATTCATATTTTTTGCCTTCCTCTAGCTCATCAAGGGGGGTGGAAACAGGCTAAACTGGATGGGCATTGTCCGGCTTCAGCCTAACATACTATGTGATATATCTAGTTGAATAAACTGTGCTTTTATCTTGTGTATTATACTAAGAATTATATAGAAACTTCTAATACCCAATATCAAATAGAAAAATGATGTAATCTGAATGTAAATACTACCAATGTGTGTGTCCTACTGCCAGGCACTGGTAAAGAAGGTGTTCTCAAAGAAGCTGGATTCCCTGTGATTGAAAACAAAATATGCAACAGCCCTGAATACCTCAATGGTAAAGTTACAAGCCGGGAGCTGTGTGCTGGGAATATCCAAGGTGGAGTGGACAGCTGTCAGGTATGAAACATTTTTTTAGGAAACTTTTAGGCCCAATGTCTACGGGCGGATTTTATTTGCGGAACCTGTGCGGGAGATCTGCAAATCAAGCCATCCATAGGGATGCATTAACGCCCGCAGGACATTAAAAAGCATGTGGATGTGATTTTTTTTTTCTGGCGTGTGAATCGCACGTGCAGGAAGAAATCGCAACATGCTCCGTTTTCCTGCGGTTCCCGCGCGATCTGATCTGCGGACTGCCTGTAGCTTACACCGCCTGCAGCTGGGCCTCTTGTGAACCCAGTGCTGCTAGTCAGGGGAAGCGGAGTTCGATTGGATACGAAAATGCTGCGTAATTTGCAGTTGCATTTCCGCTACGTGTTAACATATCCTAAGCCAATTATTGAATATACTTTATTTAACTACTTTTAAAATTTGATATACAGATTTGTTAAGGCTTATTTTTTCTATTCCATCTTGAGTAGACTGCACTATAATAAAATTAAAATTAAATTAATCAGACATGTAGCAACCGGTTTTCTGATACCAAGGGCAAATGTATTTATTTTCCGTTTTAAATAAAAATACAGATTTTTGGAGAAAGCTGGTCTATTTTGTCTTACAGGGTGACAGTGGAGGGCCACTAGCCTGTTTCGATGGAGAAAAGTATATTATACAAGGGGTGACTTCCTGGGGTCTTGGTTGTGCAGAGCCAATGAAGCCTGGTGTATACGCACGCGTGTCTTCGTTTATCCCATGGATTGAAAAGACAATAAGTGAAAATTAATTAGTAGTATTTTTTAAATGAATGGAGCTGACAAGTTACACTGTAATGAATAATAAAAACTACATTGTATCTGCCAGTTTAAGCTTTTATGGCTACAATATGTTATGCTTTTGACAAAGTAATCCACTTTCATGAATATTTTACTATGCTAAGATACAAAACTATGTGATATTGAAATATCTCGCACATCAGAATGGTAATAGTCAAGCGCGCTGTACTTATGAGGAACCTGTACCATTTTTTAATCTTCTTCTGTGACGTGCAATTGAGTTAAAAGCACAAGAATCAAAATGACTATTAATAATTGAGCCATATATCTGACAGTCTAGCTCTAGCTTTTGTCACAGCATACTTTTAAAGACATAAAGAAAAGATATATCTGTGTAGAAGTGTGAAGTCTGCACTGAGTTCACATACATTACATATGGCCCATTTAGACACAGCGATTATCGCTCAAAAGCCGTCTTTTGGCTGAACAATTGAGCTAATTACAGAGCTCAGACCTCCCGCTGAGTTCCGTAACAGCTCTCAGAAGCTCATTTGCATGCAAATGAAGCTAATAAAATACTAATAGCAATTAGTGCCTATTAGTACTTTGTGTAAAACAATCACTGATCTTTCAATCTTTTGAAAGATATCTGTGTGTGTAAATGGGCCTTTAAACTCTTTTATCAAATCCACCATCACCACATCCTGAGGCAGAGAGTTCCATAGTCTCACTGCTCTTACTGTAAAAAACCCTTCTATCCTCTAGATGTTACTGTCTTGTTACTGTCACAGTCTTGGGTATAAATAGATGATGGGAGAGATCGCTGTATTGTCCCCGATATATCTATACATAGTTATTAAGTCACCCCTCAGCCATCTTTTTCCCCGAACTAAATAACCACACTTTTGATAACCTCTGGATATTGTAGTCCATCCATTCTGTTTATTACTTTAGTACCCCGACTTTATACCCACTCAAGCTCTTGTATATCCTTCCTGAGCACTGGTGCCCAAAACTGTACATCATATTCTATGTGTGGTCTGACCATTGACTTGCAAAGAGAAACAACTATGTTCTCATCATGTGCTCCTAGACCTCTTTTGATGCTCCCTATGATGCTATTTGCCTTGGCAGCAGCTGCCTGACACTTGGTTGCTCCAATTTTACAGTTTACTAAAATCCCCAAGTCTTTTTTCATTTCAGCCCCCAACTTATCCAGATTCATTTACAACTGCATACTGTCCTTTCTTCTGTTGATTACTTTACACAGTTTTGTATCATCTGAAGATACAGTCAAACCTCTAGTTTCATTGGTAATCCATCCGAAAGCAATCGTCTAAACTTGAAACCAATATAACTCGAGGCAATTATTTCCATAGGAATCAATGTAAAACCAATTAATTTATTCTAGACATTCCAAAAAACACACCAAACCACATTTTTGTACAGCCTTTAGCACTGATTTTTCAGCGTAGCGTTAAATGCTGTACAATGCTCCCATTCATTCCAATGGGGCTGTTCACACAAGCTTTTTTGGCCCTGTGTCGGCCATTGAAATTAATGGGCAGCGGTTTTAGCGCTGCCGAAAATGCGTCACAACGTGGTACCGTGATTTTTGGCAGAGTTAAACATCCTAGCTAACCTATCTGAGAGAAGAAAAAAATCAATACTCACCGTTGGTATCCCGGGGTCCACTCTCCGGACCTCCGTGCAGACTGCTTGGCACTTGTCAAACCGGCAGAGCATCTGGCTAGTGACAGGGATTGAAATTCCCTGCCTCCAGCAAGACATTGTGTGATTGGCTGAGTCGGCTAAGTGACAGCCTGCTCAGCCAATGATGGCCAGCGCTGGATGCTCCAATCACAGCCATTCATCCATGTATGGCTGTAATTGGAGCAATCCATGAATGGCTGTGACTGGACAGCGAGGTCACATGGGCCAGCAGCCACTGGCGAAGCTAGAAGAAGCCGGCAAAAGTAGGGGCAAAATTTTGCCTGGAAAAATTAACGAAACTGGAAACTGGCGAAAGAAGAAGGCAGCGAAAGTAGAGGTTTGACTGTATTGATATTTTACTGTGCAATTCCTCTACCAGGTCATTAATAAATATAGTAACAAGAATAATGCCCAGTACTGCCCCCTGTGGTACCCCACTAGTAACAGTGACCCAGACAGTGTCCATAACACTAATAACTACCCTCCGCTTTCTATCATTGAGCCAATTACTTACCCACTTACTCACATTTGCACCCACCCTCATTTTATATACCAACCTTTTGTGTGGCACAGTATCAAACACTTTGGAAAAGTCCAGATACACAAGATCCAATGATTCTCCCAGTTCCAGTTTAGAACTTACCTCCATCGAAGCTGATCAAGTTGGTTTGACAGGAGCGACCCCTCAAAAACCCATGCTAATCCTGAGTTATACAGCTATTTTTCTTGACTACTCCAGGATAGCATCTCTTATAAACCCTTCAAACATTTTACCTACAATAGAAGAAAGACTTACTGGCTTGTAGTTTCCAAATTTACTTTTTGACCTTTTTTGAATATTGGCACTACATTGGCGATACCCCAATCCAGTGGCACAGACCCCATCACTATAGAGTCCTTAAGTATAAGAAACAGTCTATCTATTTGGTGATTTGTCTAATTTAAACATTTTAAGGCGGCTCTGCATTACTTTCTGGGTTAAGCTGGTGAAATTTTGTGGAGAGTTTACTTTATCACTTTGGATGTCATCTGACATCTCACTTTCCTCTGTGAATACTCTGGAGAAAAAACTATTTAATATAGTTGCTTTCTCCTCATCACCCTCTAAACTCTTTCCTACATTATATATTAAAGGGCCAACGCTTTCAGTGTCAATCTTTTTACTATTTATGCAGTTGAAGAACCGTTTTACTCTCTTTGGCAATGAGTCTCTCTGTCTCCATCTTTGCTGCTTTTATCTGTTTTTTACATTTTTTTTATCAGTTTTTAGTGCTTCTTCTCTGCCTTTGTGTTTTAGTAGTTTAAACACTTTCTTTTTTTTTGTCGTTTATTGCCCCCTTTCCTTTATTGAGCCACATTGTTTTCTCCTATTCCTAACTGTTTTATTCATGTAAGGTATGAACTGCTCACAGTAAGTATTTAAGTTTTTTTTTTAAACATTTCCCATTTATTTTCTGTACTCTTTTCGGAGAAAATTATCTCCATCAATAATATTAAGGGCATCACTAAGGTGATCGAATTTTGCCATTCTAAAGTTTAGTATTCTTTTAGCTCCCCAGTAAAACTCCCTTTTGAAAAACAAGTGGAAATTTATTATATTAAGGTGACTATTTCCCAGAGTCCTCAATTTGCACCCATGTTATTCTGTCTGTTAGTTAATATTAAGTCTAAAATGTCTGTCCCCCTCGTTGGGGTAATTAATTATCTTTAAAAAAAAGAAACCTATTACCTTTATGCGTTCAGCATGTTTCAGCCTTCGAGTTTATATGCAGAGAGTTAAAGTTCCCCATAATAATTACCTCATTGAGATTTGCTGCTTTATATATTTGCCTCAGGAATAGATTTTCAGTGGCTTCTGTTAAATTTGGTAATCTATAGAAAACCCCTGTGAGGATTTTATTATTTTTCCTCTCCATGAATCTCTACCCATAGAGACTCCACATGTTCATCTTCCTCACATATATCTTCCCGTAATATGGCCTTTAAACAGGATTTTACATAAATACAAACACTTCCCCCTTTCTGTTTTTTAATATCCCTTTTGAACAGACTTTAAGCCTGTAAGTTCACAACCCACTTGCAGCTTTCATCCAACCATGTCTTAGTTATTCCCACTATGTCATAGTATTCCCCAGAAATTACTTCCAGTACATTAACCTTATTCGTCAGACATCTAGCATTTGTCGCAATACAGTTTAGAAGGTTTATGTTATTTTTTTCTTCTACCGCTTCACCCCCATTTTCATTACTTAGTTGCAGGTCATTGTCTACACTATAGTCCTATCTATCTCTCTGGTTGCCCTCCCCCCAGCCCCTAGTTTAAACACTCCTCCAACCTTCTAGCCATTAAGGTGCAGCCCATCACTGTGGTAGAACCTGTAGCCAACAGCAAAGTAGGTCCAGTTCTCCAGGTATGAAAACCCCTTCTTTCTACACCAACTGTTGCTTCCCTTCCTAATCTCCCTCTCCCTTTCTGATGTGACAGATGGTACAGGTATTATTTTAGATAATACTACTTTGGAGGTCATTGCCCTAAGCTTACTGTTACGTGTGCTTCTGGGATCTGTAGTATTAAGGTTCCTAGCAGCACAGTTCCACAGGTGAGGGTTAATTGAGCTGGCTGGATGTGGTATTCTCCAGCAGTTAATCGCTTTTAGTCTGCAGCACATATAAACCCAACTCCTGTCAGTAGTTCCTGGTCTTGTACTGTTTGGATGTATCTGTCTTGTTCCCTCTCAGATCTGTGTTGGCATGTAGGTCTGTTGTGTCTCTCTGCTTCCCTAAAGATGGTTTGGACACCTGTAGTCCTAATTTTGCAGCACATGCATCGCCCCTTTTCCCTTCCCTTGACAGGTGCAGCCTCCAAACGTCTTATGTCTCGTTCTATGTGTCAGTTGGTGGATCCCTAACGCAGTTCCCTATCTCAGCACGGTGGCTATCCCCCCTGTATTAGGACACTTGGACTTGCTGTGGAGTTTCATCTGTGTGCATGTGAGCTCTGGGTGAGTTCGTGCCGGTAGAGTCCGTGCCTGGTTGTCTGTCCTGTTGCAGCTCGCTGTGTGATCTGTGTTCTGTTCTGTCCTGTTGCAGCTTGCTGTGTGATCTGTGTTGTTGCAGCTTGTGGTGTGAACTGTGTCCGGTGCTGCTGGACTTCTGGTTAGTGTAGGGACTAGCGGTATAGTCAGGAGCCTTGAAGTGGCCCGCTAGCTTCCACGTTTTGATCAAAATGTCAACTAATACCGTACCTGGTATTTATATTCAGCTTACCATCTGCTATTAGGGTTCACATTTTGGTTGTTGTATGCTGTGTTTTCTGGCTCTGTGTGTCCTGTTGTTCTGTCCCTGTCATGTGGCATGTGTATGTATCCTGTTCTGGTGCGTGGTTCCTTGGAGCAGCTAGGGCCCAGATCTGAAAACCGCTGGGCTGCCCTTTATCGGGGCGATGTCTCCGCTCAGGTAGGGCCATGTCATCCTCCTTGTAGTTCAGGGCCAGTTGTCTGAAATCTGTGTGCATCCTTCTTGGTCACGATGGTGTGGGCCCCATGCTTAGTTGCCCATATGATCGTAACACATCCTAGTTTTCTGAAATTGTTTTAAGGACCTTCCACATACCTCTAACCATGTTATTGGTGCCAATGTGTACCATGACTGCTAGGTCCTCACCAGCTCCTCCCAGTAATCTGTCAAGTCTATCTGCGATATGCTGAACTCGAGTGCCAGGAAGACAACACGCCATTCAATGATCCTGGTCTTTGTGGCAGAATGCTTTGTATATCCATCCTAATAATTGAGTCTCCCCCTATCAGGACCAGTCTAGTCTTCCCTGTGCTCCTATTCTCCTTCTTATTGGAGCAGACATCCCCCTAGTGGTTAGATGCCATGTCGTGCTGCATCAGTGCTAATCCTGTAATGGTATTCTTTTCATCTGCCAAATTTACAAACTTGTTGGGGTGTGCCAGTTCAGGACTTGCACTCCCATACTACCATCCACCCCCACATCTACCCCAGAAATCTCCTTTCCATGTTGCCATTGGATCTCAGTGTTGCATGCTACCCATTTAGATCCAAGTTATGGGCTTCCAAATGCACAACACGCTCACATTTCATACAGCATTATGCGTCCTTGATTGTCTGTTCAAGGACTGCATACATGGCAAAAGATGTACGCTGGATGGCGTTGTCAATCATGACGAACATGGGAATCCTACAGATAGATTAGATAAAAGTAATATATGCAGAAATTTAAATAGATAAGAAGTTATTTAATACAAGTGATTCTAAATTCCCTGTTGTGACTCTGTATACCAGACATGTTTACTTTCCAATGTTACCTGCATTATTGTGTATCTATTTTGATCCCTAATTTTGACCTTGGCTTGCCTGACTACTCCCTTGCCTGCTGTTCTGCTTCCTATAGTCCTTCTGGTATTTGACCTTTGTCTTTGGTGTTCTATCTGACTACTCAATATAGATCCTTGGGTTGTTTCACTAAGTGGTCTGTTTGCTTCACTACTCAGTGGCTACTTTTGTGATGCATCATGAGGATTCATAGTGAAGGCCAGATCCCTTTACATGGGGTTACAGGATGGAGCCTTGTATTCCATGCCCGCTGCTAACCAATGTAGCCAGGTCCAAGCCTGACTGTGGATGTTCTTTTGCTGGACAGGCCATTTCCTCCCTTGACAGTAATGTCACAGCTGTCTACAATCTCTTCCCCTCCCGGCTATCTCTAATACAGAGAAGAGGGAAGGTAAAGCAGAGAGAAGAGGATATCACCTCTGAGCCAACAGCAGTCAGATGCAGGGAGATGTCTGTTCCATTTTGGAAGCAGCACCACGTCCAGCTATATATAGGAGTAAGGCCTCATAAACACTTGCACGCATGATTTCCACTGCTGAATCCCACAGCGGAATCCACCCATGACTACAGACATGGGAATTAAAAGACAGCTTCTTACCTCTCAAGGTCTCCTCTGTCGTGGCCGGATCTTCTTTTTTCAGCATGGCAGATGCATTCGGGCATGATGGCCGACGTGCCCAGCACATGCGCACTACCTTTTTGCTTTTTTTGAATCTCCTGCTTTCCCAAGGACCGGGGCATGTCCGCAGTGACAGCTGTAGCTGTGCCATGGACCAGAAGGCTTCCATTGACTTTAATGGAAGCCGTCCCTAAGGGATCAGCAGGAAAATAGAGCATGCTGCAATTTCTTCTGCGCATGCGATCCACACACCAGGAAGAAAAATCACATCTGCATGCTTTAAATTGCCTTGCGGATGCTAATGCATCCCAATGGGCGGCTCGATTTGCGGATCTCCCACATGGGTTAACACAGTCTACAGCAGCAAAATGAATAAATATATCAAGGTAGACTAGTCACAAAGTTACTTAACATTGCATTAGGAGATGGTGATTTAACAAATTAGAAAAGGCATTATATTTACAATATAACAAGCTTGGCCACATGCCCCACTTTATGTAGATTACAGGTTTAATTACTAGTGGTATCTAGAAGGTAGTAACAGAACTACACAAAGGGCTTGTTGTGATGAGATATTGTAGAGTAGTAAGAGTTGAAGTTCATTTAGATGGGACAAGTGTCAGGCAAATGATGCCTGACAGCGCGTCCCTGTGATTCTCACTCCTGTTGCAGTGTCCGAGCGAGACGTGCCAAAGTGGGGGAGACCATGGGGATTGCGAGATGGATGTCACGGGTGGCTCTGCAATCTTTCCTGACAATGGTGGCAAAGGTGTCCTACTCGGTCGTAGCCCAGTGGCACAAAATACACATAAATCTCTTGTTATAATGAACGGTGGTTTGCCACATGATGCCAGCACTTCATCCAGGACTACGGTAGTCAATGGCGGAAATAATTTGACATGAGCTGTTTTGGTTAGCAAACCGGAAATGACCAGTTTACTTCAGCTTTTAACGTAACTGAAACACTGTATAATAGTGACAGTCTTGCAGAATACAGCAGAGCAAACTGTTATGCAGTACAGTTGATTTCCAAGTAAATACAATTTCCTCTTCAACACTCTCTCTATTTGAACTTGGAAGTTTACCCAGTTTGAATTCCCACAGGCTTAGTTATCTGTGAGTCTTACTGGAAGTAAATTATGCAGATGTTGAGATTAGAGCGAAGATGGCCGCTTTACTCCCCCTGGCTTTAAATTCATCAGGTTTTGTGTTACTCACTGTTTTAGTGGAACAGCTTCAACCTTACTCCTCCACACTGCTGGTAAGACTAGGGAGCTGGTGAATCCTGGCTTTGCTGAGGAGAAATGTTTGCTTCAGCTCCTTACACAGCAGACCTCCTCCCTGTACGTCCTCCTCCGACGACCTCCTATGCAGGCTGACCACTGAAGACTGCTCTGACTCCTCCTTCACTTCCTGCCTTGCTCACGCACTTTTTGCCTCTCCTTCCCCTCAGCATAGAGGCTCATACTACAGTTTCCCACACTGAACTCTCTCTCCTCCCCTCTACCAATCAGTAAGGGCATGACATACAGCCAATGAGCAGCCAGCTGTTGCCAAGCTTCAGCTTGAGAAGGGGAGAAACAGGGTTTCTCTGATGTAAGGCACTTTCTATGTCTCCTGGAAGCACATAGCAAAGTATGACAGGACTATGAATGTGTGGCTACTCTGGAGGATCCTCTGGGCTAATACACTGTGCTGTTACACAGGAGTGAGGATCGTTGAGCACTCTCCCTCGCCCGCCTCCATTCACTGTTAGCAGCAGTCATTCAGTACTGCACAGCTGGTCGTTCAGTTTTCAAGCATGCTGAAGCTGAACGGCTCTTGCTCAGTAGTTCAGTCTCTGCATGCATTTACATGGGACGACTATCGTTCAAAACCCCACAGGAGCAAGGGGCTTTTGAACAACTATTAACGATAATC
This sequence comes from Eleutherodactylus coqui, assembly GCF_035609145.1. Taxonomy (NCBI): domain Eukaryota; kingdom Metazoa; phylum Chordata; class Amphibia; order Anura; family Eleutherodactylidae; genus Eleutherodactylus; species Eleutherodactylus coqui. Next base: position 204,350,445 of record NC_089837.1, on the reverse strand, counting down.
GTTCCGTGTAAAAGGGCCTTAAAGGGGTTGTCCCGCGAAAGCAAGTGGGGGTATACACTTCTGTATGGCCATATTAATGCACTTTGTAATATACATCGTGCATTAAATATGAGCCAAACAGAAGTTATTCACTTACCTGCTCCGTTGCTGGCGTCCCCGTCTCCATGGTGCCATCTAATTTCAGCGTCTAATCTCCCGATTAGACGCGCTTGCACAGTCCGGTCTTCTCCCTTCTGAATGGGGCCGCTCGTGCTGGAGAGCTGCTCCTCGTAGCTCCGCCCCGTCACGTGTGCCGATTCCAGCCAATCAGGAGGCTGGAATCGGCAATGGAACGCACAGAGCCCACGGTGCACCATGGGAGAAGACCTGCGGTCCACCGTGGGTGAAGATCCCGGCGGCCATCTTCGCAAGGTAAGTAAGAAGTCACCGGAGCGCGGGCATTCGGGTAAGTACTATGCGTTTTTTTTTTTTTAAACCCCTGCATCGGGTTTGTCTCGCGCCGAACGGGGGGGCTATTGAAAAAAAAAAAAAAAACCTTTCGGCGCGGGACAACCCCTTTAAGTCTAAAGCTTGTAAAAAAAAAAAAATTTGCGAGGAGAGCTATATAGAGGTATGAAACAATTCTGAGAAATATCCAGATATTTACTTATCACATTTTTACTTTTTAAATCTTTCCAAAGATATAAAATGACAAAACGTGCAGAACAAGATCAACTAAAAACAAATGCTTTCTAAACCTATGTACATACATTACTATTAGAGATGAGCGAGCGTACTCGGAAAAGCACTACTCGCTCGAGTAATTTGCTTTATCCGAGTATCGCTGTGCTCGGGTCTGAAGATTCGGGTGCCGGCACGAGGCGGGGAGCTGCAGGGGAGAGCGGGGAGGAACGGAGGGGAGATCTTTCTCTCCCTCTCTCCCGCCCGCTCTCCCCTGCTCCCCGCTGCGACTCACCTGTCAGCCGCAGCGGCACCCGAATCTTCAGGGACGAGCACAGCGATACTCGGATAAAGCACATTACTCGAGCGAGTAGTGCTTTTCCGAGTACGCTCGCTCATCTCTAATTACTATATAATAACCTGTAGTTAACAATTGTATTTCTTGAGACTAAGGGAGTTTTGTATTGATAAAGCCAATGCTGATTTTAGAAAAAGCCACTTTCTGTGGGACCTTTGTCAGAACAAAGTATCACTAAAAGGGAAATATAAAAACAGACAAACGATTTGGCAGTTTGGCAGTCTGCATGTTGAGGGGGTGCACATGTCTGCCCTCCTGTATCTGTAAATATATGGCCATTTTCAGTGAATCTTTAACAGTATAGTAGCACCCAGTGCTTCATCTTCATGCTTATATACATGCTCAATTTCTTGTTAGTTATAGGAAGCCCAGTATTCAAAAATCAAAACAAGATTTGCTAGAAAAATATATTTGGAAATTTAGAGTTTAACTTTTGCGATTACAATAATAATAGTTCTATTACTTGCTAATAATAGTTCTATTACTGGCAGTATAACCTGAGAACCTTAAACATGTAGTTGCTCAGACAGTAAGAATCCTGCTTTAAAAATCTGTCACAGGACAATACCAAATGCACTGAAATATCCAAGTTCTCATGCTTTGTGATCTTTTAGAACAATAGACACCAACCAAAGTATTCTTCAAACATTACATTTACCACCATGTTGTTGTGAGTAATATTTTGTAGTTGTTGCCAACTTTTCATGCCTATTCAAAACTGTTTATTATTCCTTGATGAACCATTAGTCAAGATAGACATGTTTTTAACAATTAGGGCTTGTTAGCGTTACACTGTGGGTAGTAGATTTGCAAGGGGTCAAAGTTCACAGCCACTGACTTACCCCTCCTGGAGGCCACAGCTCACTTGCTGCTCCTATTCGTGTCAGATGCCCAACTCTTAAGGGGCCAGTGCGAACCAAACAACTTGCTTCCCTGCCAATCCCAGGATCTCTCTCAATATATCAGGAGGGTGCCTGAGTATTGTAGTCTATTTGATCTTCTCAAGATGCTCTTACAAGTTGGTTCTGACCGCATTTCTGTTCGCTGCCTGCCCTGACCTGATTCACCATACTAAATCTGTTTTCAGTGACCTGATCTCTGATGTGTTCCTCATACTGAACTTTGTTGCCTGCCTTAATCTGGACGGTCTGACTACGCCCCTGTTCTTACCCTCAGGTACTATACCTATGCCTCTAGTAACATCAGCTGCCACAGTATTGGGACTACTTTCTTCACAATGGCCTAAGGACCCCACAGTTAAGCCCACATTTTGGCTGGTGGGTTAAATGGTGAAGACTGGGATACCTCCGGTATTGCCTCAGAATTTGGCCTACAGCCCAACCAGTCTGTGGTTCAGTGGATCTACATCCATTGTGTCTGACGTAAGCAGAGTTGCAACATATACTGGACTTTATCCTCACGTTTCCCTCTTTTCTTCACTGACACAGTTATTAGTAGAGCAGAATCTGTTGTTTTCTCCATACGTACTTTATAGAAGACCGCGTAACAGCAGTCTCCTCCCACCAGCTTAGAGAGAACTGGAAATTTAATATACAGCCAAGAAAAGGAAATAGTGCAGATAAATGCCATATACACATCATTGTGAAAAGTCAGCTACGCTGTAAAGTCAGTATGTGCCAGTGATTTACCAGTTGGGTGACAACCTTAGATGCAATGTAGTCATAGAAACACTCATGGAACAAACTCACCAAATATGTTGATACATAAGGCAAATAACAAAATATGTATTAAAATGATCAGTGCATACCTGCAAACAGAAAAGGAATGGGAATATTTATTTTACAGGATAAATTTAACATCTATTGTGAATTGTTAAAAAGTATGATTTCTATCATGGGTTGTTAATGTATGAGGCCGCTATGTGTGTTCTGCTTGTTTTTTTACCAGTTCAACACAATTTGCTGTATAATTTCCAAATCTACAGGTATCACTGCCTAGACATCCAACACAAATTATTAATAAAGGAAGCTTGGATGCAGAAAATGGCAGGTGCCACCTTTTATTTGACAAAATGTACAGCATCTCCAAGTTCTGTCAATGGAGAATAAGGTACAGTACATAGTTGGACACTGCATAGGTGCTGCAAATATGCAAAACAGTGAATAGAGTGTACATAAATCTCACTGAAATTCCCTTTAAACAGTGTAAGGTGACTGTCACAGGACAATACTTTGGTCAGTATTTTGTATTTTCTAGAACAAGAAGTGGAATCTACAGAGAAAAGCATAAAAAGTAGAGATGAGCGAGCACGCTCGGTAAAGGCAGATACTCGAGCGAGCATCACTCTTCTCGAGTATCTGCATACTCGTCCCAGCAAATGAGGGGGGATGGCGGGGGGGGGGGGGGGGAGCGGGTGGGAGAGAGAGATCTCTCTCTCTCCCCACCTGCTACCCTCCGCCGTCCCCCCGCATTTGCTCGGATGAGTATGCAAATACTCAAGAGCGATGCTCGCTCGAGTATCTGCCTTTACCGAGCGTGCTCGCTCATCTCTAATAATAAGAAATCCGTACGTTTCTGTGTGTTGGCTAACAAATACTGATACAAAATACTGACATGTAGAAGTGACATAAGGATACGTTCACACTAGCATTTTCATTTTTGTTTTGCTGTTGTGTTGTGGAAACAGCAAAACAGAAAGCAAATGTTTCAGTCCGTTTCTGTATATTCATCTCCATTCCGTTTCTTACACTGGATCAAAAGTACAGACTCTTGTGCTTTTGTTTCCAGTTTTGGAAATGGAATACAGACGGATCTTTTTTTTCCCACTGCATTGAATGGAACTCGAAGAAGATGGTGGTTTTTCAATGAATGTGCCTCAGTTATTAACACTGTTGCGTTAGAGTGCTGGTGTTGTAGGTTCAAATCTGGCCAAGGGTGACATCTGTTTGGGTTTTTCCAAAGTTGTTGCTGAAATTGGAACCTAAGACCCCAGCATTGCAAGGCAACAGTGCTAACCAAAGAGCCACATTCATTGAATAACCACCACCATCCCACCTTCCTCCCAAACCTCCTCATATCTAGCAGCAGCACAAGAAAACGGATTTGTTTTATATGCTGAAAACCAGGTAGCTCATGGATGTTTTCCACTGATTTGCGTTTTTAGTAAATCTGGATCGGTTGAAAAAACGCTGGTGTGAACGAGCCCTAACAAAGAATGTATGCAACTTTGTTTCACATATCAACATCTTAAAAAAGATTATAACTTAAAATAGCTGTGCATTGTGTGAAAATACAAATTTTATTTAGAAAAAAAGTTCATACATATTTCATCGTATAAAATAACTGATTAAAGTTGTTCACACTAGTTGGCCCACTCTAGACCTAGTAAGCAATACATGTTTGAGGATATATTTACAGAACTGTAAGGATATTTATTTCACTTGACTTTATAATATTTTAAGATGTGCCAGCTGAAAGGTCAAAATCTCACACCATCACTTTTTAGATGACTGTCAAGAATAGGTGCGTCCATCTTCTCTTTCCCGTCATTTCTCATTGGTCTGAAATAAAAGGTTTACATTAGTTTATTATTACTACAAAATGAATATCTTTCTAGAAACTACAGGTTATCAAAAATAGGAATGCTTTCAAGTTGTTCAGTAGCTGTATGAGGCTGTGCCATTATATGTACCAGTATTTTACCTTTTTTTATTCTTTATGACTTTTATTTAATTTTTCTCAAATCATGCTTATTTTTTTGTTTTACATTAACCTAATAAAACTTTACAACTTTGTTCTATTTAGTTGTATTAAAATTTAAACTCACAAAGGAAAAGCGACTGATATCAGAGTTAGCTCATTCACTTGTATGCAGCTTGTTTAGACAGGCAGATACATTGTTGGCTCGTTCAAACAAGAAATCATTCAGTCATTCACATTCAATGTATAAGCGAATGAGAAGGATTGAAAGTGACAACGATTTTTATGCCTGCATAAAGTGAATGACGAACAAAGAGTGAACGATTATCGTTCATCATTAATGTGCGTTTAGACTAAATGATTTTACTTTCACTCATTTGAACACTTGTCGTTTCATCTAAAAGGGCCTTTAGGCTTGATTATAGTTGTACTAGTATCGAAAAAATACTGACAACGAAGTTGGAAGGGAGTCTTATAGACCAGGCAATGCTCCCTGGGAAAAAAGGGTAGCTCTCTCCCAGGAAAAAAAATACTCCTTTCTGTACTACCACCTTTTTTATGTAGCTATTCTATAAGTTAATATTCAACATTTTACGAGGCCATGCAACATGACTTCAGTGTAAGGAAATTAAACCCATACACAGATAGCAGCATAGCGGTTCAGTAGTGAGCAGGGTACTGGCTAACAGCTTTTTTTCCCCCAGAGAGCTTCGCTTGACACTATAAACCAAGTTGGTGGTCACAACAAGAAGTAACAGAACCTCCTTAAGACTCACACCTAAGGAATCTCACCTAGCCAACTAATATACTAATATGCTTTGATAAGTGGGATTTGTCTTTGGAAGAGTTTGTTTTCCTTATGAAGAAGACATTTGTGTGGCTGATATCCTTAGACATATTAAAAGGCCTCTTAAAGGGTCAAACATTAACTTCTTTCAGTGTTTACCAACATTTTCAGCTTTGGCATCTATAGAACTAGTACTCTGCCTTTAGGGACACAGTGATTCTACGATAATCTCTATAGATTTTGTGTTAGATTGGGGATAGAGTACTAGCCATAGATATACAATTTTTTGGCTACTTGGGAACTATGCAATTATTTTATTCTTGACCCTACAAGACAGACTATTTATCTAAGAACTTCCCTGCATAAATGTCAACAGATCCCCCATTATACTGGGACCAAGATATCTAATGGTTCAAGATGTGACACAAGACTAAAAAGAGTATTTACTGCCATCCAATAATCAATACTTGATTTCTAGGTGGTTCAGTTTTGCAATCCGGATATCTAATAGGTTCTCCTCTTAGGGATTTCCCTCACACTGAACACTGTGACTTATTGGTTCTTGACGAACTGTCCTCAAAGACAGGGAAACACATCAAACATACTCTCTGAGAAACTTTTTGAAGCTTTTCTTTTATGTATCATTAAAGGGGTTGTCCCGCGCCGAAACGGGTTTTTTTTTTTTAAACCCCCCCCCCCCCCGTTCGGCGCGAGACAACCCCGATGCAGGGGTTAAAAAAACAAACCGGAGAGTGCTTACCTGAATCCCGGCGGTCCGGCGTCTTCATACTCACCTGCTGAAGATGGCCGCCGGGGTCTGCTCCCTCCGTGGACCGCAGCTCTTCTGTGCGGTCCATTGCCGATTCCAGCCTCCTGATTGGCTGGAATCAGCACGTGACGGGGCAGAGCTACACGGAGCCGGCATTCTGCACGAGCGGCCCCATTGAAGACAGCAGAAGACCCGGACTGCGCAAGCGCGGCTAATTTGGCCATCGGAGGCCGAAAATTAGTCGGCACCATGGAGACGAGGACGCCAGCAACGGAGCAGGTAAGTATAAAACTTTTGATAACTTCTGTATGGCTCATAATTAATGCACAATGTACATTACAAAGTGCATTAATATGGCCATACAGAAGTGTATAGACCCACTTGCTGCCGCGGGACAACCCCTTTAAGACATACATTTAATTGATTAATCTTCTAAGTAAAAAATAAGTACTCGGAGTGATTCTACTGAACCGCTGGGATACGCACTTGTTAGAAATACATTCTACAATACCCAATAAATATTGATTCCTCCCAGTGTCTTCCATTCTTTTACCTTAGTGCTCACTACTTTTAGCACTTATTGGAGACTATTAACTAGAGCACCTAACACATGTCATTCTATGCGCCACATGCGAAGGTATCTGTACCTCTAGACTTGACACCACCGGTTGTTGTCTACTAACCAAGATACCTACCGGGCGTGTATCTTGAGCATCTTTTTAAACCTTTTTCCTCAGAGTGGCAATACAGTTGACAGTATTGTTCACTGTAATACATTCCCTTGCCCTCTGGAGTTGATCTATTTATATGTGTTTGTATGGTTGTTAAGGGTACCCACATCTATATCACATTGCTAGCTGTGGCTAGTATACTTATTTAGGGCCCTTACATACTATGTGTTGTGTGTCAGCGCTAATGTGTTTTAAATAAATACCAATAAACTCCTACATTTTAATTTAGTTAGTCTATACTGTGAAGGGCTCTAAAACTTTAAGTCATAGACTTTGTTTCTGCCCCTGTGAATATTTTGAAATACAAAGTTGCAATCAAAATAAATCTACCTGCATTGCAAATTAGGTTTATTTGCCAATTTGACAAATTGTCAGGTGTTGGCAAAAAGCCAATCAAACAATAACAATTTAAATATTTTAATACAAGTGGTTTCAACAGATTCAACACAAAATGCCACATTTTAAAACTGATGTAGTCTCAGAATTATTCAACTCCCTAAATACCATCTCTCATAAAAGGGTACAGTTACAAAAAAGGTGTTGTCACAAGCACACCTGATGCAACTAATCAAAGGTTTTATGAGTTGCATTAGGTGTGCTTGAGATAAAACACATCAACTATCTGGACTGGCTAGGGCTTTGCTGACTGGTGTTTGATAGTATGTTAGAAATATGACTAAGAATAAGTCAAGAGACTGGTCCAAAAAGTTAAGAGAAGAGATCATTGCCTTTTACAAACAAGGAAAACCATACAAAAAGATAGCAAAGACACTGGATGTTCCTAGAGTTATATGGAGGCATACTTTGCAAGTTTAAAGCTGCAACAACACAGGCTACACTTCCTGCACATGGAAGAAAAAGCTTCCACCAGATTTCTGAGGAGGCACATGATCAACCCCCCCCCCCAAGTAACTGCAAAGGACCTGCCGCAGGATTTGGTGGCAGCAGGTGCTGAGGTTTCTGTTTGCACAATAAGGCTGGGTTCACACGGGGCGGATTCCGATCGCAATAAAGTAAATAAAAGTGGTTAAAAAGTCAGATATTTAGCTGCCCTGATGGATCGGATCCATCAGGGCAGCTGAAAATACTCACCCGGCTTGTCCGCGGTGTCCCCCGGAGATCTGGTCCTCCCGGACCCGCCGCCGGCCTTCTGCGCATGTGCGCCAGATGATGACGTCACGTGCATGCGCAGAAGCCCGGGAGCCCCCAGCAAATTTAAAATCTCCTGGCTCCTGGCTCCCGGCTCCTGAAGGTAGCTGTGAGCGGTCCCCGAGCCCGCGATTGCTGCTATCCATTGGATAGCGGCGATTGCGAAAAAGTTTAAACAGTTTTTAAAAAAAGTAAAGTTTCACCTCCCCTCATGGATTGGATCCATGAGGGGAGGTGAAAATACTCACCTCTGTCCTCCCTGATGTCCCGGGACCCGAAGTCCCCGTCTGCGCATGCGCGCCCGATGTCAATCATCGGGCGCGTGCACAGAGGGGCTCGAGCCCCGGGAAATTTAAAATCCCTCTGCTCCAGGCTGCCATGTGTAGCCAGGAACAGAGGGATGTCAATGGGGACATGATCACTGTCATCCAATGGATGACAGTGATCATGTAAAGTTAAAAAAAAGTGTAAAAAGTAAAAAAAAAAGTGTAAAAAGTAAAAAAAAAAAGTTAAAAAAAGTTTTAAAAGCTTGCGTTTCATCCCCCCAAACGGATCATATCTGTGAGGGAGGATGAAATGGCGTACCTAAGGCCCGCGGATTTATCCGCGGACCTTACCCCAGCTTCTGCGCACGCGCCTGTCGCTAAAATGGCAGGCGCATGCGCAAAAGCTGTGGTAGTTTAAAACCTACCTGCTCCTGGCTACAAAACTTAGCCAAGAGCCTGGAGATTTCACAGGGGACCACGGTGAGCAGTTCCTGATCACGTGTTCGCCGTTATCCAATGGATAATGGCGATCACGTAAAAGTAAAAAAAAGGTGAAGTTTCATCTCCTTATGCGATCGATAAGATGAGATGAAACTTTTTACCGGAGGCCTCCGTATTTGAACTGCGACGCAATCCTCCTCCGTGAACTTTCCCGGATTCTGCACATGCGACTGCCGGCAAAACACCGGACACATGCGCAGGAGTCGGGGAGCCCAGGAAACTTAAAATCTCCTTACTCCCAGCGACCAATGGTCGCCGAGAGCCTGGAGCAGTGACGGGTGGCCTCGTTGAGCGGTCCCTGGTCACGTGATAAAAAAGGTAGCGATCTACCTTTGGCCAGTCTCACATGACCGGATAGGAATTATGGATTCCGCATGCGTCTGATCCGCGGTAATATGCAAATCAATCGCATTGGATTACACAATTCTGCTCACATTAGTGGGTCAGAATTGCGTAATCCACTTGCAGAGAACGCAGCATGTTCTATTTTACCGCGGCTATCCGCAGCATAGAGCCCATTGTGCTCCATGGTCATGGATATACCCGCAGCCCATACGCAACTACCTTGTATACGGGCTGCGGGTACCTGTGTCATCGCTAAGCGATGGTGTGGGAAATACAAACAAAAAAAGAAATGTACTGCGCATGACCGCCTGTGTGAGTATGCAGTTATGCGCAGTACATTACGGGGCCGTACGCAGGGTCACAGCCGGGCTCACAGATGGGATCCGCTGCGGGCCTCCGCAAGCGGATTCCGCCTACGGCTGCGTGAGCCCGGCGTTATTCAGACCGCTACCTGTAATCTGTAATTTACAAGAAGCCCCAGGAACGTTCGCCTTCATGCAGTTCCAGGAGCAGCTTGTTGAGCGCCTTCTGTGTGAGACCGCCGCACCTCAGCAAGCCTACGGAGACTCACGGAACGCCACTTTTTACACCCCATACCCGCTACTGAGGTCACGAAATACCCCCCAAAAAGCATGAGAGGAGGGGGGATACCCAGTTTTATTGCCCCATGTACCCATCCCTACCAGCCTCCGTAATTACCCCTGTCTTTGGAAATACTACACAGTTCACATTATTACTTTTATCTAAGATTTGGGCAACACCGAAAAGGGCTCGGAGTGTGTGTGTGGGGGGGGAGGGGGGGGGAACTTTTTTAAGGTGTCAATTATTCCGTACAAGTGGGCAATGGGGCCTGGAATTTATTCCGTTGTACCCTGAAATCCAACTGGTGCTCCTTCCATTATAGGCCTAGCCATGTGTCCTTTAAGTAGATTAGGGCCACAAGGGGTATGGTTCTGAACACAGGACAAACAGGGGTATCCATTTTGGGGTGAAAGTCTTCATTCCTATGTGTGCTGTACAAAAAAACAGTTTTTAAATTGATACAACTGCCAAAAAAATGACAATTTTAATTTTTTTCCTACTGCTTTGCTTAGATTTATTCAAAAATTGTAGTGTAAAAATACACAGTACACCCCTAGATAAATTTGTTAGGGGGGTCTAGTTTTCAAAATGGGGTCATTTGTGGGGGTTCTCTGTCGTTTTGGCTGCTCAAGGGCTCTACAAGTGGGCAATGGGGCCTAAATCACCTTCATGCTAAATTTCTGTTCTGAAAACCACTGACTACTCCTTTCGTTTTGGGCCCCGTTGTGCATCCAGACATAAGATTAGGGCCACAATGGGTATGTCTCTGAACACAGGACAAACAGGGGTATCTATTTTGGGGTGCAAGTCTTCATTCATGTGTGTGCTGTACAAAAAAAGCAGTATTTAAAATGACAGAATTGCCAAAAAAACGAAAATCACATTTTTTTCCTTTTGCTTTGCTTGAATTCATTCAAAAACTGTGGGGTCAAAATGGGCAGTACACCCCTAGATAAATTCGTTAATGGGTCTAGTTTTCAAAATGGCGTCATTTTGTGGGGGTCCTAAATGGTTTTGGCCGCTCAAGAGCTCTCCAAAAGTGCTATGGGGCCTAAAACGCCTTCAAGGAAAATGTATGTTCTGAAAACCACCAACTACTCCTTTCATTTTGGGTCCCGTTGTGCATCCAGACATAAGATTAGGGCCACAATGGGTATGTTTCTGAACACGGGAGAAACAGGGATACCCATTTTGGGGTGTAAATTCTCATTTTCATGGGCAGTATAGGAAAAAAATATGTCTTTAAAATGACATATTTGCAAAAATATGAAATTTTATTTTTTCTCCTCTAAATTGAATTAATTCCTGAAAAAAACTGGTGGGGTCAAAATACTCATGACACCCCTCAGTGAATACATTAAGGGGTGTAGTTTTTAAAATGCGGTCATTTGTGGGAGTATCTATTATTCTGACACTCATGAGCCTTTGCAAACTTGGCTTGGTGCAGGAAAACAAAGTGCTCCTCAAAATGCTGAAAAGTAATGTTAAATTTGTACGTCCTCTAAATGGTTAAAAAAAACACAAAAGTTTTTCAAGTGTGCATTCATAATAAAGTAAACAGATGGAAATATATATCTTATCAAACATTTGTACAGTATGTCTGAACATATTTGAGATATTACGGTTGAAAATGTGAAAAAATGACAATTTTTTCAAAATTTTTCAATATTGGTACTTTTAATAAATATACACAAATTATATCGGTCTCTTTTTACCACCTAAATGAAGTACAACATGTGGCGAAAAAACAATGTCAGAATCACTTGGATATGTAAAGCCTTTACGGAGTTATGCTACGTTGAACGACGCATGTCAAATTTCCAAAATGTGGCTCCGTCACTAAGGCACAAACAGGCTTCGTCACTAAGGGGTTAAAATTCTGTTTTGAATTTGGAAAACCACTTGTCATATTAACTGTGTTGAGGAATTTTAAATTGTTTTTGACAGTTTTTTTCACAAACTGCTGAAAGTTTGTAAATTTGGCAAATAGGCAAAATTTGCATTAGGGTTTAAATAATTTTGATTGCAAATGCATACACAAGCCAAGAAAAAACTAACAGTAGTTTAACAGTAGTTTAGGCAGAACAAAAGACATATGCCCATCTAGTTCAGCCGATTACCCCTCTCACCCCCCAATGTTGATGCAGAGGAAGACAAAAAACCCTAATGAGGTAGAAGTCAATTTTACTCATTAAGGCCTCATGTCCACGGGGAAAATCAGATCCGCTGCAGATTCTCCATGTAGAATCTGCAGCGGGTCCCTCCTGCCCCGCGGACATGAGCGCCGAAAATAAGAATTTAAAAGCATTTACCTATCCGGCGCGGGCGGGGAAGGTCAGCTGTTCCTCACGGCCGGATCTTCTTTTTCGGACGGCGGATGAATTCCTCACGCCGGCGGCACGTCGCCGGCACGTCGTCGACGTGCCGCGCGCATGCGCCGGGCACATCCGCCGAGCCGAAGCAAGGAAGATGCGGCCGTGAGGAAGAGGAGACCTTCCCGGTCCGCTACGGATGGTAAATACTTTAAATTCCTATTTTAGGTCTCCCGCGGATCCGGACGGCTTCCATAGGCTTCAATAGAAGCCCGCGGGAGCCGTCCCCGCGGGAGACCTGCACGAAAATGGAGCATGGTCCAGATTTTTCCATGCTCCATTTTTTTTAAAATCCCTTTTATTGACGATCCGCGGGTATTTATCTACCCGCGGGTGGTCAATGCATCCCTATGGGATGCGGATCCGCATGCGGGAGATCCGCTGCGGATCTTAAATCATATTTTGCCCGTGGACATGAGCCCTAAAGGGAGAAAAATTCCTTCCCAACTGCAAGTCTGGCAATCAGAATAATCCTTGAACTACTCTCTATTCATGAAATTTTTTACTCCCACATCTATATATATAAAATTGAATGTATGTCTGTCTGTCTGTGTGTTTGTCCTTTATGCGCTACTACACCATTCATCCAATCGCCATGAAACTTTGGGAAGTTGTTGAGTACACTCCTGGGAAGATTATAGGCATAGTAAAACTATCCTACGATAAATGGCGCGCGTGTGAGCATCGTCGACAGTTACGACCCCCCACGTAGATCGTTCGATTTCCATCACTGCCACTAATTTTCTTGCTTCCCAATGTCATAGAAACTTGAAATTTGGCACGAGCATTGATTATGTCATAAATAGGAAAAGCTAATGGGTCCCAACTCGATTATTCAATTGTAAGCGCCAAAGAATTAGCGTCCAAATTTTACGTACGGAATCTAATTTTCTCGCTTCCCAATGTCATAGAAACTTGAAATTTGGCATGAGCATTGATTATGTCATAAATAGAAAAAGCAAATGGGTCCCAACTCGATTATTCAATTCTATGCGCCAAAGAATTAGCGTCCAAATTTTACGTACGGAATGTCATTTTCTCACATAGAAACTTGAAATTTGGCACGTGCATTGAATATGTCATAAATAGGAAAAGTTAATGGGTCCCAAGTCGATTATTCAATTCTAAGCGCAAAACAATTAGCGTCCAAATTTTACGTACCGAATCTAATTCTCTCACTTCCTGATATATATAAATGAATGTATGTCTGTCTGTCTGTCCTTTATGCATTACTACACCATTCATCCAATTGCCATGAGACTTTGGGAAGTTGTTGAGTACACTCCTGGGAAGATTATAGGCATAGTACAACTATCCTACGATAGGTGCCGCGCGTGTGAGCGTCGTCGACAGTTATGGCCCCCCAGACAAAGATCGTTTGATTTCCATCTCAAGCACGAAAGCAAAAGGCATTACGAGCAACGGGATGAGTGTTCAACCAGAAAATGATGCATCCGCCGAACGTTTCGCAAGACAATTGCTGGATATTGAGAATGCTGAGGTAAAATGAAAGCTGTGCTGTGATTGGTTGCTATTTCTTATACTACTGAGGTAACATGAAAGCTGCGCTGTGATTGGTGGCTACTTCTTATACTACTGAGGTTGCATGAAAGCTGTGCTGCGATTCGTTGTTATATATTATACCACTGAGGTAACATGAAAGCTGCGCTGTGATTGGTTGCTATATATAATACCGCAGAGGTAACATGAAAGCTGCGCTGTGATTGGTTGCTATTTTTTATATTGCGGAGGCAGAATAAAAGTTGCGCTGTGATTGGTTGTTATTTCTCTTACTGCTGAGGTAACATGAAAGCTGCGCTGTGATTGGTTGTTATATTTTATACTGCTAAGGTAACATGAAAGCTGCGCTGTGATTGGTTGTTATATATTATACCACTGAGGTAACATGAAAGCTGCGCTGTGATTGGTTGTTATCTAGATATATAAAAACGAATGAATGTATGTCTGTCTGTCTTCGCAGCAACGCTTGACGGGTCAGCTAGTGTTATATAAATCTTTAAACTATCATTATTAGGGCTTAGTCAGACAGGCATTTTTCGCGCGATTTGCGCATGCATCCGGCGATTTTATAAAACCATTGCTTTGCAATGGTATCGGACACATGAGCGCTTTTTATGCGCTCGTCCGATAAATTATAGAACAGAAATCGCAGATCGCACCTATCTGCGATTCCTGTTCTCTTCTCTATATGCGCTCAATGGGGCCGGCGGCAGCAGCGCCGACCCCATTGAGAACATATAGTAGACAAATCATTCTCCTCTGCCACAGCTGTGGCAGAGAAGAATGATGTTTGCCCATTGAATTCAATGGAGCTGGCAATACAGCGGGCTCCATTGAAAGCAATGGGCTGCCGGCGAGCGTGGGATGAATTGTCGGGAAGGGCTTAAATATATAAGCCCTTACCTGCAATTCATCCAGAAATGTGTAAAAAAAAAAATATATATATAAACTCCCCTTGTCCCGGCAGACGGAGTTCAGCCGCGGCCGGCGGCAGTTCTCCTGAACTGCTTCCTGTAGTATTCAGCTGCCGCCGTCCGCAGCTGAACTCCGTCTGCCGGGACAAGGCGAGTATATATATATATTTTTTTTTTTACACATTTCTGGATGAATTGCAGGGAAGGGCTTATATATTTAAGCCCTTCCCAACAATTCATCGTGAGATCGCCCGCAGCGCATTGCTTTCAATGGAGCCGGCTGTATTGCCGGCTCCATTGAATTCATTGCGCTGGACAGCTCTGGCCCGTTTCTATTGAAACGCGGCTAGGAGCAGTTTTTTCGGGCGATTTTTCGGCCCCGGTCACGCGATTTGCAAATGCGCATCCGTCATGCGATCCGCAAATCGTGGCAAAAAACGCCCGTGTGACTAAGGCCTCAGTGTGAAGAAGTTCACTAGAAATGTAATTATCCATACAGATTCAGGCAGGGATTTATCATATGTGATTTTTTTCCATGCAAATTTTTAACATACGTATGTTCTGTTCAGCAACAGATTTATCAAAAAGTCCCCTGATGTGTGGTAAATTAGGCGCTAACAGATGTGTTAAGATAATATAACCATAACTTTTGAGTGGTTAAGATCATAGTCCTAGTAAAAAATACAACCCTATAATTCTACAATGCATGCTATAGCTAGGGCCCTAAATTCGTGGAACTCAACTTTTCAGTTACCTTCCATCTCCATTTAACTAGACCCATAGTAAATATTACTGAAATTTTTTGTGCACTTCTAAAAAAAAAATCAGATATCACCTTTCATTGTTTGCATAGGCACAGCATCCTGTCTATGTGAGCAGCTGTGCATGATATTTCACGGTGCCTCATTCAAGTCAGCGGGATTAGCTACAGTACAAGGCATAGTCACTCAATGTCCTAATCGGCCTGTGCAACAGGACACTGAGTCTCGGAGAACTCCTTTAACACTGTGTTTATTATGGAAAGAAGAGTACATGATCTTTACCTTCCAAGATTCTCAACATCTTCAATTGTTTCCGGTAAGGAAATGCCCATTGTCTCAGGCAATAACAATACTAAACCACCACAAATAAGACCCAGTATTCCTAAGGACAA
This sequence comes from Eleutherodactylus coqui, assembly GCF_035609145.1. Lineage (NCBI taxonomy): Eukaryota > Metazoa > Chordata > Amphibia > Anura > Eleutherodactylidae > Eleutherodactylus > Eleutherodactylus coqui. The sequence goes on along the minus strand of NC_089837.1, from coordinate 204,334,677 downwards.
AAAAAAACAACCGTTATGTAACCATTGCTACATTAATTTTATGACATATGCATGTTCAGATAATCTACCAGGATAGGTTCTTCTAATTAATTGCTTCTACTGTCATTTAAAGTAAATTGCAGTTTCATCAAATACATTTGCTCAATGTTTCTTAAGAAATTGTACAGTAAATAATATGTGTAATATGTAAGTTATTAAACATGGTCATTGGTCAAACTATAGGGAACAGCTGCGTGAACTTCTCTGTTTCCTTTTGTGTGACTCCACAATATTGGAATATAAGCTACACAGGCAGCAAAATAAAGCCTCTGTAAAATAAACTTGTTCTGCAGGCTTGTTCTGTTATGTACAACAGAAGAATCTTTGTACCAAATTCTGCTTTGGGACATCTGCACACTGAGTCTATTATTAAAGATTAAATTATTTAACATGATACATTACGGAGTATGAGGAATGTGTGTATATGTGACAGTGGAGTGACAACATATGGGGGTGCTGTTGGCAGCAGCAGATACTATTGTAGACTAGGTGCACCAGTAATAGAACAGTCCTAGGGTCAAAACCACAACACTTGTTAAGTGGTGGTTAAAGTTATTGATCCACAATCACTGCCCATATATTAAGCTAGAAGCTGCCATATCATTGATTTTTTTTTAACCAAAACTGGGACTAGAAATTGGAAGCAAATGGCAATCTTCCGGCTATGTTAAAATAATTGTACCACTTCTAATTGTTTTACTGTAGGAAGCAGACAGCTCCATACACTGTGCAGTGACCCAGTCTGATACTGCAGGTTACGTCCTATTGAATTGAATGGGACTCAGCTTGCAGTAGCAGCCTGAACAATTGCCCAATGTGTGGAGCTGTCTGCTTCCTGCAGCAAAACCGCTAGAAATGGGACAACCCCCCTAGGCATTACAATTTTGCCTCAGACCACTATTGTGGCAAGAAGAGTCTTCTGAGCATAGCAGATATTTAAAGAGTATTAATCAACGGAGTATAAAATGGAAATAATGATGTTTTAATATACCGACAGAACTACTGTATGACAATGCCAGTATTGGTACCTCCTTCAAATCTTACCAAATATGATGAGAGGAAGCTCCACCCACAGTTCAGCTAATCGGAAAAGTAAAAATGGGGCAATAATCCCTCCTAGGTCACACATGCCTGAACATAAGGATACACCAAAGTTCCTGCAGCATTTAAAAGGGATTAAATCAGTTACTCTATAAAATTGGCTAAATTAATGTACAAACGTTTACCCTATTAATAGGCATGGCTACATAATAAAAAAAAGGTCAGACACTGTACAAAATGTATGCTCTGGAACATAAGATTTGGGACTTTTTAGATTTATAACATTTCTGCAACATGTTTTTGTTACTATATTCTTTAGAGGAAACCTTTATCATATCTAGTTGAAACACTTGATAGACCTGCCCTCATGCTGCTTCATTTGCCATTCTCAGCCATGTTCAAGGTGATTTATTCCGCTTAGCAAAAAGCAGATGTTGATAGCTCAGCGTACCGTCACTTTCAGATGACTTCTCAAAATAAGGTGCTGTGTGTGTACATGAGGAACAACACTATACCTGACCATTATATGGCTTGAGCCTGCATTTTTCACCAGTTTTCCCTTCTGTATAGTCCATCTTTAATTCTCATTCTTCCCTGAGCTGAATGTAGCCTAGCTGCTATGATGTCTGAACTGCACACGGAGACAACAGCAGATTCTGCTCCCTAACTCTCTCACGTAGAAGCAGCAGCATGCTGCTATATCTCCCATTGTCGAGAAGTACTGATGCGATTTAAGTACTTAGGGTGACAAAGAGAACTTACTATTAGATTCAGAGGTCTGTGTGTGTGTGTCTCTGTCTGCTTCTCTCTAAATTGGCTGCTCATCTTCTTCCCTTCTCCTCTCAATAGACTTTTATGAGCAGCATATGTGTATGTGTATTTACCACTCCTTCCTCCTCTTCCCTCTCTCATGTCCAAAGACTTCTATTGCTAGTAAATAATGTGATCTTTCAGTGAGCTGACATTCCATCTAGGAGACTAAAGCCCCATTTACACACACAGATGATCACTCAAAATTCATCAGAAACTGACAGTTTTGAGCAATCATTTTGCATTAGCTACTAATGGGCTAATCAGCCCATTAGTAGCTAACTAGCTTGATTTGTATGTATTTGGAGAACATCAGGTGATCTGTTCTCAAAGTACATCCCTATTGTTTTACAGTGGCACAGCTGCTGAAAGAATATTATCAGCGCTGCCCACTGAGAACTTAGCATGCGGTCCGTCTTATCAGTCCCAATGGATTTTAAGCTGAGCTGAACTTGGCAATGGACAAAAAATGCACGGTAAGTACCCGATGAGCGCTTCATCTTAAGGCCCGTTTACATACAACGATTATCACTCAAATCATGACTTTTGAGTGAATTTTGAGCTATAATCGTTGTGTGTAAACACGCATTAAGATGGGTTTTAGCAGTTTTGGAGAGAGGGGGGGAGCTAAGCAGCCTGATAAGTTAAGATAGAGGCAATTCTCTCCAATAAGATGTGTATTGTTTATTGAAACAAAAGTGACCATTTAAAGAAAACCTATATCACTAGCAAGTTGATGACTATTTTAGAAATAAAAAAAGGCTAAGGGCTTATTCAGACGTCCGTATATAGGCCAGGTTTTCACGCCCGGCCGATATATGCTGTCCCTCTCTGCAGGGGGAGGATGCAGGATGGGCCGGGAGCAGTGCACTGAGCTCCCACTCCCTCTCCGCCCCTCGCCACTATTTGCAATGGGAGGGGCAGGGGTAGAATGTAGCCCCGCCCCTCTCACCCCTCCCATTGCAAATAGTGGCGAGGGGTGGGAGCTTAGTGCACTGCTCCCGGCCCGGACTCCCTTCCCCCCCTGCAGACAGGGACACCATATATCGGCTGGGTGTGAAAACCCGGCCAATATACGGACGGCTGAATAAGCCCTAAAGCTGCTGTATTAAAGGAAGAGCCATTGGATTTACACAACAGTATAGATTTTTTTTAAATATTTGTTTAATTGAGTCCTATTTACTAAAAGGGTCATTGGGGAGGAGCAATTTTTTAAAGTTAAATGGAAATCAGTTCCTTATGACAGGTTCTCATTAAGCCTCTGGTACTCTACCTTAAGGGCTTATTGTTATGGGCATGATTCATAGCTCATACACTCATAGCTCATTAGGTTACTCACACATTCGTTTTTCACACAGACAGCACATTCAATGCTATGACATCTATGAGATTTGCACAGCACAGGAATGACGTCTATGTGCTGTACAGTGTTTTCAGCATCTGATTTTGCGGACAGAACATGGGCTCATCCATGTGAATAAGCCCTCAAATGATATTTAATATTACAATTTCCATGGTATTCGCAATATTGATGTAAATCTTGAGACAGGCATGCTGTATACTTGTATTACCTTAATGACGTTGGATATAGTTCCGTATTTATAAAATATACAATTTCAAATGCCATGGTGATTCCTAGTCGTCCTAGTGTGGCTAGCGTTATTTTTAGCCACAAAAGATCTGCCAATAATAAAAATGTGACATTTTACAATCTTGAAAATTTAAGCAATATAATGTTATATAAATCCAAGTAATGTTCTATTAAATAGCAAAAGCTTGACAGAGAACATGTGTCTGTTTGAAATGTAACGTACAGTAGATAGGTGGATAACAATGCAGCTGATATTCACCTGTCCCTCCTTGTCTCCCATTGGCAGTTCCAGTCTTTGCTGTGCTGTTTGTATGCAGGCTGCAGTCAGTCTGTGACTTCAATGAACCTGCTGCTGCAGCCAATGACACTGCTCAGCATCTAACGCTGAGCACTGTCATTGGCTGCAGCAGCTTGTTTGGAGATGGCTCAGAATGACTGTAGCCTTTAAAGATGATATCAGCAGGAAGACCCAGACTTGCTGGCGAGGGAGGAGCAGGGAGTGGAAAGAGGCGAGTATGAATTTCTTTGTTATTTTGTACCACGTGGGACCCGTTGAGATGCCCTTTACATTACTCAGACAACCCCTTGAACCTTCTGTCTGTAAGGCAGTGCTTTGTGTGAGCTCATTAAACTTTTTAAAAATGCCTTTCTGCCAGTGGACACCTTCCAGATGATACGGATAAAGCAAGCAAAGCTGGAGCAAAATGAGCAGATTGCATTTTTGCTTCTCTCCTGCACATTCAGGGCTTAGTCAGACGGGGCGTTTTTTCACGCGATTTGCGCATGCGCATGCGTCCGGCGATTTTATAAAACCATTGCTTTGCAATGGTATTGGACACGAGCGCTTTTTATGCGCTCGTCCGATAAATTATAGAACAGAAATCGCAGATTGCACCTATCTGCGATCTGCGATTCCTGTTCTCTTCTCTATATGCGCTCAATGGGGCCGGCGGCAGCAGCGCCGACCCCTTTGAGAACATATAGTAGACAAATCATTCTCCTCTGCCACAGCTGTAACAGCTGTGGCAGAGAAGAATGATGTTTGCCCATTGAATTCAATGGAGCGGCAATACAGCGGGCTCCATTGAAAGCAATGGGCTGCCGGCAAGCGCGGGATGAATTGTTGGGAAGGGCTTAGATATATAAGCCCTTCCCTGCAATTCATCCAGAAATGTGTAAAAAAAATAAAAATATATATACTCACCTTGTCCCGGCAGACAGAGTGCAGCGCGGCCGGCCGGCAGTTCTCCTGAACTGCTCTCTGTAGTATTCAACAGCCGGGGATTTAAAATCCCCGCCTGCTGAATGAACTGCCTCAGATTGGTTACAGCCTGACCAATCAGAGGCAGCTCTCACTCACACCCTTTCATGAATTCATGAATGGGTGAGTGAGTGCTGCCTCTGATTGGCTCAGCGCAGGGACCAATCAGGGGCAGCTCTCATTCACACCCATTCATGAATTCATGAATGGGTGTGATTGAGAGCTGCCTCTGATTGGTCAGGCTGTGACCAATCAGAGGCAGTTCATTCAGCAGGCGGGGATTTTAAATCCCCGGCTGCTGAATACTACAGAGAGCAGTTCAGGAGAACTGCCGGCCGGCCGCGCTGAAGTCCGTCTGCCGGGACAAGGTGAGTATATATTTTTTTTTTATTTCTACACATTTCTGGATGAATTGCAGGGAAGGGCTTATATATTTAAGCCCTTCCCGACAATTCATCGTGAGATCGCCCGCAGCGCATTGCTTTCAATGGAGCCGGCTGTATTGCCGGCTCCATTGAATTCAATGCAGCCGGCTGTATTGCTGGCTCCATTGAATTCAATGCGCTGGACAGCTCCGGCCCGTTTCTATTGAAACGCGGCTAGGAGCAGTTTTTTCAGGCGATTTTTCGGCCCCGGTCACGCGATTTGCGGATGCGCATCCGTCATGCGATCTGCAAATCCGGCAAAAAACGCCCGTGTGACTAAGGCCTCAGAGTGCAGATACTTTTTAATGGAAAACTTAATCACTGCATACATCAATATCCCCACATGTACATCTATATTTGCTAAATGTTCAAGTCAAGTAGGTATTGCTGTATTTTATCTATTAAATGACAATACTGTATCTGACAGAAATCAGAAGAGGGTATATTTTAAGACTAAGCATACAGGATATACTTTTAATACTGTGATAAAAAAAATACCACATTACATCCCATCAAATAATCCTTTTTATTAATTTATTACCTGTGGATATTGCAGCAGTTATTAAGCATGCAATGCCTGCTCCAGCATTGCTTAAAGCAAATGGAAGTTTTCTCCCAACGCGATCAATGGATAGTAGAATAAATATGGCTGCTGGTAATTCCACAACTGCAGAAATAAAAAAGTCTGTATACAGACTTCCAGACACAATTCCTAGCCGCATAACAAGACCTTGGTAGATGACTGCACTTGTAAACCTGCAAGAAATCAAAACTTACATTAACGTTTCAAGCCTTGGAGACTGAGCATTGTTTAGTTAAAGGATTTATCCAACTTATTTTTTCTATACAGTTTTTGGCCACCCATGCCCAAAACTATGTTTTAGCAATATACTCACAGTGGCACAGAAGCACTGTTTTAGCACTCTTGTGCGACCTGTAACGCTGCCAGGCCTTCTGGCCCAGTGATGCCCTGTAGACCAGTCAAGTACTGTTTTTTATATATAATAATGCATCCCTCCACTGCCATCAATGTTTTTATTAATCGGAAAACACAAAATACACTGAAATTATTTTTTCTGTATACCTACATATACACACACAGTTCACCTACAACATTAAACCATCTAATATTGTGTAGTTGTGCCACCAAAACAGCTCTGATCCATCGAGGCATGCACTCTACAAAGCCTCTAATGGTGCCCAGTAGTATCTGTCACTAAAACATTAGCTGCAGATCCTTGAACACCTGTCAGTTGTGAGTTGGGCCTTTCATGGATTGGACTTGTTTTTCCAAAACATCTCACAGCTGCTCGATTTAATTGGGATCTGGAGAATTTAGAGGCCAAGTCAACACCTTGAACTCTGTCATATTCCTCAAACTATTCCTGAAGAATTTATGCATTGTAGCAAGGTGCATTATACGAAGCCACTACCATTAGGGAATACCATTGACGTGAAGGGGTGTAATTGGTCTGCAACAATGATAAAGTGCTCATCCAGGGCTAAAAAAAAAATCTGCTCAGTCTGGTCTACCATACTTACTTCTCACAATACCCCATCGCTCATGTTCCTTTAGTGTCTGCATGCTGCGCTAGGAATTGAAGAGCAGTGTGGAACCAAACTATTGTGGGAGGGGTCAGCATAAGCACTCTGACCATTTTGTGAATATGCAACTGTAGTGGCCCAGTACATCTATTCCTGCCCCTTCCATAATGTCATACAATGTCATTTTCAGGGAGAGTGATGGTCATTTCACTCGTCTCTTGTTTTACTTGCCAGTCACCCTTCTCTATTCTGTAGTTTAGTAGCGGTGTCTTTCAGTTCTTTACTGAGAAAGTGATGGTCATTCCACTTGTCTCATTCCTTTTGTCTGTGGAGAGAAAAGTTATGTATGTGCTCCATAGCTATACTAGTGTTCCTGAATTCTGTTCAGCCTAGTAGAAAACTTTAAATGTACTTGCAAGTCATATTTCTTATATGGTGTCAAAATCAAAAACCTAGACTCAGAAAGTGACGTTCACCATTAGTTTCAGTACACTGGGAATGGGTTTTTCCTGTATATAGGTAACTGAAGGCTAGGAGTTGTGTTTATAGGTTTAGCCTTGCCCACTTCGTGACTGCGCAGAGGCCTCCCACGGAATGGTGGCGTCACCAGTGACATCCACTATCCCTATTCTCCAGTTTATTGGGCATCCCTATTCTAGGGGTGTGCGGAAGAGGCCCAGGAGGGAGCCTGGTGAGTACCACCATGACAAGTGACCACTCTACCATCCTTGCTCCTCAACGTGTGCCTTGTTTCTGGGGTCAACCTACGGGACGCTGCACAGCAGCATACACAATAATTTGCAATGCAATAGGTTCTGACACCTTTCTATCATAGGCAGCATTAAGTGTTTCAGCAACTTGTGCTACAGTAACTCTTCTGTGGAATTGAACCAGACAGGCTAACTATCTTTCCTTATAAGTATCAATTAGCCTCATTGCTGGTTCACCAGTTGGCCATTTTTGAACCACCGGTGGTACTGGAAAACGCAACGACAATTTTTTTTTTAACCTCTATTTCGCCAGTCATGGACCCCTACCTCCTGTGAGACTGGCAAGAAGGCAAGTGGTAGGTCTGTGGTGACAAAAGACACTGTTAGAGAGAATGTAAGGCAGACAAGAACAAACTACTTCTCTCTCCCCTCTTTTATTCGGAAATAGTTCTCCAACAATCAGAGCTAGGTGCACAAGTCTGTAACAGCCATGATCCAGAAGCTGAAGCAGGAGCATGATCTACCACCAAGGATTAAGGACTTTTTACCCTCAGCGCTCTTCCTATTCTCTCCCTCCTGCACTGCAATTTCTTCTCTGTGCTTTTCTTTTGCTGCCTATAATTTGATACAGGTGGCAGCTCTGAGCTGTTGGATGATGGATAGATAGATAGATAGCAGGAGGAGAAAAGAGTTTGCAGACAAGCTGCCAGTCCTTTCTTTTGCTTAAGGGTTCTTCTGCACTACTCAGGCTGCCAGCATGAGGCTCCAACTACAGTATCTGCAGAACAGGTATTAGTGTCATCTGCACAAACCTGTCAAGTCACCCAGGTTTCCTAGGAGACCCTTGGGTTTATGCCCGCTCCCCCTCCCAGTCACCTGATCCTCTTCCTTAGCCACCCAGTTTCCTACCTATTCCAGTGTCAGTTGTCAAGAAAATATAAAAGTTAGCATACTAACAATGTTTGCTTATACCGGCTGCTTCATTCACTGTCCCAATGGTCCTCCTGCCACTTCCTGGAACTGCAGTCACATGATTTGACCAAATGACCGCTGTAGATTGACCATAGTGGTCACATGGTCAGATTATGGGACCACCTGCCGGGAGGAGAACAGAGACTTGTGGGACAGTTATAAGAGCAGCTGAGTGGAGGAGCCAAGAGGTAATTATAGTCATTTTTTAAATTTTATTGCTTTGGAGACACAAAAAGTGGACTTTATTTACTGTGGGGGCCATAAAAGGAGAACCTTAATTACTCTGGAAGCCATAAAATAGGTACCTTTAATTACTATGGGGGCCAAAAGAGATAATTACTGTGGTGGCCACAAGGGAGACCTTATTTGTTTTGGGGGCCACAAGGGGGACCATAAAGGAAGAAGTCCAGAAGATGTCACCTGTGAATCAACAGATTGTATATTCTGTCTAAGATTGAGTCATTTCGACATTGTGTTCATATGAAAGGTCTGCAGCATTCCAGTTTGCTATACTACACCTCTCAGTATGTCCTTACCATTATTAAGGTCACACTGTGAGTTGTAATTTTACATGGTAAAACATCTATGGCATATGACAGATTGCCAATAATGCACTGGTGTACTAAGTATACAGACATGCTGCTGCTAATAGTGAGTTAATTACTGTGTTACAGTTACTGATATTACATCTACACTGCTCAGTCCTGCTGTACATTGTCCTCCAATCAATAAAATAAAAATAAGCAAATTTATGAGAATATTCAAGAAACTATCTTACCAGGCATACATCAGAATTATAGTACACTTCCTCATTTGTGGTGTTCTGACCAAATCCATGCATGTGGGATTTGTAACATCCTCATCAGGAACTGTTATCTGAAGGGAAATAGGAATAGATAATATGCATGGAAAAAATTTGTAAATTTAGTGGCAAGGTTTAAACTGACATCAGAACTCACAAGGGATTCCAATTTATAGCTCATTAAAGGGATGGCTGACCTCTGTTCCACTGATCATCTATCCTCTGGAAAGGTCGACAGTATTTGATAAACGGGGGTCTGCTGCTCGGGGGCCCCCTTCCGTCAGCTGATTGTCCAGCCCACTGCACTGACAGTCGTCAGTACAGGAAGTGTGGGTGCCAGCTTTACATCCATTGGAACCAATGGGAGAGCCGCGCTGCTCCTCGACTTCCTGCTTCCCTACTGGTTAGGACAACACATGAAGTTCTTTAATAGCTGACACCCATCCACAACAGCCTTGATTAGCGTGAACACTAAACATGGCTGCTAACCCTTTAAAAGCCCTGATCAGTATTCTGGGGTCCCGAATGGCCCCACCACGATACAGGTTGGTTGCCATGGCAACCTGGGGCCTTTTGAGGGCTCCCAGGGCTGCCATGGCTGATTGCTTATCAGGCCATGCCTGTTGCATAGCTTGATAGTCTGCCTGTCAGAAAAGGATACAATGCAATAATATGGAAATACAGTACATTATACTCTATGAATAATCAGTTGCAAGTTCAAGTACCCTATGGGGACTAAAAAAAATATATAAAAAGTTTGAACAGTTTTAGTAATTATTAGAAAAAAATAAAAGGTATTAAAAGTTTAAAAAAAACCCCTTTCCTATACCCTATATAAATTTGAAATTCTCATAATCATATTGACCCATAGATTAAAAGTGATCACGTTATTCTTGTCGCAGTGTGTACACCGTAAAAACAAGACCCCCCCCCCCCCCAAAGATATTGGAATGTCATTTTTTTTTCCTTTTCACTCCACTCAGAAATTTGTTGAACTTTTTGAGTACATTCTACGGTACATTATATAATACCCTTGAAAAATACAACTTGTCCTGCAAAAAACAATCCCTCAGACATCTACATTGATGGATAAATAAGAGAGTTACGATTTACGAACCACAAGGTGATAAATAAGAGAGTTACGAACCACAAGTTGGTTGTCTGAGCTATTTAATTTGTGGGTAAATAGGTACCCCATGGTAAAAAATAATAAAACAGCTAATATTCACCTCTCCCACAAGTACCCCGATGCCACCTCCGGGTTTCCACTCGGTCATTGCAGGCAGCAGCCTTTAACATCCCATTCACATGCTTCTGCAACCTGTAAACAATACGTCAGAGAGGAGACCTGTGGCTATCGACGGAGACATGGTGGTAAAGACGAGTATTAGCTAGTTTATCAATTTTTTTTACCATGGGGGACCTTTTTACCTACAAATTAAATAACTGGTACAATATCTTTAATTGATACAGTTTTGTTTACCTTTATCCGACACTAGGTGGAACTCATTGCAATAGACTTATACTCATTGATTGCTGTATAAATTTGTACGCAGTGAGCTCCCCCTATTGGCAGCTGGAGGTTTAATTGAAGTTATAAACCAAAGGGAGTCCTGATCCACTCTCACTTCGACCCCAAAATAGGGGTGTGATCCACCTCTATACTATTAATCTGTAGCTGTAGAATGGGGTATAAAGTATACATATTGTGCTGCAAATTACTAATATATAGTACATCTGTTAAAATGCAAACTCCTTGTTTGCTTGCGTTCTGTTCTGAATGCATGGGACACATGCAATATTTTAATTTATTCTGCAAAGATCAGATGTACACTACAGCTCATTAATTTAAATAGACGACAAATAAGCGTTTGTTCACAGACTGCTGTGTTATTTGTTCTGTTATGGAAATGGAAATTAAGCACAACAGAATCAAGTGGAAACATTTCAGTTTTTTTGAAAACTCACTGAAATTAATGGAAAAAAAGGAAACATTTATCTCGGTTTGAATTCCATTTCTCTGACCAAAAATGGAACAAAGGAATGGAAATCAATAATTGTAGTGTGAACAAGCTGTAAGGCCAATAAACGTGCTTTATAGTTCTACACATTGTTTTCAAATGAAATAAACCTTGATTTCCGTACGTTTTTCTTTCATTACAATATCTGCCCTCAGCAGTGATCACAGTAAATCTTTACCTAAAGATGTACATATTCATCACAGACTAGTTTTTTTTGTTCCTTTCTGAAGAATCGACGATTCGGGAGGTGTATTGAAAATAAATGAGCTGCCGTCTAAAAAACGATCCTCTCGTAGACTGGTGTTTACCCTTCCCATCTGCGTCAGAACCCCTGTCCGAAAGTTCCATCACAGACCCCGCGGAAAATACTGTAAGAAAAATGCTGCATGCAGTGCTTTTTCCTATGCCAAAAACCCAGGCAGCTGGGTGGAAAGGGGGCATACCCCATAATAATCAATGGGGTCCATCCAATGCAGTTAGGCCTCGGGTATCTCATTTTAGTACAATGTATAACAGTAAATGCATGTGTTCAGCTATTGGAAGCAAAGTAAAATAATGATGTAAGAGCCATTAGCAAAATGATGTGAATTTTCTAAGGGTGATGGTAAAAGCGTGTACAAACTACGGTTGAGTTGGACTTGCTTTTCTGGGTTGCAATTATATAAAAGGAAGAGATTGACAAGGTGATACACTTTTCTACATTTTCTCTGTAGAAACACAAATAACCAAAGTTCCCACTGATCTTACTTGGCACATCTGAAAGGTAATGAATTCCCTAAATAGTAGAATGCTGCACTGGGCTGAAAGAACTGTTGCTTAATGCCAATGAGTCATTGGAGGAGCATCAAAAACCCAAGCCTTTATCCGGCTTAACTTTGCAGGCATGCTTCAGATCTACTGCGATGCGGGATAAAGTGACATAGCATCTACATGAAAGAAGTTCAGTCAAAGGAAGCAACAGTTGGAATCTTAATGCAAAGAAAATAACAAACTGACTGTAAACTAATTACTGTGAAGTCTAAGGGAAATTTAATTAATGTGACATGGTGTAGAAATACTAGCAAGTAGCACAACCAACGAAATGCATAACTTTTATTTCACTTGGTTGAATACAAATTAAAGGGGTTGTCCCGCGAAACAAAGTTGGGGTATACACTTCTGTATGGCCATATTAATGCACTTTGTAATATACATCGTGCATTAAATATGAGCCATACAGAAGTTATTCACTTACCTGCTCCGTTGCTAGCGTCCCCGTCTCCGTGGTGCCGTCTAATTTTCAGCGTCTAATCGCCCGATTAGACGCGCTTGCACAGTCCGGTCTTCTCCCTTCTGAATGGGGCTGCTCGTGCTGGAGAGCTGCTCCTCGTAGCTCCGCCCCAGCACGTGTGCCGATTCCAGCCAATCAGGAGGCTGGAATCGGCAATGGACCGCACAGAAGACCTGCGGTCCACCGAGGGTGAAGATCCCGGTGGCCATCTTCGCAAGGTAAGTAAGAAGTCACCGGAGCGTGGGGATTCGGGTAAGTACTATCCGTTTTTTTTTTTCAACACATGCATCGGGTTTGTCTCGCGCCGAACGGGGGGGCTATTGAAAAAAAAAAAAACCCGTTTCGGCGCGGGACAACCCCTTTAATAAAGATTGACTTTTCGTGTTACAAATGAAATACACTGATGTAATCACTGACAGAAATACTCTCGTATTACAATAACTACTTCATTATTTTTAGATTTAAAAGTTTTTAGAAAGCATTTAAACTGTATAGAAACAATTGAAGTACAGGAATTATTTAGCAAACTCCTGCACTATAATCATTTTTCTAGAATTGGAGGTACAAGTTGAGAGCAATGTGAACATTGTTAGATAACTAGGGTTTATGTATAACCTAGAGTACGATGGCTGTTGCTTGATGATGATGTCACATCAAGTCAGTTAAGTGCAGTAACATCCACTAAGGGAGTATGCGTAGCTGCCATTGCACTTTATGCATTAACCCCTGTCAGAGGCGTAACTTGAAGCTCCTGGGCCCCAATGCAAAACCTGTAATAGGGCCCCCAACTATAATGCTTTATTCATAGTACTGGTCTCCCTATATGGAGAAGAGAGGCCTTATGGGCCCCCTGGGGGTCCTGGGCCCGGGTGCAACTGCATCCCCTGCATCCTCTATGGTTACGCCCCTGACACCTGTACCTTACAAGGTATTCTCATCTGGCCTTTCACTTCTCATATGAAAGATAATTAAAGATAATTCCAAAATATAAATCTTACCCACTCGCATTGACTTTCAGAAATGTTTTGTTCAGGAGTTATTCTCAACTGTTCTCCCCGCTGTTTTCAGCTGGTAAGCCTAGAGTTACGACCACCATTGCCATACAACTGCAATGGCTATGCTTGTGCCATAACTCCGGCACTGCTTTCATAGAAGATAAAGGGATATAAAAAGCAAGTGTAGTAACTCTCTGCTCCACAGTATTCCTGATCAGAGATGGTCCCTTTCGAAATTCAGCCACCTGGCAAATAACTGTCTTTGCCGGGGAGAGGTTGTGGCCAGCAAGGTATTTCGCCTACAGCAGTTACTAGAAATGGACAGCGGTTGTTTCCATAAGACACACCCTTTAAGTTTGGCTAGAAATTGCCTGGTGTAAATGTGACTTATGGGTCGAGAGGGGTAACATCATTCCTTAGGGGGAGAGAGAACCAAGAAGGTGAGTGAGGAGACTTTTAAGGCCATCCATGCTCCTTTGGGTAATATGAAAATAAGGAAGATGGAACAAACTTTCTGCAGCGCCACCTATTGGATGGCAGCATTCCTTCAAATCAATGCTCGACCCTTTATACAGATTTGTAGAGCAATGATTGGGAATTATTGTGACTTATGAAACAAATATCCAGTAAAGAACAGAAGTGCTTTGTATCAAGAGGTGTTGAATGGCTGAGAGGAGGCAGTGGGCACCATATATTTTTATTATATATGTGGAACTTATGACATGGTCTCTGTGAGTAATATAACACTGATCCAATGCCAACTTCACAATTCCTCATTAATGTGTTTTTTTGTATAGGAAGAAATCTCAAAAGCATAAAGAAAATCTTACCTTCATTACATAAGTGCAAATAAGACTGACTGACAGAATAATACACTAAGAGCTATATGAAGTTAGTGCTCTCTATGTATTAATAACACAATTATTCACTTCGGGTACCTGGCAATAGTTTGGGGTGAGATACCTTCCATTGTGTCTGGCAATGTCACTTATTATATGTAAAGCCTTGTCTTTCCTTTTCCGTATAAGCAGCCATCGAGGAGACTCGGGGATAAACCTGTAAATATATCACACGGAACATTGTTATATTTGTATTCTATACTTGAGATGGGTACTTCCACAAACATATGTTCTATTCCTTTGAGAACTGGTTCAAGACTACATGATATCATATATCAGTCTGCAATGAAGTTTATGAATATAAAAGTTTAACTGTTTCCCGCCACAGAATGTAATTTAATGTCCTGGTGGTTCCTACCAATGGACATTATCTTATGTTCTATGGATGGCATAGGCTCAAAAGCTGAGCCCACGCTATCCGCATCAGCAGCCCACTATGACTAACAGCCGTCCTCCTGCGGCAACAGAACACCGATCACCAATATTAACCCAACATTTATCATGGCATGTAAAGGGCTCACAAAGGAGGAGAACTCTTTTTGAGATGTCATTGACCTACCGCGATATAAACACTGACAGCCAATGAGTTGCCATGGCAACCGGATGCTAGACAATAGCATCCAGGTCTGCCATGGCTTATGATTATTATTATCAATAATACATTGTAGTACTTCTGTACTGCAATGTATTATCATAGGATCATAGGTTTTAGCCCCCTGCAGGGACATAAAAAAAGTAAAACAAATTAAAATTATCAAAAAAATAGCATGTAAATAAAACACCCCTTTTTTGCGCATTTCTCCTTCTTCAGCAAAAAATAAGAAAAATCAAAAATCCCACAAGATTGGTATTATCACATCTATAATGACCGGTACAATAAATTAAACACATTTTTACTCTGCACAGCAAACGCTATTAAAAAATGCAAAAAACTGAGCCAAAATGTTTTTTTGTTTATTTTGCCTCCTGAAAAAACACAGTAAGGGCTTACACACACTGGCGGTTTTTTTTTCTTGCGCTGCGAGAGCACATGAAAACACTCGCCTCCCAGCGCAAGAAAAACGCTGCGATATCGCCATTGTCAATGGGACCAGCGGCAACAACACTAGCCCCATCGGAAACATAGGGAGAATATCATGGACTTCTGCCACAGCTGTCACAACTGTGGCAGAAGTCCAGCATGCTATCTCTTTGCATTCAATGGGGTCGGCGCTGCTACCGGCACCATTAAAAGCAGTGGTTTTGTGGCAACCCCTGCAGCATGATTTTCGGGGAAGGGCTTGAAATATAAGCCCTTCCCTGAAAATCATCCCTGGCTGGTTAAAAAAAACAAAACTTTACTCACCTCTCCACTGCTCAGACACGTCCTCAAGCTGGCTCCCCTGCACTGCTGTGCTGATTGGCTGAGCACTCAGCCAATTACAGGCAGAGCGCCTGTGCTGGACAGCAGTGCAGGGGAGCCAGCCAGAGAACGCGTCTGATAAGCGGAGAGGTGAGTAGTTTTTTTTTTAACCATCTAGTGATGATTTTCAGGGAAGGGCTTATATTTCAAGTCCTTCCCCGAAAATGATGCTACAGAGGTTGCCACAAAACCACTGCTTTCAATGCCCCATTCAATGCCCCCGGCAGCAGTGCAGACCCCATTGAAAGAAATGGGATAGCATGCTGGACTTCTGCCACAGCTGTGATAGCTGTGGCAGAAGATGCCTTCATCCCCGTGGTGTCATGGGACTTTGAATGCAACTATGTAGAAAATAAAAAATTTCCAAAAAATATTGTTTTTATTGTGTAAAAATCTACGAGCCTGTAAAAAAAAAAAAATCATCATGTCATTCATGCTGCACGAATAAAACTGTAAAAAATGGCAGAATTTATATGCACCCACATAAATTGTTCCAATAAAAAAAACAACCCTCATATGGCCATGTTAATGGAAAAATGAAAAAGGCTTGTTATAAATCTGCACTCACGGTTCCGCTTTCCTGCTCTTTTCTGGAAAACAGGAAAAGGGAATCCCCGCAGCCAAACAATTTCTTATCTGGACAGAACCAAACAGCACTGGACGGACCCTATTGACTATAACGGGATACATCTCTTTCCCCTCAGCTGCCCAGCTTTTGGGCGGAAGAAAAAGTGCTGCGTGCAGTGCCTTTTCTTCTGGTATCTTGAGCTGAATCTGTGACAGAGCTTCTGACACATATGTGACTTTACGACTTTTGAAAAATCCCCCAAAATAATTAAGTCCTTATGGCCAAAATAGGCCATGCCCTTAAGCAGTTAAAACAGCCCACAAACTGAGGTCCACTGAGTTCAAAAATAAAATTTCAGCTAAAAACTGTAAAAACTGAAAAAAAGGTCTTTTTAAAGGGGCTTTCCCAGAAAATACATTACCTATCTACAGGTTAGATGATAAATGCATGATCACTAGGGACCCAGCATTGGAACCCCCATGATCATTACAAAGGGAGTCCCAAGTCCTATGTTCCTTTTTACCACATGACCAAGGTACGATTGAGCACAGGGGAGTAACTATAAGGGATGCAGGGGATGCAGTTGCACTTGGGCCCACAAGCCTTAGGGGGCCAATAAGGCTTCTCTTTTCTATACAGGGAGCCCATTAATACGACTAAAGCATTATAGTTGGGGGATCTTGCATCGGGGCCCAGAAGCTTTAAATTAGGCCTCTGATTGAGTATATGTGCTGCTGCACCAGTTGAAGTCTATAGGGTTGAGCACAGTACTTGGCTGTGTGGTGAGGATGAACAGGGGACTTTAGACTCCATTCTACTGATTAGTCATGGTCCTAGCCAAGAGGGTCAACAATGATCATACATTTATCATCTATCCTGTGGATAAGTAATAGCATGATTTAAAGAAATTTTCCCAGAAAAAAAACATTCACTCCTTGATATACCCCAAAAATAGTGAGCTAGTGGATACTACTACACCAACTGAATAGCCCTTCCAACATCTTAATAAGACAGCTGCAGGAGAGCACAAGAAAAATGTAACGTTAAGCTCATCTGTTGACCTAAGTGAATAAGGTAAACTTAAAGGGGTTTCCCAGGATTTAACTACTGATGATTGGCAGACGTTCACCCCTCAGGATCCTCGCTCAGCTGTTTGCCGGGCTTGCAGTCAGTGTGGACAGACTTGGAAGCAGACAGCTCTGTCCATGGTGCAGCGACACATATTGGTCAAGTAGGAGCAGCAACCATTGCATTCAATAACCAATAACAGAATTTTCTAATAACAGATGTTTTACAGTTGCACAGTCCTTTACTTTGTAGTTTAGATACTGGCAGGTTGTTTATAATGTAGTATAAATAGTGCAAAGTGGTTCCTTGCATGTGTTTAACAAATTATCACGGCTGCAGATTTATAGTAAACTCGAAAGTCTAAACAATCTAACCACAAGCTTTATGATTAAAGCTGCTTTCACATCTGTGCTGGAACCTATGGCACAAAATACTGGAAGAAGTCCTGCATGCAGCATTCTTTTGTCCGGTAAAATGCCGAATAGGTGAGCGGAAACCAAACAAACCCATTATAATCAATGGGATCCGTTCAGCGCTGTTCAGTATCGTCATAAGACGGATCAGTTTGCCAGGGGGATTCCCCTTTCTTGTTCCCATAACAAAGTAGGAAAATGGAATTCACGACACAGATGTGTAAGCAGCCTGTTACATAAATCAAGTGATAATTGATATTAAAAGTTTACAATGTAGAATGTTTTCTTTTCTGCTTTTAACGCGCAGATATTTTGCTATGTGTTGCAGAGAAAGACTATAATGAAAACAAACATTTCTTGTAAGGTGGCAATTAAAAGACTGCAGCACTTTAATATTTAGACAGTGAAATTTTCCTACATTAAACAAAAATAACCTAATGGAAACATTAGGCTTAATTTAACTAGAACAACATGCAACAGCTAAACAAAAAAGTTAATGATTAGAGATGAGCGAGCATACTCGTCCGAGCTTGATACTCGTTCGAGTATTAGGGTGTTCAAGATGCTCGTTACTCGTAACGAGTACCACGCGGTGTTCGGGTTACTTTCATTTTCTTCCCTGAGAAATTTGCGCGCTTTTCTGGCCAATAGAAAGACAGGGAAGGCATTACAACTTCCCCCTGCAACGTTCAAGCCCTATACCACCCCCCTGCAGTGAGTGGCTGGCGAGATTAGGTGTCACCCGAGTATTAAAATCTGCCCCTCCCGCGGCTCGCCACAGATGCATTCTGACATTAGTTCAGGGAAAGTGGTATCTTGGTGGAGCTGCTATAGGGAGAGTGTTAGGAGTATTTTAGGTTTCAAGAACCCCAACAGTCCTTCTTAAGGCCATAGAAATCGCAGATCGCACCTATGTGCGATCTGCGATTTCTGTTCTCTTCTCTATATGCGCTCAATGGGGCCGGCGGCAGCAGCGCCGACCCCATTGAGAACATATAGAAGACAAATCATTCTTCTCTGCCACAGCTGTGTGTTTCTGGAGGCGGGGATTTAAAGCCCTTCGTAGAGAAATCAATGCTCTGCCGGGAACCAGGAGGGAGCGACAGCCTGCAGCAGCGCCGCAGAACGTCAGAAGAAGTGAGTAATGATTTTTATTCTTTGCTCCACTGTATTGCCGACGTATAAGGTGACAGTTGGGGGGTCGTCTTATACGCCCTGTCGCCTTATATATCGCGGTATATATTTTTATTGTAACACATTTCTGGATGAATTGCAGGGAAGGGCTTATATATTTAAGCCCTTCCCGACAATTCATCCTGCGATCGCCGGCAGCCCATTGCTTTCAGTGGAACCTGCTGTATTGCTGGCTCCATTGAATTCAATGGGCAAACATCGTTCTTCTCTTCCACAGCTGTTACAGCTATGGAAGAGGAGAACGATCTTTACGCTGACAGTGCGGGGGGGGGGGGGGTCCCACTCTTGCCGCTATTGTGGCTTAATAGTGGGACCTGGGAACTTGAGATGCAGCCCAACATGTAGCCCCTCGCCTGCCCTATCCGTTGCTGTGTCGTTCCCATCACTTTCTTGAATTGCCCAGATTTTCACAAACGAAAACCTTAGCGAGCATCGGCGATATACAAAAATCCTCGGGTCGCCCATTGACTTTAATGGGGTTCGTTACTCAAAACGAACCCTCGAGCATTGCGAAAATTTCGTCCCGAGTAACGAGCACCCGAGCATTTTGGTGCTCGCTCATCTCTATTAATGATATGTAAACTAATCTAGAGTTTTAAATGAGTTGGACATTGATTGGCCATCTGTATTGTTAGGCCTCTCTCACATGAGCACTTTGTCATTGTGTGTTTCACAACATGTGATGCCTATAGCCCACTGATTTCTTTTACTCATGCGAAAAAATTCGCAGCATGCACTATCTACATACTACAGGGGCATACATGCTAAGATAGAGTATGTGGATTGGCAGCATGCAGCAATTATGCATGTCATGTCAGGGGATAATGGACATGCTAAAAAGTGTCCTTTCCAGGAGCAATAAGTGCTAGGTGCCAAAATGCCAATCTGCATTGACTATGGTATTTAGATACAGAACTAGGACAGCTTTTCCGCAAGTGAAGGAAAGTCTAAGGCCCAATGTCCAAGTTCGGATTTTATTTATAAAATCCGCACATTGCCCCCGCACGGAAGATCCATGCGTCTTGCTGACCATAGGGATGCATTAGCATCCGTAGGGCAGCTAAAAGCATGTGGATGTGATATCTTCCCAGGGTGCGGGTTGCACGCACGGGAAGAAATTGCAGCATGCTCTATTTTCCTGCAGATCTCCCGCACGGATGGCTCATGCGGCTTCCACTGAAGTAACCGCGGCACACACAGCTGTTTTTGTGCTGTGCCGCGGATACGTGGGAGAGCAGGAGATAAAACACTGACATTCGTCCCGTGTAAAAGGACCCTTACTTGCATCCTAGAACCCATTTCCCCATCCTGGCTGTATGCAGTGGCCAGGAATTACAAAAACAGCTGAGCAGGCTGCTCCACAATGTTTCTGTAACTCCTACAGAAATAAATGTGAGTTATAGGAACAGCCTATCACGGCGCGTTCCCTTTTATGATAGTTTTGAAAATAGTGTAGCACAGCCATGCTTAGATGTTTATGTCCTCCAGGCCACCTCATATGGAGAGATAATCCTATTGTGGCCATGCTTGACCAAGATGGAAATACCCTAAGGACTCAGTCAGACAAGCGCTTTTTTTGGTGCATTTATGTGCGCAAAAAATATGCGCTGCACGAATGTGCAAAATGTGCCTGACCAAAGCTCTGTGCCTATTGACAACATGCGGAGAAGATCACGATTCTTTGCCACAGCTGTGACAGCTATGGCAGGAGATTCCTTCATCCCCACGATGTTTGCTCATTGCTTTCAATGGGGCCAGCGCTGCAGCTGCCCCATTAAAAGCTGTGGGATGCAGGCAACCCCTGCAGTGATTTTCGGGAAGAGACTTGAAATTTAGGCCCTTTCTTGAAAATCATCCCTAGCTGCTTTAAAAAATATATACATCACCTCTCCGCTGCTGTCGGGGCTCCAGCGAGTCTTCTTGCTGGCTGCCCAGCACTGTTCTGAAGCACTTTCTCCTGGCCGGGGATTTAAAAATCTCCACCTCCTGAAAGTGCTGGGTCTGATTGGCTGAGCACTCAGCCAATCACAGGCAACACTCAGCCATTCATTGAATGACAGCTGAGCGCTGCCTGTGATTGGTCACAGCGCTCAGCCAATCAGGGGCTTATATTTCAAGCCCTTCTCCCGAAAATCACTGTGGGGGTTGCCTGCATCCCATTGCTTTCAATGGGGTGGCTGCAGCTGTGGCAGGGGATTCTTTCATCCCTGCGGGCAGTACCATCATTACTGAACATTGTGACAGTGCTGTCACAGTGTTCAGTCATGAGGGGACTCCCCGCGGGGAATCTTTACGCGCAGCATGGACCTTGCTGCTGCAGGCAAGTTCCATCTTTTGTTGGTGTGAGTATTTTGTGACCGAAAAAACCAGACATGTGAACACTGCATGCATATTACCTTTTTCCACCAGACTTCTGCCCTATTCAGCAATTCAATTGTTTGGGTTGGCTGATACACCACCCCTTCACTGCCCAGTGACGGCTCAGCATGTGCTTCTCGTGCACATCTCTGTAACTCCATCCTCGTGCACAAACTCTATCTGCATTTCGCTGCGGCCATCGCTCCCCCTAAAAGGGATAGCGACCGCTGCGGAAACGGAGAAAGAACTGACAAGCCATGGCTTTGAATTCCGTGCAGAATGTCAATTTCAGCGCAGCTTGGCTGCAACGGATCGGCCACAGTGTGTGCGCGAGATTTTTGAAAAGTAGGCCTGGTTGGCAGCCATCTGCCAGGTCCTTGGAAACTTTGAGGAGTCTACCCAGAGGGTGAGCGGGGATGCTGCAATCATTAGCGTCACCATTCCTCTGCTATGCCTCTTGAGAAGTTCCCTGCAAAGCATAAAGGCAGATGCTTTGCGCTTGGAAACGGAGGCGGGGGAAGACAGTATGTCGCTGGATAGTCAGAGCACCCTCATGTCTATATCTCAGCGCGTTGAGGAGGAGGGGGAGGAGCATGAGGAGGAGGGGGAAGAAACAGCTTGGCCCACTGCTGAGGGTACCCATGCTGCTTGCCTGTCATCCTTTCAGCGTGTATGGCCGGAGGAAGAGGAGGAGGATCCTGAAAGTGATCTTCCTAGTGAGGACAGCCATGTGTTGCGTACAGGTACCCTGGCACACATGGCTGACTTCATGTTAGGATGCCTTTCTCGAGACCCTCGCGTTACACGCATTCTGGCCACTACGGATTACTGGATGTACACACTGCTCGACCCACGGTATAAGGAGAACCTTTCCACGCTCATACCCGAAGAGGAAAGGGGTTCGAGAGTGATGCTATACCACAGGACCCTGGCGGACAAACTGATGGTAACATTCCCATCCGACAGCGCTAGTGGCAGAAGGTGCAGTTCCGAGGGCCAGGTAGCAGGGGAGGCGCAGAGATCAGGCAGCATGTACAGCGCAGGCAGGGGAACATTCTCCAAGGCCTTTGCCAGCTTTATGGCTCCCCAGCAAGACTGTGTCACCGCTCCTCAGTCAAGGCTGAGTTGGCGGGAGCACTGTAAAAGGATGGTGAGGGAGTACGTAGCCGATCGCACGACCGTCCTCGGTGACGCCTCTGCCCCCTACAACTACTGGGTGTCGGAGCTGGACACATGGCCTGAACTCGCGCTGTATGCCCTGGAGGTGCTTGCTTGTCCTGTGGCTAGTGTCTTGTCAGAGAGGGTGTTTAGTGCGGCTGGGGGAATCATCCCGGATAAGCGTACCCGCCTGTCAACCGACAGTGCCGACAGGCTTACACTCATCAAGATGAACAAAGCCTGGATTTCCCCAGACTTCTCTTCTCCACCAGCGGACAGCAGCGATACCTAAGCAATACGTAGGCTGCACCCGCGGATGGAAGCATCGTTCTCTATCACCATCAAAATCGGGGACCTTTTTGCTTCATCAATCTGTGTATTCTATTCATCCTCCTCCTCCTGCTCCTCCTCCTGAAGCCTCACATAATCACGCCGAACGGGCAATTTTTCTTAGGCCCACAAGGCTCAGTCATATAATTTTTGTAAACAATTTTTATACGTTTCAATGCTTATTAAAGCGTTGAAACTTTCACCTGAACCAATTTTTATTTTAACTGGGCTGCCTCCAGGCCTAGTTACCAATTAAGCCACATTAACCAAAGTGATTAATGGGTTTCACCTGCCCTCTTGGTTGGGCATGGGCAATTTTTCTGAGGTACATTAGTACTGTTGGTACACCAATTTTTTGGGGCCCTCGCCTACAGTGTAATCCAATTAATTTTTTGCCCACCTGCATTAAAGCTGACGTTACATCAGCTGTGATGGGCAATGCAATGGGATATATTTATGTACCGCCGGTGGCTTCCTGG
This sequence comes from Eleutherodactylus coqui, assembly GCF_035609145.1. Lineage (NCBI taxonomy): Eukaryota > Metazoa > Chordata > Amphibia > Anura > Eleutherodactylidae > Eleutherodactylus > Eleutherodactylus coqui. The sequence continues at coordinate 204,311,326 of NC_089837.1, read as the reverse complement.
CACCCACCCATGCTGTGGGTCCACAGGGAGTTGTAACTGCATGTGTCCACTTCTAAAGAACCCCAGTCTGACTGGGGCATGCAGTGTGGGCCGAAGCCCACCTGCATTTAATCGGACGTTACCTCAGCTGTGATGGGCACTGCAATGGGATACATTTATGTACAGCCGGTGGGTTCCAGGGAGCCACCCATGCTGTGGGTGCACACGGAATTCCAATTGCGGAGTTGTACCTGCCTGTGACTATTTATAAAAAACCGCGGTCTGACTGGGGCATGCAGACACCTTGACAGAATGAATAGTGTGTGGCACATAGGTTCCCCATTGCTATGCCCGTGTGTGCAGCTTCTGATGGCGGTGGCACAGGATTATATTTCTCATTGCTTCTGTACAGCATTGTGGGCTATCGCCCCGCCCCTTTTAAAGAGGGTCGCTGCCTAGCCGTGCCAACCCTCTGCAGTGTGTGCCTGCGGTTCCTCCTCATGGCAGACACACTTATAAATAGACATGAGGGTGGTGTGGCATGAGTGCAGCTGAAGGCTGCGCAGGGACACTTTGGTGTGCGCTGTGGACACTGGGTCGTGCGGGGGGGGGGGGGGTTGGGCAGCATGTAACCCAGGAGAAGTGGCAGCGGAGTGTCATGCAGGCAGTGATTGTGCTTTGTTGGAGGTAGTGTGGTGCTTAGCTAAGGTATGCATTGCTAATGAGGGCTTTTCAGAAGTAAAAGTTGTTGGGAGGGGGGGGGGGCACTCTTGCCGCTATTGTGGCTTAATAGTGGGACCTGTGAACTTGAGATGCAGCCCAACATGTAGCCCCTCGCCTGCCCTATCTGTTGCTGTGTCGTTCCCATCACTTTCTTGAATTGCCCAGATTTTCACAAATGAAAACCTTAGCGAGCTTCGGCGATATACAAAAATGCTCGGGTCGCCCATTGACTTCAATGGGGTTCGTTACTCGAAACGAACCCTCGAGCATCGCGATAATTTCGTCCCGAGTAATGAGCACCCGAGCATTTTGGTGCTCGCTCATCTCTACTATTGATGACTTTTCCTGAGGACAGGTCCTCCTCAGTAGTTTACAACCAGAAAACCCCTTTAACCTCTTGTACAAAACAGGCTATATGGCAACAGATATGAAGAATATATTTGTGAGCGTATTAATTATCAGTATAAATAATTACCAGTAATAAAGAAGAAAGAGGAAGTTTGGTAGTGAAATAGCCAGCTGGATGCCTTGCCATGTAGGAATTAAGTAAGCAATGCCAGGAATGATCATTACACCCAAAGTAAAAAACATCTGAACCACAATACCAACGATACGTCTTTGTTTTGATCCCACTAACTCTGTTACTGTGGAGAAAGAAAGAGACAACATATAAACCAACTAGCATAACATAAAAAAAGCATAACAAAAAACATAAATATGACAACAGCTTCCTCCTCGCCAGTAATAATATACTCACTTATTTATATAACATTTCCTATATAAAACCCACTACTGTACCCTCTATTTTTATACAAGCATGTATAAAATAAACTTGCATGCTCAGCAGATCCTAGCCTGCTTGTTTACAGAAGAGACAAGCCACCCCTGACTTCAATTACATGAAACACAGGGCTATTTTACAGGATACAAATGCATAGTTTAGCGTGCTTCTAAAATTACAATTCTTTCATCAATCCAGCAAATCTCATTCACATCTAATCGTTGCATGTAAATGACTTAGGGCGCGGTCACACGAGCGTAGGCGTATTTACGTTCGCACGTGCGCAGCGTTTAATCGCCGGAAGGAACGTTTTTCGGCGATCATGACCAGAGCTAGAAAGCGTATTATCGTTTGTTCCTACTTTGCAAACTATCTTTTCGGCCATCGAATATGCGTTGGCGCGTATTTCGGTCGCGTATGTTTCGTTTTTTTTTTGGGTTGCCGTCTTTACGCGCCGTAAAATCGCCCGTGCGAACAAATACATTGGAAACCAACGCCTCAGATGGTCACGTATATACGATTGGGCGCAAAAACGCGCCGTTTATGCGCTCGTGTGAACGCACCCTTATAGTGAGGCTGCTGCCTTGGTAGAGCTAATCTGTTAAAAGGTAATCTTAGTAGGCAATTGAGAACTTTGTATGTACACATATATATATTATTCAGCTGTCTGTTTTCTGCTGAACTTTTGCAGGGATATTAAAGTATTTGTTAATTTGTTTTCACGGTTTTCAATAGAAAACATGAAAAATGTAAAAAAAAAAATTGGGGGGATTAATGCAATATTTGAAGGACAGGCAAGTTTCATGCAATTTTCAGATCCACTCTTGATTTTGGCTAAACAAAATGCATTAAAGAGATTATCCAAAATCTAGGCCATCAATAGTTTACAACCTGACAGACTATCAATAGAAAACTGGCGAGGGTCTGCTGCCCAGGATTCCCGCAGATCAGCTAATCACCAGGCCAGTGCGGTCATGCACCAAGCTGTATTCTGCAGGAAGTAGACAGCTCCGTTCTCACTGCAGTGGCCAGGCTTGGTATTATATGTACAGCTCCCATTCACTTCAATACATGCATTGCCTGTAATACCAAGCTTTGCCATGGCAGTGCAAACAGAGCTGCCTGCTTCCTGCAGAAATCAGTTCAGTTTGCATGTTCATTGGCCTGTACAGCTGATCTCTGGAAGTCCTATGTGGTAGACAGACTATTGTAATAGTTTACACATGGACAATCCCTTTAAAGAGCAAAAATGTAAAAGTGTCAAAAAAAATAAGGTAGAAAACAGATTGGTCCATTATTGGTTTAAGGAGAACTTGTCTAAACTGTCAGCATGCTCATACTTCCTGAACCATGTGTTGTGTAAGCTCAGGACAGCTAAGTACAATGCAAACAGGTATGTTTTAGTCTAGAACATTGAGGAAAGGCTTCAGTTTGTTTCCGTTCCCTTAGGTTTCCATTTTTTGGGATGAGACAATAGCATACTCTGTTGCGATATTTTTCTGTCCAAAAAAAAAACAAACTGATGGAATGGGAACAATCAGAAGCCTTTAAAGGGGTTGTCTCGTGAAATCAAGTGGGGTTCAGCACTTCTGTATGGCCATATTAATGCACTTTGTAATATACATCGTGCATTAAATATGAGCCATACAGAAGTTATTCACTTACCTGCTCCGTTGCTAGCGTCCCCGTCGCCATGGATCCGTCTAATTCTGATGTCTTCTTGCTTTTTTAGACGCGCTTGCGCAGTCTGGTCTTCTCCCTGGTGAATGGGGCCGCTCGTGCCGGAGAGCTGGTCCTCGTAGCTCCGCCCCGTCACGTGTGCCGATTCCAGCCATTTAGGAGGCTGGAATCAGCAATGGACCGCACAGAGCCCACGGTGCACCATGGGAGAAGACCCGCGGTTAGAGATGAGCGAACGTACTCGGATAGGCACTACTCGTCCGAGTAATGTGCCTTATCCGAGTACCTTCCCGCTCGTGCTGAAAGGTTCGGGTGCCGGCACGGAGCGGGGAGCTGCAGGGGAGAGCGGGGAGGAACGGAGGGGAGATCTTTCTCTCCTTCTCTCCCGCCCGCTCTGCCCCGCTCCCCGCTGCGACTCACCTGTCAGCAGCGGCAGCTCCCGAACCTTTCAGCACGAGCGGGGAGTTACTCGGATAAGGCACATTACTCGGACGAGTAGTGCCTATCCGAGTACGTTCGCTCATCTCTACCCGCGGTGCATCGTGGGTGAAGATCCCGGCGGCCATCTTGGTAAAGGAAGAAAGAAGTCGCCGCAGCGCGAGGATTCGGGTAAGTAATAAACTTTTTTATTTTTTAACCCATCCCTTGGGTTTGTCTCGCGCCGAACGAGGGGCCTATTGAATAAAAAAAAAACCCGTTTCGGCGTGAGACAACCCCTTTAAGTTTGCTTTCTGTTTTTGTTGAAACCCCATTGAAACTAGTGGGGAAAATAGATCTTATTTACTTATTTTTTTTCATTTTCTTTCCTCCAAAATCCAGCAGAGAGATAGAAACCCGGAACTGAGCCTTTAGGAGGCCTGCAGATGGCTGGGTCGGATCCCCTGCGAGAATTCTCACAGCGGGGACCCCACTCATGCCCCTGCAGGGACCAGTGCGGCTCTCACCTTCTCCCACAGCTCTGGCTCTGTGATGTGCCAGCTGCCGGACAGCGAGACCCGCACGGAAATAAAACATGATGCGATTTGTTTTCCGCGTGTATTTTCACGCGGACAAATAGCGGTTGACTGCATAGGATTTAACCCTTTCCAATCCAATTTGTATCTTGGTTTTTCTAGGGGGCTTACTCTTTTTCTGCCATTATACAATGGCGCTATCTGCTGGCTAAAGCCAGTACTGCATGAGGTGACACGTTGGATAGGCTCCGACAGCAGGGAGGCTCGCAATATACAGGAAGAGAACCCCGATGGATGTCTTCCAACATCGGAGCTGTACAGCCATAAATCATAATGTCTTCAGAGGTCAGACAGTGGATTGGAAAGGGTTAACCCTTTCCAATCCAATTTGTACCTTAGTTTTCCTAGGGGGCTTACTCTTTTTCTGTGGTTATACAACGGTGCTATCTGCTGGCTAAAGCCAGTACTGCATGAGGTGACACGTTGGATAGGCTCAAACAGCAGAGAGGCTGCCAATATACAGTAAAAGAACCCCGACGGGCGTCTTGCAACATCGGAGCTGTACAGCCTTAAATCATAATGTCTTTAGGCATCAGACAGTGGATTGGAAAAGGTTAATGCAATCCTATGCAGGCGGACACGGGTGGAAATTCTGCGGGAAATCCCTCTGCGGAATTTTTCGCCCATGTGCAGGGGGCCTAATGCAGGTGTGGAAGCAGCCTAATTCTCACATGTATCTCAGCGTTAATAAGAGGATTATGTGCATGTCCAAAACAGGCAAAGGGCGCGTGGGCTGTACAAATGGCAAATACCTATGCACTGTAGAGAAAGCCAGTCTTTCCATATGTATACAGGTCATGTGACAAGTTCAATCATGTAGAGCATGAGCTAAAATATTGAAATGGTGCATACTGAATGGGGCCCCATGTCAAGATAACTATAGGTGAAATGAACAGCATCAAAAGTGCTCAAACAGCATGGCTTAGTTGTCTTAGAAATTACTGCTTTGATGCATGCACTGTCTGCAAATATTGTCTCTCTTGACATTATATAGGTATTTGCCTTTTTGCCATTTCTTTGGCTTTGTCTGGCTGGAACCTGTAGTCCTATCCTGACAAGACTCCTGGCTATGCACCTGTATACATTTTTTAACCCCTTAGTGATCACCCAGTAGTGTTTTTACATCCTAGGTTGCTAGACTTCAATCCCCAGGGATGTAAAAACATGCTCTCTGCAGGGATTAAAACCCTGCAAGCTGTGGACGTGCCAGCTTAAATGCTGTCGGTTACTGGAGGTAGCTGACAACCTGGGGCTGTCATCCCAGACCGTGGGACATCCCCCGATCGCATGATCACCGGCATTTACCGAATGCGAGCGATCATATGAAGGTCAATAAAAAGTAAATAAAAGTTAAAGATTTAGCTGCCCTCACGGATCGTATCCATCAGATGGCCCGCTGCGTTCTGGCTGAAATTTCATCTCCCCTAACAGATTATGTCCATGATGGGAAATGAAATTGCGTACCTAAGAATTTATCCACGGACCTCACCACGGCTACTGTGCATGCACCCGCCGCAAAACTGGCGGACCCATGTACAAAAGCCACGGATTGCCCGGGTAATTTAAAATCTCCCTGCTCCTGACTATCAAACGTAGCCAAGAGCCTGGAGATTTCATGGGGGGTCCACAGTACGCGGTCCATGGTCATGTGATCGATGTTTTGTATTGGGAAAAGTTTTCTATTTGAATCACGTAAAAGTAAAAAAAAAAGGGAGGTGAAATTACTTACCTAAGGCTGACGGGATTTTTATCCGCAGACCTTTCCCCAACTTCGGCACATGCGCCCATTGGCAAAATAGCAGATGCAAGCGCAGAAGCTGGGGAGGGCACAGGAAATTTAAAGTCTCTTTGCTCCCGGCTACTAAAGGTAGCCGAGAGTTGGGAGCACTGACCGAGAGCCGCAGTGAGTGGTCCCCAGTCACGTGATCTTCGTTATCCAATGGATAATGGCGATTACATAAAAGTTAAAACACAGTTGAAGTTCAATGCTCCTTTCGGTTTGGGCCCTGTTGTACATACAGACATAAGATTATAGGCAGAATGGGTATGTTTCTGAAGACAGTACAAAAAGGGGGATCCATTTTGGCGTGCAAGACTTCATTCATATGTGTGCTGTACAAAAAAAATGTTTTTAAAATGACATAATTGCCAAAAAATGAAAATTGTAATTTTTTTCCTTCTGCTTTGCTTAGATTCACTCAAAAACTGTGGGGTCAAAATACGCAGTACACCCCTAGATGAATTCGTTAAGGGGTCTAGTTTTCAAAATGGGGTCATTTGTGGGGGTTCTCCGTTGTTTTCGCCACTCAAAGGCTCTACAAGTGTGCAATGTGGCCTAAAACACCTTCAAGCAAAATGTCTGTTCTGAAAGCCACCGGCTGCTCCTTTTGGTTTGGGCCCCGTTGTGCATACGGACAGACAATTAGGGCCACAATGGGTATGTTTCTGAACACAGGACAAACAGGGGTATCCATTTTGAGTGCAAATCCTGATTATCATGTCCACTGCAGAAAAAAAATCCTGTCTTTTAAATGACATATTTGCAAAAATATGACATTTAATTTTCTTCTCCTCTAAATTGCATTAATTCCTAAAAAGAAACTGTGGGGTCAAAATACTCATGACACCCCTCAGTGAATACATTCCAATGTGTATTTTTTAAAATGGGGTCATTTGTGGGGATATTTGTCATTCTGATACCTATGAGCCTTTGCAATCTTGGCTTAGTGTAAGAAAACAAAATGTTCCTCAAAATGTTAATAACCAATGTTAAATTTGTACGTCTCCTAAATGGTTAAAAAAAAGCTGACATTTTTCCAATGTGCTTCCAGAATAAAGTAAAAAGATTGAAATATATATTTCATCAAAAAATTGTAGATTATGTTTGCACATATTTGAGATATTGCAGTTGAAAATGTGAAAAAATGACAATTTTTTTTCAAAATCTTCCCAATTTAAGCGCTTTTAATAAATATACACAAATTCGATCGGTCTATTTTTATAAAACACTGACCATGAAAAAGAATAAAAGGGCAATAAGTCCCAGAGACAAACAAAACCAAAATGAGCAGAGTAAAATTCAAAAGAATGACAAGAAAGATGTGGGATCAATAAACCACAGAAACAAGACAGCAATGACAAGAAACAAAGCCATACTAGAAATAAGATACTAGAAGCAGACAAGAAATACTGGATGTAAATGCACATAGCTTACGCAATAACCAGCAACACATTGCACAAGCAAGGAATATTAAAAGAGAGGCTAACCAAATAGTAACTCCTCTCCAAATTAATCTGAATTTCAGCAGTGAGGTTAGCTCACCCACTCTATTGGGTCAGCTATGAAACAGTTGCATAGCAACTACCCCAAAAACAAACTAGCCATAACAGATTCATTAGTAAGTGTTAAATAAACATCATTGACATTATTGCTCAGTAGTACTGATAAAGTGCCAGAAGCTTACTCAATTTTCTTTTGGCTATGTAGAAAGTAAGTATGTAGTCAGTCGAAGGACATATCAACTAAATTCTGCAGTCTTTTTGCTCCTAGACGCCCACTCCCTCCAATTTCTGGTTTCCTCCAGATATGTTTGGGAGCCACACGCCCACTAGTTAGTTAACTGGAACTCAGTCTATATGTCTTTAGAATGGTGTCACTGTTAATTTTGCATTATATCTATTTCTAATAGAATAAAATATTGACATTGTTATTTGGTGATGCTATTTCACTGTGAAAAATATTATTTAAAGAGAAAAAGCTCTTGCAAGTGAGGATAAGTATGCCTGTCCCTGTATGTCACTTGAAGTTTTCTCCATTCAGTAATCTGAATAAAACTCCCCAGTAGTTACAGGAATGTCCTACCACTCGCATCATAGCAAGCACCCCTACTCATTTTCTCAGTAGTCACAGCCGGTCTAGTCCATTCCACTACTTAATACAGCAACATAATTCCTTTCTCTGCTGGGTGATATAGCACGAAAACAGGATTTTCTTCAAATCCACATCCCTTTTCAGTAGCCACAACAGAACTCCTCATACATCCATGCCAATAATTAAAGGTTTATAATGCAAATACTTGGAAATTGCAACCTGCAAACATTCTGCCTACACTGGTGTCAGGAATCGAACTTGTGCTCTAGTCGGTAGCTCTCACTACAGAGCCATCCAGCTTGTGGGCAGTTCCCTTGCATGACTCTCAGTCTTGTTACCTGATCCCAGATATCTAGTTCCTGCCTCCTGGTGCTGATCCCATCTCTGCTCCTGATTAGGCTTATTATAAAAAGCCTGACCTTGCCACTGCACCAGCGCATGACTATTGTGCTCTACTAGCCATTGATCAAGCTCCACTTCCACCTGCTCCTCTGCTATTAAACTGAGACCTTTTGATATCAACCCCTGGCTTCCCTTCTGACAACGCTACCCATCTCCTCCATTTGTACTGCAAACAAGACCTTCCATTGCTGACTCCTGGCTCATCCCTGACTACTTTCTCCAGACCTCTGGCTACTACACCTGAGGCTCCAACCCGGTACCTGAAACCGCTACACTGGAAGGTAAACTTATAGGGTTATAGTTTCCTTTCTTCGTTTTTCACACTATAAATATTTGTGTCACATGCATTATTTGCCAGCCCTGTGGAAGATACCTTGCCATTACAGAATCCTTAATTAGTCAAGTATAACGAATATGTGATTTTATAATATAAACATATTACTTAACTTTCAGGATCCCAGTGTCTAACATCTGCTCATAGGATGTGCTGGTACTAGCTTTATGTACCTTCCACTAATGCCGCCATGATTCCTCCATTTTTCCCTCCTGTCCATGGCCAATTGATGTCAGTGGACTTGTAAATTTATGGGACAGAGGGTCCTAAACAGAAGTGGCGTTGTCAAGCCAGAATGTACGCAGTCCAACCAGCTTTCGGTGAAACTGCGCATGTGCATTAAAGGCTAGAAGGAATGAAGATTTCAGCTTGTGGTGTTCTGAGGCTGATCTAACAGCACAAGTGCTACTATGACCTATCAGATTAACAGATTTCTATTATATGAGGAAGTCAAGTATGTGTTCTATTAGCAAAATGACGGTTCTTGTAGGAGAATACGGGCAAGAAGAGGCAGGAGTGATGCAAGCAGACGTTAAGATGGTAAACAGACATGGGCACATGGAAGCAGCATGACAGACACTGACATAAGGTCGATATATCGGCAGACATCGGACAGATTGGTGGTTCTTAATTAGTAGAAATAAGGATCTGTTTACAGAGGTGCTTAATTTCTTCAGAACATAGAGTTATATGCAAAATTGTCTATTTTAACCTCTTCAAGGAAGTTCTGAACTTTTTACGGGGTTAAACAGGTTATATTACATTACAAGTTTAATTCATACCTAAACATCTCACTTTTTATTTTCCTACAGTAAATAAGATGTATTTTTAAACTGAATGTTATCTCATCGCTTAAAAGCACTGGCTCAACAATTCCTATGCACGAATGATATATTGGCTCATAGTTTTAGATGAAATAATACGGTATTTACTTACTAATAACATAGCAAGTCATCCACGTTCCTTTCCCAAAGATACCTTGTAGAAAACGGAAAAACACCATAACGTAAAAGTTTGGAGCAAAAGCTACAATAATTCCACACAATCCAACTCCAAAAGACGAAACCAGGTACGTGCCTTTTCTTCCATATCTGATATAAAAAGAAAGCAAATCATCAACAAGTTTCAATAAAATAACAGCTTTAAATAGATAAATACTTAGAAATGAAGAAATGGATAGCTGTACACAAGCTATTTATACTAGATTGGAGAAGGTGGTTTTATGGCACCCTGTTACCAAATGTATAATTGCTTATCCAGTCTCTTTAGAGAACTAGGTAGTTAATGCAGTTTTTTTTAGAGAAATGTGAATGTATCAGTGGTCAACTATATAATTTTTTTTTTACTATTATTTTTTTAAGTACTGTGCAAAGTAAAAATGCTTTAAAAATATAAGTGCAATACTTTATTTTTCTTAATTAACAAAATGCAAAGTGGATAAACAAATAAGAAATCTAAATCAAATAAATATTTGGTGTGACCACTCTTTGCCTTTAAAATAACATCAGTACACTTCTAGGTACAGCTGCACTCAGTTTTGTGTGCAAGAAACCCGGCAGGGAGGCTGTTCCGGTATTGTTGTATCTTGTCTCCACCATAAGAATGGGTGGAGACAAGATGCACGCCCACAATCAACGCCCCCTCCACTAGATTGGCTGGGCTGGAGAATAGGTGGGCATAATCTCCCCTTGCAGGCTGCTATCAATCACCCCTCCGCCGCTGGGCCTTGTACCCTTGACGGCTCCAGCGCTGTAAGTCTCGACGCCCTCACTGCCGTCACTGATGGCTGGGCTAATGTGAGGTGGGGGGAGGAGATTCACAGGGGCAGAGCGACTGCGGCCGAAGGCCGAGCAACGGGGTGAGTGACAGCTGAGCTCTGTAAGCGCTGGAGACCTTGTAGCGCTGGTGGAAGGCTGGCATGGACAGTCTGCATGGGGTACGTGGTGTGCCAGAGCTGCTATGGGAGGTTGGGTGGCAGGTGGTGGGGAAAGATCAAAAAATGTCAGCGGTGGACGCTCTCTCTGTGGCTGGGTAGGGGTGGGGAGGCTGGAGGGGAGATGATGTTAGACAGGCAGCAAGCTCGTAGCAGCATCAGGAATGAGTTTTGGCTGGGATGGAGGGTTAGTGTTAGTTTCAGTGTTAGTTTTACATTATTGGCTGTAAATGCCTCCATGTTAATGCGCCCCCGCTGCTCTCACATGGAAGCATTTACATCTAATAATGTAAGCCTAACACTGAAACTAACCCCGACCCTCCATCCCAACCATAAGTAAATCCCCACGCTGCTAGGACCTTCCTGCAGGCAGCCATTCCATTGCTTGTGTGCGTACACTGGGCGGGTACAGCCCATCACTAGGTCTCCACCAATACTTGTGGTGGAGACAAGATACAATTGTACCGGTTGTTCCAAACAGATCTTCTTTGTAAATAGACTCCTGTCTCTCCATGTAATCCGAGACAGATGTCGAGATCAGGGCTCTGTAGGGGTCATATTATCACTAGGGGTTATTTTTACTACTGGTTATATAATCTCCCTTTTTTCTGTTTTTAATGTGTATTCCACATAGGACAGGGCACAGAACACTAAATACATTTTTGTCTGCAGCAACATTATTTTTCAAGGCACAAATGATGGACAGGCATATTTTTCTATGTAAGCTTTACACTGTATTTTCGTAAGTGAGATCATTCTGTGCGTTCTAATGGTACATACATAATACTAAACTTTATGGGGAGCCACGGTGCTCTGCATGACAGTGAGACAGCCACAGCATCCCTCATAATAGTAAGAGCTACTATGCCCTGTTAAGTAGTACTAGCCAAATTGGTAGTGCCCTTATATACTGCGTGTGCAGCTTTTTAGTACCAGCTCCCTATATATGAGACTCTGGTCTTAGCTACCTAGATCATATAACAGAGTACCCCTATCTTTAAAATATCTTGAGGGATACATCATCATTGCTCGGTTAAAATTGGAAGGGAAGACCTGGTTAGTCTGTCATGTGGCGGTGGGAAAGAAGAGCTTGACGTCAAAGTGTTTTGGTAACTAACACTAAGGTAGGAAGGAGCACAGTTAGTGATAAATGCTAATAATATCATGCCCTTTTTCATAATTAATCACACTAGTCAGTTGCATCTCTTGATCCCCTTTTTAGAGATAGCAAAACCACTTGATTTTTACTATTTCCTTTGACTTTTTTTGCCTGTAAAAATAGAGCATTTGCTGTGTGCTACATCTCCCCGTCATGTTAGCTTTCCTGTGAAGTCTCTTGTAATGGCTGCTTATGAATGCCATATTGTATAATTAATTAACACTTATGCTTTTTTCTTTATTTTATGAATCAAGTTAAATGTGTGGATTCTGCAGCAGGCACCAACATAAATAACCAGTAAAAAGAAATTACTTAGCCCTCTTTCACACAAGCGTTTTTATGCAGTTGATTTAGGCGCGATAAAAACTTGCTACCATTGAAAGCATTGGATTCCAATGCATTCATTCAGATGGCCGATTATAATATTAGCCACGTAAAAACGCCCAGTCGGGGAAGACAGGACATCGGAAGCCGAATACGCTGGCCAATGTTTTGCCGTGCACGGAAAAGATAGACCTTCCCTATCTTTCGTCCACAATCAGCTGGCGGCTCCCATAGGCTTCTAGGGGAGCTGCCGGCAAAGGAAGGGGTGGCTAGCACGGCTAAACCATGTCAGTTGGCTCTATTTAACTAATAGAAGCCATGCTGAGGATTTCCAGGCTGCGGCTTCTATACACTGCACCAGGCCGTGAGAATGGATGAGAAATGTGAACTTTGCGGCCGGTCGGAAAACGCTTCGCCCCTGTGAAAGAGGCCTTAAACTGAACATCTGCAGTTTAAGCATTGGTGAAAGTGAATCGCCAGTTATAAAAGAAAAATAATGCTGCTGTACTTACTATACTCTTTAAAGAGTACCTGCACTTTCATTTTTTTTAATGTACAGAATAGTTGATTACAAGCATTTTTGCAATACGTTTCATCAGTCTATTCTAAACATTTTTTTGTAGAAAACCCCTATTCAGCTATGCAGCTAGGTGAAGAGGTTGATGAGGAAGGGCCCTTTTACACAGAACAATTACACTGTGCGACACAATTTTTGTTACAGATAAGCAGATAGGCGCTTTATAGTAACTTTAGTGCGCTGAATTCAAATATGATATCCGTTTTTTCTGCCACGTAAGGTTTTCTAGTTAGTGAAGGGAAAATACCATCCTTGGTAAAGTGGGCTTATCACAAGTACTTCAGAATAAAGCTTGGTGACCAAGATAAAAAGTGGTACCGCACATCATCTGTGTGTCATCTAACACTCATCTAACACAGTGGCTGAAAGCCAAGAGTAGAACGCCATTTGCCATTCCGATGGTATGGTGAGAACAAAGAGACCACACGACTGACTGTTACTTCTGCATGACAAATACTAAAGGTTTCTCCAGTAAACAGAAAGATAAAATTCTGTAATCAGATATACAATTCTGCAATAAAACCCACGCCTCATGATGCCAGATTACCTATTCCTGATCCAATGGGAGGTTTGCTATTGGCCTCTGGCTAGGCAGCATCCCTGGGACTACTATGGTGGTTACTATTACTACTCAGGCCAATATAGGGGACACTGCTATACTGGGGCCACTATAGGGTACACTGTTACTACTGTGGCCACTGTTACTACTGTGGCCACTATGGGGGTCACCTACTACTGTGGCCACTATGGGGGTCACTATTACTACTGGGGCCACTATAGGGGTCACAAACTACTGTGGCCACTATAAGGGTCAGCATTACTACTGGGGCCACTGTGGAAGTCACTATTACTACTGGGGCCACCATAGGAGTCACTATGGGGGCTCATTCCCATGGACGTAAGCAATTTTTGGTCATCCAAATGTGATATGTATTTGCACGACCAAAAAACACTTACGCCTGTGTTTTTCACCTGCTCTGGCGTTTTTTTAATTGCACAAATACACTGCATATTTTCGCATACAAAAAAAAGGTAGACAGTCTCATTGAAATGGTGTGCAAATAAGCAAGTTTCCTGCGTACTCACTGCGTATTTGTGCGTATTCACTTCAATGGCTTATTGTAGTGTGTAATACGCCCCAACAAAGTCATCCTCCATATTTTTTCACGCGATTGTACATCATGCGAAAAAATACGCTCATGTGAACGAATCCATTGAAATCAATGGGTTCTATTCACTGCGTATTACGCACACAAGACATCTATGTTATTGAAGACCTTTACAAAGGGAAGTACAATCCGAATATGATGGGCAACTCTTGCTGGTTCTTACAGGGGGAAAGTCATGTTTCTTACAAGAGGAAGTCAAGATTCAAGCGTCATTTTCCACCAAAAACAGTTGAATAGTAATATTACGGAACGTGTTATGACCTTAAATAAAGGTTTGTAACTTGAAAGTGACATGTGCTGCTAGTATTCAATGTTACCAGTGTGATCAGCAGGTTTTAATTTTACAGAAACGTATCAATTACTTCACTTATGAAAATTTTTCTTAAATTTGTTGCACAGCGTTATTGCTCAGATTCTTGCCGGACCACAGTGATCTGAATGATAATCGTTCAGGGTAATTACTGCCAGCGACTGAACGATGAACGATAATTTATTGACTTATCATTCGCCATTCAGTTTGTGCAAGCATAAAAATTAAACTTCGATTGACCTGTGTAAAAGCAATCATTCATCTATGAATGACTGCTTGTTTACTGTGAATGAAGGCAGGTGGAAGTGTTCTCCGATTCTATTCACAGAGCAGTCATCATTCCTGTGGAATCACAGGAGCAATTACCGCAGGTATGACTGTTGGGGGGTGGCCATATTTACCTATATACTAATACATACAAGGGCAGGTACAAATATCAAACAGAATGCAGACAGGCAGAGAGATGTATGGAGGAGTATTGCACCAGTGCAAGATACTGATGAACAGCCACTCACACACCAACCACATATGGGAGGGGGCAGGTATACCAAAGGGTGCCACATCTCATTGGTATGTGTAGTGCACCATACAGGCTTACAACCTATTAATGACGCCACATACTCAGTGGGTTGATCTGCATCTCAAAGTAAACCACACTGGACTAACACCCCGTGTCTCCACAGCATCTAAAGCCAGACTGCTTACTGCAAAAAACAATGATAAATACAAGATATTAGTTAATATTTTGGGCCAAGTCCACGACATATGCCCTCATTATCTTGCGAATTCCTACATTAACATTTACAAACTTATCCCTGCAAGGGAAACAACTCAACTTAACCCCTTCACGTCCAATGACGTACTGGTACGTCATGGAGCCGCGGGGTATGTATGAAGAGAGGTTGCGTGGCAACCTCTCTTCATACAGTGCGGGCGTCAGCTGTTTATAACAGCTCACACCCGCGGGCAATAACCGCGAGCGGCCGATCGCGGTTATTAACCATTTAAATGCCACTGTCAATTCTGACAGCGGCATTTAAATCCCCCGAACGTCCCGCACAGCCCCCTCGCGGTGAGATCAGGGGAGCCGTGCAGGTGTCATGGCAGCCGGGGGCCTAATGAAAGGCCCCAGGGCTGCCTTAACAGACTGCCTATGAAGCCATCCCCGTGGGGTGGCTTGATAGACTGCCTGTCAAAAAGCAGTATGACGTAATGCTATAGCATTACGTCATACTGCAGGAGCGATCAAAGCATCGCATCTTAAAGTCCCCCAGGGGGACTTCAAAGTAAGGATAAAAAAAATAATCAATAAAGTTTTTTTTTATTGAAAAAAAAAAGTTGTAAAAATGTAAATCCACCCCCTTTTGCCATATATATTATTAAAAAATAAAATAAATAATAAAATAAAAATATGTATTTGGTATCGCCGCGTCCATAAAAGTCCGAACTATCAAAGTAGTGCATTATTTTTCCCGCACGGTGAACGTCGTCCGAAAAAAAATATAAAGAACGTCAGAAATGCACTTTTTTAGTTACCCTGTCTCCCAGAAAAAATAAAAAGCGATCAAAAAGTCGTATGTATTCTCTAGGGACCCCATGTCCATTGAAGACCCCTAATAAAAAGTTCGGTATTCCAGAGCCACACACAGTTACTGATGCTTACACGTGAACATCCCCCTTCTTAGAACGAGGAGAAAAATCACTCCCCTTCCCATACCCTCCCCCTTACCCCCACTCAACCTACATCTTCTTCCCCTACTTATATTGCTTTTTATTATTCACTCCTTTAGGACTGTTCAACACTTTCATATCTAAATGCTATTGGATTGTTAAAAAAGTTAAAAAAAAGTGATTATTTGGACCTTGTTTGAAATGAACATGCATTATAACCATGCTGACTATCTTTTCAATGCCTATACCATGTATGTCATTTTCTTCTTCTTTAACGCTTTAATAAAGAAAGTATTTACAAAAAAAAAAAAGTTGTATGTATTCTAAATTGGTACTAACAGAAACTACAGGACATCCCGCAAAAAATGAGACCTAGCTCAACTACGTCGATGGAAAAATTAAAAAGTTATTGTGCGCACAAAATGACGGCAGAAAATAATTGAAAAAAATGTAATGTCTTTGAAAAAAAAAAAGAGTATAGTAAAAAAAAAACTATACAAGTTTGGTATCGTAGTAATCATACCGACCCATAGAATAAAGTTATTATGTCATTATTGTTGCCGTTTGTGCGCCATAGAAACAAGACGCACTAAAAATGGCGAAATGTCGTTTTGTTTTTCATTTTACTCCACTTAGAATTTTTTCATTACATTATATGGTACTTTAAACAGCACCATTGAAAAATACAACTCATCCCGCAAAAAACAAGCCCTCATACAGTGACGTGGATGGATAAATAAAGGAGTTACGATTTTTTTAAACGGAGGAAAAAACGAAATGGAAAAAGAAAAAGGGCCGCGTCATTAAGGGGTTAAATATCCCTGCCAGCGGCCATATCTGTATATTATATTGCATATTTGGGCCTTGTATATTTATGCATTAGTATATGAGTAAATATAACTGCTGGCAATGATATTTTAGTTGATTTTTTCCTTTGCAGTGATATGTTTGTAAACAACTGTCAGGTGCTTGAGGCCTCATGTCCACGGGGAAATTTGGGCCCGCACGTACTCCCCATGCTGAATCCCACAGCGGGTCCCTCCTGGCCCGCAGACATGAGGCCAAGAAAATAGATTATACTTACCTGTCCAGACGCTGCGGATCTCCCTTCCGTCGCGGACAGATCTTCAGCCTAGCAGATGTGCTTGGCACGCCGGCAGCATGCTGCGCTCATGCTCCGTGCACACTTTGAACTCCTGCTTTCCCGCGGCACAGCACAATAACAGCTGCGGGTGTGCCGCGGGACCGGACAGCTTCCATAGGGTGGTTTTCCATGCGTGCGTTCTGCACGCCAAGGAAAAATGACATCCGCAGGTATTTAATTACCTGCAGGTGTCCAATGATTCCCTAAGGGCGTGGATCATGCATGCGGGAGACCCGCGTGGTTTTATTAATTCTATTTTGCCTGTGGACATTGGGCCTAAGTACTCATGCCCACGGGCGGGTTTGAATTACGGTATTCGCGGAATTTAATCCGCCCTTAGACAATCATGGGCGCCCGCAGCTCAATTAAAACATGCGGGTTTGTTAAATTAAAATTAAAAAAACACATTAAAAAACTGCATGTGGTACTTAAAAACGACATACATTTTTTAAAACACCATGTGTTTTGTTTTTTTAACTGGGTGTAAAGTGTGCAATTGTATACAGGGAATACCCAGGTTATACCAGCATGCTCCATATACCTATATACAGGGGAGATGTATGTACATCATCTGTATACAGTGATATCGGCCATGCTGGTGTAAGGCCGGTTTCACATCTGCATTGGTACCCGTCTGGAGGTTCCATTACAGATCCATCTCAAAATACTGCAGCACTTTTTCTTCCATACAAAAGCCGGGCAGCTGAGTAGAAAGCAGACGGACCCCATTATAGTCAAAGGAGTCCGTCTGGCGCTGTTTGGTTCTGTCCAAAGACAAAGCCGTCCAGCCATTGGGGATTCCCCTTTCCTGCTCCCCAAATGGAATAGAAAAGCAGAATCCCCAACGCAGATGTGAAATCACCCTAAGGGCTCATGCCCACGGTCCCCCCGCAGCGTTTTACACATTTCCAGCCATACGCCCTGCCAGCAGAGACTGCGTATGACACATGCCCACGAATTACACGCTAACGGACATGCGCAGTGTGATTTTTTTTTTTTAATTCCTCACTCTGGTGAGAGCAGGAATGCGTATGGAAACGTTGCCCATATGCAATTCTCAGTGGGAGGAGCGTTCCTGGTGAGTCTGCAGCCTGTAATTGACTGCCGGCTCCCTGGGTAATGGCCCTCCCTATTCCGAGTGCTGGCCCGCGGTACTCTGGTGTGCTGATGTTAACTGATGTTAATTGTATAGCACTTTTATTCGCACTTTACATAGTTTTGTTATTTGTGCGTCTTACAGCATTACTACTCGCATCCATATAACATTGTTGATTTACACTGTATGCCACCCTCATATATGCAGCATATGAGACTGCTACTTAGGGCTGGAACAGACGAATGTGATACGCCATGATTATGCATGTTAGAAACTCCCATGCGCATAATGCGAACAATAGAACCCATTGACGTCTCGCAAAAAAATAGGACCTGCTTGTTTGTGCATCAATGAGTCCTATAAAGGTCTATGGTGTGAACGGAGCATATTTGCACAGGCACAAGCACTAAATACTCTTGTTCACTGCACAAAGAAATTGCACAGGAGCGAGCGTATTATTACACGCTCATCTATCAAAGCCCTAAAACGTGATAAGCAGCTCAAGCAAGGCATGAACACGTGGAATTGTACCGCAAACGAGATAAACAGCTTGAAAATTAATTCAATCAAGTGCATGCATTTCTGATTCTCAAACAAGAACAGCCAAATGAGTTGGAAGAAGAAGAACAACCTCCCCATCAGGCAATAGATGAAGGTCAGTTCCAGATGACACAGTCGGCCATGAGAAAGAAATGTTCATAATGGGTATGCAAAGTATGTAAAATCAAATGACCAGTGCTGATGAAAGATATTGAATATTCTTACAGAACCAAACCAAAAGAGGATATGCAAAGTACGGAGGAAGCAGTCAGGTTAGTTTCACACGGGGACGATCGTGATTTTGCCGCGAGAAAATCGTGGCAAAATTACGTCTTTGTTCCCGCGATTTTTGGGTGTTGGCAATGCTTTCTTTTTAGAATAATCTTGCATGACATTGCGTTAAAAATGCACGATTTTTTAATTGAAAAAGTCCATATGACTTTCTAATGTTAAAATTGCATCACAACACAAGTTTATTGTGTTGCGATAAAAAGGAGGCTGCATAGGGAACCATGGGAGATTTTAAAAAATTGCACATGACAGAAAGACAGAGCATGCCGCGATTTTTTGCTCTTGCAAAATTGTATGAGTGAAAATATCGCAGATGGGAAGAAAACCATTGTAAATCATTAGTTTCATAATCTGCTCTTTTACTGACTCTCGCATTCCCTTAGCAACATGCCACATACAGGATGGTCGCCATACCTTTGGACCACCACATATATCATCACAATAAGTAATCATGTGAGCAGTGCACGGTGGGAGGACAAGAGCGGAAGCACAGCACTGTATTGTCCATGTGCAGTTCAGGGTGCCGGAACATCTGGTCTGACTACTTAAGGCCTCAGTCACACGGGCGTTTTAACGTGCGTTTTTCCGCGTGTAAAAAAAAAATCGCACTAAATAGAAGCAATACTTTTCAATGGCAGCGGTCACATGTGCGAATTTTACATGAGAAAAAATGCCTGCGGCAAAAATTATAGGATACCAGTTCGCAAAACGCATGTAACTGCGTCAGCCGGTGTTTTTAGTATGTGAAACCACTGGATGCTGTCGCATCCAGGGGTTTCACCTTGCGCTCAATGGGGCCGGCAGCAGCAGCGCCGACCCCACTGAGAGCATATAGTGAAGATCGCGATCCTCTGCCGCAGCTGTGACAGCTGTGGCAGAGGAGCGCAATGTTCTTCCATTGAATTCAATGGAGTCGGCAATACAGCCAGCTCCATTGAAAGCAATGGGGTGCTAGCCAGCCCTGCAGTGATTTTCAGAGAAGGGCTTAAAATATAAGCCCTTCCCTGAAAAGCATCCCAAAAATGTGTAAAAAAAAATTAAAAAATCGATACTCACCTCTCTGCAGCTGCCAGGGCTCAGTCACATCCAGCCGGCTCTTCTCCTGCACTGCTATGAAGAGCTTTCAGCAGGCGGGGATTTAAAGTTATATGGTACTTTAAATAGCACCATTGAAAACTACAACTCGTCCCGCAAAAAACAAGCCATCATACAGCGACGTCAATGGATAAATAAAGGAGTTACGATTTTTTAAAAGGGGGGAGGAAAAAATGAAAATGGGAAAAAAAAGGCCATGTCCTTAAGCTGACTGAAAAGTTATGATTTTTTTAAGGGGGGGAGGAAAAAACAAAAATGGAAAAAAAAGGAGCCACGTCATTAAGAGGTTAAATTAATTCCCTTCAATTATTTTAGCACTGGAACAAGCACTCTCCATAGATATACACTTGTGCAATGCTGAAAATGTCTCTTTTGACCCAGTATATATATTTATGTGGACACTTGTATACATCTCTTTTCGCTTCCTTTTTTAAAAGGGGTGCTGCTAAAAGTAATGCAGGGTGCCAACCAATATAAGGCCTGCCGGTCAACTCCTTGCTGGTTCTACTCACTGTTATTGAACTCATCAATTGAGATATTGTGTACAATTTGGATTTAGGCATGCTGCAACTTGTAGTCCCACTATTGCTGGTTATATTTGTTTAATTCACAATATTTCAATATTTTAGCTATATAAGTGTGTCCATCTATGGATTATATTTTGAAACTAAAACTTCAATTTAGCCCTGATACCTGCAGACTAGAGATGAGCGAGCACCAAAATGCTCGGGTGCTCGTTACTCGGGACGAAATTATCGCGATGCTCGAGGGTTCGTTTCGAGTAACGAACCCCATTGAAGTCAATGGGCGACCGGAGCATTTTTGTATTTCGCCGATGCTCGCTAAGGTTTTCATGTGTGAAAATCTGGGCAATTCAAGAAAGTGATGGGAACGACACAGAAACGGATAGGGCAGGCGAGGGGCTACATGTTGGGCTGCATCTCAAGTTCACAGGTCCCACTATTAAGCCACAATACCGGCAAGAGTGGGCCCCCCCCCTCCCAACAACTTTTACTTCTGAAAAGCCCTCATTAGCAATGAACACCTTAGCTAAGCACCACACTACCTCCAACAAAGCACAATCACTGCCTGCATGACACTCCGCTGCCACTTCTCCTGGGTTACATGCTGCCCAACCCCCCCCCCCCCCCCCCACGACCCAGTGTCCACAGCGCACACCAAAGTGTCCCTGCGCAGCCTTCAGCTGCCCTCATGCCACACCACCCTCATGTCTATGTATAAGTGCGTCTGCCACAGGAAAAGCAGGCACACACTGCAGAGGGTTGGTATGGCTAGGCAGCGACCCCCCATAAAAGGGGCGGGCTGATAGTCCACAATGCTGTACAGAATCAATGAGAAATCCAATCCTGTGCCACCTCCATCTGGAGCTGCACACGTGGGCATAGCAATGGGGAACCTATGTGCCACACACTATTCATTCTGTCAAGGTGTCTGCATGCCCCAGTCAGACCGCGGTTTTTTATAAATAGTCACAGGCAGGTACAACTCCGCAATAGGAATTCCGTGTGCACCTACAGCATGGGTGGGTGCCAGGAAGCCACCGGCGGTACATAGAAATATCCCATTGCATTGCCCAACACAGCTGAGGTAGTAATGTCGTGCTTAATGCAGGTGGGCTTCGGCCCACACTGCATGCCCCAGTCAGACTGGGGTTCTTTTCAAGTGTACAGATGTAGTAAAAACTCCTTGTGCACCTACAGCATGGGTGGCTCCCTGGAACCCACCGGCGGTACATAGAAATATCCCATTGCATTGCCCAACACAGCTGAGGTAGTAATGTTGTGCTTAATGCAGGTGGGCTTCGGCCCACACTGCATGCCCCAGTCAGACTGGGGTTCTTTTCAAGTGTACAGATGTAGTAAAAACTCCGTGTGCACCTACAGCATGGGTGGCTCCCTGGAACCCACCGGCGGTACATAGAAATATCCCATTGCATTGCCCAACACAGCTGAGGTAGTAATGTCGTGCTTAATGCAGGTGGGCTTCGGCCCACACTGCATGCCCCAGTCTGACTGGGGTTCTTTTCAAGTGTACAGATGTAGTAAAAACTCCGTGTGCACCTACAGCATGGGTGGGTGCCAGGAAGCCACCGGCGGTACATAGAAATATCCCATTGCATTGCCCAACACAGCTGAGGTAGTAATGTCGTGCTTAATGCAGGTGGGCTAAAAATTTATTTGATTACACTGTAGGCGAGGGCCCACAAAAATTGCTGTATCAACAGTACTAATGTACCTGAAAAAAATTGGCCATGGCCAACCAAGAGGGCAGGTGAAACCCATTAATCGCTTTGGTTAATGTGGCTTAAGTGGTAACTAGGCCTGGAGGCAGCCCAGTTTAACGAAAAATTGGTATAGAGTTAAAGTTCCAACGCTTTTCAGAGCATTGAAACATCTAAAAATTGTTTAGAAAAATTATATGAGTGAGCCTTGTGGCCCTAAGAAAAATTGCCCGTTCAGCGTGATTACATGAGGTTTCAGGAGGAGGAGCAGGAGGAGGAGGAGGAGGAGGAATATTAGATACAGATTGATGAAGCAGAAATGTCCCCGTTTTGGATGGTGAGAGAGAACGTAGCTTCCATCCGCGGGTGCAGCCTACGTATTGCTTACGTATCGCTGCTGTCCGCTGGTGGAGAAGAGAAGTCTGGGGAAATCCAGGCTTTGTTCATCTTGATGAGTGTTAGCCTCTCGGCACTGTTGGTTGACAGGCGGGTACGCTTATCTGTGATGATTCCCCCAGCCGCACTAAACACCCTCTCCGACAAGACGCTAGCCGCAGGACAAGCAAGCACCTCCAGGGCATACAGCGCTAGTTCAGGCCACGTGTCCAGCTTCGACACCCAGTAGTTGTAGGGGGCAGAGGCGTCACCGAGGATGGCCGTGCGATCGGCTACGTACTCCCTCACCATCCTTTTACAGTGCTCCCGCCGACTCAGCCTTGACTGGGGAGCGGTGACACAGTCTTGCTGGGGAGCCATAAAGCTGGCCAGGCCCTAAAGACTGTTGCACTGTCTGGGCTGTACATGCTGCTCGATCTACGCACCTCCCCTGCTACATGGCCCTCGGAACTGCGCCTTCTGCCACTAGCGCTGTCGGATGGGAATTTTACCATCAGCTTGTCCGCCAGGGTCCTGTGGTATAGCAACACTCTCGAACCCCTTTCCTCTTCGGGAATGAGACTGGGAAGGTTCTCCTTATAGCGTGGGTCGAGCAGTGTGTACACCCAGTAATCCGTAGTGGCCAGAATGCGTTGAATGCGAGGGTCACGAGAAAGGCATCCTAACATGAAGTCAGCCATGTGTGCCAGGGTACCTGTACGCAACACATGGCTGTCCGCACTAGGAAGATCACTTTCAGGATCCTCCTCCTCCTCCTCCTCCTCCTCCTCAGGCCATACACGCTGAAATGATGACAGGCAACCAGCATGGGTACCGTCAGCAGTGGGCCAAGCTGTCCCTTCCCCCTCCTCCTCATCCTCCTCATCCTCCTCCTCCTCCTCCTCAACGCGCTGAGATATAGACAGGAGGGTGCTCTGACTATCCAGCGACATACTGTCTTCCCCCGGCTCTGTTTCCGAGCGCAAAGCGGCTGCCTTTATGGTTTGCAGGGAACTTCTCAAGATGCATAGCAGAGGAATGGTGACGCTAATGATTGCAGCATCGCCGCTCACCACCTGGGTAGACTGATCAAAGTTTCGAAGGACCTGGCAGATGTCTGCCAACCAGGCCCACTCTTCTGAAAAGAATTGAGGAGGCTGACTCCCACTGCACCGCCCATGTTGGAGTTGGTATTCCACTATAGCTCTACGCTGCTCATAGAGCCTAGCCAACATGTGGAGCGTAGAGTTCCACCGTGTGGGCACGTCGCACAGCAGTCGGTGCACTGGCAGATTAAAGCGATGTTGCAGGGTGCGCAGGGTGGCAGCGTCCGTGTGGGACTTGCGGAAATGTGCGCAGAGCCGGCGCACCTTTACGAGCAGGTCTGACAAGCGTGGGTAGCTTTTCAGAAAGCGCTGAACCACCAAATTAAAGACATGGGCCAGGCATGGCACGTGCGTGAGGCTGCCGAGCTGCAGAGCCGCCACCAGGTTACGGCCGTTGTCACACACGACCATGCCCGGTTGGAGGCTCAGCGGCGCAAGCCAACGGTCCGTCTGCTCTGTCAGACCCTGCAGCAGTTCGTGGGCCGTGTGCCTCCTATCTCCTAAGCTGAGTAGTTTCAGCACGGCCTGCTGACGCTTGCCCACCGCTGTGCTGCCACGCCGCGCGACACCGACTGCTGGCGACGTCCTGCTGCTGACACATCTAGATTGCGAGACAGAGGTTGAGGAGGAGGAGGGTGCTTTAGTGGAAGAAGCATACACCGCCGCAGATACCACCACCGAGCTGGGGCCCGCAATTCTGGGGGTGGGTAGGACGTGAGCGGTCCCAGGCTCTGACTCTGTCCCAGCCTCCACTAAATTCACCCAATGTGCCGTCAGGGAGATGTAGTGGCCCTGCCCGCCTGTGCTTGTCACTTGCCACTAACCGCATTGGTGAGGGCGCGTACAATGTTGCGGGAGACGTGGTCGTGCAGGGCTGGGACGGCACATCGGGAAAAGTAGTGGCGACTGGGAACTGAGTAGCGCGGGGCCGCCGCCGCCATCATAGCTTTGAAGGACTCCGTTTCCAAAACCCTATACGGCAGCATCTCAAGGCTGATAAATTTGGCTATGTGGACGGTTAACGATTGAGTGTGCGGGTGCGTGGTGGCGTACTTGCGCTTGCGCTCCAACACTTGCGCTAGCGACGGCTGGACTGTGCGGTGCGAGACATTGGTGGATGGGGCCGAGGACAGCGGAGGTGAGGCTGTGGGTGCAGGCCATGAGACGGTTGTGCCTGTGTCCTGAGAGGGAGGTTGGATCTCAGTGGCAGGTTGGGGCACAGGGGGAGAGGCAGCGGTGCAAACCGGAGGCGGTGAACGGCCTTCGTCCCACCTTGTGGGGTGCTTGGCCATCATATGTCTGTGCATGCTGGTGGTGGTAAGGCTGTTGGTGGTGGCTCCCCGGCTGATCTTGGCGCGACAAAGGTTGCAGACCACTGTTCGTCGGTCGTCAGGCGTCTCTGTGAAAAACTGCCAGACCTTAGAGCACCTTGGCCTCTGCAGGGTGGCATGGCGCGAGGGTGCGCTTTGGGAAACACTTGGTGGATTATTCGGTCTGGCCCTGCCTCTACCCCTGGACACCGCACTGCCTCTTGCAACCAGCCCTGCTGATGCCCTTGCCTCCCCCTCTGAAGACCTGTCCTGAGTAGGCGTTGCACACCAGGTGGGGTCAGTCACCTCATCGTCCTGCTGCTCTTCCTCCGAATCCTCTGTGCGCTGCTCCCTTGGACTTACTGCCCTTACTACTACCTCACTGCAAGACAACTGTGTCTCATCGTCATCGTCCTCCTCACCCACAGAAAGTTCTTGAGACAGTTGGCAGAAGTCCCCAGCCTCTTCCCCCGGACCCCGGGAACTTTCGAATGGTTGGGCATCAGTGACGATAAACTCCTCTGGTGGGAGAGGAACCGCTGCTGCCCAATCTTAGCAGGGGCCCGAGAACAGTTCCTGGGAGTGTTCCCGCTCCTGAGCAGGTGTCATTGTAGTGGAGTGAGGAGGCTGGGAGGAAGGAGGAGCAGCAGACAGAGGATTCGGATTTGCAGCACTGGACGGCGCAGAACTGTGGGTGGATGATAGCTTGCTCGAAGCACTTTCTGCCATCCAGGACAGGACCTGCTCACACTGCTCATTTTCTAATAAAGGTCTCCCGCGTGGACCCATTAATTGGGCGATGAATGTGGGGACGCCAGAAACGTGCCTCTCTCCTAATCGCGCAGCAGTCGGCTGCGACACACCTGGATCAGGAGCTCGGCCTGTGCCCACACCCTCACTTGGCCCTCCGCGTCCTCGGCCACGTCCACGTCCACGTCCTCTAGGCTTACCCCTACCCCTCAGCATGCTGTATTACCAGTGATTTGATTTCACAGGCAGGAAATAAATTGGCGCAAGCCTGCAGGCCAAATATAATGTTTTCGCTTTTTTGCAAACGGAAGACCCCACTGCGTATATTCAATGAACAAGAAGTTTAATATCTGTGGTGTGGCCCTCAAAAAGTGTCACACAAGTATAGTGTAGCAGAGTTATTAACTCTAGCAGAGCAGGTATTTGCCAGTCAGGATACACAATAGCGCTAGGCTGCAGTAAAGCGTAGCTGGTTGCGTCTGATTTTTGTACATTGTACACGCAGCACACATGTACACGCAGACCTTAGGACTGACACTGGCTGGCCAAATATAATTTTTTTCCTTTTTAGCAAAGGGAAGCACCCACTGCGTATATTCAATGAACAAGAAGTTTAATATCTGTGGTGTGGCCCTCAAAAAGTGTCACACAAGTATATTGTAGCAGAGTTATTAACTCTAGCAGAGCAGGTATTTGCCAGTCAGGATACACAATGGCGCTAGGCTGCAGTAAAGCGTAGCTGGTTGCGTCTGATTTTTGTACGTTGTACACGCAGCACACATGTACACGCAGACCTTAGGACTGACACTGGCTGGCCAAATATAATTTTTTTCCTTTTTAGCAAAGGGAAGCACCCACTGCGTATATTCAATGAACAAGAAGTTTAATATCTGTGGTGTGGCCCTCAAAAAGTGTCACACAAGTATAGTGTAGCAGAGTTATTAACTCTAGCAGAGCAGGTATTTGCCAGTCAGGATACACAATGGCGCTAGGCTGCAGTAAAGCGTAGCTGGTTGCGTCTGATTTTTGTACGTTGTACACGCAGCACACACGTACACGCAGACCTTAGGATTGACACTGGCTGGCCAAATATAATTTTTTTCCTTTTTAGCAAAGGGAAGCACCCACTGTGTATATTCAATGAACAAGAAGTTTAATATCTGTGGTGTGGCCCTCAAAAAGTGTCACACAAGTATAGTGTAGCAGAGTTATTAACTCTAGCAGAGCAGGTATTTGCCAGTCAGGATACACAATGGCGCTAGGCTGCAGTAAAGCGTAGCTGGTTGTGTCTGATTTTTGTACGTTGTACACGCAGCACACACGTACACGCAGACCTTAGGACTGACACTGGCTGGCCAAATATAATTTTTTTCCTTTTTAGCAAAGGGAAGCACCCACTGCGTGTATTCAATGAATAATAAATGTCTTCTGGCCCTGCCTACACAATTCTATCCCTGTAGTATTAATGCCGGGTGCAATGCTCTGCACAGCCGGTTTTGAGAAAAAAAAAAAAATGCAACACTGCTAACAGCAGCCTGGACAGTACTGCACACGGATAGAAGTGGCCCTAGAAAGGACCGTTGGGGTTCTTGAAGGCTACACTAACTCCTAACACTCTCCCTGCCTAACCCCCACTTCTGTCCCTATTGCCGGGCGCAATGCTCTGCAGATCCAATTTTGGACAAAAAAAAAAAAAAATACTGTGCTAACACAGTACTGCACACTAGTAGATGTGGCCCTGAGAAGGGCCGTTGGGGTTCTTGAAGCCTACACTGACTCCTAACGCTCTCTCTACAGCAGCACCAGCAGCAGCACTTTCCCTCAGCTAACTCACAAGGCATGTGTGGCGAGCCGCGGGAGGGGCCGATTTTTATACTCGGGTGACATCTGATCGCCCCAGCCACTCACAGCAGGGGGGTGGTATAGGGCTTGAACGTCACAGGGGGAAGTTGTAATGCCTTCCCTGTCTTTCAATTGGCCAGAAAAGCGCGCTAACGTCTCAGAGAGGAAACTGAAAGTAACCGGAACACCGCGTGGTGTTTGTTACGAGTAACGAGCATCCCGAACACCCTAATATTCGCACGAATATCAAGCTCGGACGAGTACGTTCGCTCATCTCTACTGCAGACCTTCAAAGTATGCAGAGAGTTATAGTTTTCCCAAAATCTTTGAGGTGAAGTTAGAAAAAACTGCTGCTGTTGCGCGTCACACGGCTTGTTCCTCTTTCCATTCTTTAGGTAGGTATATATAAAACAGTGGTTGAAGGCTGACTGTGGCAGGGGACCACACAGACCTATGTATACATATATAAAATGGCATAGACATAAATCTGTGCGGGCCCCATCACAGGCATTTAATATACTTCTGACCCTTCTATGTTTTGGTAATACCTATATCTTTGGAGTTGGTGGAGGGCCCCAAGTAAATTAGAGGGACCCCAATAATTTAGCTGCTCCACATCCTAGACACCTTTAGTAGTCTGGCCCTGGTTATATTACACAGATGGGAGCATACAAGTATTTACATATCATATACAAATAAACTACTGAGTATACCAACAAGATCTAGAATGCATCAAACAGTATACACAAAGAAACAAAATAACAAGAAGTAGTCATGCAGTATTGTTTACCTGTCTGCAGCATAACCCAAAGTCAGAGCACCTATCAAAAATCCCAGGTTCAGTGAAGCTTGAGTCAAGTCAAGTTTCCATGCATCTGTGCATACCAGGTTGTACTATTGGAAAACAAAACACACACTTATTATTCTTCTGTCATACGAAATGCAAATAACAACCATAATGTAGTGTATATATTGCCCTTTTATAGAATTAGTCTATACTAATACTACTAAGCGACTTCTTGCTCAGTGCCCTATCGGGGGCTGTCTATAGACAGGCCGACGTTCATCTGTAATAGCTCATTTGGGTGACTATTGGTCTGCGTACAGGTCCCCTTACCTAGCACTTCACCCAACGTCTGTCATATGTGTTCCTATGGTTCTGAATAAAGTTGTGATCACTTCACTGACATAAAAAATGTTGTTTGTATATTTATTTTAGGTAGTATGGTTCTGTAATCTGAATCATATTAGGGTGAATGCCCACGGATGGATTTCTGCCTTGTTTCCTGCAACAGAAATTTGCGCATGAATTCCGCAACTATGAAGTTCTATTGAACCTAATAGCTGTCGTCTGCCAATGCTCATATGCGAAAATCTACAGCAGATTTCCGCAGTGTAAAAAAAATGGTGGCATGTTCTATTTGCCGTTGATTTACGTTGCGGGAGGTCTCCATTATTACAGCGCTAATGGAGACCACAGAAGTCCGCGATCACCAGCAGGCACTTTTTTGTTTTTAATCACGGTACTCCGGGCGGCATAAATCCGCAGGCGTATTCTGCAACGCTTATCGGCATTAGCCCTAACTTGTATGTATGATACATTCTATGTAGATATGTAGCCAATTTACGGAAATGTTTAACTCGCTTCTAAACAGGAAAACAGACGCCCCACCCCCATCAGTTGTTCTCTGGACTGATGTGTTCCTGCACTGAGCTGATTTCTACAAAAGCAGACAGCTCTGTCCCTACTGCAGGTCCAGCTTGGTACTGCAGGCCAGGTTCTAACTGAAATGAATACATCAATGTTCATGTTAGGGAGCACACTTAAATGAAGATGTGATCCAGTTGCCTGTACAATGAAAGGCTAGGAGCACCTCTGTGTAGAACAGTAACCAATGGAACTTTGATCCCTTGATTCTTTGAATCAGCAGATTTCCCAGAGGTCAATATGTTATGGCATATCATGTGAATAGCCTGTAAGCAATGCTTACAGAGTCTTTATTTTTTCACAAGGAGACATATAATACTTCATGGTTACAAACTTACAGGGTGGCACAACAGACTTGATATTTACAGATCAGCATGAAAGGCACAATACACTTGATGACTGCAGATAACGCTTTTTAGTCTATACTGTCAGTATGTGTCCTCAGGACAGGCTACTCCCAACCCCTAAAGTTCCTTCTTGGGTGGTACTTGTGGAGTTACACAATCCCCTGCATATGCTTCTGCCCAGTACCCCCATAGGTCTTCACAGCTACAAAAGTCACTACTTACAGTCAAAAATTGGCTTACACTTTAAATATAAATATTCGGGTCAAGTGATACTGCATTTAAGGTAACAGAGTCATAAAAACTCCTATCTATTACATAAAGGAGGAAATAATGACTACAATTAGATGACTACATTAACAGTGTCAATAAAAAAACAAAATCTTATTTACTGCTGTAATTATATACGGTGTTGGGCTCTACAAGGCCAAGTAAAGGACGCACTAAAGGTGACATTAATAATGTAAGACTTGAAAGTTGCAAAGACTGTTGTACACTGATACTGAGTTACACAGAAACTGTATTGCGTATGCCAAAGACTGACATCTGGCTGGGATATAAACTGGGCTGCGTTCCCGGTATGTCCTATGTAGCAGGTGAATGTTTGGACACGCTATATCAGAAGAAGATCTAATTTGTGAATTAAGAAGATATCATACTGCCTAAAACACCTGTTGTAGGAAAGAGCTGTCTCTTAAATTGGTTCTTGTCTTACAAATTGATCTTTACTGTGAGGCCGTATTTACACAGCAGAGAAAATCGCAGAAGTTCTGTGCATTTGCGTGACAACAGCTCGCACTGTGCCCTACGACGTTGCTTAGTCCCCCGTTCCGGTCTCTGTTGACAGCTACAGTCCTGCCTGATTTATGGGACGTCACAAGTGCTGCAGCCAAAAACAGAGCTCAGCGACTGGAGCAGAATCTGAAACTGGTACGTCACCTGTGCTAAAGCAATGCATGCCATATATACTGCAGAGTGGGTTCCTATTCAAATGAATGGGACATTTAGCTGGTAAGGATTTTTTATAGATTTGATTTGAAACCAAAAAGTGCCAGCGAGTGATTGCGTCTTTCTGCGCGGATTTTCGCGGTCTCCATTCCTTGATCTCAATGTAAATCCGTGGTAAAATAGAACATGACACAATTTTTTTCCCGCTCGCGGAAATCTGCGGTAGAAATCCGTATGTGTGTGTTAGCAGGCAGAAAGCTATTAGCTTTAATAGAACCTTGCCATTGTGGAATTGAATCGCAGATTTCTGCCGCGGGAAACCCACTGCAAACCCGTCAGTGCATTCACCCTTAAAGAAGGAAGAATAGGAAGCATTTAACCCTTTACAATCCACTGTCTGATGTCTTCCTACATTCTGATTGAAGCTTGTACAGCTCCAATGTCAGAAGGTTATTCTGACAGGGTATTCTTATGATCTATTGCCAGCCACTCCGCTGTCGGAGCCTCTCTGGCGCACACACACTGGCTTTAGTCAGCAGATGGCATCGTTGTATAACAGCAAAAAGAGAAAGCCTTTTAGGAAACCCTGAATCCAAAATTGGATTGGAAAGGATGGATGCACACAGAACTTGCACACATGTTAAAAAGGAACAAAAACATGTTTATCAAATGGAAAGAGAGGGGAATATCTAAAGAAGAATATAATGCGGTCTGCAGAAACTGTAGGGTAAGTGTCAGAAACGCTAAGGCCTCCTTCCCACGAACGGATTTCCGCCGCGTAATTCGCGGCGAAAATCCGCTGCGTTGCCCGCAGCTATTAGGTTCTATTGAACCTAATAGCACAATGCTCACGATGCGTAATTCCAGCGCGGAATTACGCACCGCGATTTCTCCCGTCCTCACCCGCAGCATGCTCTATTTTCTGCGGGTGAGGACGGGCTGTACGCACTGACGGCTTCCATTGCAGTCAATGGAAGCCGTCCGTTCACGCTATCTCCCGCTGTAACCAGCGGGAGATAGCGTGAAAAAACGCCTTCCCGCCCACCGCCGCGCGTCATCTGACGCCAAATGACGCGGCCGGCCGCGTCACGTGACACGGCCGGCCGCGTCACGTGACACGCTCGGTGACGCGGCGGTGGTGGGCGGGGAAGCGATTTCACGCTATCTCCCGCAGGTAAGTATAGGTGCTCTGGGGGGCGCCGTGACGGGCTTCACTGCGTAATATTACGCGGCGGACCCCGTCACGCTCGTGGGAAGGAGGCCT
Organism: Eleutherodactylus coqui; assembly: GCF_035609145.1. Lineage (NCBI taxonomy): Eukaryota > Metazoa > Chordata > Amphibia > Anura > Eleutherodactylidae > Eleutherodactylus > Eleutherodactylus coqui. The sequence goes on along the minus strand of NC_089837.1, from coordinate 204,279,345 downwards.
AAAGCTAATAATGAATTGAGGCTTGCAACAAAAGGCCAAAAGCAAAAAAAAAGGATTTGGGGAGTATGTCAAAAAGCAAAAGAAAAGTCAAAGATGCTATTTAGGGATGAGCGAACGTGTCCGTTACGGACACATCCGCACCCGGACACCGGCTTTGCCGAACACTGCAGTGTTCGCGCGTAAGTGTCCGGGTGCCGCCGGGGGGCGGGGAGATGCGCGACGGCGCGGGCGGCAGTAGCGGGGAACAGGGGGGAGCCCTCTCTCTCTCCCTCTCCCCCCCACTCCCCGCCGCACCCCCCCGCGCTGCCACGGCGGCCCCCGAACTTTTTCGCCCGAACACTGAAGTGTTCGCAAAGTTCGGTGTTCGGGCGAAAAAGGGGCGGAGCCGAACGTGTTCGCTCATCTCTAATGCTATTGGATGCTTACAAAATGAAAATGGTGAATTGGTTAAGAATGATGTTGATAAGGCAAAACTTTTAAACACCTATTTTGCATCTGTTTTCTCTCAGAAAGTGGATGGAACATCAACTGATCTTCCCTGTGCTATTGGGGGAATAAAAGAATGCAGGCTATCCAAAGGCAAAGAGATGGTGAGGGAAGACTTAGCTAACTTAAATGAATTCAAGTCTCAAGGTCCAGATGAATTACATCCTATGATACTAAAGGAAGCAGTGGAGGTAATTGCTGAACCACTTGCCATAATCTTTAAAAATTCCTGGAAAACAGGAGTCCCTGAAGATTGGAAAAGGGCAAATGCTGTCCCTATCTTCAAAAAAGGGAAGAAGTTGGATCCAGGAAACTACAGGCCTGTGAGCCTGACTTCTATAAAGGGGAAGATCTTTCAACAAATTATTAAACAGCATGTATGCAAATACTTGGATAAAAATGGAGTAATTAACCAGAGCCAGCATGGGTTTGTAACAAACAAGTCATGCCAGACTAATCTAATTTCCTTCTATGACAGAATCACTGACTGGGTTGATCAGGGAAATGCGGTGGATATAGTATATCTTGACTTTAGTAAAGCATTTGACAAAGTAACTCATACCATACTTATTGAAAAGATTACCAAATATGGGATTGACAATGCAACTATTAGGTGGATTCACAACTGGCTGAGTGATCGTACTCAAAGAGTGGTCATAAAAGGCTGCACATCCAAGTGAAAGAATGTGTTAGTGGGGTACCACAAGGCTCTGTCCTAGGCCCAGTGTTGTTCAACATTAATATAAATGATCTGAAGGAGGGAATTGATGGAAAACTGATCAAATTTGCTGACGACACAAAGCTAGCAGGGATAGCTAATACTAGGGAAGAGAGGGAGAGTATTCAAAAAGATCTAGAAAAGCTTGAACAGTGGGCTGCGACTAACAAAATTGTATTTAACAAGGAGAAATGCAAAGTCCTACATCTGGGCAAGAAAAATGAAAAAAGCACATACAGAATGGGAGGAATAGGGCCAAGCAGCAGCACATGTGAAAAAGACTTGGGTATACTAATAGATCATAGACTGAACATGAGTCAACAATGTGAGCAGCAGCAAAAAAGGCAAACACAATTATGGGATGTATTAAGGGAAGCATAGAGTCTAGATCACGTAAGGTAATTATTAGAGATGAGCGAGCGTACTCGGATAAGCGGTACTCGCTCGAGTAATGTGCTTTATCCGAGTATCGCTGTGCTCGGGGCTAAAGATTCGGGTGCCGCTGCGGCTGACAGGTGAGTCGCAGCGGGGAGCAGGGGAGAGCGGGCAGGAGAGAAGGAGAGAAAGATCTTACCTCCGTTTCTCCCCGCTCTCCCCTGCAGCTCCCCGCTCCGTGCCGGCACCCGAATCTTTAGCCCCGAGCACAGCGGTACTCGGATAAAGCCAATTACTCGAGCGAGTACCGCTTATCCGAGTACGCTCGCTCATCTCTAGTAATTATCCCTCTATACTCTTCCTTAGTCAGACCTCATCTGGAATACTGTGTCCAGTTCTGGGCACCCCACCTTAAAAGAAACATATACAAACTGGAGCAAGTTCAGAGAAGAGCTAACAAGATGGTAAGCGGTCCGCAAATCATGTCCTATGAGGAACGGTAAAAGGATCTGGGAATGTTTCGCTTGCAAAAAAGAAGGCTGAGAGGAGACTTAATAGCTGTCTACAAATATCTGAAGGGCTGTCACAGTGCAGAGGGATCATCCCTATTCTCATCTGTACAAGGAAGACTAGAAGCAATGGCATGAAACTGAAAGGGAGGAGACACAAATAATAGATATTAAAAAACACTTTCTGACAGTGAGGGTGATCAATGAGTAGAACAGGTTACCACGGGAGGTGGTGAGTTCTCCTTCAATGGAAGTGTTCAAACAGACAAATATCTGTCTGGGATGATTTAGTAAATCCTTCTCTATGCAGGGGGTAGAACCTGATGACCCTGGAGGTCCCTTCCAACTCTACCATTCTATGATTTTGTGCCCAGCTGGCATCCGCGCATACTGCTCATTATTTCTTCTCTTCTGTACTGCAGATGGTCTGCACGGCTCACCATCAGACATGCACAGTACAGATTTTTTTAAGTCCCAGCTTTTCCCTTCTTTTCAGTTGACTAAGGGCCGTCGGTCAGACGGCTTCTATTGACTTCAATAGAAGCCGCCAGTACAGAATCCGGACAAGAATAGAGCATGCTGTGATTTTTTTCTCTGCAAGTGGAAAATCACAGTCACTTTCTGCTCGTGGGCAGGAAAAAGCGCTTTTCCATAGCATGCTATGGAAGGTATTTGCTTCTGAATCCGGAGGTGGACGCCCGCTCTACATTTCGCAATACAAATTCAGTCGTGTGCAGCCGGTCTAAAGTTCTTTCCAGCATTAGCTAGCTGAATTTTTCAAGCTGTATTTTGAGACTACTGTAGCTCCCATGCTACATTCATGATTGTTAACATATGTTCAGCTATTTTGTTGTGTGCGTCTATTTTACTTATGTATATCAGCATATAAAAATTTATGTTTTTGGCTCTATTGCTTTCTAGCTTCAACACATCTTTATTTAAAAAATTTTACAGACTTCTTAATACAGATGTGTTTACTGGAGAACAGACCCATTTACCTCCGAGATCTCAGGGTATGTTCACATGCACAGAATTTACTGCGGATTTTCCACTGCAGAACATCTGTAGTGGAAAATCCACACTGATTAGTATGGATTTTGACGCTGATTTTGGTGCGGATTTTACCCCCTCATTTACATACATAGTAACATAGTATGTTAGGCTGAATGAAGACAATATTAATCTAGTTCAGCCTGTTTTAACCTCCCCCCTTGTTGGTCTAGACTAGAGGAAGGCAAAAACCCCAATGAGCCAATTTAGCTCATTTGGAGGAAAAAAATTCCTTTCTGACTCCATAATAGCAGCCAGAGTAATCCCTGGATCAACAGCCCCACTGGTCACCTAATGTCTATATCCTGTAATATCATAGCGCACTAGAAAGACATCTAATCCCCTCTTAAACTCCTCTATGAATTTTGCCATCACCACATCCTCAGGCAGAGAGTTCCACAGTCTCACTGCTCTTACAGTAAAGAACCTCCTTTTGTGTTGGTGATGAAACCTTCTTTCTTCTAGACGTAGAGGATGACCTCTTATTACCTTACCGTTGCAGTCCTGGGTATAAACAGATCATGGGAGAGATCCTTGTATTGTCCACTAATGTATTTATACATAGTTATTTGAACAGGTGGAAACTGCACTGAAAATATGCGGCATACATTGACACGTTGTAGTTTTAAAATCAGCATGGCATGTCAATTCTAATGCAGATTTAATGTAGATTTTTTTACTCATCATATGGGCAAGAGTTTTAAAATCTCATCCAGATTGTAGAAAATCTACAGAATGTTCTGCTCTGCATAAACAAATCTTTAGGCCTCATGTCCCTGTGTGGGTTGGATCCCGTGCAGGGAATCCCACCTGGAATCCATCGGTGCCCCCCGCCAATGCGCCCTGTTTACTTGCATTATTTCAGCGGCAGTGTCTGCGCGTGTCTCTTCACTCCTGGGTTTAGAGATGTGATTTTAACATTAGAAAGCCCTATTAACTTTCTCACTATAAAATTGCGTGAGAAAATCGTGGGTAGCAGCGACGCAATGCTACATTTTTCTCAAGAAAAAGGCATCACTGAACCTACAAAATTGTGTGTACATAGCAGCGATATTACAGCGATTTTGTAACAGGGATATTGGTGTCACCCGTGTGAAAGAGGCCTTAAACTACACAACATGTCGTAAGGTAATGGGCATTAAGGATACAGCAACTTCAATAAATCATTTCAATAAATGAGGAAATTTAAGGCCCATGGCATGAAAAATTTACACATTTTTAAGAAAAGTATGTTTAAACAAAATGTGAGATTTTGCCCTGTTTCTAGTGTCCTCGACACTTAAAAAAAAGTGACAGCAACAGCAGAGGATCCTGGAGTTTCTCCCATTGTTTTCAATGGGGAAACCTCGCATCACACAGCATGCACTTAGCACGTGATGCCATGCTGCTGCAGGCCTTCATTGAAAGCAATGGGTGATGTGATGATGCGAGGGCACACCCAAAGATAGAACATGCCACAATTTTTTTTTCTCGCATCACACCATGATCCGATGTGGGAAAAGATCGCTCATGTGTATAACCCCATTCGGAAGAATAGAGTTCATATATGTGTGAGATTTGTGGGACTTTCTTGGCTGTGTGAAAACGGCCTTAAGGTGGTTTTACACACAGGTTTTTGTAGCAGATTGCAGTTTTTTGGGCCAATGCCAGAAGTGGGTCCAGCAGGAGGGAGACATTATAAGAGCTTCCTTTATATTTCCTCTATCTTTTGAATCTACTTCTGGTTTTGTATAAAAAAAACTACATAAAAAACTGCCAAAAAAAAAACAGTGTATGAAACCAAAGGCTGGCTTCACAGAGGCCGTAAATGCTGCAGAATTTCCACAGTCAAATGTGCTGTGGAAATTCTGCAATATTTATAGTACAAGCCATATGGATGAGATTTCAAAAATCTCCTTTACATGATACAGAAATTCTCACTTTAAAAAAAATTATTTTTAACAAACAAAGGCTAGGAACACCCTTATTAAAGTTAAATAATGGAAAAAAATTATAGAAATACCAGTCCTCCTAGCTGCGAGAAGCATCAGATGCAAATCCTGGGCCTGAAAAGGGGGGGCAGACCCCTCTTTAGTTTTAAAGTCTCTATGAACTACACCTCTGCCATCTTCTTTGTGACATTACCGAGAGGTTGGCTAAGTGGATGTGTAGATCTTCCCAATGGAAGCCAAATGTAATATTTTGTCCATATTTCCCCAGGAGGCGCTCTGAGCGGGAAACTATGGCTGCCATATTTCAAAGCATGAATTTAGCAATAATCTGACATCAAACACCATATGTAACGGATTAGTAGTCCAGCGGTTCTGTGATTCCATATGTTCCAGGGGATCGCACAGCGATGGGATGCATGCGCTGTGTTCACTGTGCACTTCCGATTCAGAAAATATGCCTGGTTATTGACTACAGTTCTTGGATAATTTAGAATCCTATTTATTATTTTTTATTTGTCTCTTCTCAGCAGCTGGATATACCAGTCAGTGACTCTGTGAGAATGTGCTTTAGCCAGAGCAGGAGGACAATGAGTTCATTAGCATGGAACAAAGGCTTCCTGGAGTGTCCCGAAAAGAGCAAATGGGATCAAATGCCCCTCTGTACAGGTGTGAAAGGCATTTTGACAAATATTGATAAATACTGGTGATAGAATATACACTTGACAGCACTTGTGCTTAATTTACCTAGTTGTTACTGCAGATACAGGAATGCAGATATCAGAGACAATAGCTGACAAGAAAAAGATGGGTAAATCTACCAGTATCAGTTCATTATAGAAGAGAGCATAAAGAGTGTGCAGTAGGGCGGGCCAGACTTAGTGAAGAAGCAGAACAGGGTTGTCACGGTGGCGCCTCTGCTCTCTTACATTAGGAAAGGTATGATTCGACTTCTGGCAGGTGGAAAGGGGAATTGTCACATTCGTGACACCAGTCATGACCAAGGCCTGTGCCAGACAAAATAATGATATAAAAAGGAGAAAAATGAAATACAACATGCCTTTTCCCTGAAGTGTAGTGCGGTACCTCAGTGCAGATGGTGAATGGTGCAAAGAGACTCCAGGAAGTCAGAAGTAAGGGTAAAAACATTGAACAGTTTATTTCTTTTAGCACAAGAATCTTCCACTTATTCAATATAGTTCAGAATTACTTTACATTTCTTAGTACAATTCAGATTTGAGGTTTCTTTAAGGTGTTGCATTTCTTAGCTCACTTTAATTAGAGGTAGCAATAGTACAATTGAGGCATATGCAGATATGAAGCTCAAACTTTCTATCTGGGCAGCAAATAGGATCTTTCTGACAGTAAATAAGCACAGGATTTTCTCCTATCCTCTATGCTTTGCCCTCATGCTTCTCTTTCTTTAGCTTCTTTTATTCTCCTGATTTCTGACTTTCCTTTCTTAGCAAGCATTTTTAGTTACTTTAGTCTTAGGCTGATTCTCTTCTATTCTTTCTAGTACTGCGATTTCTTTATTGACTTACGGTTACTCTAGATTCTTGCTGAAGCTGATTTATTTATCTTCTTTTCTTTCTCTTAGTTAGGCATACAGAAGTTTTGGGCTACTCACACTTTCTCTCCATCCCACCACACTGGTTCTCAGCTTTTGCTTGTCAGTCCTAGCACTTCATCTACTTCTCCTCTTCCCAGTCTCTGTCTCTCCAGACTGTTCTTGCCTCTCCCTCTCCAGTCAGTTTGTTCTTTTCTCTCCAGTCTGTAGGGTGCACCCCACAGAGCCCCTAGACTCCTCCTACCTTCCCACACTCCACCAACCTGCTCATAGAACCTTTCTTCCTATCATAGGCTATTCATGCCCTTAAACTAGGCTGTGCCCTGTACCAGTAAAGTGTGGTTGACCAACAATTATTAACATATTGAAGTGACATGAACATATAATATCTACATCTCCTCAGAGTCTACAGGTCTTTATGGAGTGTACAGTCCTGTACACTACAGAGTGTGAAAGCTGTAAAAGTTTCCAATTTCCCAGGGGAAACGGGTCCCTAATCACAACTACTTGATCCAGGAAAAGGCAATCATAGCCCTTACCAAAATGACAAACTGCAAAACGATCAGCAAAGCTCGGGATCTTAAAACGGGGGTCCTGTAAACCAGGTGAAAATTGCAAAGTACCCAGTATTGGACATGGAGGAGGAGGAATGGGGAGGACTAAACAACGGACAAATGGAGATTCACAGCGCTTAAGCGTGACCTCCAAAGAAGATTATTTAGAGGCAGGCAAGTAAGAAGGGATGAAACTACAGAAGTTTGGACAGAAAAGTGTCAGAGAAAGTTTGCTCCATAAGAACCAAAGCTTTCACCTGAGCATGTCGACACCAATCTATGTGCTCTCCTTAAGGAGAAGCGTTACCTTCCTGACCCATATCATAGGCCTCTCACTAGCTAAGCAGAAATCTACTGCACACTGATGATGGGGTAAAACCCCCAAAACAGCTGTCTGTGTATGGATTCTGTCTGAGTTTTCAACTCCCAGTCATTGCTATAAGGCTTGTATAAAGAGTCTAACACTGGCTTGCAGGAAGGCTGCCTTCCAATAGGTGGCGCTGCAGAGGTATTATTCCATTTTCCATATTGAAACCAATCTACAACTCTGACTAGATGAGATGCTAAATAGTAGGCTTTAAAGTCAAGAAGCCCAATGTTACCTCTATCCTTAGATCCTTAGGTCTCGCTGCTTTTTTCACCTAAAAAAAGAGTTTGAATGGAGGAGAGAAAAGTAAAAAAGCTGTTTGATTTTAATGTGAAGGGTTTGGAAAACATAAAGTACCCAGGGAAGAATATTTGTTTTAAAGATTTGGCAACTACTGAAGCAAGTAAACATCCCTTTTACCCACCACAAGTAATCTTCCTGGACTGATTTTAGTAAGAGGGGGAAATTTAAAGAATAAGTTCTGGGCCACAAGGCAAGAGGATACCTACGTACTGTATTTAAGAGATGGAGAAGCCCACCTGAAACTAAAGTAAGATGCTAATGTACTTTGAAGTTGGGAGGGGAGCAGAAAATTTCTGCAACAAATCCACAATATTTTTTTAAAAGCGCTGTGACCTCTAATTCTACAGCATGCTTATTTCTGCAACAGAATTATGCTGTGAATTTCAACCCTAGAAAAATAAGAGTTAAAAATCTGCAGCAGAGCCGCAAAGTATAAACGGCAAAATCAGCACCATTTAGATGCGGATTTGGCCACTGTAAATTTGCTGTGAGTTTTTGGCTGCGGAATGTCTACAGCAGATTCATCACATGTGAAGGCCATTCTCACACTAATGGGTCGGATTCCGTATGCAGGAGCCCACAGCAGAATCCAACCCTGTTCCTGGCTGGCGTCTGCGCATACATGAATTTAGATTTTTTTTCTTTAAATCCTTTTTTTCCCGCGCCGTCACTAGGCAATGATGCAATATCCGTGACCTTTCTGCAATTTCAAACACGGAAGAGCTGCAGGTCGGACAGCTTTCATTGACTTCAATGGAAGCCGTCCGAACATAATCCACGCAAAAATAGAACATACTGCGATTTATTTTCCTCGAGCGGAAATCGCAATCGCTGTCCACTCATGTTCTATTTTTTTGGCTGTGTGTGGAATACAGTGGATCGTCCGTGCGGATGACAATCCCGGATTCCGCAATTAAAAACTAAAAAGTGGTTGTGGTTTCCACACTGAATGTGTCACTTAGGTCTCTAGCAGTTATGTAGCTACAACCCCTAGCATACATTGACAGCCACTAGCTTATAGGACACAATGAGAGTTGTAGTTTCACAACGCCTCAGATTCCGCCACATTGTAAGTAGACTAGTAATCCGCTACTCTCGTTAACAACTGCATGCAGAGCTGTGGTACTTGCTGTCCTTGGCAGAAGTAAACAGTAGAATGTCTAATGACTTTGCGGATTTTTATCTTTGGATTTCAGAGAATGGCTATCTCTTATCCTAGAAGTAATTTAATCAAGCATTTAAGCAAATGGCAAATTGCGTCAGACTTCTTAGAACATACAGTATTTGCAGCCCTGATTCATTTTATTTACCTAAGAACATGCAGATGTTTACACACATCACAACATGATACAGTGTTTAGCAATGATGTAATGAAATATCTTAATCTCTGCAAAGCCTCTAACTATTATGGACATCAAGTAGGTTGTAGTCATATAGACATTACCGCAGTGCTGAACAGCCTCTTCTCCCAAACAATGAGAAGTGTTCTCTCCAGGCTATGGCAGGGGATTAAACATGAAATGAAGTTCTAGAGAAAGTTCTGCATCACTTTGGGTTTCCATGGGTACAAGTAAGACGAGGACAAAATGACTAAATGTCTTATTGAAGCATGGTGAAGATAATAATGACTGAAACCAGTCACTAATTAAAATCCTTTGTGCTGTGTGACTAATAATTGGGATACAAGATGATTTTCTTCAAGGTCAGCATAAAGGTTAAACATGCTAAAGAAACTCGACTAATTCTGAGACTGGTTCATTACACATAAAGTGTCAGTAATGGTTTTATTTTGTCAACAGACTTTATGTGTCAAAACAACTTATAAGAAAGATGTCTGTATGTTGGCCTTCATACCTATAAAGTACAGTCATTTCATATTTATCACAAATATGCATTTAAGTAACACAAATTGAGATCAATTACAAAAGTGGAACCCCAATGGCAAATTTGACAGTTGCCAGACAATATTCCCAATTACACAATGTATCTACAGAATGATGTATTAAAAAAACGATCTAACATAGTAACTTGACATATGTCTGACAAGTTCATCATATTAACCCCCCAGTGTTGATCCAGAAGAAGGAAAAAAAAACATTACCCAAATGAGGTAAAAGCCAATTTTTTTTCATTAAAAAAACTTCCTGACTCCATGTCTGGCAATCGGAATATTCCCTGGATCAACAATCCTTCTGAAGTATTTAGTGACTATAACATATGTAGTGACTTGGACTGGCACTACAGAATGGAAGTGCTTTACCTGTAAGTTAGGAGCAACTGTTCTAACTACCAGCTCAGTTATGCTGGACTTCATTTAATAAGCAGAGGGAGTCAGGAAACTAAAGAGTTAAAGGGGTTGTCTCGCGGCGAAATGGTTTTTTTTTTTTCCATAGGCCCCCCGTTCGGCGCAGGACAACCCCAAAGGTTGTGGTAAAAAAAAAAAAAATTTATTACTTACCCAAATCCCCGCTCTGCGACGTCTTCCTTCTTCCTTCTTCTTCCTTCACCAAGATGGCCACCGGGATCTTCACCCACGATGCACCGCGGGTCTTCTCCCATGGTGCACCGTGGGCTCTGTGCGGTCCATTGCCGATTCCAGCCTCCTGATTGGCTGGAATCGGCACACGTGACGGGGCGGAGCTACGAGGACCAGCTCTCCGGCATGAGCGGCCCCATTCACCAGGAAGAAGACCACACAGCGCAAGCGCGTCTAAAAAAGCAAGAAGACATCAGAATTAGACGGATCCATGGCGACGGGGACGCTAGCAACGGAGCAGGTAAGTAAATAACTTCTGTATGGCTCATATTTAATGCACGATGTACATTACAAAGTGCATTAATATGGCCATACAGAAGTGTATAACCCCACTTGCTGCCGCGAGACAACCCCTTTAAGGTTGTTTAATCAGTTAGTTGGATCTGAGCTGTGACAAGCTCCCAGGAAAAAAAGGATGTTTCCGGCTAATTTCATATTGCACGGTTAGAAATTTATAACAGTGTTAGAAAACGGAAGTCAGGGGGAGTATGGAGTAAGGCAGTGAACAATTCAGTCGGAGTAGAGAGAGATGAGCCAAGATGGACATGGAGGAAGCTGACAGCCATGTGAAGACCCAGCTTCTCCTTCTCCTCTGTCCTGCTGTAACTAGAGACACATTATGTAAACTTTCAAGAAATCCTGTGTGCAGCTGCTTAGAAATCACCCGGACGCTGAGGGAAACTGTTTGTTTTCCCAAACCTGAAGTCCATTCAAGCCAGCTCTGCTTTCTACCGGACAGCAACCCCAACACAAAGCTTCAGACAAGCAGTAGAAAATCTTCCTAGGTATTTTGTGAGTACTAAAGAAAACCTGAGCACAGTGTTTCATGGTGGGCAATTTACTGTTAGTCGGGAGAAATGGGTATTTTCTCATCAGATCTCACTATATAGCTCTTCTTTATCTCAGATGCTACCTCCTCAAAAGTTGTTTATCCGTGTATAAAGTGTTAAACTGTATATAAACAATTTCTGGTGCTTAATATTAAGGTAGACAACCACGTGCCTGAAAGTAAAAGGAGTGCCTGTCATTTACCTACATTCGTGTGTTAGTCTTATTTCGCTACCAAACGCTTTTAATCCAGACTCTGGCGTCATGATCACCTAAATCTATTAGTTGTCCAGATCCCATTGTACACCTTCAATGGTGCGCAAGATTACAAAGAGCGTGCTGCACTTATCACCACCATGACACAGCTCCTCAGCCACTTCTTAGAAACCAGTCAGAGAGTGCAGGCCTCTTCCCACTTGTCACACCCTGCACATATATATGAAACAATACCTCAACAGTGCCACCTATTGGAAGGCAGCAATACCTAAAGTCAATGTTAGACTCTTTATACATGCCTTGCAACAACGACCAGAAATTGAAAGCAAAGTCAGAGCCAATGCATATACAGCTGTTTCAGGATTTTTGCCCTTCATCAGTGTGCAGTATGATTCTGACTTTGCTACACAGAGGCTTACATATAATATTCTAACACTCAAGATAGGCATCCGCGCCCTTTTAAACTCTTTTATGAAATTCACCATCACCACGTCCTCAGGTAGAGAGTTCCATAGTCTAGCTGCTGTTACAGTAAAGAGCCCCCTTCTATGCTGCTGTGGAAACCTTTTTTCCTCTAGAGGATGCCCCCTTGTTACAGTCACAGTCCTTGGTATAAATAAATTGTGGAAGAGATCTTTGTATTGACCACCTGATATATTTATACATAGTTATTAGGTTGCCCATCAGCCGTTTTTTTTCTAAACTAAATAACCCCAATTTTGATAACCTCTCTGGGTGTTGTAATCTGGCCATTACATTAATTACTTTAGTTGCCCACCTTTAAAACTGCTCAAGCTCTGATGTGTCCTTCTTCAGTACTGGTGCCCAAAACTGTCCACAATACTCCACCTGTGGTCTGACCAGTTATTTTTAAAGAGGAAGAACAGTGTCCCCATCATGTGCCCCTAGACCTCTTTTTATGCACCCCATGATCCTATTTGACCTGGCAACAGCAGCCTAATGACACTTTTACATCAGATGACAGTTGTCTACATGGCTGCACGAGCACTGATGTCACCGCTAAGGCTGGTAGCGCGTATGCAGAGTGTTTAGACTGACAGACCTCGCCACTTGATTGCTGAGTTCATACAGGCATTTTACTCAGCGCTTCACCTTCTATGTGAAGCACTGAGCGGGCAGCAACGCACAAATCTCACGCAATTTAAGCTTAACGGCCTTAAGCTTTAAGTTAACTAAATCCTCAAGTCCATGCCAGTTTTAGAGTGTATTTACATGGCTGCTTTTACAGTGCAGATTACAGCAATGTGATGCTAAGCATTTTTCTTGCAAAACACTTTAAATATCCCACCATCTAAAGTACATATTATTATCAAAAGATTCACAGAATTTGGTGATATTCATGTGCACAAGGAAAAAGGCTAACGGTCCATGTTGGATGCTCAAAATCTAAGCGCTCTCAGGCATCACTGCATTAAAAAGCGTCATGGTTCAGTAATAGAAATCACTGCATGGGCTTCCAGAAATCATTGTCTGTGAACACAGTGCAATTCACAAATGCAAGTTAAAGCTGTATCATGCAAAGAAGAAGCCACATATCAATATAATCCAAAAACAGCAGCATCTTCTCCGGGCCAAAGCTCATTTAAAATAGACTGAGGCAAAATGGGAAACTGTTCTGTGGGCATTTAAATCAAAATTTGAAATTCTCTTTAGAAACCACGGATGTTGTGCCTCGTAGACTCAAGAGAAGAGGGACCGTCTAACTTGTTATCAGCACAAATCCTGCATATCTGATTGTATGGGGTTGCATTAGTGGCACGGACAGCTTACACATCTGCAAAGGCACTTTCAATGCTGAGCAGTATATAAGGTTTTAGAACAACATATGCTCCCATCCAGACAATGTCTCTTTCAGGTAAGGTCTTGCATATTGCGGTAAGATAATTCTAAAACATATACTGCATCCATCACAACAGCATGGCTTTGCAGAAAACTCCAGGTGCTGAATTGGCTGCCTGCAGTCCAGACCTTTCACCAATAGAAAACATTTGGAACATTATGAAAGAAAAAATGGCAAACATGTTGTTGAGCAGCTAGAGTCTTACATCAGACAAGAACGGGACAACATTCTTCAACTTCAGCAATTGGTCTCCTCACTTGTTTACAGACTGTTGTAAAAGGAAGAGGAGAAGCTACACAATGGTAGACATGGTCCTGTTCCAACTTTTGTGAGATGTGTTGCTGCCAGCAATTCATTAATTAATTTTTTTAAATGACAAGAAAAAAATGTCTCCCTTTCACCTTTTGATATGTGTTCTATTGTTAATAAAATGTAGTTATATAAGATTTTCAAATCATTACATTCTTTGTACCGACTTTTTTGGACTTGGGGTTGCATAATAACGAGAATAGGGCCCAATACTGACCTTTGTAGTAACGGTGACCCAATCAAAGTATATATCATTAATAACCAGTAACTGTTTTCTCTTTTTTCCTCTATTGCTGAGCCAGTTATTTAATCACTTTCACATATTCTTGCCCAGTCCAAGCACTCTCACTATATATAGCACCCTTTTATGTGGCACAGTATTAAATGCTTTGGAAAAATCAATATATACAGAGCCAATGACTTTCGTCAGTCCAGTCTACAACTTACCTGCTCGTAGGAGCTGATTACATTGGTTTGACAACAGCGACCCCTCATAAACCCATGCTGATATGAAGTTATACAGCTAGTTTCCTCAATTGCTATGCACCAATCCAGTGGAACAGAACCCATCATAGAGTCCTTAAATATAAGAAACAATGGACTATCACATTACTTAATTCCCTTGTGTATGCCATCGGGACCCAGTGATTTATCTACTTCAATCTTTTTTTAATGCAGCTTTGCACTTCTTCCTGTGTTAGACTGGTGAGAATCAATGGAGAGTTTACTTTATCACTTTGCATTTCAGCTGCCATTCAAATTTCCTGAATAAATACGCTGGCAAAATGTAGCAGATATGCCTTCTCCTCATCACCCTCTACAATTCTCTCATTACTTTTTAAGGAGCCAACACTTTCCGTTTTTAATCTTTTTACTATTTATATAGCTGAAGAACAGTTTATGGTAAATTTTACTCTCTTTGGCAATGCAGTCTCTTTATCTCCACCTTTGCTGCTTTCATTTGCTCATACCTGCATTGGAGGCTCCATTAGGAGCCTCTGTATTAGATTTTATCATTTTGCACTATTTTGGATGGTAAAGTACCGATCACAAGAAACCTCATTATAGTCAGAGGGATCCAACAGGCACTGTCTGAGTCCGCCATATCAGGGATCTGTCAGTTCTATAACTTCTGTTGTTCTGCTTCTCTAAGCACCCTTAATGTCCCATTTAGACGGGACAACAGTTGTCGAAATGACTGCACCAATGCTGACGTCATCACTAAGCTCGTTAGCGCTTGTGCAGAGTGTTTAGACAGGTAGACTTCACTGATGGATCGCGAGCTTCTCGCTCACATTCTATGTGAAGCCCAGACTGGAGAGCATTTACACTTAGAGAGAATCCTGTGATCCAGCGACGTTTTTTATGCTGACTGAAAGCCTGATAACGAGAAGTGAACGAATAGTAAACAACTTTTTTGCATTTACACAGGACGATTATCGGTCAATTTTGTTCGTTTGAACAAATTTTGAGCAATAATCGTCTAGTGTAAATGGCCCTTAAGAAGTGAACAAATGAATTTTACAACAGGATAGCCAAATTAAGTGTGAACAGGTCATCAACCTTTGTCAATAGAAGCAGAGTACGTTGCAGCAGCACAGGCAAGTCAACATGGCTGAGACAACTATTTTCAGATCTGGGTCAACAACAATTGGAACCAACAAAAATCTTTGAAGATAGTCACTGATCTCTAGCAATCGCACACATGGAAATAGTTAACCCAGGGGCTACTTGACTCAGAGCTCATTAACATGAACATATGCAATTAAACGCTGCGTGAGCCCCGCAGCCTTTTACTGGTCTGTGTAAGGGCTGATGAGTCGATAGACAGCCCGCTACTGATGCGTATGGTCATGCGCAGTGTGGCTTGTTTCTTTCTTTTTAATTCCCAGCTGTTTCACAGTGGAGTTCCCTATGTATCGCACTGTACTGCATACGGACAGCGTAGCATACGCTGCCCGTACAAAAGAATAGAGCTCACACTGCATGATACACGGAGAAATAGAGCATGCTACGATCTTTTTCATGCGCGTATTTACACTCAGTGTTTACATGCTAATATAAATGGATCAATGAAAATCCATTAATTTTTATCATTGACTACATTCACCGCGAATCACGTGGCTATGCATTGCGTGCTTAATTACAGTTGTGTTAATGAGCCCTTACAGTACTGGCCAACAGTAGACATGATTGAGGATGCTCTTATTAAACTTTTGAATGTAAAGAGACATCCTTGGTTAATGAAGACGCTAGACTCAAGGACTAAGCTTTGAGTGCTGTATTATAGCAACAACTGCAGTTTATGCTGCAGGGATTATGTTAAAAGGTCAGCAGATGGCACTCTTAGCTATTAGTGCTTGCTAATGCGTAGTTCCTCTGTTTCCTTTGTCCTGAGTGAAATAGTTTATTCCCCCAAGTCTGAGTGTTGATGCTTTCGCTCAAGTGCTGAAATCTCTAACACTCCTTCCATATGCAGTGATGCTCGGGTCACTGGGTGCTGTAAGAAGGGAGAGAAGGCAATTTGTAATATATATTTTAAAAAGTTCTGCAAGGTTCTCTAAATCTGCAAGAATCAGAAGTCATATAAAAAGGTAAATAATGAAGAACCTTTTAACTTTTATTATATTTTTGGGATGGTGGATGGAAAAAACTGCAATTTTTTAAAATAGTCTTTGTGATTTGTTATTACCCTGTTCGCCATGCTATATAAATAATGTTACCTTTATTCTGAAGGTCATATTCATTACAGCAATAACAAATATGTATATTGTTTTCTTTCTTTTACTACTTTTAGTAAAAAACGTCCGTAAGTAGTAGTGTGTTCAAGTACGCAGTGTACTTACAACGTGCTACCAATCCCCATACACTATCTTTGCGTATATGCACGCGTAATATGGACCATTTTGTTATTATGCGATTTTTTTTTATTATGCGCGTGAAAAGAATGCAAGTGTGAGTGGCCCAATAGAAATCAATCAGCAATTGGCATTTGCAGCACGCTCAAAAAATTGCGTGCCCGAAGCGTAAAGACAATGCGCTCATATGAGAGAGGCCTCACTTTGCATTGAGGAAAATTTGAATTTGCATCACCACATTTGCAGAATCATGATTTTTTTTACAGTAATGTAACTGTAAATAGAACTTACTGATTAATGTTTTGGAGGGGGGAGATTAAGAAAAAGCAATTTAGGCAGTTCTTCTTCTAGTTTTTTTGGTTAGGGCAATCCCTATGAACTTATGATCCTTTCACAGCAGGTGAATTTGTTAGGCCTTGGCGGTCATTTCAATCTTCGCTCTGACAAAGCCTTTGGATCCTGCAGTCACTATTGACAGCAGCTATTGGCAGGGGTTTAACAGCCTGAATTTGGATCAGTTGTGTGGTCCAGGAACTAGTTAAAGATGTGACAAAGTTACATGGATCTTACCGTAATATTAAAAGAGTTGACTAGTTGTAAACAATTGATGGCCTATCCTCAGGATAGATCATTAATAGTAGATCACCCGCTGTACGTCACTCAGGACTCACGCTGATCAGATGTTCACCAGGCCATTGCAATCGTGTACTGACCTGAATTCTGCAAGAAGCAGATAGCTCCATTCTTACTGAAGTGGCCAGGCTTGGTATTGCAGGTATTCAAATTAATAGAAACTTGGCCTGTAGTACCAGGCTTGGCCACTATGAAGCTGTCTGCTACCTGCAAAAATCAACAGTGCACAAACACATCAGGCCAGTGCACTGTCCAGAACAATACTATACATTACAGGAAGAGTAGAAAATGATGACAAGTGTGAACCAACCCTACTGTACAATAAAATGAAATGAAATAAAAGTAAAAAAATGAAAACACAGAAAACTACTTAAATATCTACCAAGGAAATTTGATTGAAAGAATAACAAATAGACTAATCAGTCACAACACAAAATGTGTATTTTTCTCATCGTCCCTCGGCAGCACACAAATGGATTAATAGCTCTCCTAGGTACAATCAGAAAAGATAGGTTAATTAGTGATAAGTATATATTAATTAATTACACCTAACACTACTGTATATACACAGATGAAACATAACAAAAAAAAGGTATTCCCATTTCTACAAGTTATCCACTTTCCATTGGATATGGGATAATTTGATGATTGGTGGGGTCCAACTACTGAGAGATCCCTGATCCAGAAAAATCCCAACATAGCATCCCTGAATTTTGACACCAATGGCCACTCCATTCACTTTGAAAGGGACCACAGGAGATTTCCAAGTTCAAGCATTCAGCAATCCCCGGTGGTTCAACTGAAGTGATTGGCACAGCCATTGGTGAGCATTTGAATCTGTCTATTTTTGGCAGTTCCCATTGAAGTGAATGGCATGGCGGCGTGCATGTGCCACCATGTTCACTGCTGACAAATTTCATAGATGTGTTGGGAGCGACTTCTCTGGGTTTGTGGGGATCCCAGCAGTCAGTTCCCCAGCAATCGGAAAGTAATTGATAGATGATTACTTGCCAAGATGGGAATAAACCTTTAACAGCCTCCAATTTCTCAAATTTTCATTTTCATTCTCACTTTTCAAGAGCAATAGTTTTTCTTTTTTTGTCAACAAAGCTGTATGAGGGTTTCTTTTTTGCGAGACTAGCTGTAGTTCTTCATACATGGAATGAAATTTTATATATGCGAATGTAATGCTGGTATATGTCAGTGATTACAATATTAGGCCTCCCTCACGCAGACGTTTATGTACAGCGTTTAGGGCTGCGCTGAACACTGTACAACGCTCCCATTTATTTCAACGGGGCTGTTCACACAATCGTCAAAACGCAATGTCTTCAATGGGATTGGAATTCCCGCCTCCCAGCGAGAGATTGCTTTGATTGGTTCAGGAGCGCTGGCTCCGCCAATCAGAGCCGGCGCTCAATGCACCAATCACAGCCATTCGATTCATGGATGTGATTAGTGCATCCAGAGCTGGCTGTGAATGGCTGAGCCTGCTGACACTCAGTTCCAGTTCTCATGGAGACAGCAGGAATAAGAAGTCTAAGCACAGAGTTTAAGTGAAATGTCAACAACCCCTTCCTGATGAAACTGATAATAGAATTCTGTACTTCCTTTTTATCTCATGAAGTTATTCATCATTGCAATCCGAAACTAAACGCTTTTTGCCCTGGTTTAAGCATGAATTAACATTGGCTTTTGTTGAAGCAAAATTATCCCGTAAATCTTAGAAAGATAAAAAGTCACTTATTCTCCAACTCAGCAGTTAACTTTGTCTGACTCACATACTGTTACTAAAGAGCAAATGATATTGGAGGATTTAGATACTAATGACCCTGATGCACTGGCGTAACTATAGAGGATGCAGGGGATGTGGTTGCACCCGGGCCTAGGAGCCTTAGGGGGCCCATAAGGCTCTTTTTTCCATTTACGAAGCCCAGTACTATGAATAAAGCATTATAGTTGGGACCCTGTTACAGATTTTGAATTGGGGCCCAGGAGCTTCAAGTTACGCCTCTGCCCTGATGAATATTACTGTATGTGCAAAGACAGTCTTTACCTTGTTGTCCGCTGTTTAAACTGCCTCATCCCTGGCATCAACACTTCAGCTCCTATGAGCCCATAACTTTAGTTTATGGGGCTCTAAGGAACAAACAGCTTTTTTTAAAGCCAGCAAAGCGGCTCTGGCGGGATAGGTCAAGCAGACAATAATGTTGACATATACAATTGCCTGGGAATGTACTATGATTCAGGATGTTAGGCATTTTTTAATCCAAAACCAGAAAGCCAACTTTAATGTATGAGCTCTTAGCTTACCCCCGAATGTGCTATTAAACACTGTAAGCGATAAAGTGTCTTCAACAGATTCTTAATGCATGCAGACCATAGGCTATGTGTATGGACGGCTGTCACTCATAAAAACATTCTACAACACCTCTGCATTGGAACCTAAGGCCAGAGGTTCCATCGCAGATCCGGCTCAAGGTACTGGAAGAAAGAGTGCTGCATGCCGCACTTTTTCTTCTGTAGAAAAGCTAGGCACTAGAGATGAGCGAGCACCAAAATGCTTGGGTGCTCGTTACTCGGGACGAAATTTTCGCAATGCTCGAGGGTTCGTTTCGAGTAACGAACCCCATTGAAGTCAATGGGCGACCCGAGCATTTTTGTATATCGCCGATGCTCGCTAAGGTTTTCGTTTGTGAAAATCTGGGCAATTCAAGAAAGTGATGGGAACGACACAGCAACGGATAGGGCAGGCGAGGGGCTACATGTTGGGCTGCATCTCAAGTTCCCAGGTCCCACTATTAAGCCACAATAGCGGCAAGAGTGGGCCCCCCCACCCCCCGCACTGTCAGCGTAAAAGATCGTTCTCCTCTGCCATAGCTGTAACAGCTGTGGCAGAGAAGAACGATGTTTGCCCATTGAATTCAATGGAGCCAGCAATACAGCAGGTTCCACTGAAAGCAATGGGCTGCCGGCGATCGCAGGATGAATTGTCGGGAAGGGCTTAAATATACAAGCCCTTCCCTGCAATTCATCCAGAAATGTGTTACAATAAAAATATATACCGGCGTATAAGGCGACGGGGCGTATAAGACGACCCCCCAACTGTCACCTTATACGCCGGCAATACAGTGGAGCAAAGAATAAAAATCATTACTCACTTCTTCTGACGTTCTGCGCCGCTCCTGCAGGCTGTCGCTCCCTCCTGGTCCATGGCAGAGCATTACTTTCTGGACGCAGGGCTTGAAATCCCCGCCTCCAGAAACACAGCCAATCACAGCCATTCAATGACATCATTGTCATTGGCTGTGATTGGCTGAAGGCACGTGTGTTTCTGGAGGCGGGGATTTAAAGCCCTTCGTAGAGAAATCAATGCTCTGCCGGGAACCAGGAGGGAGTGACAGCCTGCAGCAGCACCGCAGAACGTCAGAAGAAGTGAGTAATGATTTTTATTCTTTGCTCCACTGTATTGCCTGCGTATAAGGTGACAGTTGGGGGGTCGTCTTATACGCCCCGTCGCCTTATACGCCGGTATATATTTTTATTGTAACACATTTCTGGATGAATTGCAGGGAAGGGCTTATATATTTAAACCCTTCCCGACAATTCATCCCGCGCACGCCGGCAGCCCATTGCTTTCAGTGGAACCTGCTGTATTGCTGGCTCCATTGAATTCAATGCGCAAACATCGTTCTTCTCTGCCACATCTGTTACAGCTGTGGCAGAGAAGAATGATTTGTCTTCTATATGTTCTCAATGGGGTCGGCGCTGCTGCCGCCGGCCCCATTGAGCGCATATAGAGAAGAGAACAGAAATCGCAGATCGCACATAGGTGCGATCTGCGATTTCTATGGCCTTAAGAAGGACCGTTGGGGGTTCTTGAAACCTAAAATACTCCTAACACTCTCCCTATAGCAGCTCCACCAAGATACCACTTTCCCTGAACTAATGTCAGAATGCATCTGTGGCGAGCCGCGGGAGGGGCAGATTTTAATACTCGGGTGACACCTAATCTCGCCAGCCACTCACTGCAGGGGGGTGGTATAGGGCTTGAACGTTGCAGGGGGAAGTTGTAATGCCTTCCCTGTCTTTCTATTGGCCAGAAAAGCGCGCAAATTTCTCAGGGAAGAAAATGAAAGTAACCCGAACACCGCGTGGTGCTCGTTACGAGTAACGAGCATCTCGAACACCCTAATACTCGAACGAGTATGCTCGCTCATCTCTACTAGGCACCTGAACTGAAACCGAACAGACCCCATTTGACTGCAGCAATTCCCCTTTTCTGTTCCCCGAACGGATCAAGAAAACGTAACCCCCAGCGCAGGTGTGAGGACACCCTTTTCGACAATAAACTAGATTTTCTATTTAAAAAAGACTGAATTGAACTTAAACTTCAAATATCCTCTTTCAACAAGAGCTGTATTAAGGTGGATTCACACTAGTTTTTAATCTCTGTGTTCCATCTCTCTGTCCCGTTTTTTTGGAGCAGATTTAAATGGGGTTTTCAACAACGAAAATAAAATGGAAAGTTTTCTGTTTGCTTCCCTTCTATTATGGATCCATTTTTTAAACAACCAACAGCACTGCAGACTGCACTAAAACCATAGAAAATAGCATTTCTAGGAAAACTAGCTGACCCTTGTTCCTAGACACATGCAACCCCTTTACGGCGTACTAGGTTAAATGTATTATAGCTTGCACGCTAGTTTCTGTGATTCTTTAGGTTTTGATGCCAGGCTACCACTTTTTCAAAAACTGCGTAGGGTCCAGCATTTACTTTAATTATTTCAAAAACTAGCTGTAACCTATGCCAACTCGGAGGTTTCAATCTGGCGCACAGAGGTGCCGCCAGATATGACTAATATATTAAAGAGGTCAAGCCTCTTAATGTATGTCATAATTAACCCAGCACAAAATTTACTTAAAGGGGTTGTCCCGCGCCGAAACGTTTTTTTTTTTTTTTCAATAGCCCCCCCGTTCGGCGCGAGACAAACCCGATGCATGTGTTGAAAAAAAAAACGGATAGTACTTACCCGAATCCCCGCGCTCCGGTGACTTCTTACTTACCTTGCGAAGATGGCTGCCGGGATCTTCACCCTCGGTGGACCGCAGGTCTTCTGTGCGGTCCATTGCCGATTCCAGCCTCCTGATTGGCTGGAATCGGCACACGTGACGGGGCGGAGCTACGAGGAGCAGCTCTCCAGCACGAGCAGCCCCATTCAACACGGAGAAGAACGGACTGCGCAAGCGCGTCTAATCGGGCGATTAGACGCTGAAAATTAGACGGCACCATGGAGACGGGGACGCTAGCAACGGAACAGGTAAGTGAATAACTTCTGTATGGCTCATAATTAATACACAATGTACATTACAAAGTGCATTAATATGGCCATACAGAAGTGTATACCCCAACTTTGTTTCGCGGGGCAACCCCTTTAAACCAGTATATACAGTATAAGTAAATATGCCCCACTGTGCCTACTATATTTATGTGACATGTACATTTTTAGATTTGCAATTAAAAAGTTATATTTTCAGGAAGTTTTATTCTTTGTTAATGTAATTATGAGGAAGTATAAGGAGCCAAATGTTTCAAACAACCTTTTTCTAGGTTCTATTAGGTAGACTTTTTACAGGGTAAAAAAAAGGGGTATACTATTTAAACTTTGCTTATGTGTTGAGTTTGAAAATACATTACAAACACCAACCAACTATTTATTACAGTGTATGCACTGGCGTAACTGTAGGGGATGCATGGGATGCGGTTGCACCCGGGCCCAGGAGCCTTTGGGGCCCATAAGCCCTCTCTTCTCCATATAGGGAGCCCAGTACTATGAATAAAGCATTATAGTTGGGGGCCCCGTTACAGGTTTTGCAAGGGGGCCCAGGAGCTTCAAGTTACGCCTCTGAGTGCATGGTAACAGACACAAAACACTACAATCTCAATCTCAGCTGCTTTACCATTAGCAGAATCAGATGTCACAAATTGCAGTGGCATGAGCTCTCTGGTAGTTACATTGTTGAAAGGATACATACAAATGACACTATCACTGAACCTGACACTATCTGAGTGTATGTGCGTCAACAAGTGTCTGTGAGAAAGATCTATTATTAGAAGGAACATAAGTGAGAGATTACAAACTTGGGTAAAGTAAGGTAAAGGGGGCTCCAATTTGTGTATAAAAACGTATAACAAATGAGATTAAAGTACAGTATTGTTTATCACTAAAATAACTATAATGGATCAATTGCAATGGGTTGATACTCAGGGCAGAAGACTGAGAATTGATCCTATGGAATACCACAATTCAGGACCATATCTAAAAAACATAGTATAATAGAACCTTAATAGGTATCTATACACCTTCAATATGTGTTGACCAAATGCTTGCTTGGCTGCCAGTTATTCTCTTGATCCCGATATAAGTCCGCCTCCGGATTCCACAGCAAATACCGCCCATAGAATGCCATGGCAAAACGCTTAACACAGGGTATCATGGAGTCGTTTTTCTCCCCCTTTTTACCTACACTCCCTGCACCCCCCCCCCCCCCCATTTCCCTAAATAAACACAAACAACCGTACTTTGGATTACATTGGCCACAGCAGCCAGATTTATTTACAAACATAACATAACATAAATATAAATAACAATTCTAACCCCGTCAGAAAAAACCCTGGGGAGAGATCCCAGGAGCCCTGCCAAACTACCTGTCGCCTCACCACCAAAAAACGGAAAATAGTTGCACCTGTCACCCGTCGCAATTCCCGACTCGGGCAACAGTATTTCCCTACCACTGCCTCCCGCTGCAAGTTGACAGACTCGGGGGCCCACCACTCACCACCTCGCCTCAAGTCGCCTCATGGATCTGCTTTGCACCTTTCTCTTGGAGAAACATGAACTTTATTATAGTCCTATGCTCTTCCACACTGACAGCTGTATTTAACCCCTTAGTGACGAAGCCTGTTTGCGCCTTAGTGACGGAGCAAAATTTTGAAAATCTGACATATGTCACTTAACATAGCATAACTCCGTAAAGGCTTTACATATCCAAGTGATACTGACATTGTTTTCTCGCCACATGTTCTACTTCATATAGGTGGAAAAAATAAACAGATAGAATTTATGAATATTTATTAAAAGTGCCAATATTGGGAAAATTTTGAAAAAATGTTCATTTTTTCACACTTTCAACTGTAATTACGCAAATATGTGCAAACATACTGTACAAATTTTTGCTAAGGTATATATTTCCATTACTTTACTTTAATCTGGATGCACATTTTAAAAACGTTCTTGTTTTTTTAACCATTTAGGAGACGTACAATTTAATATTACTTTTCAGCATTTTGAGGAACACTTTGTTTTCCTGCACCAAGCCAAGATTGCAAAGGCTCATAGGTGTCAGAATGATAGATACCCCCACAAATGACCCCAATTTAAAAACTACACCCCTTAATGTATTCACTGATGGGGGTTATGAGTATTTTGACCCCACAGTTTTTTTTTCAGGAGTTAATGCAATTTAGAAGAAAAGAATAAAAATTTACATTTATGAAAATATGTCATTTTTTTTCTATAGTGCACATGAGAATAAGGAGTGACACCCCAAAAAGGATACCCCTATTTGTCCTGTTTTCAGAAACATACCCATTGTGGCCCTAATATTATGTTGTATGCACAACGGGGCCCAAAATGAAAGGAGTAGTCGGTGGCAGAGCAGAAATTTACCTTGAAGGCCTTTTAGGCCCCATAGCACACTTGTAGAGTTCTTGAGCGGCCAAAACCATAGAAAACCCCCACAAATGACCCCATTTTGAAGACTAGACCCGTTAACGAATTTATCTAGGGGTGTACTGCCCATTTTGACCCTACAGTTTTTGAATGAATTCAAGCAAAGCAAAAGGAAAAAATTGTGAATTTCGTTTTTTCGGCAATTTTGTCATTTTAAAAACAGCTTTTTTTCTTCAGAACACATATGAATTAAGACTTGCACCCCAAAATAGATGCCCCTGTTTCTCCCATGTTCAGAAACATACCCATTGTGGCCCTAATCTTATGTCTCGATGCACAACGGGGCCCAAAATGAAAGACGAAGTCGGTGGCTTTCAGAGCAGAAATTTTCCACAAAGGATTTTAGGCCCCATAGCACATTTGTAGAGCTCTTGAGCGGCCAAAACCATTGAGGAAAAAATTTTGAGTTTTGTTTTTTTGGCAATTCTGTCATTTTAAAAACAGCTTTTTTTGTACAGCACACACATGAATGAAGACTTGCACCCCAAAATGGATACCCCTGTTTCTCCCGTGTTCAGAGACATACCCATTGTGGCCCTAATCGTATGTTTGGATGCACGAAGGGGCCCAAAAAGAAAGGAGCAGTCAGTGGCTTTCCGAATAGAAATTTTGGTTGAAGGCCTTTTATGCCCCATTGCCCACTTGTAGAGCTCTTGAGCGACCAAAACCATATAAAACCCCCATAAATGACCCCATTTTGAAAATTAAACCCCTTAATGAATTTATCTAGGGGTGTACTGCCCATTTTGACCCCAGAGTTTTTAAATGAATTCAAGCAAAGCAGAAGGAAAAAATTATGAGTTTCGTTTTTTGGCAATTCTGTCATTCTAAAAACAGCTTTTTTTGTACAGCACACACATGAATGAAGACTTGCATGCCAAAATGGAATCCCCTGTTTCTCCCGTGTTCAGAGACATACCCATTGTGGCCCTAATCTTATGTCTGGATGCACAATGGGGCCCAAAAAGAAAGGAGTAATCGGTGGCTTTCAGAACAGACATTTTGCATGAAGGTGATTTAGGCCCCATTGCCCACTTGTAGAGCCCTTGAGCGGCCCAAACCGTAGAGAACCCCCACAAATGACCCCATTTTGAAAACTAGACCCCTTAACAAATTCATCTAGGGGTCTACTGAGAATTTTCACCATGCAATTTTTGAATAAATCTAAGCAAAGCAGTAGGAAAAGAATTACGATTTTCATTTTTTTGGCAATTGTGTCAATTTAAAAACAGGTTTTTTTTGTACAACACGCATATGAATGAAGACTTTCACCCCAAAATGGATACCCCTGTTTGTGCCGTATTCAGAAACATACCCATTGTGGCCCTAATCTACTTACAGGACACATGGCAAGGCCTATAATGGTAGGAACACCCATTGGATTTCAGGGTACAACTGAATTAATTCCAGGCCCCATTAGCCACTTGTAGAGCCATTGAGCGGCCAAAACGATAAAGAACCCCCACAAATGACCCCACTTTGAAAAGTAGACCCCTTAACGAATTCATCTAGGGGTGCACTGCGTATTTTGACCACACAGTATTTGAATGAATCTAAGCAAAGCAGAAGGAAAAATTGTGATTTTCGGTTTTTTGGCAATTCTGTCAATTTAAAACCAGTCTTTTTTGTACAGTGCACACAGGAATGAAGACGTTCACCCCAAAATGGATACCCCCGTTTGTCCCGTGTTTAGAAACATACCCCGTGTGGCCCTAATCTACTTACAGGACACATGGCTAGGCATATAATGGAAGGAGCACCCGTTGGATTTCAGAGCACAACTGAATAAATTCCAGGCCCCATTGCTCACTTGTGCGGGAAAAAAAATTAACTCCCTAAAAATCCCCCCCTCTCACACACACACTCCGCGCCCTTTTTGGCGTTCCCCCAAATCTTAGATAAAAGTAATAATGTGAACTGGTTTTTTTTTTTCTTCGAAGACATGGGTAATTAAGGGGGCCTGGTTGGGATGGGTACATCGGGCAATAAAACCGTGTATCCCCCCTCCTCTCATGCTTTTTGTGGGGTACTTCTGACCTCAGTGCCAAGGATAGGGTGTAAGGCTGGGTTCACACTGGGCAGATTTGCCGTGAAAATTCTGTGCGGAATTTCGCTGCGGCAAATCTGCCTGCAGTCGCTAATCCTGAGCTTAGCCAGCCATGTGGATGAGATTTCTCAGAAATCTCGTCCACACGGGACAGCAAACCCGTCCTGCTTCTTCTGCTGTGGCCACGCTCTCCTCTATGGAAGCACCGTCCGCAGCAGAGAAGCAAGCGGCCAGCATGCTTCAAAACCTGCAGCTAAGTGCCGCGGGTTTTGAAGCAGCGGATTCCCGGCAGAAATCTTGCGGTTCTTCGCTTGGGCCAAACCGCGAGATTTCCACCCGAAATCTGCCCAGTGTGAACCCAGCCTAAAAAATGGCACTGAGTCTCTTTTGTGGAGGTGCGGCAGTCTCACACAGAAGGTGCTCAACAAGCTGCTCCTGGAACTGCAGGAAGGCGAGCGTTCCCGGGGCTTCTTATAAATTACGGATTACAGGTAGCGATCTGAATAACGCCGGGTTCACACGGCCATAAGTGGAATCTGCTTGAGGAGGCCCGTAGTGGATCCCAGCTGTGAGCCCTGCCATGGCGCTGCATACGGACACGTAATGTACTGAGCATAACTGCCTACTCACGCAGGCGATCATGCACAGTACACTTTTTTTGCTTGTATTTCCCGCACCGTTGCTTAGCAATGACACGGGTACCCGCAGCCCGTATACAATGTAGTTGCGTATGTGCTGCGGGTATATCCATGACCATGGAGCACAATTGGCTCTATGCTGCGGATATCCGCGGTAAAATAGAACCTGCTGCGTTCTCTTTTCTGCGAGTGGATTACACAATTCTAACCTGCTAATGTGAGCAGAATTGTGTAATCCAATGCGATTGATCTGCATATTACCGCGGATCAGATGCATGCGGAATACGTAATTCCTATCCGGTCATGTGAGACCGGCCTAAGTTAGATCGCTACCTTTTAATCACATAACTGTGGACCGCTCACCGCTCCAGGCTCTCGGCGACCATAGATTTTAGGTTTCCTGGGCTCCCCGCCTCCTGTGCATGTGTCCAGCATTTTGCCGGCGGTCGCATGCGCAGAATGTCGGGAAGGTCCACGGAGGAGGAACCTGTCAGGGTTCAAATACGGAGGCCTCCGGTAAAAAGTTTCATCTCCTCTCACCAATCACATCGGTAAGGGGAGATGAAACCAACTTTTTAAAAACTTTTACGTGATCGCCATTATCCATTGGATAACGGCAAACACTTGAACAGGAACTGCTCATCGTGGCCCCCCGTGAAATCTCCAGGCTCTCGGCTAAGTTTTGTAGCCAATAGCAGGGAGATTTTAAATTATCCTGGCAATCCACAGCTTTTGCGCATGCATCTGCCGCTTTGGCGACAGCCGCATGCGCAGAAGCTGTGGTAAGGTCCGCGGATAAATCCGGGGGCCTTAGGTACATAATTTCATCCTCGGATATGATCCGTGAGGGGAGATGAAACGTAAGCGTTTTAAACTTTTTTTTTTACTTTTTCAAACTTTTTGTTTTTACTTTTTTACACTTTTTAAAAAACTTTTTTACACTTTTTTTTTACTTTAAATGATCACTGTTATCCATTGGATAACAGTGATCATGTCCCCAGTGACATCCCTCTGCTCCTGGTTACACATGGCAGCCAGGAGCAGAGGGATTTTAAATTTCCCGGGTCCTGAGCCCCTCTGTGCACACATCGGTAGCGCAAGCGCAGAAGGGGACTCAGGTCCCGGAAGACCGGGACATTGCGGCGGACCCGGGGTGAGTATTTTCACCTCCCCTCATGGATCCGATCGAGCGCGCATGCGCAGAAGGGGACTCAGGTCCCAGAAGACCAGGACATCGCGGCGGACCCGGGGTCAGTATTTTCACCTCCCCTCATGGATCCAATCCATGAGGGGAGGTGAAATTAAAGTTATTTTGACTTTTTTTAACTTTTTCGCGATCGCCGCTATCCACTGGCAAATTTTTTAGCAATAGTCATCTCGTGTAAATGGCCCATTACTACACACAAATAATTCAAGTAAACAGCATGAAAAGATGGGGCTCATAAAGAATGGTGAAACAAATGTACAGAATCTCCTGTTAAATGTGTTTCCAATAGACAAACAAAAGCTGGTTTAAATTGTAGAATAGATGAAAAAACTGTGTATCTTTTAAATGTGTCTCCCATACCCCGCACATTCCATGAAATCATATTAACATCTTGAACCATAGTAAATGATATTCATTATTCCTGTTTTGCACATATAATTTAAGATACCAGTTGCTTTGTATAGTAGAGAAGGAGAAGGAGGGAGAGGGGAGAAAAAAAAAACCACACTGCGACACCCAACTCCATACCTATATCCCCTAGGGCTCTAATCACCTAGGCATAGTGATAATGGTTAAAAAAAAACAACAATATTACAGCAAAGTCACTAATACTAAGGACCAGTACCAGGAACTTCCCACCTATCTAACAAACAATCCACTAATAAAAAGGACTACTTATTACTGTTATGTATTGTTCATGTTTATTAATCCAGGAGGCAGCATCTCTAAAATTATCAAAGAAAAAAGTCTGCCCTGCATCATAACTCTCAGCCGTGCTGGATACAATGCAACTTAAGGCAGCTATAAACAAGTAACCTTCTCCTAACATCTTGAGACTGCATTAGTTGTTTTTGTTGTATGTCCACTGAATAATCTGGAAAGACAGCTAGCTATATGATGACCGTCCATAGTCATCTCTTTTATTTCCATTTCTCTTTTTAAAACAATGTATACATGAGATGTGTATACGGGACTGGGAGTGGTCCAGAGCGTCATGAGAGCACTAGAGACATCATGAGAGTGCCCATCTGTTATGCTAGCTTCCTAGCGAGGTTTTCTTCGTGAGATTGTGTTTTCGATTCTGGTGTGCCAGCTGCCTTGCTGGTCCCTGAGCCTTTAGTTGGTTTGCAACATCGTTTCTGTTTTGGGGGAGTGGAGGAGCAGAGATAACTAAGGCTGGTCTGTTGTGAGGTATGTCTGTCATTTAATTGAGTTGCAATGACGAGGAGGAAAGAGGCCGGCGGCGCACATGCACTTTAGGATGCCACTCAGGTACAGGCATCTGTGAACACTACTGCAAATATTTTGCTGAAGAAACATCAACAGTTCTATTTGCCTCCTCTGATGGGATTTTCAATACGTTATTTCACTCTGATGAGAAAGATAATCATGGCCCTGTTTTATATGCTTCATCTGCCTCTGTGAATAAAATGCAGACAATTTCAGCACAAGCTGCTGGTGTGGATATGCAAAATGGTACACAAAAAATTAACCTACTCTACGCAATGTTTTTCTGGCTGTGACTAGAAGCAATACTGTATTGCAGAGGTATAACTTGAAGCTCCTGAGCCCCAATGCAAAATCTGTAACAGGGCCCCGAACTATAATGCTTTATTCACAGTACTGGGCTCCGTATATAGAAAAGAAAGGCCTTATGGGCCCCTTAAGGTGCCTGGGCCCGGGTGCAGCTACATGCCCTGCATCCCGTATAGTTATGCCCCTGCTGTATTGTCTTCCTTCTCTGTTCAGGTTGGTAACCTGAAAGAGGACGTCGGATTTATAAAACACAGACAGACAGACAGAAAGTGAAAGATTTTCTAAAGCAGAAACACATATCAATTGAATGGAAGAAAACGTTCCTATGTAGAGTATAGTTAGTAAAGCAGTTAGTGAGCAGTTTATCTGTACTTTGCATATAAAGTAGATGATCTGGAAAATAGTGTAAGGAGAAATAATTGTGACTGGTGGGGGTCCTAGAAAAGGTGGAAGGATTGTATCTGAGAGACTTTTGAGCGATGGCTGAAATCAACTACTGGGGAAGATACTTTCTTTGCTGTGGAAAGAGCTCACAGAGTTCCTGCTAACCCACCTCCACCTGATGCCACCCTGAGGACTGTTTTCATAAAACTCCTGCATTTTTTATTGAAAATCTAGTTATAGTTTATAACGTTGATGTAATGAAAGGCCTCTTGTCCGTATGCTGTGCAATGTATGGCATCCTGCACGTGTACATGGACGTTCCATCATGTAAACATCTTTTTTTAAATTTTGAGCATATTTGTTTAGTGCTTGTAGTAGTCATCCGCATAGTGACGACACAAGACCACGCCCTCCGGCATGGTCACGTGTCTAACGTGACAACGTCATCACGTTTATCTACAACTTCTTCATGACCTCCACTCCTCTGTTTTAACAGTCACGTATTGCCGCGTCATAACGCGGCCGAGTCACTGTCAGCCATCTTAGAACAGGGCAGGGAGAGATACCGCTACGTCAACTTGCGGCGTCCTTCCTCTCTGAACGCGACCATTTGCAGAACGGAACAACACCCCCACACACCACATGAGAAGGTAATTACTCATTTCTTTTATTGTTATATATATTGCATGTTTGCCTTATTTTATTCTGTACTTGATGAAGGCCAGACCCTTTAACTGGCCGAAACGCGTCTACCATCATTGTAAGTAAATAAACAAGTGAAACGGATCGCCTTTGCCGCAGGACTTTGTCTTATGCTTTCTGGGACCAGAGGCGTCTATCCACGGACGCCTCTGTGAAGTAAGTCTATCATTACATTTAACTTTCACAGTTAATTGGTACCCTCTTCTTGAGCGCTGAGAGTTTTCTTTCTCTTTTTTTACTGCATTCTTTCCCCCTTCAATCAATTGTTTGGGGGTCATCTCAAGCCGCTCTGCAGCCTCCATCTACCTGCATGAACTGGGTACACACCATCTTGACTCCAGGATTCATCTTTCCAGTCACAACTCATCAATTATGGTCATCTGAATAGTGAGCGCTCCCTCTTCATAGCACGTGTACATGTGATACTTTTGCCTGAGAATCGGACAAGAATAGGACTTGCTGCAATTTATTTTTACTTGGACTTTCTGTCCGAAGTAAAAATAAGCCCATATGTATACACTCATCCAAATGAATGGGTGCTATTGTGCTATTTTTGTCCAATTTTTTTGTCTGGAACAGGGAACAAGTATATGAGGCTAGAGCTGGTTTACACTGCCTGCCAATGACAAATTTGCATTCACATTTCTATTTTTAAAAAAACCCAAAACATCAGCCTGTGCTGGCAGCGCCAAAATCTGGGCATGTTGAAAAGGTGAATTGATTTATTTATATCTATGAATAGATGAAAGAATTAACTAAACTTGCAATCTAGTGGTCTGATCTTTAGTCATACTCTAGATGGAAAATTACATATCTAGTAAGGACACTCTACTTGTAAATTATGATCCTCCTTCTTTCAGTTTTTTATGTTCACTGCTACATGGTAATATCCTTAAATCACACTTACAATCACTTATTTTAATATTATTAAATCTGCCATCTTTGTTTAGCTTTTAGGAAGAATTCCAGCAAAATGTCTTCTGTACCCAAGGTGAAAATGATCCTCTTCTCAACATGTTTTTTTTTTCTGAGGATTTAATAATAATAAGTGTCACTGTGTGATAAATCGAGTAGGGGCTGACAAATTAACAGGACCCACAACAAAAGGAGGAATCTATTAAACTGTAGTGAATGTGTAATGCACGGAGGAAAGGAACTCTGTGCAGCTGAACAAACAACAACTTGCCAAGAATATTTTCTTTAGAGGCCTTCTGCAGATGGCTGCAGAAGTATATCAAGCCAACAAAATGGCCAAAATGAAGTCTTTCATTTTGTAGCCAAATCAAGTAGATCCAAAGATCTGGCAAACCTTCTATTGGGCATGCACATCTGCTTGGGTGCCAAACCCTACAATCCACCCTGATTTGCCTGCTATACCAGCCCATAACACCCTACAGCTAGGTAACTGTTCTACAAGCCAGTGGTACATCTGCCAAAATTAACGCATTAATTTATCATCTCAATCTACACCTTACACAAACCTCAAAACGTGATGGGTTTGATCTGCTGCTTCTTGCAAAGATACTCGCACACAACTTGATTTAATTGTGCCTCTTTTACCCCTTCTTCCCTCTTGCTGAGCAATTAGTCAGTGGTTCCGAACTCTTTGTCTCTTGCTCTCACCTCTGTGTATTTGGAATGGAAGCCATTGATTTCAATGAGAGCCCTGACTGCAGTTACAAGCGCCGGCCACTACACAGAGGTCGTCGCGGAGGCTTTTGCTCTGACCTCTGTGTATTTGCGGTGCTGACAGCATGTACCCACTCAGCTGATCAGTCGGGGTCCTGAGCGATGGACCAAGCCGATCAACTATTCATGACCAATCCTGATGATAGGTTATCAATAGTATTTCACTGGAAAACCCCTTTAAAATAAGTGCAGGAAGCTCTGTCATATTTAATCTCAGAAAGAAATCAGTCTGTAATCTATTCCCAATGTGTGTACACCGCCCAAATGACTGTTATATTTCATATTGCTGAGAAAGACAAAACGCTAGATATTTTTTAGTACTTTATAGTTAGATGATAAATGTGACACATACATTGCAAACAACTAGACATATAAACACATTGTCAAGGATCTTAATACATCTTTACCAAGTGATTCACACTGAAATAAGAAATTGTAAATTTCCTGCATCAAATCATTCAGATTCCCATATTCAGTGAGAATCTAAACAATTATATTGTTCGGTGTAAATACATGCCCTGACTGAACAACAGACAAGAATTTGTTCGCTTCTCGCTCGTCGTTGAACTATGGATCAGCTTGTCTAAACAGGCAGTTGTTCACTTAGGCCGGCTTCACACGAGCCTGACGGGCTCCGCAGCGGAATATTCCGCAGTGAAGCCCGTCACGGCGCCCCCAGAGACCCCATACTTACCAGCGGAAGATAGCGTGAAGACGCTTCCCCGCCCACCGCCGTCGCGTCATGTGACACGCCCACCGCGTCACATGACGCGGCCGGCCGTGTCACGTGACGCGCCGGCCGCGTCATATGACGCGGCGGCGGTAGGCGGGAAAGCGTTTTTTTACGCTATCTTCCGCTGGTTACAGCGGGAGATAGCGTGAACGGACGGCTTCCATTGACTGTGATGGAAGCCGTCTGCGCGTACACCCGCGGCAAATAGAGCATGCTGCGGGTGAGGACGGGAGATTTCACGGTGCGAAATTCCGCGGTGGAATTCCGCATCGTGAGCATTGAGCTATTAGAACCTAATAGCAGGGGGCAACGCAGCGGATTTTTGCCGCGAATTTACGCGGCGTAAATCCGTTCGTGGGAAGGAGGCCTTATGAATGAGTGCCTGTTTACTGTGAATCCTAAGGATAGGTCATCAATAGCTGATTGACCAGGGTCCAGCACTTGGTATTCCGGACGATCGGGCGCACACCGTCACTGCTGGTACACACAGGTGTTGGAGAATAAAGTGGTGCTCTGACCCCTGTGCATAGCGGTGCTTACAGTGGGCACCTGAACAGCTGTTGGGCTGGGATACCAAACAGTGGACCCCAACTGATCAGTTATTGATCACCTATCCTGAGAATAGCGCAGCAATAGTATTTGTGCATGGAAAACGCCTTTAACAGGCTGCATTGATGATTGTTTATGTATGTCACAAGACGATTCAGCCAATTACATTATATCAATGTGAGCTATGTAATTTTCTTCGTCAGCCCGTGTCCTTCCATGTACAGGCTTAGGCAGCCAGTACCCGTGTTGTCACTTAGGAGAGTCCGAATGGCTGCAGTTATCAAAGCATTGAGGCTGGAGTTTTTTTTATTATAAAGAAAAACACATATCAAATAGAACATGAACTTTTATTGTTTTTGTTTTTTTGGGTTAAAAAAAACAAACAAAAATAAAAGACTACCCATCTAAAAACGAGTTAGTTACAATAAACACTTCTTTTTAACAAAAAAATTAAAGGACCGTAAAAGACAGACCATGGCTACCTGCAGGACCCGAAGACATTTCACTTTGGCCTGATGTGTGTGACAGGCCAGGTTGTTGTGTGGGGTAAGTATGGCGAGGGGCAGAATAATAATATTCTTCACAGCCATGTTGATATGCGGGGTCTGGTTCATGACCGAAATAACTTCTCTGTAGTTGAGGTAGAGGAGGAGGTGGGTGTGTTGTAGAAGGGACATACATTGCTTGTGGGGGCTGTAATGAGAGATGTCTTCTCTGAATTCTGGTTTGGTGTATGCCCTCAAAATGATCAGAAGGATCATTTGGAATAGACACAGTTGAAACAGGGTAATGATTGTGGCCTGCATTGCAAAGCAGTGCTCCACCAGTACTACCCTTAGAGTGTCAGTCCCGATTTGGGCAAAGTTATCAGTGCAGTCTACATTTCTCAGATTATCTAGGACTCGCTGATCAACACGTCTGGCCACAAGGCTATCCTCTCTGATTCTTCTTGCTCTGCTTCAAGCACATGTGGTTTGTGTCTCTGGAGCTGTGGTTGTTTGAGAAGATGGGCCCGATTCCTTGGACAACTCTGGTGTGTTTGTCGTGGCTGATGTTGGTTGAGATATACCTTCCTCCATGCCACCACTCCCAACATCACAATCTGCTGGAACATCCTCCTCCAGGTTGTCTCGTGTTCTAAAAGATAGTAAATTTGATGAGTTTTTTTTATTTAAATTGCTTTAATTAATGTTTAAAATATTATTTTTTTAAAGTAGAAAATGGAATAATTGTAAAATTAAACAATGTTTTTTAAACAATATATGTTTTATAAAATAAAAAAGGTGATTTTTTATTTTAAGATATGTCTGTAACCACATTTCACATAGTTATTAGTTTATTATTTTTTTTAGAAAGGTCATTATAAATTTTGGAAACTAAAAGGGTTTTTCAAATTATAATATCAAGCATTGAGCTCTGTTATTCGCTGCAGCCCCTGTTCTGTAAACTGGGTGGGACTGCAGCTGTAAACCGCAGCACTGATACGGAC
This sequence comes from Eleutherodactylus coqui, assembly GCF_035609145.1. NCBI lineage: Eukaryota > Metazoa > Chordata > Amphibia > Anura > Eleutherodactylidae > Eleutherodactylus > Eleutherodactylus coqui. The sequence continues at coordinate 204,243,477 of NC_089837.1, read as the reverse complement.
CACAGCAGGAACAGGAAGAAGTGAGTATATGACTATTTCTTATGTTACTACATAGGGAAGGGGGTTTACAGAGACATGCAACTTGGCCAACACCTGTCAAATTACAGTGCTCTGCTTTTATTTTGATACAGTGGCAACGTTGTTGGACGTCAATGCTGTAGACAATAGACGCCACACAAGACGACATCATTGACGTCCACTAAACCTGCCACAAGGCTTCAACTATTTAAGGCTACATGGGCCATCACATGGCATTCTAGCTCGGAAGATGATCAGTCCAATGCAGGATCGTTAGTTCTTTATTCTTTAAATGTTGCATGAGATAATATCTTAAAATTCCCTGGGGCCCTGGAAATGTTGGTATGCTTTATTTTGAAAATAACCACCAGGCCAGGCTTATTATAAAATTAAAGTTGGAATGATAACAACCAATTTTTACATAAAATGCTAATTTAAAAAACACCCTTTTAGACAAGAATAATTTATTATTTTTTTTTTAAAGGGATATTAAAGCAATACTAGGCAAAAAGGAAAAGAGTAAAAGATAAAGTCTCGTGCGCACGCCATCCTATAGGAAAGTGTGACATTTTCCTGCCACACACCAACATAAGAGGGGGGATACTACTGGATTTCAGTAGCGGTGGAGTATAAAAAATATATCACGTGGCTCCCTGTCACATCCCCTAACAGCACCATAACTTTATCCATGGTGCTGTGGAGATATGACAGGTTCTCTTTAACTCCTTCCCTCCCCATGACGTAAGGGTACTTCATGGGAGCGGGGTACTTCCCGCAAAATGACATACCCTTACGTCATAGGGATAGCGCGAGCCGGCAGCGGCCTCCCGCTGCAACAGTGGGGGTGCATCAGAGACACGCCCCCCCCCCCCACTGTTAACCCAGAGAGCCCGGCTGGTTGTCAGATACTGGTGTCCTGTATCGCCATTGCCTATGATCACTGTAATAAGCGATGAGGCGTTGCAGGAGAGAAGTCCTGCAATGCCTTATCGTAGCGATCATCGGTGGTATGGTGAAAGTCCCTCAGAGGGACACAGATGGTGTAAAAAAAAAGATAAAATAATGTACAAAAATTTAAAATGTAAAAAAACACAATTTTTTATGCTTTTTCTCATATTAGCATAAAAATAAGAAACGCATATTTGGTATCCTCGTGTGTAAATACCCGTACAATAAATCGAGCACACTTTTTATCCTGCATGGCAAAAAGCGTAAAAAAACGCTAAAAAAATGAGGAAAAATCCTAATTTTTAGCATTTTGCCTCCCAAAAAACGCAATAAAAGTGATAAAAAAATGTATGTTCCCCAAAAAGGGACCAATAAAAACTACAGCTCGTGTCGCAAAAAATAACCCCCCACAGAGCTGCGTCCATGAAAAAATAAAAAAGGTATAGGACTTTGAATGCAGCGATTTAGAAAAAAAAAAGATTTCCAAAAAAGGGTTTTTATTACAGAAAAGTGGAAAAACCTAAAAAAAATGTAAGAATTTTGGTATCATTGTAATCGTACTGGCCCACAGAAAAAAATGTATTGTCATTTATGCTGCATAATTAACGCTTTTAAAGAAAAACCAAAAAATATATGGCAGAATTGATGTGTTTTGTCTCCCTATGATCATAAAAAAAAGTAAAAGTTTTACAATATAGTCTATGTACCCAAAAATGGCAACGATAAAAACTACAGTTCGCCACGCAAAAAACAAGCCCTTATACGGCTGCGTCGACGAAAAAACTAAAAAGTTATGGCTTTAGAAAAATGGAGATGAAAAAATACCAAAAATTGTTTGGTCCTCAACGCCAAAATAGGCCATGTCATTAAGGGGTTAAAGGACCATCAATTTTTCTTTCTTTTTTGCTTACTAATTTTATTAAATCCCTTTTGTTGCAAAAAATATTTTTTTAAAAATCCTGTCTCGAGCACCGGACGCAGAAATATTAGTTGCTGCGCAAGATAATATGGCTTTTTGTGTTGAGAACCAGATTCACTGCTTGCTTTTCGGCCATTTTTTCCCGCTACTGATCCCGGTAACTCCGCCATTTCTTATGCATATTTTCCACTTTAAAAAAAAAATGTATAAAAAATTATGAAACACACACAGAGAACAAATGGAAAAATAATTGAGAAATGTGCATTTATAAAAACCTTGTGTGTTAGTAGTTTAATAAAATTGGAGGCCTGCAATGAACAAGACTGGAGGCAAACAGATAATGCAATCCTATACAGACAGCCGCGATTTGACCGCGTGAAAACTTGCGCGGTAAACAAATCATGGCATGTCCTATTTCTGTGCGAATCTCACAGAGGTCTGCACAGAAACTTTACGGCTGACGCGCCGGCTCTGCTCTGCGCATGTGCGGCTGTGCGCCAGCCGGCACATCGCAGTGCAGAGAGAGAAGATGCCGGACAGGTGAGTATAAGGTCCCCTTATACGAGATCTGACTCCGCCGTGTGCGGGCAGCCAAACAAGCATAAAACATGTCCATAAAGACATGACAAATGAAAATGTAATATTTAGTAAACTAAATACTCACACATTTTGGACCTAGAAGTTGCTCATGCTGAATCCCACTGCTCCACAAATAGTAATTCGCCAACTTCTTCCCACACCACGTCCCTTATGCTTCTAACATGGTATTCCTCTTTTCGTGAATCCCAAAAGATGGAGCGGTTGTTGTCAATTAAAACACGTGGCATCGTCTGAAAATCCTTCACACACTCAGAAACTGATCAGCACTTCCTGTTCATTTTTAATGAAGTTACTATAGTAACATGCGTGAAAACACGACACATACAAATCTTATGACATGCTCTTGTGATACGTTTTTTTTCACAACTTCCATAGAAAATCATGGGCAAGAAATCGCAACAAAATAGAGCCCAGGATGTTCTCACAGCATCACCCATTTTCGTGTGTCTCTCAATACAAAAGACACATTCAGATTTGTCCATGGTGTTATACCGGGGTAGTTATTATCATTAGCATCTTAGCATGGGATATTAGATATTTGTTATGCATATATTATATCTGTGTATTAATTGATATCATTGAATTGATTTTGCCATTTGCTTGACTTTATTATATATACTATAGATTAGGGGTTGTATTTCAAGCGACTTTATTGGTAACATTTGCACGGATATATGCAAATTTTACTTTGGATGCACTATCTTATGCTTTACTCATGGGCGTTGCGCTAGCCAAGTCGTGGCTAAATCTTGTGTATTCTCGCCCAGTCACACGGCTGGGTGCAGCATATATATACCACAGCCTGAAATTCGTTGGCCTGGGGAAGTTTAGTGCTGCTAAACGATCTCCCCCTTCCTTTGCCGACTGATCGCAGCAATAGAAGCTAGTCGTGCTAAACTCCCTCCCCTTGATGACAGCTCCCATAGGCTTTTATGGGAGCTGACAGCTGATCGCAGTCAAAAGATAGGGCAAGATCTATCTTTTCAATCCGCGTGTAAAAGCATCCGGAATCGGCAGCGTATGTGCTATCCGGCTGGCCAATTTTATGCACCGGAAAATTGCCAATCTGAAGAAACGCATTGGAATCCAATGCTTCAGATGTCCGTCATTTTCGGGCGATGTTTTATCGTGTACGGGTGAGAAAAGATGGGACCAACCTATCCTTCCCTTATTTTTTGTTTTTCAAACTCCAGCGCTATGGCGCAAAGTTTGAATGCCTGGTAAGGTTAAAAAAAAATCTTGTTCAGGCGCAACTACACTCCGTACCTGGAGGCGTAGTTGCACCTACAGCCATCTGATACCACTTTGAGAGTGAGAGGAAGAGAGAAGAAAAGATATGTTGCTGTAATTGTTCGGTTGTTAACCTTCCCAACAATGTAATATGTGAAGAATGTAAAAAGGGATTCTCATCCCCTTATATTGGCTCAAGCAGTGCAGAGTGTGTGCTAGAGATGGCACTTGTCACGGTGGCTCTACCAAATTCTTCCGCAGAGGGACGCGCGTAGCCTCAGCCAAGGAAAGGCTATGCCTCTTTCAGGCAACACTGGGGCGTCCATACACAGTTAAATTAGAAACCTCAATCACTGGGAATGGGCAGTGACTGAAACTTTACTTTTCCACCTTACAACTTCACACACCAGTACAGAAATAACAGTTCAACGAGGTCAGGGAGGAGAACACAGAATGAAACTGGGCCTACAGTCCTAGTTATCTGTATGACTCAGCTCCTGGACGCACACACTCTGGGACACAGGATGACACCGTGCCTACAGTCCTAGTTATCTGTATGACTCCGCTCCTGGACACACACACCGGAGGAGGACACAACACTCCGCCGACACTCACTTGCAGGTAGATACATGGACACTGCAAGGCGGCTCCTTCTCTCACTCTCACTTAACGTAGGGGTCCTGGACTTGAAACATCAGGGTATCTCTCTTCTGCTTCCATTCTTCACACATGAGGGTTGAAGGTACCCCCTACATACTCTACCGTTGAAGAAATGGAACTCAAAAGACAACACCTTTTAGCTTGCACTCATATTTATATCTTACATATCCACGTGCCATGACAATTGGTTACAATTTCCATACATATCCCAGACATTCATAGACATTAACCTTCTACATGCTGCAGCTGTGCAATACACATAGCTAAAGACAAGACAATCTGCACAGCGCATCCACACTGAAGACATGACATGTATGACAGAGGGAGGGGCCAGATATATAGACTCCGGGCCACTACAATAGGATCCTTAAGAAATCAAAAGAGAACTTACTTGAGTTCCCTCCACATCATAAGTCTGGGACCTAGGGTGGTTTCAAACAGCGCATAATAGCAGTGGGATTTCCACGGCGGAAAACCCACAGCAAATGCTAAATGGCGAGGATTGGCCGTGGTATTTGTAGCAGATCTGCTGTGGAATTTAACCCTTGCATTTCAAGGGTTAAAATCCACAGCATAAATAGGCACACTGAGGATTTGGGCCTCATGTCAACAGGCACGCATGGATTCTGAGTGTGGAATCCCGCAGCGGATTCCTGCCTCGCCTGCAGACATGAGACAAAAAATACATTTACTCACCTGTCCGGACGCGGCACGGTTCTCCTCCGTCGCGGACGGATCTTCTTTTTTTCTGCACAATGGATGCGCTCGGCGTGCCGCGCACATGTGCCATGCCTTCTTCCTTTATTTAAATCCCCTTCTTTCCCGCGGATCTGCGGCATGTCCTCAGTGTCAGCTGCGGGCGTGCGGCGGACCAGACGACTTCCATTGACTTTAATGGAAGTCATCGCTGCGGGATCTGCAGAAAAATGAAGCATGCTGCGGTTTTTTTCCCAGCATGTGGAGCACACGCTGGGAAAAAAATGACATCCGCAGGTATTTACATACCTGCGGATGCCCAATGATAGTCTATGGACATATTGAACTGTGGATCATCTGTGTGGGTGACCCACTTGGATTCTGCAATTCAATTATCCCATGGACATGAGGCCTTAGAATCCGCAACATTTTTCAAAAACACTGCGAATTCATTGTGGAAGTTTTCCGCTCCATGTGAAGCAGATTTTTTAAATCTCCACATGGCTTGTACCATAAATGCTGCAGAATTTAAGCAGCAAAATCCGCTACAGAAATTCTGCACCATTTAAACTGTGTATGAAGCTGCTATTACAGGTTGATTGCACCAGTTAGAACCTGCACCAAATTCTGCATTAAAAACTATGTCAAAGTCCACACCATTGATGTGGACTTTGACCCAAATTTTGGCTTGGATCTGCAAACTTCACTCCTTCAATTACAATGCTGAAATCTGCTGTGGATCCATGGTAGATCTGCAACAAAATCCACAGTGCAAAATATAGTGCGGATCTGCACTATAATTCACCAGCAAGCTTCTTCCTGCAGAGCCCTTTTGTTCCAATAATGGGAAGTCGCTGCAGTGGTGATTGATCTGAAATTAATTTTATGCCTCTGACCAAGATCAGAAGTGTGATGCACTAATATGAAGAATTAATAGATTTCATTTGTGTAATTGTACAGCAAAATGACTGTCTCCTACTGCTATCATGAAACACTTCAGAGTCACCGCTTTGGTATCTTTTGTTTTATTTGGAGTACAGTATACTAAAAAAAAACAAAAAACTGAAGACGAACAGAACCCTTGCAAGGGCTTCAATAGATGAACGTATGTGCAAATATGCTTGCTGGAACGCAGCATATTTCTGCATGAACAAGGGTTGTCCTTGCTTTTTTTAACCTGCCATAGACTTCTATGGCAGCTTTCTACATAACACGCAGAGAGATAGGGCAGGTCTTATCTTTTCTTGCGCATGGGAAAAAACTCTCATGAGAATGAACCTATTGAAATCAATGCCTTTGCTTCCTCATGTTTTGCGGGCGTGAGTTTCACACGTGCAAAAATGTGCACAAACACATTTGTCTGTTCAAGCCCTCAGAAAGTAATTATTTTACAATGATTTTAAAGCTATTGAGCTCTATTCTCCAATACTACTTTATCTCTAGCCACACTTGGATTTTTAGGTTTAGAATGCAGTTGGGATTTAAGTATTTCCTAATTACAAATGGCATTGAAAATAAAGAGAAGCTGTATTTGTTTGCGATTGTGGCATTTAAATACTGTATGGTTTCAAAGAGTAGTGTATCGTGCATAAAGCTACAGAGGCTCCACTCTCCTGGTTGTAAATGGCTTCATTTATCAGTCTCACAGTAAAGTAATTCACAGCACACAAAGCTACATCTGGTAAGTAACGTGCATCTGCATCTGTGTGGCAGGAGACAATAAAGTTCCATTTACTCTTTAGTAATGAGTATTTTAGAAAGAATGAGACTGGCATTCAGATTATCTACATACATAGCTTTTATTAGTGTGTTTAGTTATCTGATGTACAGCAAAAATAGCTAAAGTATTAAAGGGGTTATCCAGGCAAGTAGTGTTACACAAAAGTTTGCAGCAGTAAAATCACAAACTACATACTCACCCTTCCGCGTTCCCTTGCTACTGCAATCTGCCTGGTCCTAGCTGAACTTCACTTCCAGGAGTGATGACGACCTGACACTGGGTCACATGAGCGCTGTAGCTATTCAGCAGCTGAATTGTCACATGACCCTTTTGTCGGGGACGTCATTGCCAGCACCTGGTTGTGAAGACCAGAACAGACCAGAGAGCCAGCAGGTGAGCGCAGAAGGGCGACTATGTAGTCTGCAGTTTTACTGCTGTAAACTGAGCAAGGTTTTAAGAAACACTATGCCCTTGGATAACCCCTTTAAGGCCAAATTCACATGGCTATATGCATGTTGAGGCGACTTGCATTAGATAGCACACAGACACCTGTCTGTGTACTGTCCCATCTCCATGGACCCTGCACATTGCATGTTGTATTCTCGTTAGAGATGAGTGAACGTGCTCGTTTAGAGCAATTACTCGATTGAGCATCGCTTTTTTCAAGTAACTACCTAATCGGGCAAAAAGATTCGGGGGGCACCGGGGGTGAGCAGGGGGTTGCGGTGGGGAGTGGGGGGGGGAAAGAGTGAGAGACCTCCCCCTGCTACCCCCTGCTCCACCCTCTTTTCGCCCGAGTAGGCAGTTACTCGAAAAAAGCAATGCTTGATCGAGTAATTGTCCTAAACGAGCACGTTCGCTCATCTCTAATTCTCGTCCATGAATATAGGTGAGAAAAGGACATGTAGCATTTTTTTTTCACCATTGGTCCATGTAAACAATTGTTCGTCCACACCGCCTCATAGCATATTATAGGGCCGTGTGCATATCAATTCTGCCATTGTTTTTTTTTTTCTTTTATAGCGTTAATTATGCAGCTTAAACAACATGCTAAACTTTTTTCTGCAGGTTGGTACGATTACGGCAATACCAAAATTATATATATCTTTTAAACAAAAAAAAACTCCTTTTTTTTAGAAATGTATATAGATTGTTTTGCATCGCTGCGCTCAAAGTTTTTATTTTTCCATTGACACAGCTAGTTTTTTATGTGAAAAGCTGTAATTTTTATTGATACAATTTTGGGGTACATATGGCTTTTGTGATCACTTTTATTATTCTTTGGGAGACGAGATGAACAAACAAAGCATTTTAACTCCATTTTTGTCTTTTTTTTTTCTTTAACAGTGTTTGCTGAGCATGAGAAAACGCTTGTTAAATCTATTGTACAGGTAATTCCGAATGCGACGATACTAATCATGTTTGTTTTGTTTTTAAAAACCACCAGAGGAAGTGTGCAAGAATGTTTTTTTTAATTACTTTTTCTTTTTTTTTCATTTTTCGTGTCCCTGTATGGGACTTGAACCTGTGGACCTATGATCACTATGATAAAGATCACATTTAAAGATCCCTGCACGTTGTGTTATACTCTCGTTCTTACCATCTATCACTTTTCAGGTGGCAGCTCTGAAAATCGAGGTAGCTGTTAGTGTCACTCTCTGATCCTATTTCTAAATCTAGAAATACTATATTCTCTTTATTAATCGTACCCGTGAACTTTAGATTATATTCATTGCTATTAAGGTATTCAATGTAGGACGACAGATCTTGCTCATTTCCATTCCATATAATTAAAATGTTGTCTATATACCTTGCGGTGATGAAAGTTACAGTAAGTTGGCTATATAAGTAGTATGTTTTAAAGGAGATGTCTCATGAAAGCAAGTGGGTCTATACACTTCTGTATGGCCATATTAATGCACTTTGTAATATACATCGTGCATTAATTATGAGCCATACAGAAGTTATTTCACTTACCTGCTCCGTTGCTGGCGTCCCCATCTCCATGGATCCGTCTAAAATCGCCTCTTCTGGCGATTTTAGACGCGCTTGCGCAGTCCGGTCTTCTTCTTTTCTCAATGGGGCCGCTCGTGCAGGAGAGCGCTTCCGTGTAGCTCCGCCCCGTCACGTGCCGATTCCAGCCAATCAGGAGGCTGGAATCGGCAATGGACTGCACAGAAGCCCTGCGGTCCACCGAGGGTGAAGATCCCGGCGGCCATCTTCACAAGGTAAGTATGAAGACGCCGGACCGCGGGGATTCGGGTAAGTACTATATGGTTTTTTTTTTAAACGTCTGCATCGGGTTTGTCTCGCGCCGAACGGGGGGGCTATTTAAAAAAAAAAAAAAACCCGTTTCGGCGTGAGACATCTCCTTTAACTCTGTATGTATTGCTTGAAAAAGTCGCCTAAGTGCGACGAAACGCGTTGCAATAAACCGAAGTTTATCTATTATTTCGGCTGAAGTCTGGCACATTTGTCTTCTGCTGAGCGCTGGATTAGCTTTTGTATTTTTCCCTGGATCTTCACAGACGAAATTATGCCATGTGTGTAATCACTATTACAAACAAAGAAAACTCTGTAACATAATGCTTGTTAATGCAAATTCTTCTTCGGTCCCGAGACTTGCTTAATCAACAAGCTTGTGTCTATTTTTTTACGGAATTTGATTTGTCATGTCTAAACAGAAATAAAATATTAGGGTACGTTTACACGCAGCGGAAATGCTGCAGATTTTCCATCACTATTGGAGCGGATTTTGACTCAAAATCAGCTGTGGATCTGCAGCTTTTGGCCTGCAGCTCTTCTCAGCTTGTAGTCAGCAGCCCTCACATTGCTCATCCAACCACTGCTACTAAGCCGCAGTTGTCAGCCAGGTGGTGTGGAAGTGGGTGCATCACCTATCATTTAGCGATGACATGTATATACGCAGCCCATACATAATGCAATTATGAGCGTGTGTATATACGCGACAATAGAGAACAATTGGCTCTATCGTGTATATTTTTCTATTTTTCCCTTGCAGATTACGCAATTCCGACATGCTAATGTGAGCAGAACTACTTAAGGCACTTTAACCGATTGGCTGCGTACAGAGCACGCATAATACGTAATTCTAATACAGTCGTGTAAGCCTGGCCTTAGTCATACAGACTCAAGTTTGCCAAGTCCAAAACCGAATTAAACTATTGAAATAATATCCACCTGTGTGAAGCTGGCGTCAACCCACTTAAACCAGTACCGCGACTGTAGCCTACTTTGGGGAGGTAAGGTGGGGAGACGTCCTGTCTTCAATCAACTTCTGGATGCCAGGGTCCTGCTTCGACTCTTCTTACGGGCTCCAAATCTTCCCACTAGCCACTGGACAGCCAATCCAGTGCTGTCATCAAGCCACCTGATTCTTCAGGCAGATGTTCTGGAAAGTGCTTAAGGTTTCCTCCGCTCATCCTAAAATGACCTCTCAGCATTGGTGAGTTACACAAGCACCCTCATAGAGGAAAAAACAACCATATTAACCATTTAACGACCAAATCCCATGTGACTTCTGCTTCTATATGTCGCATTGGCTTTATATTAGCTTTTAACACATGTAACACATTTTCCACATTGGAAATATCCCTGTTTCTAATTTTTTATTAGAGGCACATAGTGGCTTTTAACCAAAATGTCTTTAAGATTTCTATATCTCCGTGCAATCATTAATGGGGCATCAGAGATATGTGAAGCTGTTAAGGATGTAATGTGGATCTGCTGTGTCGCCCAACTAGTAGATGGATTAGACCGGCAGGGCAGACAGCTGACAGCATCCAGGAAACCTGGATGCTCACCACTGGAGGCAGGGCTTGGAATGCAAACGTGACCAGGGGATCTAGCCCTATGCTGGAAGCAGGAGATGGAAAGTCCCGGCCTATCAGCAACAGAGAATTCGCCCTGACAAGGGCGGCCCTGCGCGGGAACCTAGGCGCTGATTAACCCTGTCAGGACTGGTCACCAGGAAGACAGTAAGTTGGATAACACCACGCCGTTTGCAGAACCAAGCAGTGAGCAAGTTCAGGACCAAGCTGGAAGTACTGAGCAAATACAGGACCAGCTGAAACATGTGCATACAGGAGAGGACTCATACACCAACACTGCAGCAGTGGCTGTAAGGTCTGAGGCCTCTATATAGCAGTAAAGAGATGACAAACAATCTGCAGCTGGGTGGAAGAGGCAGAACCAATTTAACCATGGATGTGCTGGAAAAAAGGCAATCATAGATTCAGAGAACGACACCCATACCTGCCAGACTATCAGAAGCCAAGACTGGATCCGTCATAAATATCAGCCATTGATTTCTAAAGGCCATCAGCATATCCTGCTTGGCAATTATAGGTGGAAATAAACCTTATTTTATGATCATCTTCACATTTTGTGGACCGAAAGGTCCACAAAAGGAATATACATGTTTGTATGCATTTGCGGGCACCCGTGTATTGGGCGGCATGATTTGTGTATCTGCCATGTGGGTGACCCACGTGGATTCCGCAAATCAAATCCGCCTATGGACATGAGGCCTAAGGCAAAATTTTCATTTATTTTCAGAGAAGTTCTATAAATAAATATGTATTTTTAATGAAAGAAGGAAAGACGTGCTTTACTGTAAGTTATTTACATATCTTTGTATGACAATTTTAAATATTTTTATCATTGGCACAACTGAAGTGAGTAGTATCTTATGTACTGACAAGAAATGCAAAGGAAAGGAATCAGTCTGGTGTGAACTATACAAGATAGTGCAAAGAAAAACAGAAATGTAACCTGCATGAACCAATCAGGGGACTGCTGGGGATTCTGCAGCGTAGTTACAATAAAAAAAGTAAATATTTGTAGTTCTTATATTACTTGGATGTCATCAAAGACCAAGATAGAGTAAATCACAGTAGAGATTTATGGGATTTCATAGATGGTTAAGGCGAGTATAACGCAGCATTTACCGTTGCATGCGCCGGCGTATCGCCGTGTATGACAGTGATTTTTGACTGGGCATGATAGCGTATCCCACAAAAATAGTTTCTTTTTTTTTTTTATTTCCCGCTCTGTCGCTTAACGATGTTACATATAAACACCACACATACGCAATGTAACGTTTATTACGTAAATTCCGTTGATCAAAGCATTATATATTCGCATTAATAAATTTTTAACAAGCTCGACTTCTGATCGTAACTGTCGGGGCGCTTCAGCGCAAATGTAAAAAACACGCTGAAGCAATGGCAAGCAACAATTGGAATAAACTCTCAGAAAGGCAATAAAATGCCTAAAGGTCGACTTACACTGGACGAGTGTCGGGCAAACGATGCCTGACACTCGTCCCTGAGTCTCCACGCTCCCGTGCTCCTGCACAGGAGCTAGCAGAGCTGGCTGTTTCACGGAGCGGCGTGGTGGGGGTGGGGCGGTGCAGGAGATTTCTCTTCTCTCGCTCCCCCGCCCCTCTCCATTGAGATAACACAGCAGTCGTTCACTACTGAACTTCAGCGCTGATCTTTTATGCTGCATAAACAATGGACGATTAGCTCATTGCTCATCTTTCAGTTTAAACAGCGGGCATTCAGGAGTGAACTGCCGCTGTGTTATCTCAATGGAGAGGGGCGGGGGAGCGAGAGGAGAGAAATCTCCTGCACTGCCTCGCCCCCCTGCTGGCCACTCTGTGAACCAGCCAGCTCTGCTAGCTTCCGTGCAGAAGCACGGGAGAGAGGAAACACAGGGACGAGTGTCGGGCATCATTTGCTCGACATTCGTCCCATGTAAAAGGACTTTAAGTGGGGTGAGTTGTCTTCCTTTCCGAGCGTTGTACACAGGTTAGCTTTCTGCCCCCTCTCTCCCTTTTTTCTGCTGCCATAGAAGTCTATTGGAGCTTTCTGCATAACACGGTGAAAGATAGGTCAAGAGACCTATCTTTTTATGCCTCGTATGATAAAACGAAAATAAGGTTTGGTACCGTAATAGCCAGTGGAGCAAAATGTGATACCACATAATCCCGTAGATATGATTCCTGTAGAAATTTCAAACAACTCAATACAGACATTCCTATACCGAAAACCAATTGATTGACTCACATACCTCAGATGGGACAGTTCCCATCCTAAGCACATCAAAAAGTCCATTGTCTACAGCCAGGCCATCAGATCTAATCCAACCCAACAGACAGAGAGGAACATTTTCACAATCTCAAAAGCACATTTTTAAATCCGGGCTACCATCACACCTCAATTGATGACCAAATCACCAGAGCCACCAGGATACCCAGAAATCAACTGCTCCAAAACACAGAGAAGGAAAGAAACAGTTGTGTGCCTCTAGTAGTGATCTACAATCTGCAACTAGAGGTACTAAGAATGACTGCAAAGAAACTCCATCATACCCTACACAAGGATGACCGTCATAAAACCATATTCCTGTCCCCTCCCCATCTATGTTACAGGCAACTTCCCTCTCCTCTTTGCTCTTATAGAATTCAGTGTCCACAATGATTCATTGCCCTCCTTCATTTCCTGTTCTGCCTTCCTGCCATCTCCAGCAGTGTACAGGAGAGCAGGCAGAGGACAGCAAACTAGAAGGAAGACCCCTAGTGGCCAGCACTTTGGAGTGATTTCTCAGCACATATGCATAATTTTAAGTAAATAAAGTAAACAGTACTTTCACTAGTTTTACACTATAACATTATTAGAATTATGTATTATATCATATACGCACACGCTGTTTGAGGAGTTAGTCACTGTTTAAATGTCTGATTGGCTGCAGCAGCATCTGACTTTTGCCAGGCTGTCTCAGCTAGGAGTTCAAGATTTCCATGTATGTACGAGTAGCATTTCTGGTAAAAGTGCAGAGGTGAGAAAGGATGATGTTACACCTTGGAAAAAGTCATTTACATACTATAACTACAGGTGATGCAGGCAAGGACACCTACAATATGGATGAAACCAGCCTCTTTTTCAAAGTCATTCCAGGTAAGAAAGAAGAGGGGGGGATTTATCATCAGGGAAATTTTTATCACCACTTTTCTGGCTGCTTTTTTTCCCTTCTCCAGTTTAAGGCCTCTTTCACACAAGCGATGCATTGTCACGCAGGTCGCATCTTAGCCAAAATTCGTGGCAACCCTGCACTGCCACGATCTAATTCCAAAAGGAATTAGCTTTTTCTCGTCAATTCACATGGCTGCATCGTGTGAAAAGGATGCTGTATCGGCGGTTGTAAGAATGGCTCTATTTAGCTTAAATAGCTAAATAGAGCCAGCTGTGTTTTTCATTGAGCGCCGGACCCAGATAAACTCCCCCCCTCCCATTTATTTCAGCTCCCTTAGGAATCTATGGGAGCTCCCTGCGATTTTCCCTGGCCTTTTTTTTGACGCTGCAAGGAAAAATCGCAACTGAAAATCACTAGTAATTTAGCGATTTTCAATCTCGATTTTTTTTTCTTGCGCCTAAATTAACCCATGTGAATGAATGCATTGGAATCCAATGCTTTAAATGGTCGCAATTTTCCAGCTATGTTTTCTCGCTGCTAACAACGGCAAGAAAATGCTTGTGTGAAAGAGGCCTAAAAATATGACAAATTTATCAAATGTCACACATTGTGGTTATATTTGTCACATCTTTTAAATAGGTCTATATACGTGGAGTCACTTTGTACACACCTAGCTACAAGAGCCAAATTGCAACAAATTTTGCAACTTTTTAAAAAGTTGCATGCCATAAATGTTTCTAAAAACCTTACAACACTCAAATTTCATCACCTTTTCTAGGCCCTTTGGAAAAGTGGGGTTAGAGGCGGAGCATATGGTCTTTTTGGCGCAAATCAATAGTAAATTTGTCTACAGCATCAGTAATAAATGTGCCCCCGATGATAAATCCCCAAACTGTCTCTGTTCTGTCCTATGAGACTAACTTTGCGGCTTTCTTTGGAATGCGTAGAGGAAGTAACTTCTGGTCCACATATCAGATGCAGGAGGATTCAATCAGTCACAGTGGAAGTTACGTGGCACGACGGGGAAAGCACAGCAGAGTGGCTCTTTCATCAATGAAGGGATGATGTATGCTATATACCCCCAATATGCCGACTGCAGCAGCCTTTTAAGCAGGCAAAATGCACCACAACCTGACAATTGTATCAGCAGCTAAGTTTCCAAACAACTTTAGTGTCCCCTTAACTAAACTCTTGATGGATGAATCAGAGGCGTAACTTGAAGCTCCTGGGCCCCGATGCAAAACTTGTAACAGGGCCCCCAACTATAATGCTTTACTCATAGTACTGTGTTCCCTATATGGAGAAGAGGGGCCTTATGGGCCCCCTAAGGCTCCTGGGCCCAGGTGCAACCGCATCCCCTGCATCTTCTATAGTTACGCCCCTGGGATGAATCCATATCAGGGACTCTGTAGATGCTGAACACTGCACACTAAAGACCCCCCAACTGCATCTTCAGTGCACCATCCAGTGATTTATCAGTTACAACTCAAGCACAACTTGATACAGCTGACAAGGTGGGCTAAATACAAATCATTAAAGGAGTTGGACAGTTTACGTACAAAGGAGACCATGGATAATGCGGCCACATGATCAGATCACATGAGCACTTGATGTGACAAGAATTACAATACCCTTCCTTACCGCACAAATGTCTGATGTCGGGAATCAGAGAACTCAGAAGAAGGAATTTACTAATACTAGCCAAGTACTAAAGGTGATTTACTAGCAATAAAGTACCAGAAGGTGATTAAGGCCGGTTTTACATCTGCATTGGGACCCCCGGACGGAGGTTCCACTGCAGATCCATCTCAAAGCACCAAATTTTCTTCTAGATAAAAGCTGAGTGGGAACCGAACGAATCCCATTATAGTCAATAGGGTCCGTTCGGTGTTGTTCAGCTCCAATCAGAACAGTTCGGCCACAGGGATCCTCCTTTCTTGCTCCCTGAATGGAGCAGGAAAGCGTAACCCTGAGCGCAGGTGGGAAACCACCCTTAGGGCTCATTCATGTGGGTGTCAAAATCGCGCAGAAGATAACCGCACAAATAAATTGCAGCAAAATCGTGCACAAATCACGTGAATGGATGACTTTTCCATGCTGACGTCCTGAGCTGTATTAGCATTGAAACAATGCTGATGAGCAACAGAAAAAAGGCGCTGCTATTCGGGAGTTCGGGGACAAGAGACAAAGATTGCAGCAGCCACCAAGTCACTCCGATCGGCAGGGGGATGGTAGGGAGTCCCTGGCAGTGAGAAGGGGAACCCCGGCCGGGGACTCCCTTCATCCCTGCCAGTGCCTAAACATACGGTACAAGAATGTAATTTACTAATCATTATATAATGTCAGAAGGAGATTTACTAATCATTATAAAGTACCAGAAGATGATTTACTAACCATTATAAAGTACCAGATGGTGATTTACTAACAATTATAAAGCACCAGAAGGTGATTTACTAACCATTATAAAGTGCCAGATGGTGATTTACTAACGATTATAAAGTACCAGATGGTAATTTACTAACCATTGTAAAGTGCCAGAAGGTGATTTACTAACCATTATAAAGTGCCAGAAGGTGATTTACTAACCATTATAAAGTGCCAGAAGGTGATTTACTAACTATCATAAAGTGCCAGAAGGTGATTTACTAACTTTAAGGGCTCTTTCACACGCAGAAAAATAAAGCGCGTAAAAAACATGTGTCCATTAGAACCAATGGTCTCCTATGGGAATGTGCAGATGAAGGAATATGAACGTTCCCATAGGAAACCATTGGTTTTAATAGCCACGTCCTTTTTTAAGCGTGTGATTTTTGTGCATGTAGGTCCCTGTGTGAAAGAGCCCTAAAGTACCAGAAGGTGGTTTACAAACCATTATAAAGTGCCAGGAGGTGATTTACTAACTACAAAGTACCAGAAAGTGATTGACTAACCATTATAAAGTGCCAGGAGGTGATTTACTAACCATTATAAAGTACCAAGTGATTTACTAACCATTATAAAGTGCCAGTAGGTGATTTACAAACCATTATAAAGTGCCCGGAGGTGATTTACTAACCATTATAAAGTACCAAGTGATTTACAAACCATTATAAAGTGCCAGGAGGTGACTTACTAACCATTATAAAGTCCCAGAAAGTGACTTATAAAGTGCCAGAAGGGGACTTACTAACTATATAAGTACCAGAAGGTGACTTACTAACCATTATAAAGCACCAGAAAGTGACGTTATAACCATTATAAAGTACCAGAAAGTGATTTACTAACCATTATAAAGCACCAGAAAGTGATTTACTAACAAGTGCCAGGAGGTGACTTACTAGCCATCACGACTGTGCAGCCCCTCTCCCACCTCTGGCTATACAGATGGAAGCACATTACCTGGCTGATGATGGTGGTGCGGTACTCCTCATACACCCAGCCATCCTGGCACGGCTTGACTGGCAGCTTCTCCAGGCTCCCATTAGTCACAGAGTGCAGGGGGTTCTGACAACTGAGGGGGGCGCTGCTGATATTCCAGTGGATGTCATACAGGTGGCACATGTCGGACCTGTCATGCTGTAGCCTGGGTATAGTGAGATTCTTCTCCTCCTCCAGGCTCCATCCACAGCTCCTACTGAGTTCTGCCACCTCCGGGCTGCGGCACCAAGAGCTCTCCGGGATCTGCCCCAAGAACACAATGGCCACAAAAGAGAAGGCGAACGTTATGCCCGTCATACACAGCAGGAGGAAGACCCTCTTCTGGTAGCGGCCAAACTCCCCAGCCTCCTGCAGAACCTCATCAAAGGTGGGCATAATGCCTTCACTCTGCCAGCTGGCAGCTCTCACAGTCGGGTAGAGTGGCACATACACCAGCTGGAGGCAGTGCTAGCACATGGGGCAGGTAGAAGGGCAGCAGCCTTCCTGGATAAAACTTTGTGCGGTGCAGATAGGAAGGATGCTTCCCCTTCTTGGCTCTTCTCCTCTGCCCCCCAGCTGTAGGGGCAGCTCTGGCATGGAGGGCACTTTGTACAGGAGCAGCTGCGGAGGTCCAGCACCTTATGGCTCTATGCGTGTCTGCTCCATACACAACGCAGCAGCGAGTGTGAGAGCGGAGGGAGGGAGACGGGCTGGGGGCAGCTGCAGCTCCCTGAGGCACCGGGAGGGGGAGCACCTGCACACTCCATAGACAGAGCGCGTCTTCTTGTTTACTGCGGGGCGCAGGTCTGACATTCCTCTCAGCGTGGAGCACACTGCGCTATTCATAGCCGCACCAGCTGGGGGCTGCAGCACTGCTGGCATGGCGCTGGGCAGGGACTCTGCTAGTGCGGAGAGGACTGAGCTGTTTGAGGGAACCTACCTTCATTAGCTCATTACAAATCACTCATTATTAAGTCATTAATCACTTTCATGGTGCCCAGAACCCATGGTGACACAGGGTCCCAAAGCAGGACGTCTGGTCACCTTATCATTAGTGTGGGCCAAAGATGGCGGCACGGGAAGAGTGGCCAGCACGGTTATAGAACAGCAAATGGCGCATGATAGGAAGTATCTGCACTGCAGGTGATGGACTGCATTAAGTGACGCAGGGTCAGGGCTTATTCACGCCACCATATTTGCGTAGGAATTTCCACACGTAAAGAGTCGCATGTATAAAGCGACCAAGCGATGGATTGGATTTCATCAGCATTAATCAGACAAATGGTTTTTTTCTGCCCCAAATATTTACGCGAGAAAAATAGGACCTCCTTTTCGAGCCGTATATTGTATACGAGGCGTGAAGAGATAAGTCCTGACCTATCTGTCCATGTTAGGCAGCAGGCTCCCATAGACTTCTGTCAGCAGGAAAAGAACACTGGGAAACGAAGACAGTTCACCCTAATTAGCCATTTTATTGCCATTCTGAGCATTACTGCCAATCGTTGCTTGCCATCGCTTCAGCGTCTTTTTTTTTACGTGCACGCTGTAGCGCCCCCTGTGAATAGCTTTAAAATTCACCATTTACGATCGGGAGTCGAGCTTGTTAAAAATTCATTCATGCAAATATACCGGTATTTTGCGTACAGCTGGCCATTTATACATATACGCTTGTGTGAAGGAGCGCTCAGGGTGGTTTCACATCTGTGTTGGGGATTCTGCTTTCCTGCTCTGTTCGAGGAGCAGGAAAAGGGAATCCCTGTGGATGAATGGCTCCGTCTGAAGATGGAACCAAACAGTGCCAAATGGACCCAGTTGACAATAATGGGGTCCATCCGCTTTCCGCCCAGCTATCCAGCTTTTGGATGGAAGAAACAGTGCTGCCTGCAGATATAGGGCGCGGTCACACGAGCGTAGGCGTATTTACGTTCGCACGTGCGCAGCGTTTAATCGCCGGAAAGAAAGTTTTTCGGCGATCATGACCAGAGCTAGAAAGCGTATTATCGTTCGTTCCTACTTTGCAAACTATCTTCTCAGCCATCGAATATGCGTTGGCGCGTATTTCGGTCGCATATGTTCCGGTTTTTTTTCGGGTTGCCGTTTTTACGTGCCGTAAAATCGCCCGTGCGAACGAATACATTGGAAACCAACGCCTCAGATGGTCACGTTTATACGATTGGGCGCAAAAACGCTCCGTTTATGCGCTCGTGTGAACGCACCCTTAGACTGATGAGAAATAATATATCAATAAGGATGCTTACACACAGAAACTCGACCCAATATTGCGCTCGCCAATGTACGTTTTTATCCTGATGTGAGGCATTTTTATGGTAAAAACACCTCCCATCACTTCTGTAAAGTAGCAATCCTCCAGCGCGCCTTTCAGGCGTTGTAGAGGATCGGCGTGTGTTTTAAAGGTGAAACCTTGCATCACACTTGCGTGCACATCACCAGGTGTGCACATCACCAGGCGTATAACAATGTGCTTTACTGTACCATTGAAAACAATGGGTAATGCGTTCCGAGGAATGCAAAAAGATAGGACATGCCACACTCATGTATATGCCCCCATTCAAAAGAAGTGTTCATATCCGCGCGGGTTTTGTGAATCAATTTCGCAGAAGATTCTCGGCTGAGTGAAAGCGGCCTAAAGCATGTAACATATCTGGTGACATGCTCGGCCGACCAGAGCATGCTGGATGCCCATAATGCTTTGAAATGTAACTCCTCTTTATTGATTACTAGCTGATTACCCGGCATTGCCCGTGTATTTTATTTTTAGACACAAAAAGAATTTAAATATGTGTTTGTATGTGTATATATATGTGTGTACTGATTTAATATATTAGTATATGAGGAGGAGATCGTCTGTGTAATATATTAGTATATGAGGAGGAAGAGGTCATCTGTGTAATATCTTACTGCATGAGGAGGAGGTCGTCTGTGTAATATATTAGTATATGAGAAGGAGGTTGTCTGTGTAATATATTAGTATATGAGGAGGAGGTCGTCTGTGTAATATATTAATATATGAGGAGGAAGAGGTCATCTGTGTAATATCTTACTGCATGAGGAGGAGGTTGTCTGTGTAATATATTAGTATATGAGGAGGAGCTCATCTGTGTAATATATTGGTATATGAGGAGGAGGTCATCTGTGTAATATATTGGTATATGAGGAGGAGGTCGTCTGTGTAATATCTTACTGCATGAGGAGGAGGTTGTCTGTTTAAGATATTATTATCTGAGGAACAAGAGGTCTGTGTCATTCTGGCGTAATTAAAACTCAAAAACTCACCAACTTCCCCTGTAATTTTTGTTGCCAATAGTAACCAATCACAGCTCAGCTTTCACTTGTTATACTCCTGAGGTAAAATGAAAGCTGTGCTGTTATTGGTTGCTATGGGCAACACAGATTTCCTTTTGGACAGCTTTCATAAGAGTGTGTGCTGGGCTCATTTCTGTGTGGTACATAGTGGTTTAGTGCTGGTGGGTAGCTGTGTGGTAGTTGGAGCAGAGGAGGAGGTTCTCTGTGTAAGATATTATTATCTGAGGAGCAGGAGGTCTGTGTAATATATTAGTATTTGAGGAGGAGGAGGTTGTCTGTGTAATAGATTAGTGTATGATGAGAAGGAGATTCCAGCTGTTGGGTTTGTATGTGATATACATAGCTTTTCGAATTGGGATAGTGGAACTAGTTGATTTGATATGGGGTAGTAACAAATTTGCAGGTATTGATACCACGCCCCAGTCAGCGGAAACCCCCCCCCCCCCCTTCCCTCCTTACAGCTTCCACAACGTGTGTATGCCAGAATTGGATATGGAATCCCTCACACGTGGCAAGGGAGTTTCCGACCTAGCCAGCAATGAAGATCTATCAGAAAAGGTTGGGAAATCAGGCCTGCCCACAAGGGAGTTGAGCGGGCCCAGCCCTCAAAATCAATCAATCAGGCTGAGATGTATTGCAAAATCATCCCATATGTCAAGAAGCTGACCCAAGAAAGCTGAAACCTCGTCGGCTAACTCCTCGAGGTAACCAAAAGATGCCCTGGGCCCTAAAGGAGGCCAAATTTTGTTCTATTTCCACCCACAGTTTGGAAAAGCGATTATGAAAAATATATATATATATATAAAGACGAAAGCCCTCACTGACTCACTCACTCACTGACTCGCTAAAAGTTCTCCAACTTCCCAATGTCGTAGAAACATGAAATTTGGCACACGCATAGATTATCTCCCAAATAGGAAAAGTAATTGGGTCCCAACTCGATTATTCAATTCTAGCGCAAAAGAATTGGCGTCGAATTTTTACGTACGTAATCTAAATCTGTCACTTTCCAATGTCATAGAAACTTAAAATTTGGCCCGAGCATTGATTATGTCATAAATGGGAAAAGTTAATGGGTCCCAACACGATTATTCAATTCTATGTGCAAAAGAATTAGCGTCCAAATTTTACGTACGGAATCTAATTCTCTCACTTCCCGGTGTTATGGAAACTCGAAATTTGGCAGGAGCATTGATTATGTCATAAATAGGAAAAGTTAATGGGTCCCAACTCGATTATGATTATCAATTCTATGCGCAAAAGAATAAGCGTCCAAATTTTACGTACGGAATCTAATTATCTCACTTCCCGGTGTCATAGAAACGTGAAATTTGGCACGAGCATTGACTATGTCATAAATAGGAAACGCTAATGGGTCCCAACTCCATTATTCAATTCTATGCGCAAAAGAATTAGTGTCCAAATTTTATGTACGTAATCTAATTCTCTCACTTCCTGATGTCATTTTATATAAAGTAAACGTCACCTCCACGTCACCTCCACGTGGTGTTTCCTGGGTAACGCAGAGAATTATGCAAAATGGTGAACATATGTTTTTCCGGTATCTCTAAAGTAAGCACGACTTCATAAGATTTTCCGTGTGAACACCAGATAAACACCAGTACCAAATAACTCGGGCGAAGCCGGGTATATCAGCTAGTATCTAATATGCATATGTATTTGCAAATAGATGCTTTGTGTTATAGAGCAAAATTTGGTGCTACTCCCTTTTCTTTGTGGCAAGTTAATATGCTGCACTTCAGACATGACCTAGAAACTCCCCAGACAAAGCTTAGCGAAAGCCTACACAGGCAGGAAATCCCTAGATATCTGACAGCCGTCTTTAACAAGACAATGAACCTCCGCAAATTGGTGTGTACAAATTACATGCAGCACCACAACAGCTGGGGGAAAAAAAATGCAACTCCATCATGAATAAAAAAAACAAATTCACAATCTCTGCAAATCAATTTGTAAACTCAAAAAATAACAAGAGTTAAATTCATTTACTGAGGGCGGCTTTAGACAAGTGTGTATGTGTACGCGCAAAATCTGCATGCACAATGCGCAGAGAATAGAGCTCATTGTATTCAATGGGTTCTTTCTCACTTTAAATCTTGCGCGTGCAAAAAAAAAGCAGCATGCTCTATTTGGTGCGCATTTACACACCCAAAGCACCATAGGAGTCTATGGGGTGTGCGCTAATGCACACCCGATCCTCGCAAATTGTGCAATGGACTAGGCATATCCCCATAGCGCAGTGAGGGTGGCGTGGGGCTGCAGGGTAGCCCCGAAGGATATCCCCATAGTGCAGAGGAAGGGGTGGGGCTAAAGAGAGGGCGGGGCTAGAGGTCTCCTCCTTGGGATTTCCCCATTGCAAGTTGAGAGTGAGCGGGATTAAAGAGTGGATCCCTCCAGCCCCGCCCCCTGCCCTTGGAGGAAGCCCTTTAACCCCACCCCTCTCTCTCCCTGCTGGGGAAATTCAGTAGGGAACCCAATGCTGGGCATTTAACAGTGGCAGCCCATAAGCACATTTTAAATGTCCCGCTGTAAACTTCTGTTAGTCCCCTCAGGGATTAAGGGAACCGCCGGGGAGATGAACAGAACCCTAAGGGTTTCCCCTCATCCCCGCAGGGACTAACATTGGATTCCAATGCATCAGATCACATGGTCGTATTTGTGAGACGTAAAAACGCCCAGCCAAGCCAATATAGCGCCGGGCATTTTTACTTTGGACCCAAAACATAGTCCTGGAACTATGTTTTGGGCCAAAATACGTTGGCCACTGCGTGGGCTTCTATGGGAGCCCATAGCAGTGGCCGTAGAGGTTCTCCTCCTGCTGAAAATAACTGCTTAGACAGACTGACGTAATCTCTCCCTATGGTGTGGTGCATTCAATAAAAATCAACTATAAAAATATGTAAATAAACATTGAAATATCATTGAGAATAAACACACAAAAATGCATGCATACATAGAAAAATAGAAATACAACTGAAGAAAAATTAAATGAACTAATTATTGTGTATCCAAGTCAATATAAGCAATATGCATAAAATCCCACTCATTCACCAGGACAAAGATCATCCTGAATATTAAAACTGTAACATGAGATCAGTTCTTATGTGCAAACTGGTAAGCACAGATGTTTTTAGTTAAAGAATCAGTAGGCTTCCCTTTTTAACAAGAGTTTTAACATTGATTCTTATTATCACCTCTAATTTTCTCTAGCGCCAGCACTTTAAGGTCAGTTTCACATCTGCAGGGCTTTTTCTTCTGTCCTAAAGCTGGTCAGCTGGGTGGAAAGCTGGAGGACCCCATTATAGTCAATGGGATCTGCCCGTAGCTGTTCAGTTCCGTCCACAGAAAGAACCGTTTGACCATGGATATTCCGCTTTCTTGTTCCCCGAACGGAGCAGGAAGCCGGAATCTCCAAGACAGATGTGAAACCACCCTAACAGACTTGTGATAGAAGACGAAATGCTTGGAAGCATCAGAGAAATGTCGTCCAGAAGAAGAAATATTGTCATTAAATTGTTTCAGAAAACGTGTTTTAAGCCTCCTAAAGGGAAAAACTGACATTTCTCCAAGATATATATGTCAGAATTACAATTAATGTAATCATGGATAGAAAAAACTTGTGAAATTCTGTTGGTTTAGCAAAGGAACATCTGGCTCAAAACCGGACCTCCGATAGGAAGATTCAGCATTTCCCCAAGGTCCCCACCAGTCCACTATCAGGACTGGAGGTGACAGAACATCCATTTGTTATCCGTCATCAGCTGCTGTTATATGCCTGTCGCACATTCTTGATAGGTTACACATTTTTAGCTTGTTCTACATATTTACTTTCAACACTCCTGATGATCTCTTAGAAGATAAACGCGTTGAGTTAGAGGTACTTGTGGTTATTCTTACAGACCAGCTGTTAGTTTATTTATCTGCTGTCTGGGGTTTGTAAGTTCCTTTTGGTGATAGTTTCAGTACATGCGGTCCATTCCAGGAGCTGTGAGTGGATGTGAGTCATTATGAACATCCCCCTTGAGCTGGTTGGTTTGCATGCTCTTATACATATATATCTTTTTCTAACATCAAGTTTATTGCATCCTCGATGGGTTGCCTGACTTCACTGTTATGGCAAACCCTTGTAGTGCAGTGAAATTAGTGGCTTGTTCCCTAGGGGCTTCTGCAGATGGGCGATTTATTACATATTTTTGCGCGTGCAAAACGCAGAGAATTGAACCCAACGGTTCCCTCGCACCTTGGCTTTTTGTGCTCTGTTTTCGAATGCATAAAAATATATGCGACATGCTCTATTTTTGTGCGTATTTGCGCACCAACAGTACTATAGGGGTCTATACGCACTGAACTGCACGATTTTGTGGTGTTAATTGATAACACCGGGAACTAATTAGGCTGCGCAGCCAGTTCAATCACTGTGCGAATGTGTCCCGCACTGATGTGCATGGGCCGGGCAGCATAAAATAGTACAGTAGAATGTGCAGATACATGCACAATAGCGCTACCTTCACAGCACTATTATGTCATGCTATCTGCGTGTTAATATCAAACACCTAGTGGGTTTATTTATACCTTATAATAATACTAGGGAAGTGGCTAGGGGTTGCTTTTTTCCTTTGGGGATCTGTGTTTAATCCAAATCTAGGAGCAGTTTTTTTTATCCTGCTAGTATGTTTAGTCTCTTTATTGGAGGTCAGAGTGTGCTTGAATGCATTTTTACATTTTTTTTTATGTGTCAAATGCCTTCCTCTCTCCTCCCCTCTGGCTGTTTGCAATGTGAGGTGGAGGGATGGAGGCAGGGCTAAGCAAACATTGGAAACAGCCGAAGGGCAAGAGACAGGAGGTGAGCCGGCGAGTGGAAAGGAAGAGGGCGACAGCTAAGCTGTCTCCCAAAACCCAATGGCATTGCGGCCTCGGTGTATATGCGCCGGGGCTGTGCTTCAGAACCGGCGCACAATCTTTAGATTTGTGCACCTGTTCACACGTTTTTTACGGCACCGACGGGCACACGTAAAAACATCTGCAGCCGTGTGAAAGAGGCCTAATGCTGTGATTGAGCTTGTTAATCCTCATTAAAATGTTATTTTATGTTTATAGCCAACAATAAAAATACCTGTCAGTTCTAACCTATGATTGGTTCCCTGTATGAATACATATATATGTTACCAATAAATAAATACTAGTTTCCCAAGAGGTTAGCAATGGATCATACTTCATCACTGTATAATCATGAAACACATAAATCATCTTCGTGTAGAATTCGTAATTTATGAGTTCAGTCACATGTTTGATCTGTAAACTGTTTTAATATAGATTTTCTTAGCAGTTTTGTGCACTTGGCTCTACGTCAGCAGTCCGGAACCCTTTGCAACTTGCAACCACTTTTGAATATGATATCTGGCGTTGAGCCACATTAAATATTAAAAGTAAACAAGTCTACTAAACATCACTGATTATTTTTAATAATCGTATTAATTACTAGTGATATGGCCTTAATATATTAACCATCTAGTAAAGCTCTGACTTCCCTCGCTCGATGAGTATCTGCAGCTGCCAACAGTTGGAGTTCCACTTGTAGGGGGCCCAAGAGCCACATAGGCCTCTACAGGCACTTCTTGGGTTATGCCATAAGTGCATTCATTGGTATAATCTAAGGTTATTACAGTATTTCGTCCTCTTAGCTTTGTACACACATTGTAATTAGATAATTGATGAGACTGTGATTTAAAACTAGAGATGAGCGAGCGTACTCGTCCGAGCTTGATACTCGTTCAAGTATTAGGGTGTTCGAGATGCTCGTTACTCGAGACGAGCACCACGCGGTGCTCAACTCCATTACATTTCCTTCCCTTAGAAATTAGTGCGCTTTTCTGGCCAATAGAAGCGCAGGGAAGGCATTACAACTTCCTTCTGTGATGTTCCAGCCCTATCCCACCCCCCTGCAGTGAGTGGCTTGGGAGATCAGATGACACCCGAATATTTAAATCTGCCCCGCCCGGGGCTCGCCACAGTTGCATGGTGACAGAGATCAGGGAAAGTGCTGTCTTGCTGTAGCTGCTATAGGGAGAGTGTTAGGTGTTATATTCGTCTTCAAGAACCCCAATGGTCCTTCTTAGTGCCACATCTGACCGTGTGCAGTACTGTTGAGGCTGCTTTTAGCAGTGTTGCACTTTTTTTTTT
Source organism: Eleutherodactylus coqui (assembly GCF_035609145.1). NCBI lineage: Eukaryota > Metazoa > Chordata > Amphibia > Anura > Eleutherodactylidae > Eleutherodactylus > Eleutherodactylus coqui. The sequence goes on along the minus strand of NC_089837.1, from coordinate 204,216,766 downwards.
TTTGTATATCGGGTGTGCAGACCATAGCGTCCTCAGTCTGCAGTCATTTTACTCAGTATAGGGGCAGTACTGGTGAGGCAGGAACAGCGGAACAGGGAAAGAGGTATACTGGCTATATAGACAGTGGGCTTTTTGAAAAGAATTGGGGAAAAATACTATATTTGGGCTGCCTGTGACTGTCTTCAGTTTACTGCGTGTCTGCTGGGGGTAGTAGTTGCTAATTAATACCCAGCTAAGCGTTACAGCAGGCTTGCGTATAATTATTTCCTGGCTCTGCTGCGCCTGTTACATGACCGCCGTCATCCCGCCACAGGGAAACAGTACACATTATATCTGCTGCATGCGGTGTTTCTGGTTTTTCACCTCACCATTTTAAAAAATTGAGGCAAAATACTTAAGGCCTACCACTGGGCTTTGTCCACTTCACTGGTTCTGCGCCGTGAATTGCAGCAGCTCAGTCATACGCACCTGGGTCTCACTACAGGCTTGCGCATAATTGTTTCCTGGCTCTGCTGCGCCCGTTACATGACCGCCGTCATCCCGCTAGAGGGAAGCAGTACAGATAATATACGCTGCATACGGTGTCTGCTGGGGGTAGTAGTTGCTAATTAATACCCAGCTAAGCGTTACAGCAGGCTTCCGCATAATTATTTCCTGGCTCTGCTGCGCCCGTTACATGACCGCCGTCATCCCGCCACAGGGAAACAGTACACATTATATCCGCTGCATGCGGTGTCTCTGGTTTTTTACCTCACCATTTAAAAAAATTGAGGCAAAATACTTAAGGCCTACCACTGTCATACGCACCTAGTTCTCACTACAGGCTTGCGCATAATTGTTTCCCGACTCTGCTGTGTGTTCCGTAAGCGAAGTCAGCCTCCAACCACAGGCCAATAATCGGCACATTTAATTACAGCGTTCTGTTTCTGCTCTACTCGTAATACACCATGTTGAGGGGTAGGGGTGGGCCTAGAGGACGTGGACGCGGGCGAGGACGCGGAGGCCCAAATGAGGGTGTGGGCACAGGCCGAGCTCCTGGTTCAGGTGTATCGCAGCCGACTGCTGCGGGATTAGGAGAGAGGCAAGTTTCTGGGGTCCCCAGATTCATCTCACAATTAATGGGTCCACGCGGTAGACCTTTATTAGAAACTGAGCGGTGTGAGCAGGTCCAGTCGTGGATGGCAGAAAGTGCATCCAGCAATCTATCGACCACCCAGTCTTCTACGCCGTCCACAGCTGCAACTCTGAATCCTCTGGCTACTGCTCCTCCTTCCTCCCAGCCTCCTCACTCCATGAAAATGACACATTCTGAGGAGCAGGCAGACTCCCAGGAACTGTTCTCGGGCCCCTGCCCAGATTGGGCAGCAATCGTTCCTCTCCCACCGGAGGAGTTTGTCGTGACCGATGCCCAACCTTTGGAAAGTTCCCGGGGCCCGGGGGATGAGGCTGGGGACTTCCGGCAACTGTCTCAAGAGCTTTCAGTGGGTGAGGAGGACGATGACGATGAGACACAGTTGTCTATCAGTGAGGTAGTAGTAAGGGCAGTAAGTCCGAGGGAGGAGCGCACAGAGGATTCGGAGGAAGAGCCGCTGGATGATGAGGTGACTGACCCCACCTGGTGTGATAAGCCAACTGAGGACCGGTCTTCAGAGGGGGAGGCAAATGCAGCCGCAGGACAGGTTGGAAGAGGCAGTGCGGTGGCCAGGGGTAGAGGCAGGGCCAGACCGAATAATCCACCAACTGTTTCCCAAAGCGCCCCCCTCGCGCCATGCCACCCTGCAGAGGCCGAGGTGCTCAAAGGTCTGGCAGTTTTTCACTGAGAGTGCAGACGACCGACGAACCGTGGTGTGCAAGGTTTGTCGCGCCAAGATCAGCCGCGGAGCCACCACCACCAGCCTCACCACCACCAGCATGCGCAGGCATATGATGGCCAAACACCCCACAAGGTGGGACGAAGGCCGTTCACCGCCTCCAGTTTGCACCCTGTGACCCAACCTGCCACTGAGATCCAACCCCCCTCTCAGGACACAGGCACGACCATCTCCCGGCCTGCACACACACGCTCACCACCGCTGTCCTCGGCCCCATCCAGCAATGTCTCTCAGCGCAGCGTCCAGCCGTCGCTAGCGTAACTGTTTGAGTGCAAGTGCAAGTACGCCGCCACGCACCCGCACGCTCAAGCGTTAAACGTGCACATAGCCAAATTGATCAGCCTGGAGATGCTGCCGTATAGGCTTGTGGAAACGGAGGCTTTCAAAAACATGATGGAGGCGGCGGCCCCGCGCTACTCAGTTCCCAGTCGCCACTACTTTTCCCGATGTGCCGTCCCAGCCCTGCACGACCACGTCTCCCGCAACATTGTACACGCCCTCACCAACGCCGTTACTGCCAAGGTCCACTTAACAACGGACACGTGGACAAGCACAGGCGGGCAGGGCCACTATATCTCCCTGACGGCACATTGGGTGAATTTAGTGGAGGCTGGGACCGAGTCAGAGCCTGGGACCGCTCACGTCCTACCTACCCCCAGAATTGCGGGCCCCAGCTCAGTGCTGGTATCTGCGGCGGTGTATGCTTCCTCCACTAAACCACCCTCCTCCTCCTCCTACGCAACCTCTGTCTCGCAATCAAGATGTGTCAGCAGCAGCACGTCGCCAGCAGTCGGTGCCGCGCGGTGTGGCAGCACAGCGGTGGGCAAGCGTTAGCAGGCCGTGCTGAAACTACTCAGCTTAGGAGAGAAGAGGCACACGGCCCACGAACTGCTGCAGGGTCTGACAGAGCAGACCGACCGCTGGCTTTCGCCGCTGAGCCTCCAACCGGGCATGGTCGTGTGTGACAACGGCCGTAACCTGTTGGCGGCTCTGCAGCTCGGCAGCCTCACGCACGTGCCATGCCTGGCCCACGTCTTTAATTTGGTGGTTCAGCGCTTTCTGAAAAGCTAACCACGCTTGTCAGACCTGCTCAGAAAGGTGCGCTGGGTCAGCGCACATTTCCGCAAGTCCAACACGGACACTGCCACCCTGCGGACCCTGCAACATCGGTTTAATCTGCCAGTGCACCGACTGCTGTGCGACGTGCCCACATGGTGGAACTCTACGCTCCACATGTTGGCCAGGCTCTATGAGCAGCGTAGAGCTATAGTGGAATACCAACTCCATCATGGGTGGCGCAGTGGGAGTCAGCCTCCTCATTTTTTTACAGAAGAGTGGGCCTGGTTGGCAGACATCTGCCAGGTCCTTGGAAACTTTGAGGAGTCTACCCAGATGGTGAGCGGCGATGCTGCAATCATTAGCGTCACCATTCCTCTGCTATGCCTCTTGAGAAGTTCCCTGCAAAGCATAAAGGCATACGCTTTGCGCTCGGAAACGGAGGCGGGGGAAGACAGTATGTCGCTGGTAGTCAGAGCACCCTCATGTCTATATCTCAGTGCATTGAGGAGGAGGAGGAGGAGGAGGGGGAGGAGCATGAGGAGGAGGGGGAAGAGACAGCTTGGCCCACTGCTGAGGGTACCCATGCTGCTTGCCTGTCATCCTTTCAGCGTGTATGGCCTGAGGAGGAGGAGGAGGATCTTGAAAGTGATCTTCCTAGTGAGGACAGCCATGTGTTGCATAAAGGTACCCTGGCACACATGGCGGACTTCATGTTAGGATGCCTTTCTCGTGACCCTCGCGTTACACGCATTCTGGCCACTACGGATTACTGGGTGTACACACTGCTCGACCCACGGTATAAGGAGAACCTTTCCACTCTCATACCCGAAGAGGAAAGGGGTTCGAGAGTGATGCTATACCACAGAACCCTGGTGGACAAACTGATGGTAAAATTCCCATCCGACAGCGCTAGTGGCAGAAGGCGCAGTTCCGAGGGCCAGGTAGCAGGGGAGGCGCAGAGATCAGGCAGCATGTACAGCGCAGGCAGGGGAACACTCTCCAAGGCCTTTGCCAGCTTTATGGCTCCCCAGCAAGACTGTGTCACCGCTCCCCAGTCAAGGCTGAGTCGGCGGGAGCACTGTAAAAGGATGGTGAGGGAGTACGTAGCCGATTGCACGACCATCCTCCGTGACGCCTCTGCTCCCTACAACTACTGGGTGTCGAAGCTGGACACGTGGCCTGAACTCGCGCTGTATTTCCTGGAGGTGCTTGCTTGCCCTGCGGCTAGCGTCTTGCCAGAGAGGGTGTTTAGTGCGGCTGGAGGAATCATCACGGATAAGCGTACCCGCCTGTCAACCGACAGTGCCAACAGGCTTACACTCATAAAGATGAACAAAGCCTGGATTTCCCCAGACTTCTCTTCTCCACCAGCAGACAGCAGCGGTACCTAAACAATACGTAGGCTGCACCCGCGGATGGAAGCATCGTTCTCTATCAACGGGGACCTTTTAGCTTCATCAATCTGTGTATTATATTCATCCTCCTCCTCCTGCTCCTCCTCCTGAAACCTCACGTAATCACGCCGAACGGGCAATTTTTCTTAGGCCCACAAGGCTCAGTCATATGACTTTTGTAAACAATGTTTATACGTTTCAATTCTCATTAAAGCGTTGAAACTTGCACCTGAACCAATTTTAACTGGGCTGCCTCCAGGCCTAGTTACAAATTAAGCCACAGTAACCAAAGCGATTAATAGGTTTCACCTGCCCTCTTGGTTGGGCATGGGCAATTTTTCTGAGGTACATTAGTACTGTTTGTACACCAATTTTTTTGGGCCCTCACCTACAGTGTAATCCTAGTAATTTTTATGGGCTTCGCCTGCACTCATGCTACAGCAAGGTGTGTGGTGTTGGCCTACACTTTTGCTACATAAATGTAACTGGGGCCTAGTCTATACTGCAACTACTGAAATGTGAAAGACTGTTATCTCCCTAAACTGCTGCAACGGGAATGTTACTGTGACCTGTCTTGACTGCTACTACTACTGAAATGGAACTAAGACTATGCTCCCCCTATACTGCTGCTAGTGATATGTTACTGGGGCCTGTCCCTAATGCTACCGCTGAAATGTTACTAATTCTGGGCTCTGACTATACCGCTGCTAATGCTATGTCACTGTGGTGTGGAAACGGAGGCTTCCCAAAGACATGATGGTGGCAAGGCCATTTCTCACCAACGCGGTTACTGTTAAGGTACATATTACCAGTCTGACTGGGGCATGCACTGTGGGCCGAAGCCCACCTGTATTGTATGTGACGTTAGCTCTGCTGAGCAGGGCACTGCAATTGGATACATTTGTGTACCGCCGATGGGTTCCAGGGAGCCACCCATGCTGTGGGTCCACAGGGACTTCACATTAGTGATTTGTACCTGCCAGTGTCTATGTATTAAAAACCCCGGTCAGACTGGGGCATGCAGTGTGGGCCGAAGCCCACTTGCATTTAATCTGATGTTACCTTATCTGTGCTGGGCAATGCAATGGGATGTATTTATGTAACGCCGGTGGCTTCCTGGGACCCACCCATGCTGTCGGTGCACACGGAGTTGTACCTGCCTGTGTCTACTTATAAAGAACCCCAATCTGACTGGGGCATGCAGTGTGGGCCGAAGCCCACCTGTATTTAATCTGACGTTAGCTCTGCTGTCTAGGGCACTGCAATGGGATTTGTTTATGTACCGCCGGTGGGTTCCAGGGAACCACCCATGCTTTGGGTCCACACGGACTTCACATTAGGGAGTTGTACCTGCCTGTGTCTATGTATTAAAAACCCCGGTCAGACTGGGGCATGCAGTGTGGGCCGAAGCCCACCTGCATTTCATCTGACGTTACCTCAGCTGTGCTGGGCAATGCAATGGGAATTATTTAAGTACCACCGGTGGCTTCCTGGGACCCACCTATGCTGTCGGTCCACACGGAGTTGTAACTGCATGTGTCTACTTATAAAGAACCCCAGTCTGACTGGGGCATGCAGTGTGGGCCGAAGGCCACCTGCATTTAATGTGATGTTACCTCAGCTGTGCTGGGCACTGCAATGGGATTTGTTTATGTACTGCCAGTGGATTCCAGGCAGCCACTCATGCTGTCGGGGGCACACGGAATTCCCATTGCGGAGTTGTACCTGCCTGTGACTATTTTTAAAAATATGAGGCCAGCGTGTGGCATGAGGGCAGCTGAAGGCTGCGCAGGGACACTTTGGTGTGCGCTGTGGACACTGGGTTGTGCGGGGGGGTTGGGCAGCATGTAACCCAGGAGAAGTGGCAGCGGAGTGTCATGCAGGCAGTGATTGTGCTTTGTTGGAGGTAGTGTGGTGCTTAGCTAAGGTATGCCTTGCTAATGAGGGTTTTTCAGAAGTAAAAATTGTTGGCAGGGCGCTATTGTGGCTTAATAGTGGGACCTGGGAACTTGAGATGCAGCCCAACATGTAGCCCCTCGCCTGCCCTATCCGTTTCTGTGTCGTTCCCATCACTTTCTTGAATTTCCCAGATTTTCACAAATGAAAACCTTAGGGAGCATCGGCGATATACAAAAATGCTCGAGTCGCCCATTGACTTCAATGGGGTTCGTTACTCGAAACGAACCCTCGAGCATCGCGGAAAGTTCGACTCGAGTAACGAGCACCCGAGCATTTTGGTGCTCGCTCATCTCTATTTAAAACACTAGTATATAATTCACTGTTGGGACATCTGCTCCAAGCAGTTCAAAAAGTCTCCCCCATGAACTTTATTCTTGAAATAGCAATCCTGTAAACATAGTAACCTCAACTTGTGGTGTTTTGTAATATCATTATCGGGAAACTTCTGACAAGCTCATATTTTAAATTCTGTGAAAAAAATTCCATTAAGTCATGGAAATTGGAGACAAATCTATGACAAATCTGCAATGAAAATGTTATTTTTTTGTTTCTCTTGTGTTTTCCAGATATATGTTGAACAGAATACAGTAGGGTGCAATAATAAAAAATTGTTAGCATGAATATCACCACCATGCAATAAAAAAATGTGTATATATTGCACGGAAGATCACAATCACAGATAAAAGCTAAACGTAAAATACTGTATTGTAAGGGTTTAAACAGATGAACGTATGCACAAATATGCTGGCTGCATCAGAGCGTATTTGCGCACGAGCAAGTTATAAGACCTCATGTGCACGGGCAAAATTGAATTCTGGAATCCTCGTGGGTCACCCGTGCAGACAATCCGCAATTCAATATGCCCATAAATAATCATTGGGCATCCATAGATAAATAAATACCTGCAGATGTCATTTTATCCTGGCGTGTGGATCGCACGCGCAGGATAAAATTCGGAGCATGCTCCATAGTCTGCGGATTCCCGCACGGACATCTTTCATTGAAGTTGTCCGATCCGTGACACACCCGCAGCTGACACTGCGGACGTACCCCGGATCCGTGAGAAAGCAGGAGATTTGAAAGAAGAAAAAAAGCACTGTGCATACGCATGACACACCCGCAGTGCAAGAGAAGATCCGTCCGGGATGTAGAACACCTACACCACATCCAGAGAGGTGAGAAAATGTCAATGGCTGCGGGCATGGGTGGAATCCCCATGTGCCTGTGGACATGAGGCCTTAATCTTCATTTTTTTTACAGTTCAAATGCGCGCGCAAAGGACAAAAGACAGATTGATAGGGCAGAATCTATTCTCACATGTATAAAAAATATTGCTACTTCCCTGGAGTGATGAGAGGCATTTTTAAGACAAAAATGCCTCGCATCCTCAGGGACATTGTACATTGGAGAGCGAGATACCGGGCTGAGTTTCACAGACCGATATCGCACTCGACCATGTGAAATTAGCCTTAGTGGCATTTTACCAGTTGAATATATTGCTTATTCTAAAACCTTTTAAGCAAGACCATGTAAAGGAACTGATTCTCCTAGAAATACATAGCAAAGATGCAGACAAGTCCTGTCTCATAAAACTCAAGTCAAACTATTCCTATTTTTTTATTCTTGACAAAATAAAAAGTAAACCATAGAGGACGTACAGATGTTATGATTGATGCAATACTTCAAACAATGCCAGTCATACTGGTGCTAAAGGTATGGGTACTTTTACACAGGCTGGTAGTAGTCCAAATAATCACCTGGAACGAGCGATTACAGGTAACTGTTGGCCAATGTAGGCATGGCACTTGACAGGGTACTGTGTGAGAACTTCAGTTAATAGTTGTTCCATTTCAAGCAGGCAGTCACTCATCTTTGAATGACTGCCTGTTTGCAGTGAATGGAAGCAGGTAGCCAGAAGAGATGTCTAGTCTGCTCTGTCTCCATTCGCTGAATGACTCCCGCACCTGTGTGAAAGCATAGAAGGAATAGTCACTTCTTCTAAAATCACCCTAAGGCCTTGTTAAAAATCGTGGCTATTGGAGCCTTAAATCGGATGAACAAAGAATAGGCGCAAACACGACACGGCTATTTCTCGTGATTTTACACAGCTGGCTATGGCATCTTGCAGTGCACTGATGCCACAGTCCCAAAATCCCTTGGCCGCTAGAAAAATGAAGGGAGTCCCCGCGGAGATGTAGGGAATCCCTGTGGTGGGGGACACCCTTCATCCTAGCAGGGATGTTAAACTCCCTCCCCCTCCCTTTGCCAGCTGGCTATTATTGACTCCCATGGAAGTTTATGGAAGTCTCCTGCATTGGTCTGTCAATAGATAGGATGTTGAAATAATACAAAGCGCCTATGTCCTATCTTTGACGCATGATTTTTTAGGGGCGTGAAAAAATTGTTTGTCTAAGGGAACCCATAGGAAACCATTGGTTCTTTTAGACACGGTTTTTGACGCGCCTACATTGCATTAAAATGACGTCCATGTGAACGACGCATAAGGGCTTAAACACATGGGTGAATGCGGTAATATGGTCGCCACTATGGAGCATATTAGCACATGTACCAGTGTTTTTTTTTTGTTTTTTTTTTGACTATCCAAAATCTGCGCTATTGCGCGTGAGTTTGAAAGAAAAAGCGGGAAGATAGGTCTTACTCTATCTTTCTCGCATGTAGAAAACCTACAAGCGAGAAAGATAGGACAAGTCCGGATAGTGAAAACCAACCCATTGAAAACAATGGTTTTGTTTTGTCCTGTTTTTCACAGGTGCAAAATAGGACAAACACACCTATGTTTTTAAGCCCTAAGTCATCAGGAAAATTCAGGATTACTGTTGAAACCACTTGAGGTAACACATTGCACACACATTGCACACACACACATCAACATATAAACTACCTAAGGATAATACAATATAAACAGGTGCTTTTATGAGGATGTTGGCATGCATTATGATTATGTATCACATTTCATAACTCACATGCATATCAAATAAGTAAACATGGTAAAAGAAGACTTCAGTTGATGAATATGTCACTGTGATATAGATCAGGGCTCATTTACACAAGCAAGTTACAAGTGCAAAAAAAACACGACTATTAGGACCAATGGATTCCTATTGAAATATTCAGACAAAAGAATTTTAGGCGCGTAAAAAAATAAATAAATAAATAAATCGCACCTAAAATAATATGACATGCGCGATTGAAATCCTGCAACTGAAATTCCCTGTTGAATGAAAAGATAGGACCTGACCTAGCTTTGATGCGTGATGTGCAGGAGTTTCCATAGACTCCTATGGGAGCTGGATAAAAAGGGGGAGGGAGTTTAGTTTACAGTTCTAAACAATGTGAATTGGAGAGAAAGGGAGATAAGGGGGAGGGAATGCAGCCATGCTGCTAAACACAGAAGCACATTTTAAATGTCCCAGTGTTAGTCCCCACGGGAATGAGGGGTTCCCTTCATCGCCCCAGGGCTTCCCCTCTTCCCAGTGGGGACTAGCAAAATTTTACAGTGGGACATCTTAAACTTGCTTTCCAGCTATCCTTGAAGTCGGTACTGGTGCATCTTATCTCCACCGGAACTATGGGTGGAGACGTGTTGGCCGGGTTGAGTTTGAGGGGAGGGCCAGGTGACGACACAACAGTCGCAATTCAATGTCCATCATTTCCCAATGCTGGCTCCTGTCACTTACCCCCCCCCCCCCCCCGCTCTCCCTTGTTGGCTGCCAGCTCCTGCCCTGTGTGTGTACTCCGGTCCTCCTTTTGATCTCCCCTCATGGCTCCTGTCACTTTTCTCCTTCGGGCTTCTGTCACTCACCCCGCTGCTCTCCCTTGTCTGCTCCCAGCTCCTGTGCTCAGTGTGTGCTCTGGTCCTTCTACTCATCTCTGCTTACGGCTCGTGTCCCCGACCCGGCTCCTCTCATTTACCCTGCTGCTCTCCCTTGTCTCCCTTGTCCTCTCCTGGTTTCTGCACTGAGTGTGTGGTCCGGTCTTCCATCTCATCTCCCGTCATGTCTCCTGTCACTTTTTTCCCGACCCGGCTCCCTTCACTGTCCATGCATGGGCTGGAGCTCGCTTTCCCCTCCGGCCTCCCCTCGGTGCTCCCAGCTCCGCTCTCACTGTGTTCCCCGCTGCCCTGCAATGGACTGATGCATCAATCAATGCACTTCACCACTGCCTCACAACTCTGCCCCCCGCCGGGTTTCATCCGCCGGTAAGGGAGATGTGTAAGCGCAGCGTCGGGGGCTACGGGCCAGCCAATCAAAAGTTGGGGGCGTGCACTTTGCCTACACCCATTCTGGTGGTGGATAAAAGATGCACTAGTACTGAGAACAACTACTCCCTGTAGCGGGGAGAGAAGATATTCCCCTGCAAGCGGATAATAAGGGAATCCCTGTAGCAGGGAAAAAGAGGGGGCAGGTTTAGAGGCCTGTCTGTTACCTTCTCCAAGAGTGGGGAAAGAGAGGGCGGGGCTAGAGGGAACTACTCTCTAGTCCTGCCCGTAGCCCTGCCTTCTCTCTTCTTGCTATGGGGTAATCCCTGGGAAAACCCCTTTACCTCCATCCTCTCTCTCTAGCCCAGCCCTCTCTCCCCACTACAGGGGAATTTCCCCATATCAGAAAAAAAGGAATTCCCTTGCAGGGTAGAATAAGGAAATCCCCAGCTGTAAATACACAGAGGTTGGAGCTAAAGCAGCAGAAGTCTCCATGCCAACCTCTATGTAGTGGCCAGCGCTTGTAACTGCAGGCACAGCTCACGTTTATTCTCCCTGGAAAACCCATTTAATATGTTTTGTGTTTATAAAAAAATCCAAAATTTAGAGAAATTTCGAAAAACAGTACTTTTCAAGGTTTGAAATTTTCTGCTCGTTTGACAAACTGTTGCATAAAATAGTTAATAATATTTACCATATCATTTACCATATCTGCTTAATCTTGGCATCATTTTTTTTAGACTTTTTTGATGTTTACAAGATATTAGGAGGTTTTTAAGTTTAGCAGCAATTTTTCCATCTTTGAAGAGCATTTCTAAAATATATTTTTAAGACTATCTACACATGGGTGAGCGCTCGCCAGCATGTGTATTCTTGCAAAAACACTTCCCATCACTTCTGTGGAATAGTGATCCCATGGTGCGTCTTTCAGCCACGTTAGAGGATCGACAAGTGTTTCTCATTGTTTCGAATGGGAAACCTCACATTGAACCCACGTTCACATCATTTCACCATTGTTTTTTGCGATTTATTTTTACTGTGTTCGCCGTGTGGTATAATTGTTTTGTTAACTTTATTCCGTAGTCCATTCTGATTATCAAAACACCAAATTTATAAATGTTTTATTGTTTTTCACTACTTTTGCACAATATAAAACCCTTTTAAAAAAATCCTTTTTTGTGACGTCACATTCCCAGATCATAACATTATATAGTACAAGTTTTTACAGAGGGGGCAATACCAATTATGTGTAGTTTTTTAAAATTCTTTTTATTTTAAAAATTTAAAGCGTTTCTGTAAAAACAATGTCAGCAATGCTGCAGGGCTAAACAGCACAGAGGAATGAGTAAGCACTCATCTCAACTTTTCAGGATAAAAAAGATATGTGACAATCAGAGACTAAACATGTTTTCTGATTGATGAATCGTAGTGATAACATGAGCAATCGTCCATGTTACCCCTCCCATGGGGCAGACAAGAAAATCACAGATAGTTCTCTTTTTCTTGCTTGTCACTTGCTATTCCCCTCTGATCTGCACACAGACGGATATGACATCTGTAAATTCAGTATTCCCTACCCTACTTCAAATGGCTGTAGCTCCTGTTCTATCGAAGTTACGAGCAAACCTTTGGTCTCGTTTTAAAGAAAATCTAGGTGTGATACGAAGATATACAAAAATTAATGTACTTTACCTGCTATTGCCTCTCTATTATCAGCCAGAAAACTGGAGTATAATGTAGTCTTCTCTACTCATACTGTTTTAATTGGATACCAATATAGCCCAACTTACATTCCAAACCCTCCCTACTGCTTTTCTCATAGATGGTGATAGTACATTTTTTCTACCTTAGCTCTTCCTCCAAGTGTTAACCAATAAGTATGAATCTGTGATTAAGCCAGCCCACACTGTATAAGGTTGTTAGAATTTCTTTGTATAGGCACTCTGGTTTTTGGGATATTGAATCCACCAGGGTCTGTGCGCACATAAAATAAACACCATTTCCTGTCGAGATCCTGGGTGTCCTATCAAATGTAATATTTCATTTGGGGACTTCATCCGAGATTTGATGGAGACCGGTTTTTGCCACCTGACTTCTCTGGGATGAAAGACAGGAACATTTGGGCAAATTTGAACGTCGTTGCGTCAGACAGAAGATTTCTTTGGAACAACAGAAAACTCTTCTCAGATATGTCTGTCTACCTCCCAGCGGGGTAAAAGAAACCCTGAGAAGGAACACAGGAACTGGACAGTGATGTTCGTTTGAGGGCAACCACAAAAGGTAAGCAACAGCATTGGTACGACCCGTTTTGGTGTTAGGGTTGTGACAGTGTTAGCTCAGTCCTAGTTTCCACCTCGTACCAAGCTACGCGCTGAGGAGTGAGTATCCGGTCTCTGGGCCAGCTGTCAGTTTCAGCGGGTGGTTTTCCTGCCCAGAGGGCCGACACAGTGGTTCCATACCTGAATACGTAACAAGAATATACCTCCAACACAGTGCCTCTGAAGCCAGGGGCACAACGGGTGTCTATCAAGCAATACCGTCTACCATCTGCTGCCTGCCATGGCATTGCACTGCATCTGGAAAAGTTTCTGAAGTACGGTATCCTGAAGAGATGACAATCACCTTGGAACACCCCTCTCCTGCCTGTAAAAAAAACCTAGAACAGAGTGTCGCCAAATCCAGGATCTCGGAGCAGTGAATCAAGCTGCTATTACTTGGCATCAAACAGTTCCCAGCCCGTACACACTGCTTGGACTGATATCAGGAGAAGCTACTCACTTTACTGTGCTGAATTTGAAAGACACTTTCTTCACCATCAGGCTGACAGAGGAGGTCAACTTATCTTTGCCTTCCAATGGGAAGATCCAAGAAGTGGAGAAAAGTACAGTTTACCCCAAGGGCTCAAGAACTCACCTGCACTCTTCAGAGAAGCTCTTGCTATTAACCTAAGAAGAATCTCTCTCTCACTTCCCAGCTAGGCAATGTATTGCTACAGTATGTGGATGACCTCCTCATAACTGAATCTATCTCTGAATGATATCTGCAGAACACTAAGACAGTGCTTCGTCATCTCTATGAAGCCATATACAAAGTCTCAAGGAAGAAGTCACAGATCTGCCAAGCAACTGTTAAATACCTGGGATTTCATATCTCACAAGGGAAGGCACAACTGGAAGTTGAAAGAAAGTGGTCCGTCTACAATATCTCTGTACCAACCACCAGAAGAAAAAGTCAGAGAATTCCCTGGAGTTGCCCGGATTCTGCAGAATATAGATACCTGGCTTTGCTGAAATGGCCAAACCCTTTATGAAGTCACAAAGGAGGTGAAGATGCCCCCTTCTGCTGGGAGCAGGAACATACAAGGGCCTATAACAACATCAAACAAGCTTTTATAAAGGTACCCGCACTGGCCTTGCCTAATCTGGAGAAACCACTTATTCTGTATGTTCATGAGAAGAAGGGACTGGTGATCGGCGTTCTCACCCAGAATATGGGATCATGGTATCAACCTGTTTCCTATCTTTCCAAGGAACTTGATAATGCAGCCATGGGATGGCCTCCATGCCTGAAAGCATTGGCAGCAACAGTGGCCTTAGTTACAGAGTCTGACAAGCTAACCCTGGGTCAGGATCTTACAGTACGAGTGCCACCTTCTGTCCTAACTCCAATGGATGCCAAAGGTCACCACTGGCTGACAAATACTCACATGACCAAGTACCAAGGCCTTCTATGTGAAAACCGAAGACTGAAGTTGAAAGTATGTACTACTCTAAATCCAGCAACTCTGTTGCCCACCCGAACTGAAACCCTTGACTATAACTGCTGTGAGGTGATGGATGAAGTCTTCAGCAGCCATCCTGATCTACAGGATACAACTCTTGACGCTCCTGATGTCAAATAACACACAGATGGTAGCAGCTTTATGGATGAAGGCATATGCTATGTTGAATATGCAGTGGTCCCCATACAAACTACTACAAAAGTAGAACCACTGCTGTCCAAAAGAACTTCAGCTCAAAAGGCAGAACTTATTGCACTTATCAGAAGCCCTACAGCTGGCAGCTGGGGTAAAAGGCAGACTCAAAATATGCTTTGCTCACACTCCACGTTCGTGAGGCCCTGAGGAAAGAAAAGAGTCTGATCCCTTCTGTGGGTCAAGAAGTGAAGCACGCTCCTCTCATTCCGGATCTGTCAGAAGAGGCGTGGGTCATTCACTGTAAAGGAAAACAGAAGGGAGACTCATTTGTTGCACAGGGAAACAGAGAGGCAGATGCTGATGCCAAGCAAACTGCCACTTTCCTAAATGCCGAAAGTCCTGTCAAACTACAAGCCTTTTTCCTGGTTCCCCTCAGCAACTGGAACCCCTGCTCCAATTGAAGTGAACAGGAATGGCTAAAGGCAGATGATGGAAAATACACACCTGAGGGCTGGTTCATCCACTTGGATGAAAGACGTGTGTTCCCAACAGCACTAGCAACAGAGATCATCAAGAAAGTGCATGAGGACATGCTATGGGTCCACCACTACCGCGTTTCCCCGAAAATAGGACCTACCCGATAATAAGATCTACCATGGTTTTCGGGGGAGGCTTGAAATATAAGGCTTCCCCCAACCTAACTAACCTGCTAACCTGCATTAAAAAAAAAAAATCAATACTTACCTGGTCTGTGGTGTCCCGATGGTCTCCGGTGGCACTGCAGCAAACTGCAGTGTCCTCCCCGTCTGCCATTTCAGCTTCTTTCTAGTGACGGGGCTTTGAATACCACGCCTCCAGCAAAGCGAGCGCTGCAATTGGCTAATCGAGCGCCTGCACCAATCACAGCCGACGCTCAATGAGCCAATCACAGCCAGTTTAAATTAAGTGAATTGTGCACTTCTCGTTCGTCATTCAGTTTTAGCTAAACAATTACTGAACGAAAATCATGCAGTCTAAACACGCTGCCCAAGCAGGGACAAGCAAATTTTTTAAAATTCTTGCTCAGTGTAAAAGGGGCATTAGTCTTATTCACAGGCTGCTTCAGGCTTTGGCCAACTTTGGTGGCAAAACACATCACACAACCAAAAATTGCAGTAAAGCAAAGTGATACCTACCATAGGTGAATGTGGTTGCATTACCACTTACAAGTTGCTGTGCCCCGACAGTCACAAGAAATCCAGACTCACTGAATTTCTTGTGATTGTCAGGTCTCGGTCATGACAACTTGCAGTAAAGCCAACTAGTAGCAATGTGACAACATTTACTTATGTTAGTTTGTGATGTCGTACGGTGTTATCTTTGGCCACATAATATATGTGGCAGCCAAAGTTGTTATGTAGCCCTAGCCTTAATGTTTTTTTTTATGCAGACTTTTTAAAAACATATCTTGGAAAACCTAAGATCAACTGTAATGTAATTAAACTTTAAGGCCATTTTCAGAATATATTGCAACAAGTCTGTAATACAGATTTCTAATACAGACACATTACAGATGCCAGTTTAACTGTATATCATCATTATTTCAGTAGTATATGATCTGTTTTTGCCTCCACATATTTTATTTTCTACTGCGCAAATATTGATTTCTATTTGCCCAAAAAAATTTTGAAAAAAATAGCAATACAGAGGCAAAGGTAGGTCATGCTATTATTTTAAAATTGACGTGAAAAAATATGCACATAGATACATAGATTTGCATTAGGTCTGTATTATGGTCCCCAAAACACGGACCAAATACAGAGCTAAAATACAGTAGTCTGAAAGTGACCTAAAAAGGATTTAGGAAAATGACGGAGGCCTCCCTCACACAGGCGTTTGCAGAAGCGCTGCATTTTTCAACGCTGCGTTTACTGTGGTTTCAGCAGCATTGTCATGCTTTTGACAAAGTTTTGCAGCCAAGGATGATGAAAAAAAAAATCAATACTCACCAAGCTGGCACTGTCTGGGTCCATCCCGCTGTTCTCTGGAGCTCCCTGTGCAGGCTGCCGGCCACTTGTTCTGGCCAACAAAGCCATCTATTGCTAGTGACAGGGATGGAAATCCCTGCCTCCAGCAAGAAATTGCTCTGATTGGCTGAGGCCTCTGGGTGTCAGCTGCCTCAGCTAATCACAGCCATTGCTGGATACACCAATCACAGCCATTCATTGTATGGCTGTGATTGGTGCATCGAGCGCCAGCTCTGATTGGTGGAGCTAAATGCTGTACAAAAAGGTCTGTGTGATGGAGGCCTCACTGCCGATCTTTCTCATTTTTGAAACGATGATTCAGCAATTGTGCTCTAGTTTATATAGAGCCTCCTACCTAAACTTTGTATAAAAGCACTCAGTGTATGGCCTTGTGTTTTGTCAGCAGTCGCATAGAAAATCATTCCATTCTGAACTTCCATTCTCGTGATCAGTGGGGTCGCAGAGGTTGATTCCCCACAGATAAGACACTTCACCTATCCTGTGGATAGGTGATAAGTTGTTTTTGTGGGACAACTCCTTTAAGCTTTGTTCCAAAATACATATGACATTTTTTATTTAGTAGTCAATAGTTGCTTTAATATTGTTTAAGATACAAATATATTTTACTAAAAATATTTAGTTTTTTCAATGTGACATTAATTATGTGCTTTCTATTATAGCACAGATAAACAAACTACAGTATCACTGTTTTGCAAACAACACACAGCTGTGTTTATCCAGTGCCTTGTGTATTAATGAGGCTTCAATTAATTCCCATTTAAGTTCCTAGTCTGGAAAAATTTCAATAGGCCAGAAATGATTATTGCACTGTTGTACTCTAAATTAGTAGGACTTCCTGGCATCAAACATCCTGGCATTAATTCCTTCAGCTTAATTGGGAAAGCCGCTTTCTCGTAGTTGCAGATATGCAGATAATGTACATGGTTTAAATCCTTGAGTCCACAATGTGGGTGTTACTATACAATATTCATTTAGATGTTTGATACTGTTCATTTCACACGCATGTTTTGTTCAAAAAACCCAGGCTGCCATCTCCCCCAGCATCTGGACACTCTACTTACTGGACCTCTAGTGCCTAGTGGTAAATGTGGTACTGCACATATATAATATAAAGTGCAAGTGCATACAAAAATTGCACTTGCGATATCAATGCACATATCCATATTCATAAACTGGATTACAGAGTCAAAAGCTGACGCTCGCAAAATGTGGCAAAACAAAGCCATTTGTTTAATGCAATGGTTGAAATGGTTTTTGTTTTCACAGCCATTTTTCTCATGTGATATGCCTATGCACAAAAGAAAATAGACCTTGCAATAGCTTGAAGTTTAAATGGGAAAAAAGAAAAAAAGACTTTGGCCTGGTTCATGTGCAAATATGCTCCAGAGCGGTAAGTATATTTGTGCATGTGTTCGTCTAAAGAAGCCCCCTTCACTCTTGCGTATGCATATTTGCAGAATGAACTATGCTTTTTTGTGGGCGCATCAATGTATTTTAGGGCTTCTTCACATGACCGTATTTATCGGTAACCATATATTTTGTGGGCGCCTTGGTAAGCATATATTTGGTGGGCGCCTTGCTTCACTCATTAAGAGAGCTTTAAACTAGAACAATATGGGAAGGGAAGTGAAAGGCCAGGTAATAATATACAGCTAATTAATACACTTGAGAACCTTGTTATTAGAAGTGGAAAGGAAGAACCAAGACAAAAAAATCAGAAGGAAAGTAGAGGAGCAAGAGACACCGATCACAAACTAAAATGTTTTTACACAAATGCGCAGCGCATGGGAAACAAACAAGGAGAATTGGAGCTCCTAACACAGGAAGATAAATATGATGTCATAGGCATCATGGAAATTTGGTGGAATGATACCTATGATTAGAATACAAGGCTTGAAGGATACAACTTATTTACAAGAAACAGACCTAAAAAAAGGGGTATTGCGTTGTTTGTTAGGAAAACATCTCCACAGAGATTCAAGCTTCAGAGCACGGTAGTTATGTAGAAACTGTTTGGGTAAGAATACAAGGAGAGAACAACAGAGAGGACACCATTGTAGGCATTTAGTATAGGTCACCTGGACTAGCAGAATATATTGATGAACTCTTTCTACATCAGATGGCCAAGCTCTCAAAGAAGAATGACATGGTGATCATGGGATATTTTAACTATCCAGATATTTGTTGGGAATCTCTCTCAGGTAAAAGTAATGGATCCAACAAATTCTTATCCGCTCTTGCTGACAACGTTACCTTCCAAAAGGTAGAAGACAAAACAAGAGGATCTGGACCTAATTATTACCAACAGGGAGGAAATGGTTGAGGGAGTATGGGTGGCTGGGACCTTAGGAGGTTATATTATCTTTGAATTTTGGATAAAAAGGGGAGGAAGACCTGAGAAACCTCAGACCTCAAGGTTGGATTTCGGAAAGGCAGATTTTAATGAACTCAGAAAGAGGACAGGAAGAATCCAATGGCTGGATGTTCTTGAGGACAGAAATGTCCAAGAAGGTTGGGAAATATTGTGAAATGAGATTCTCAAAGCACAATCGTTAACAATCCATAAAAGAAGGAAGAATGGGAAGCATTTAAAGAGACCAGGATGAATGAACATAGAACTTGCACACATGTTAAAAAGTAATAAAAATATGTTTATCAAATGGAAAGAGGGGGAAATATCTAAAGAAGAATATAATGCGGTCTGCAGGGCAAGTGTCAGAAAAGCTAAAGCTAATAATGAATTGAGTCCAAAAGCAATAAAAAAGGATTTTGAGGATATGTCAAACACCTTACATCCAAGGGGACTTAATATTGATTATTATCCTGCCCTTAATATATGAGATCCCTGTTGCATGTTATGTTCTGTTTAAATGATCTGTCATTTTGTTTGCCTATTGTTCTTAAGTGATTTTAATTTTTGTATGTTGTTATTATTAAAGGTCTTCGGTGGTGGTCTGTTCGATGTGTTCCTCCCTCTGCTTTGTATTTTCGTCTCCTCCATGAATTACTTACGACAGTTATGGATTATATACAATTTACATTCTCTTGACGCACTGACGGGACTTCTTGAGGGTTACGGGGTGTGTGTATAACACACTCTTTTGTTTACTGCTTAATAAATTGAGTTTTTTGAGAGCATTCCGTCTCGGGACTATTCCTTTTTTAGGGCTCAGTATGTTAATTCATTGTTTTTGACTAGTAATATATGCGTTGCGACCTGTGGGTCCTAGAAGAATGGTATGATGAAACCCGGATATGTAAAGAGGTGTGCTGACAACAATAGATGAGTCACCCCTTTGGGTGTCTGTATTGGACCCGTCCTTTGGGGACTGGCCACTAGTTGTGTTAATTTTTGTGGGTTTTCTTTCCCATACTTAGATGCCCTTTGTTTCTACCGGGTGGCCATAGTAACTTTGCAATTTGGGGAGTACATGGACTATGCTATGCCCCCTGTCAGTTTTAGTAGTCCACTGTGTGTAATTGTTCTCGCATGCGCGGCAGCAGACATCACCCGATAAGGGAGGTTCCAGCTCTATTGTGGCCGGTCAGCTGATCGGAACAGACGAGGCTGGATAACCGCTGTGCACAAGCATTATGTGTGCGCAGTGGCTGTCATATTCTGCTGAGTGACGCCCCTATTCTGACGCTGCAGGTCAGTTGATCGGGATTGTGAGGTCAGCTGATGCATCATGTGACGCGGGAGGGTGACTTGCTCACGGTGCGCGGCGCTGTTTGGCCGGCACTGACCTAATGAGGTACTGGAGTTGGAGGACTGTATTATGCAGCTGAGTGGGGGAACACGCGGCAGGCTCCTTTGAAACACCTGTGAGTAAGTTTTAATTAATTGTGGGTGTGCACTTTTGTGGTGATTGGTTGATGTTACTATCTAATGTGACCATTGTTGCCTGTGGTATATGCCTGAGAAAGACCATAGAGACTTTGGCCGAAACGTTGCTTGTTTTGTGGACTACGATTAAAGAATGTATTCTGGTATTTAACGACTGGTAAGGAGATTCATTCCTATGTGCTGCCTCTCATCTTGTTAATAAAAGCAAAAGAAAAGTCAAAGATACTATTGGATGCTTACAAGATGAAAATAGTGAATTGGTTAAGAATGATGTTGAAAAGGCCGAACTGTTAAATTCCTATTTTGCATCTGTTTTCTCTCAGAGAGTAGATGGAACATCAACTGATCTTCCCTGTGCTATTGGGGGAATAAAATAATGCAGGCTATCTATAAGCAGAGAGATAGTGAGGGAACACATAGCTAACTTAAATGAATTCAAGTCTCAAGGTCCAGATGAATTACATCCTAGGATTCTAAAGGAAGCAGCAGAGGTAATTGCTGAACCACTTGCCATAATCTTTCAAAATTCCTGGAGAACAGGAGAAGTCCCTGAAGATTGGAAAAGGGCAAATGTTGTCCCTATCTTTAAAAAAGGGAAGAAGGTGGATCCAGGAAACTACAGGCCTGTGAGCCTGACTTCTATACCGAGAAAGATCTTTCAACAAATTATTAAACAGCATGTATGCAAGTACTTAGATAAGAATGGAGTAATTAACCAAAGCCAGCATGGGTTTGTAACAAACAAGTAATACCAGACCAATCTAATTTCCTTCCAGAATCACCAACTGGATCAGGGAAATGCGGTAGATATAGTATATCTTGACTTTAGTAAAGCATTTGACAAAGTATCTCATATCATACTTATTGAAAAATAGACCAAATATGTAGAAGACTAAGAAGAATGTATCAAGTGGGGTACCACAAGGCTCTGTCCTAGGCCCAGTGTTGTTCAACATTTTTATAAATGATCTGGAGGAGGGAAATGATGGGAAACTGATCAAATTTTCAGATGATGCAAAGCTAGGAGTGATAGCAAACACTAGAGAAGAGAGAGTATTCAAAAAGATCTAGAAAAGCTTGAACTTTGGGTGGCGACTAACAGAATGGTATTTAACAAGGGGAAATGCAAAGTCCTACATCTGGCCAGGAAAAATGAAAAAAGCACGTACAGAATGGGAGGAATTGGGCTAAGCATCAGCACATGTGAAAAAAACTTGGGTATACTAATAGATCATAGACTGAACATGAGTCACCAATGTGATGCAGCAACCAAAAAAAGCAAACACAATTCTGGGATGTACTAAGAGAAGCATAGAGTCGAGATCATGTGAGGTAATTATCCCCCTCTACTCTTCCTTAGTCAGACCTCATCTGGAATACTGTGTCCAGTTCTGGGCACCCCACTTTAAAAAAGACATAGACAAACTAGAGCAAGTTCAGAGAAGAGTTACCAAGATGGTAAGTGGTCTGCAAGTCATGTCCTATGAAGAATGGTTAAAGGATCTGGGAATGTTTAGCTTGCAAAAAAGAAGGCTGAGAGGAGACTTAATAGCGGTCTACAAATATCTGAAGGGTTGTCACAGTGCAGAGGGATCAGCCCTATTCTCATTTGTACAAGAAGCAATAGGATGAAACTGAGGAGGAGACACAAATTAGATATTAGAAAAAACTCTCTGACAGTGAGGGTGATCAATGAGTGGAACAGGTTACCATTGGAGGTGGTATGTTCTTCTTCAATGGAAGTGTTCAAACAAAGGTTGGACAAATATTTGTCTGGGATGATTTAGTGATTCGTGCAATGAGCAGGGGATTGGACCCGATGACCCTGGAGGTCCCTTCCAACTCTACCATTCTATGATTCTATGATTGTGCATGTTTTTGCCCGTGTAAAATATATGCGTGCAATGCACATAAAATAGAACCCACTGATGTCAATGGTTTTGTTTTCATGAGTGTGTTTTGTTAAAAATGAAAGTGCTGTTCTATTTTCTAGTGTATTTTCGCACCGAGGGCCCCATGGAAGTCTACGGGAGGTGCACAAATATGCTATCAATATGTACGCAAATGCTCAATTCACTGCGCAATGCCATGAAAAAAAGAACACGTCTGGACCTCATCAGGCTAAATAGCCTTTTAATCCACGGAAAAGGGTACATCGCGCGTGTGTAAACTAGCCCTGTGTGTGCAAAATATTACAATTACATATTTTGCATCAGTATTTGTCAAAACATGGAATGCAACAACAATAAAAAAAAGAAAATGTATAATAGAAAGATTTGTATCTCTTTTATGTTTTGGACCAAGTATTGCTTTGGCTTGGACAAACTTGTGCAACATACTGACAAAAATACTCTTAACAGGTTAAGTATTAGTTATATACTCTGATATGTTGAATGCAATATTCCTAATGTCTGTATTCCTTTGTGCTAAAGATATCTTAGTTTAATCTCAGATGAAATTTGCAACAAGAGTAGATGGCACAGATGCCACTTTGTACACCTGGCACAACGTCTAGTCATGCTGTTCTCATATTGCTTTAAGAAACACATTTAATTAAATTAAACTGCCTCGGGCCAATCAATTTAAGTTCAGGAAAATAGCTTTATTTGGAATGGAAAAATCCGAACAATGAATATGTTTGGGGCTGTTCTCCAGACATACCTGTGTGTTTTAAATAATGTTCATGCCTGCTAAATGTCACTAATTAAATGTCTAAATCTGCGTTGGAATACAGGTGGTTTCACACAATGTTTTCTGTGGTTTTATTACTCGTGTTTTGTCACTTTTTTAGCCAAAAAATGCTGCAGACTGAAGCTGCAAGTCAATAGGGAATGATTAGGTGCACAAAAAGTTTTTGTGTTTATTTTTTCGACTTGACAAGTGCTTTTAGGTTAGTCAGGAGGTTGTAGGTTTGGCAGTTTTTTTAGCATTTTTCCATTGGCTTCTCTGAAGGAAATAAAAAATGCCACAAAAAGTATATGTTAAAAAGGAGTGAATGAAAAAAGAAAAGCCCCACACAAAATGCTTGTGAAGAATGCATGTGCCAGCTAAAAATAATCTAGTTTTTTTTTACATGCACTCAGGGTAAAATAGGGCCATACTAAGGGCTCTTTCACACAAGTGTAGCGATTTTCGGTCGGCTGTGTCATGGCCACAGCGTGACCAAACATCACATGAACAGGTGCACAAATCTGCCGTTTGTGCAACCGTTCAGACGGCCTGGGTCCTGTGCATATATGCCGAGCCCAGATTGCCATCGGGTGGGGGGAGACAGTTTAGCTGTGCTAAACTGCCTTCCCCTTTCTGCCCCCTCTCGACAAGGAAAGGAGGCGGGACAGAGCAGGAGCTAGTGTGATATGCTCCCACTCCCTCTCCACCCCTTTTTGGCTGCCAGAAATGGGAGGGGGGACGGGGTGGGAGCTTAGCAACTAGCAAACAGCTAGCAAGGGGCGGAGAGAAGGGAATGGAAATTTAGCAGACACGCTGCTAAACTCCCTCCCACCTCCCTTCTCTGGAAGCTCCCATAGGAGTCAATGGAGCCGCCACCATATTCTGGCCAGGAAGATAGTTTCTGAACTATCTTTCTTGGCTGACAGAAAAGCTTTTACACTGTGGGAATATGCCCATCTGAACTGATGCATTGTAAACCGATGCATCAGATGGGCAGTGTATATTGGCTGGGCGTGGCTGATATACTCTCATGTGAATGAAGCCTAAAAGTGTGTATGTAGGAAGCCTATGTCCAATTCTATATTTGTGCTTTTGGCTTATTATCATGTGCTAACATTAACTTCCCTCTTCCTAAGTTAAGAATAACCTGTTCTGCTATGATCCAAAAAGAGCTTGGCATTGCTCCAAATCTCAAATTAAAGTACATTCACTTATGTCTTAATGGGCAAATTTGCTTTCATGGCCAGAGGCATGGAAACACTTTTCCCTCCTAGGTGTAAATTACAAAGCAGTATGAAACACTTACCTGTAGTTTCACACAGTATTTCTCAGAAAACCTATACAGGTTTTGTCACAGTTTTTCATGCAGTTTTTTTTTTCTTTAGCCAAAGCCAGAAGTGAGTTCAAGTGGAATGGAAATGATAAAAGAAGGAATTCTGCTTCTCCTTCCTGCTGGATCCTGCTGTCCACTAAGGATTTTGTTTACAATGGGGCATAATGTCAGACATTATAGTGTATGCATACAGGTAAATACCGTCATGAGAAAAACTATGTACAACCTCCTTGAATTCTATATTTTTACATATCAGGATATAATAAAGACATCTGGTCCTTAAAAGGTCCTAAAATTAGTTAAGTACAACCTTAGATGAGCCACAACACATGACTTGACTCCATGTCATTATTTATTTTACAAAAACTAGGCTAAAATGCAGAAGCAGTGGGTAGAAATTAAATACACCCATGAATAAACAGCTTGTAGAACTACCTTTAGCAGCAATAATTTGAAGTAGTTGTTTTCTGTATGACTTTACCAGTCACTCATATTGGAGTAGATTTGCACAAAAATAGAGCATGCAGCAATTTTTCAATATCTTACCATTGGTCTGAGTGAAAAATCAGTGGTGTGCATGTACCCATTCAAATGAATGTTTTTTTTCCCATTTATGTTCTGTCCATATCACAATCGGATGGAACACGAGTGGGAATATCGCCCATTTAAATCCACCCTTATAAAAATTGTCTAAAAATGCTGTCTTTGTTGCCCATAGCAACCAATTACAGATCAGCTTTCATTTTTCAAGAGCACTCTGAGGAATGAATGCTTAGGTGTGATTGGTTGCTATGGAGAACAACTTTTTTGTTTTAGGTAGTTTCAAAAGTTTTCCCTATTGTTCTAAGGGAATTTTGGCCAACTCTTCTTTATGGTGTTGCTTCATTTCAGTGAGTATTTGTTTATGTACAGCTCTCTTGAGGTCCAACCACAATTGGGTTGAGGTCTGGACTTTGACTGGACCATTGTAGCACCTTTATTCATTTCTTTTTCAGCCATTCTGATGTAGATTTGCTGGTGCGCTTGGGGTCATTGTCCTGTTGCATGATACAATTTTGGTCAAGCTGTAGCTTTTGTATATACAGCCCCTCATTTGACTCTTGAGTACTTTGGTATACAGAAGAGTTCATGGTTTACTCACTGACTGCAATATGCTCAAGGCTTGTGGCTGCAAAACAACCCCAAATCATCACCCCTTCACCACTGTTGGTGTTGATATGGTTTTTGAATTATGGTCAAACATCTCCACTTTAGGCCTCCTTCACACAGGCTACAAAGACGCACGATTTTGTAGCATTGCTACGATGCTACAAATCGCATGTATGTGAAGCCCATGGTTTCCTATGGGTTCCTTCACACATGAGATGCTTTGTAGCATGCTACAAAATGACACACAAACCTCCCAGGTCCGGCGATATGCCCGCGACACGCAAGGTTTTGTAGCCCATGTTTCTCTATGGAGCCTTCCTCTCTGTTGCATCGCATCGCACGAAAAAGCGGTTTGCATGCGATGCGATGCAACTTTGACAGTAGCAGATGCTACAAAGTCGCGTAATTTTGTAGCGTCAAATGCGACTTTGTAGCGCTACAAAATCGTGGTATTGCTGCAAGAAAATCGCAACGATATCGTACGGTGCAGCGATGCGATATCGCTGCGATTTTCTCGCAGCGATGCGGTGTCGCCCGTGTAAAGGAGGCCTTAGTCTCATCTGTCCAAAGGACAGTGTTCCAGAAGTCTTGTGGCTTGTTCAGATACAATTTAGCAAATTTTAGACACCCTGTATGGTGTACATCCAAATATCGTTAGGTTTCATAGGATATTACTATTTCACTTACATGTAGCTTATAACATCATTAGTGTTGAGCGAACTTTTAAAAAGTTTAGTTTGACAGGTTTCCTAAACTTAGGCAAAAAGTTCACTTTGATCCATATTAGTTCGAACTGAACAGGAACTTCACCAATACTTCTAAAACTGGTGGACAAACTGTCTAAGAGCCAGAAAGCAGTCCTTCTCCTTCATTATAATAAATGTGACTCAGTACTTCCCTTGCAGGACTGGGGTCTTAGGTTCAAATCTGACCAAAGTCAACATCTCCATGGATGTTTCTATGGGTTTCTACAAACATTCATATAAAACTCCATGCAAATGTCAGATTTGAACCTGTGACCCCCAGTGCTGAAAGGCAACAGTACTAACCTGTGAACCACCATGCACCTTCTTCCTCCTAAGGAGAAGAAGAAAGGATCTTCTCTTCAAGAAGCACAAGCACACAGTTGTTAGCACTGTTGCCTTGCAGCATCGGGGTCCTAGTTTCGAATCTAATAACATCTGCATGGATGTTTATATGAATGTCTGTAGAAACATCCATGCAGATATTGTCCTTAGTTAGATTTGAGTTAAGGATCTCAGCACTGCAAGACAGTTTAGTGGATTCAGCTGAGCCTTTTAGCAAAGTTCAACCCAAAACAAGGTTCAACTGTTTCGATTAGCTCAACGCTAACCATCATTTATGGAAATTTCTTTATTTTGATTATTTTCAAGATTTTAATAACTTTTTTCTAAATTTCAAATGTTACTATCAGTTTCTAAGGTTCTGAGATTACTTCCCTTCTAAGTAATCTAGGGTATTAGTGTACCTTGACGCCACCAGGAAGCTAGGGGTTTGACAGAAGGAACGCCCCTGTCACACCCCTAGCTCTGATAGGGTCAAAGGTTTAAGTTCCTAGGAGAGTGTAAATTGATGTGAGCTGTGCCTGCAGGTTTATGATGACGGTTCGTTATCAAATCAAATCATGGTATTTGTATAGCGCCAACTTATTCCGCAGCGCTTTCAGGTAATTATTACTTATTACCCCCCACCAAGCTGGGTTCTCATTTTACCGACCTCAGAAGGATGGAAGGCTGAGTCAACCTTGAGCCGGCTACCTGATTCATGTGGGAATCGAACTTGCAACCTCCAGGTCGTAGGCGAGAGCTTACACTCTCCACCACACGAGGCTCATATAATCCACTTAGGCTTACATTATGAGCTGTAAATGGTGCCATGTTACCTGTGTAACAAGGCAGCATTTTCTGCTAATAATATAAGCCTAAGAAGACAAACATCCCTCACGCTAAACCAGCAGGGTCGCCTACAATCAATTCACACACTGCAGCCTTCCCCACAGCCTCCCCCTCACTGTCACCCACTGCTTCTACAGCCTTCTCCACAGCCTCTCTGTCCCGTTCCTCCGGTGTAAGCTACCACAGCCCTGGCTTCCTGACTGTGCTTCGACGTGCTGCCGTTGCAGGGATGATGTACGCCGGCTGTCGGTGCATGTTGTCACCGCTCTCCTCTCCCTGTTGCCGTCCGAAGTTACAGTGACAAGGGGTGCCATAGCCGGCGGCTCAGAAGGCCAAGCACAGGTGAAAGTGACATGTGGGTGCTGCGGCCTGCCGCTGCTAAGTCCGCCGATACATTAAGGTGACGGGGTGGGGGACCGTCCACCAGGAAAGCTGCTCTGCAATCCCTGCTGCTGACCTGGCTCTCTGCTTCTCTTGCACATGGGGCTGGGCGCCTGCAGTCCAGTGTCTGCATTGTAAAGTTTAACTTCAGTGGGCTGCTGTCTGCATTACAAAGAGAAACTTTAGTGGACTACCAGAACCTGGAGCTGAGCAATCTTTGCAGCCAATCATGTACAGGGGGTGTCACCCCCTCTGTCAATCTTGTCTCCACTCTGAGTTCCTGGTGGCGTCAAGATACACTAATACCGTAATCTAGTACTGATTTTGTGTGTGTTTCTCTGTCTTCTGGCTCTGGTGGGAGTGGAATTAGGTGAGATGTGCTCGGCCTCACCTGTGGTTCATTTATCAGGACTATTTAGCCTGGCCTGCTGCTTGGTTTCAGTGCTGTTTAATTTTTGGTCTTCTTCTGGCTTTGTTGGAAGTCAGAGCTTGGAGCTGGATCCTCCTGTTTGCCTGAGTCTTCTCAAAGTTAACTACAGTGGTTATTACCTTTTAATCTTGTTTGCTGTGGTATTCTCCTACCCCACATAGGGTCAGCTAATGGCCTAGGTATGTGGTCAGGTCTGCCATTCTCAGTGCCGGCTACCTGCGTATAGGCAGGTCTCTTCCCTGAGTAAGGTTATGTAGGGACAATGTAGTCCTTGTTGCGGTTGTCTGTATTGTTTACCACTGTTTGATGTGCATTTGCGTGACTATCTCAGGTTATAGATCCAGGACATACTAGTTGGACGTGACATTACTTTCACACTACAGTTTCTGCAGTGAAGCACACCCATCTTGGGTTTCCATCTTATATGCTTTTTAATGTATGAAATCGAGACTACTTTGTTCTCCATTTCACAAAGTTTCCATCCCCATCAGTCTTTTTTAGCTGAATAGAAAAATATTGTCCACAGCTTAAAAAAACTGATGAGGAGGAAAACCTTGTCAAATGGAGACCAAAAGCAGTCTCAGTTTCACAAATTATAGGGGTTGTGCCAAGATGGCATACACTGTTTGTATGCCCTATTAGGCACCCCCATCTATGACCATGGATGGACAGCCATTCAGTCAGAACAGCTCCCATTCTTGTTGCCTTTCTGCCATTCTGTTACTACAGATTGAACAGTTAGCTGTTTATTGGGAGTTACGAGAATAGGACTGAGGGTGATCAACTGACTGCCCCAAGCCTCGCATTTTCAAAGAAGTTCTACATCTTGGTAGAAGTCCTTTGAACCCCTATGGTTCCATCCTAGTTTCTGTCTCAATGCCATTTTTGACATAAAATTATTCTTATTATCTACTGAGCCCCAAATACCCCCATCATTGCCTGACACAAATGCCCTATCAGTGCCTGCTATAGATGCCCCTAGAGAACTAGGATACAGTACATCTGTGGAATTAGTAGTTGTTCAAGGGGTTGTGCCAAGATACAACGTTTTACCCTATCCACAGGATATGGAATAATTTTATGGTTGGTGGAGGTACGACTCCGGAAACAACCACCAATCCCAAGAACAGGGGTCCCAGCGGTCCCTGCATGAATGGAGCTGATTACAAAGTACTTGCATTGTTTGCACAACTCCTTTAAATGACTTTATAAACCAAGATGTATGTGCATTTTTCCTCTCACATACCTCTTCAGACTTTAACAGGCAGATAATGAAAATAACAGAACAAGATTCCACTTTCAACTCTTCATGGAAAATTTGTCAAGCTTTTGCGTAACAATGCTATCATATTACAGTTTTAAAATGTGAAAGCTTCCCTAACAATCGGAATGTGGTTAGTTATTTTGTACATATTGGGGTATATGTGAGCATTGCCGCTCTCAGATCTGTCTCTTAGAAATGTAATAATTAAATTGTGTCATTCATGTGCAGTAGTTCTAGCCTCTCATTCTCATGTGCTTTTCTAACAAAGAAATGTAGGTATGGAGAAAAAAAAAAATATATATATATATATATATATATATTAGAGATGAGCGAACGTACTCGTCCGAGCTTGATACTCGTTCGAGTATTAGCGTGTTCGAGATGCTCGTTACTCGAGACGAGTACCACACGATGTTCAATGTTACTTTCACTTTCATCTCTGAGACGTTAGCGCGCTTTTCTGGCGAATAGAAAGACAGGGAAGGCATTACAACTTCCCCATGCAACGTTCAAGCCCTATACCACCCCCCTGCAGTGAGTGGCTGGCGAGATCAGGTGTCACCCGAGTATATAAATCGGCCCCTCCCGCGGCTCGCCACAGATGCATTCTGACAGAGATCAGGGACAGTGCTGCTGGTGCCGGAGCTGCTATAGGGAGAGCGTTAGGAGTTATTTTAGGCTTCAAGAACCCCAACGGTCCTTCTTAGAGCCACATCCAACCGTGTGCAGTAGTGTGGAGGCTGCTTTTTGCAGTGTTGCACATTTTTTTTTTTTGTATATCGGCCGTGCAGAGCATTGCGTCCTGCAGTAATTTTACATTGTCCAGGGCCAGTAGTGGTGAGGCAGGGACAGAAGACATATTTAGTGTATATGGGCAGTGGGCCTTTCCAAAAACATTTGGGAAAAAAAATCTATTTTGGCTGCCTGTGACCGTCCTCAGTGTACTGGGTCTCTGCTGGGGGTAGTTGTCCTAATTCATACGCAGCCAGCTAAGTGTTACAGCAGGCTTGCGCAAAATTCTTTTCTGCCTCTGTGTTGCCTCTTACATTACCGCTGTATTCCTGTCCACAAGTGTACTGCGTCTCTGCTGGGGGTAGTTGTCCTAATTCATACGCAGCCAGCTAAGTGTTACAGCAGGCTTGCGCAAAATTCTTTTCTGCCTCTGTGTTGCCTCTTACATCACCGCTGTATTCCTGTCCACAAGTGTACTGGGTCTCTGCTGGGGGTAGTTGTCCTAATTCATACGCAGCCAGCTAAGCGTTACAGCAGGCTTGCGCAAAATTCTTTTCTGCCTCTGTGTTGCCTCTTACATCACCGCTGTATTCCTGTCCACAAGTGTACTGGGTCTCTGCTGGGGGTAGTTGTCCTAATTCATACGCAGCCAGCTAAGTGTTACAGCAGGCTTGCGCAAAATTCTTTCCTGCCTCTGCTGTGTGTTCCGTAAGCGAAGTCAGCCTCCAACCACAGGCCAATAAGCGGCACATTTAATTACAGCGTTCTGTTTCTGCACTACTGGTAATACAGCATGCTGAGGGGTAGGGGTAGGCCTGGAGGACGTGGACGTGGGCGAGGACGCGGAGGCCCAAGTCAGAGTGTGGGCACAGGCCGAGCCAGTGCGGTGGCCAGGGGTAGAGGCAGGGCCAGACCGAATAATCCACCAACTGTTTCCCAAAGCGCCCCCTCGCACCATGCCACCCTGCAGAGGCCAAGGTGCTCTAAGGTGTGGCAGTTTTTCCCAGAGACGCCTGACGACCGCCGAACAGTGGTGTGCAACCTTTGTCGCGCCAAGATCAGCTGGGGAGCCACCACCACCAGCATGCGCAGGCATATGATGGCCAAGCACCCCACAAGGTGGGACGAAGGCCGTTCACCGCCTCCGGTTTGCACCACTGCCTCTCCCCCTGTGCCCCAACCTGCCACTGAGATCCAACCCCCCTCTGAGGACACAGGCACGAGTGCCTACTGGCCTGCACCCACACCCTTACCTCTGCTGTCCTCGGCCCCATCCAGCAATGTCTCTCAGCGCAGCGTCCAGACGTCGCTAGCGCAACTGTTCGAGCGCAAGCGCAAGTACGCCGCCACGCATCCGCATGCTCAAGCGTTAAACGTGCACATAGGCAAATTGATCAGCCTGGAGATGCTGCCGTATAGGCTTGTGATAACAGAGGCTTTCAAAAGCATGATGGCGGCGGCGGCCCCGCGCTACTCGGTTCCCAGTCGCCACTACTTTTCCGATGTGCCGTCCCAGCCCTGCACGACCACGTCTCCCGCAACATTGTACGCGCCCTCACCAACGCGGTTACTGCCAAGGTCCACTTAACAACGGACACGTGGACAAGCACAGGCGGGCAGGGCCACTATATCTCCCTGACGGCACATTGGGTGAATTTAGTGGAGGCTGGGACAGAGTCAGAGCCTGGGACCGCTCACGTCCTACCCACCCCCAGAATTGCGGGCCCCAGCTCGGTGCTGGTATCTGCGGCAGTGTATGCTTCCTCCACTAAACCACCACCCTCCTCCTCCTCCTCCTCCTCCTCCTCCAACGCAACCTCTGTCTCACAATCAAGATGTGTCAGCAGCAGCAGCATGTCGCCAGCAGTCGGTGTCGCGCGGCGTGGCAGCACAGCGGTGGGCAAGCGTCAGCAGGCCATGCTGAAACTACTCAGCTTAGGAGAGAAGAGGCACACGGCCCACGAACTGCTGCAGGGTCTGACAGAGCAGACCGACCGCTGGCTTTCGCCGCTGAGCCTCCAACCGGGCATGGTCGTGTGTGACAACGGCCGTAACCTGGTGGCGGCTCTGCAGCTCGGCAGCCTCACGCATGTGCCATGCCTGGCCCATGTCTTTAATTTGGTGGTTCAGCGCTTTTTGAAAAGCTACCCACACTTGTCATACCTGCTCGGAAAGGTGCGCCGGGTCAGCGCACATTTCCGCAAGTCCAAGACGGACGCTGCCACCCTGCGGACCCTGCAACATCGGTTTAATCTGCCAGTGCACCGACTGCTGTGCGACGTGCCCACACGGTGGAACTCTACGCTCCACATGTTGGCCACAGGACCCTGGCGGACAAACTGATGGTAACATTCCCATCCGACAGCGCTAGTGGCAGAAGGTGCAGTTCCGAGGGCCAGGTAGCAGGGGAGGCGCAGAGATCAGGCAGCATGTACAGCGCAGGCAGGGGAACATACTCCAAGGCCTTTGCCAGCTTTATGGCTCCCCAGCAAGACTGTGTCACCGCTCCCCAGTCAAGGCTGAGTTGGCGGGAGCACTGTAAAAGGATGGTGAGGGAGTACGTAGCCGATCGCACGACCGTCCTCGGTGACGCCTCTGCCCCCTACAACTACTGGGTGTCGAAGCTGGACACGTGGCCTGAACTCGTGCTGTATGCCCTGGAGGTGCTTGCTTGTCCTGCGGCTAGCGTCTTGTCAGAGAGGGTGTTTAGTGCGGCTGGGGGAATCATCACGGATAAGCGTACCCGCCTGTCAACCGACAGTGCCGACAGGCTTACACTCATCAAGATAAACAAAGCCTGGATTTCCCCAGACTTCTCTTCTCCACCAGCGGACAGCAGCGATACCTAAGCAATACGTAGGCTGCACCCGCGGATGGAAGCATCGTTCTCTATCACCACCATCAAAAACGGGGACCTTTTTGCTTCATCAATCTGTGTATTCTAGTCATCCTCCTCCTCCTGCTCCTCCTCCTGAAACCTCACGTAATCACACCGAACGGGCAATTTTTCTTAGGCCCACAAGGCTCAGTCATATAATTTTTGTAAACAATTTTTATACGTTTCAATGCTCATTAAAGCGTTGAAACTTTCAGCTGAACCAATTTTTATTTTAACTGGGCTGCCTCCAGGCCTAGTTACCAATTAAGCCACATTAACCAAAGAGATTAAGGGGTTTCACCTGCCCTCTTGGTTGGGCATGGGCAATTTTTCCCAGGTACATTAGTACTGTTGGTACACCAATTTTTTGGGGCCCTCGCCTACAGTGTAATCCAATTAATTTTTTGCCCACCTGCATTAAAGCTGATGTTACCTCAGCTGTGCTGGGCAATGCAATGGGATATATTTATGTATCGCCGGTGGCTTCCTGGCACCCACCCATGCTGTCGGTCCACACGGAGTTGTAACTCCATGTGTACACTTCTAAAGAGCCCCAGTCTGACTGGGGCATGCAGTGTAGGCCGAAGCTCACCTGCATTTAATCGGACGTTACCTCAGCTGTGATGGGCACTGCAATGGGATACATTTATGTACAGCCGGTGGGTTCCAGGGAGCCACCCATGCTGTGGGTGCACACGGAATTCCCATTGCGGAGTTGTACCTGCCTGTGACTATTTATAAAAAACCGCGGTCTGACTGGGGCATGCA
Source organism: Eleutherodactylus coqui (assembly GCF_035609145.1). Classification (NCBI taxonomy): domain Eukaryota; kingdom Metazoa; phylum Chordata; class Amphibia; order Anura; family Eleutherodactylidae; genus Eleutherodactylus; species Eleutherodactylus coqui. The sequence goes on along the minus strand of NC_089837.1, from coordinate 204,182,953 downwards.
GACACCTTGACAGAATGAATAGTGTGTGGCACATAGGTTCCCCATTGCTATGCCCACGTGTGCAGCTCCTGATGGCGGTGGCACAGGATTATATTTCTCATTGCTTCTGTACAGCATTGTGGGCTATTGCCCCGCCCATTTTAAAGAGGGTCGCTGCCTAGCTGTGCCAACCCTCTGCAGTGTGTGCCTGCAGTTCCTCTGGCAGACGCACTTATAAATAAACATGAGGGTGGTGTGGCATGAGTGCAGCAGAAGGCTGCGCAGGGACACATTGTTGTGCGCTTTGGACACTGCGTCGTGCGCACGCGGGGGGGGGGGGGTTGGGCAGCATGTAGCCCAGGAGAAGTGGCAGCGGAGTGTCATGCAGGCAGTGATTGTGCTTTGTTGGAGGTAGTGTGGTGCTTAGCTAAGGTATGCATTGCTCATGAGGGCTTTTCAGAAGTAAAAGTTGTTGGGAGGGGGCCCACTCTTGCCACTATTGTGGCTTAATAGTGGGACCTGGGAACATGAGATGCAGCCCAACATATAGCCCCTCGCCTGCCCTATCCGTTGCTGTGTCGTTCCCATCACTTTCTTGAATTGCCCCGATTTTCACAAATGGAAACCTTACGAGCATCGGCGATATACAAAAATGCTCGAGTCGCCCATTGACTTCAATGGGGTTCGTTACTCGAAACGAAGCCTCGAGCATCGCGAAAATTTCGTCCCGAGTAACGAGCACCCGAGCATTTTGGTGCTCGCTCATCTCTAATATATATACAGTATATACTCTTTTATGATGTGAGAAAGACTGATATATGCGCACCACTAAGCAGTAAGATCACTGCTGCACAACTACTATTTTTTGGGGTTATACCAAAAATCAGGTGGTGCAGTATAGAATCTTGCGTTATACATGATTAGCAATATTACATTAAAGGCTTAAACACACCAAAGTAATTTAGCCCCGTTATGTGGCCATGATAAACATGGCCGCATAACGGGACAAGACAAAACCACTGATTTCAATACTTTCATTTTCACTATCGGGATTCTTGCCCGTTATTTGTACGGGTGAGAAAAGTTAGAACTTGCCCTATCTTTCTTGCACATAGTATTAACTGCATGCGGGAAAGATAAGGCAGGACCTATCTTTCAGCGTTTTTTTCAAAGTCCTGTGCTATGGCATGACGTTTGAGAAACCAGAGAAAAGCCGTTCATGCACAACTATGCTCCGTAGCAGCTCCGTCTGAAAACGCCATAAAACAAAGTTTATTTCTAGAGCTGCACCTCTATTACCATCTAGAAAATAAGGCCACACAAATTTTTTTATTGCGTACTACACATGCAAAATACGCAGTAGTATACCTCCTTGTATTTATGTGGGGTCTTCCACACTAGCATTTTTGCGTTGCGTATTTTACACGTGCAAAATCATATGCAGCATGTCCTATTTTTGGCATTTTAGCACGTATTTCACACATAAATTGCCCATACATATGAATGGACTGCATAAAAAATGCTGTGTTTTTTTCTACGGTCATTTGAGAGTGGCCCAAGACTGTGGACTGCATAATAGATTAATATTCTTTTGTGAAATTTTTATTTAACTGTTTAGTTGAGTTTTTACTCTTACAAATCAGAGACTAAAGTAAAGAAACAATATACAATCTCTGCAGATTTCAATAAAATTATTTTTACATTATTTTAAAAATCTCACTCTCAGAGTAAGTGTACGTTCACAGCAACATAAATACTGCGGAAGATTCTGCAGCAAATTCTGCAGCATCCCCAAATAAAAATCTGTGTCAAAATATAGATACCGATTTTGACCAGGAGACAGCTGAATATCTGCAGCTGATTTTAGTAGCTACATTGCTCCCCCTTACCTTGGAATGCATTGCAGTGTCAGCACACCCCAGCACAGCCCCCCCCTCAGAAGACTAGTGAGCGCTGAGCCGCTGATCAGGTGATACCACTTCCACATCAGCCTGTTAGTGACATCCAATATGCCTTTTAACAGCGATCACTAACAGGCTCTAAACCTGCCAACAAGCCTTTTAACAGTGCAGCAGGTTTTTAGCCTAGAATGGGAGGAGCAGTGACTCAACTATGTGATAACAGATGGCCTCTACACTAATTGGCAGTATCAAATGTAACTCTAATCTCAGCTATTACACAACTTAGATGCCGTGGTCAATGCCTCTGTACCCCATCAGCCACCAGCCATACAATTCAGAGTGCCAATGGGCAGCAGAAGGAGACCCATTAGCTCAAGCCTATTAGATGCTTCTAGAGCCAAGGTCTAATAGCCCGCCCATCATAGTTATAGAACACTGAACTACATAAATAATCCAGTGTAATATTGTAATATTTTTTATGTATCAACAGTGAGAAAAGGGCAGATTCTGGAGACGTTTTTGATGGATGCGGACGAAATGAGCAAACAAGTGTTTGAATATTGAGAGTGAAGAAAAAAACAGAGCTGGCAAGCTGCCTAGGAGATATGGTGATACGACAAACTGAATTGGCAATATCAGATATAGGTTGGTTAGTAGATGACAGAAACATAAGAAGTTCAGTTGTAGATAGAAAGGTGATATGGTGTTAGAGACAGTGGACAGACTCTGGTGTTTTGCAGTAGTGAGGGTGTGTTGTTACAGGAAGAAGTGTGTAATTGGGTTTCATCAGCGTTGAGAAAGTACTGAATGCCAAATCTGCTGATAGTTTGTACAATAGGGATTAGAGATTGGTCAGTAGTTGGCAGCACAAGACAAGTCAAGAGACGGTTTCTTTAGTAATGGGGATATGACTTCATGTTTATAAGACATACAAAAAGAAAAGATAGGTTAAATAATGTAGTGAGGTAACCGATGACAGTTTGGGGAGAGAGACTACACCTTTGGCAGCACAATTTCCTACAGTAGATGTAAATGTACTATTTCCCAAATCTTTATGGTAGTTTCTTGCAACTTTTATATATACATCTGGATGCAACTAGTAGCTGTAAGTCTGTTTCAACTTTTGTTGTCCCAATAAAAAATAAGCTGTTTATTACAGTTGGCAACTTATTTTACCTTCTTTGCGCCTCATTGCAAACTGACAGTAGGGGTCAAGTTGGCTCCCTGTTGAGAACATCATTATAAATCACATTTGATAGCTTAACACTAACAACAGCTGGAAAATAATTTCGCTCCTAAACACCACCTAAAAAATTAAAGAATCTTTTGAAAATAGATATTTAGAGCACTAATTTATAGCGGTTTTATTATGTATTTATGTGGTCTAGACTTTACGTGAATGGATTTAATCTGTGATAGAAAAATGTGAACAGTTTATAATCTTAGATTAGTTGGCCGACAATTATATAATACATTCCACTTTTAGGTCATGCAAAACAAAATTTAGCAATGAGAATTATTTTTAAAAAATTCCTCCTGTGTATAAATATTACTGTTACAAACTTGTTATGACGCCCTGCTGTTCTTTTGATTCCTTCTCAGAATGTCAGCAAAGGGCCATTTCACATCTGCATTTTAGGACTTTCTGTCTCTCTGTTCCATTTTTGGAACAGAGAAATAGAATTAAAACTGAAATAAGCGTTTTATTTTTTACCCCGATTGATCTCAATGTGTTTTCAAAAAAACTTCCATTACGTTATGTTTCATTTTTTTTACTGGAACAAATAGCACAGCATAGATTGCATCTACAGATACGGTTTTGGTATTCTTTTAAAGCCAAGAATGTTATCAGGACCATCGTTGCTCTGGGTCAGACTTAGGCTTCTTTCACACAAGCGGATATCGGACGGCCGTTTTCACGGCCGGCCGATATACGCTATGTTGGGGGCGAAAAAACTGGTGAATGGGCCTGGTGAGGCTGGCGCAAATGTCCACCCATGTACCGCCCCTTGTTCATAGCCATTGCACAGAACGAGCGGGGAGGAGAGCAGAGGTGAGCCTGCACGTGGAAGGAGAGGAGAACAGAGGAAGGGACTTTAGCAGCGGCCGACGTATTCTGGCCCAAAATATAGTTCCAGGACTATGTTTTGGGTCCAACGTAAAAACGCCCAGCGCTATTTTGGGCTGGCTGATGTTTTTACGTCTCACAAAAACGCCCATGTGATCTGATGCATTGGAATCCAATGTATCAGATCAAAGCCGTATCACGGCCGGCCGATATGCGCTTGTGGGAAAGAAGCCTTAGTCTGAGATAAAGCAAGCTGAAGTGTGCCCCCCACTCTACAGTTTCAGAAAACATGCTGAATCGGCTGAATGGCAAGCAACAATCAGAAGAAATGCTCAGAATGACAATAAAATGCCTAATTATGGTGAGTCGTCTTCTTTTCCCAGCGTTGTACGCAGGGTAACTCCTTCCCTTTTTTTCAGCTACCATAGAAGTCTATGTCAGTTTTCTGTGGACAAAAATAGGGCAAGACCTATCTTTTCTCAAACGAAAATCTTGCACGGTATAAACGCGTTCATCTGTACAAATCTATTGAAATCAAAAGCTTCGCTTGGTCACATTATACAGGCGAGATTTTCACATACGGCAATGCCTCTGCAAATACGTTCGTTTGAACCGCCGCAGTGCGTTTCTGCAGCAGAAACACTTTAAAATCCCCAACAAAAGTGTATTTGTGGAGTTCGGTGCGGTTTGGTGCAGTCTCTACAACATAAATAGACATGCTGCAGATTTATAATCTGCAGCGTTTTTCACGTTTGGCATTTCCATGGCAGAAAAATTCCGCTACGTGTGAAGGAGGTTGGTTAAACCTCATTCCCTAGTCTTGCGCTGTAAACGCTGTGGATTTCCCGCAGTGATTCTGCAGCGGATCCAGCCTGTGTAAAGGCGGCCTGGGGGTTTAAACACATTGCTGGTATTCCACTCAACTCCATGGAATTTCTGCTTGCAGTTCTGAAGACCTGGCAGCTTCTCTGAAGAAGTTTATATAAAAACAACTATTACACAAATTGTTCTTGCTGTTGCAGTAACTTTTATGAAATCTGATCAACATAGTTGAAGACCACAAACCTTTCCAGCTATACTATGTTTTATAATAGCATGCCCTTTTATCCACCTCTGACTTTCATTAAAACTAATAAATCAGAAACCACATTGTGTGAACATGTCCTTAAAGGGAACCAGTGACCCCTTACGAGCACCACAAACTAAGGGCTCCGTCACACAACTGTATTTTAGCATGGAGAATAGAGCCCATTGAGTTCAATGGGTTCAATCTCATTTCTTTCTTTTGCGTACACGGTTCTCGCGGGCACAAAAAATAGGACCTTCTCTTTTTTGTGCTCATTTGCACTCCAAAGAGTCCTATAGAGGTCTATGGGAGGTGCACAACTGCGTATACATTATATGCTGTACAAATTCCTGCACACCAGCACCTTGTTTAGCTTAATAGCCATTTAAAACAGGGAGGTAGTGATTTCTCCACCCATCTAAACTAGCAATGCCTGCACAAATATGCACAATATTGTGCATAAACACACACGTGAAATACCCTCACTCACTGCGCAAAAACAGTGAACTGCAGCAAGTGTGTTTTGCGATACGCTCATGTGATGCCACCCTTAGTTATGCAGGTTTCGAGCAATATGAAGATGTCCTTTTTATATTCACTCGGATCACCATTCCCACGCTGTCACCCACGGAAGTTGGTGAATGAACAGTGCAGTGCCTCAGGGCGGACTCTGACAGGTGTTTTTGTGCGCGTATTTGGACGTGCATAATGTGAACGCAACACGCACAGTACCCATTCAATTCAATGGGTTTGCTGCCATAAATTTGTTTTTGCACACACATTCCAAGCGCACAAAAAAAGAATGCAGCATGCTTTATTTTTGTGCGCATTTGTGAACCAAGGGCCCCATAAAAGTCTATGGTAAGTGCGCACTAAATACTCGCATAATTCCTCAATACGTCGTGCAATTTCACAATAAAAAGAACACAACTAATTAAGCTAAATAGCCTTTTGAATCAGGGGGCGGTTGTGTCCAGCGCCCATGGGAGAAAGTACAAAAACTGCAGGTGCAAACGTGATGCGCTTGCACAAGCATTTTTGCGCATATGCCCATGTGAGTCTGCCCTTAGAAAACAATATGTGTGCGCGAGCACACAGCCTGTAGATGTGAGTCCACTGCACTGCCCACACACGGGTGACAATGCATGAATTGAGAGACGGGTAAATAAGAAATACATTCCTAGACTCCTCCAGAACTGTCTTATGAGTACCATAACTTAGTTTATGGTGCTCATAGATGGTGACAGGTTTCTTTTAAACAATCCATGCAAATTAAAGTGAACTACTTGTGCTAGCCATCAAAAGTAGTAAAGCTCGCTTTACCAATTCTCTGCCGCTCTCATGCTAACACTCTGCCCAGCTCCAGCAATGACATGTCAACATAACATGTGACTGCTGCAACCAATCACACTGAATGCTTTGATGACCTCAGTGGTGCTGACATGTCATCACTACAGCCATTAGTTGGCTGCAACATTCACAAGTCATGTTGACATGTCATTGCTGGAGCCAGTTGAGGAGGGACCTGGCGGAGACCCAGGAAGTAACAAAATCCAAACGCTAAACCGCTCACCTAAACTCCCCACCCCATGATGTCATTGAATGGCTGTGATTGGGTGAAGGCACGTGTGTTTTCTGGAGGCGGGGATTTCAAGCCCTGCATGCAGAAAGCAATGCTCTGCCGGGGACCAGGAGGGAGCGACAGCCTGCAGCAGCGCCGCAGAACGCCGCAGAACGCCGGGGAAAGTGAGTAATGATTTTTATTCTTTGCTCCGCTGTATTCCCGGCGTATAAGGTGACAGTTGGGGGGTCGTCTTATACGCCCCGTCGCCTTATACGCCGGTATATACGGTATATATTTTTATTGTAACACATTTCTGGATGAATTGCAGGGAAGGGCTTATATATTTAAGCCCTTCCCGACAATTCATCCCGCGATCACCGGCAGCCCATTGCTTTCAGTGGAACCTGCTGTATTGCAGACTCCATTGAATTCAGTGGGCAAACATCGTTCTTCTCTGCCACAGCTGTTACAGCTATGGCAGAGGAGAACGATCTTTATGCTGACAGTGCGGGGGGGGGGCACTCTTGCTGCTATTGTGGCTTAATAGTGGGACCTGGGAACTTGAGATGCAGCCCAACATGTAGCCCCTCGCCTGCCCTATCCGTTGCTGTGTCGTTCCCATCACTTTCTTGAATTGCCCCGATTTTCACAAATGAAAACCTTAGCGAGCATCGGCGATATACAAAAATGCGCGGGTCGCCCATTGACTTCAATTGGGTTTGTTACTCGAAACGAACCCTCGAGCATCGCGAAAATTTCATCCCGAGTAACGAGCACCCGAGCATTTTGGTGCTCGCTCATCTCTAGTAGAAACCTTCTTTCTCCTAGATGTAGAGGGCACCTTCTTGTTACAGTCACAGTCCTAGGTATAAATAGATGATGGAAGAGATCTCTGTATTGTCCCCTGATATATTTATACATAGTTATTAGGTCGCCCCTCAGCCGCCATTTTTCTACACTAAATAATCCCAATTTTGATGACCTCTCTGGGTATTGTACTCCATCCATTCTGTTTATTACTTTAGTTGCCTGCCTTTGAACTCCTCAAGCTCTGATATGTCCCTCTTAAGTACCAAAACTGTACACATTATTTGTGGTCTTCTATATTGTGAAAAATATGATCTCTCCTGGGTTACATATTAAAATTTACCCACAACAGTATATTCACCTGAGTTTTTGAAGGACTGGAACGAATTGTTAAGAGACTGCTGTATTAGGCTGCATTCAGACGAACGTATATCGGCTCGGTTTTCACGCCGAGCCTATATACGTTGTCCTCGTGTGCAGGGGGGGGGGAGGATGGAAGAGCCAGGAGCAGGAACTGAGCTCCCGCCCCCTCTCTGCCTCCTCTCCGCCCCTCTGCACTATTTGCAATGGAGACAGGCGGGCCAGGGGCGGGGCTAAGTTATGAGAATTATACAATGAGTGATGCACAAATATCTTTGCTCAGTAAGGGCTTTTACCCACTAGCGTTTCTGGCGGGTTTTTTTTGTTCTTGCGCTGCGAGAGCGAGTGAAAAAAAACGCTGCTATATCGTAAAATGCTATTAATGGGGCCCACAGCAGCAGAAGCACCAGCCCCAATGAAAGCATAGGGAGTATATCGCGGACTTCTTTTATGACAGCTGTGACAGGGGTTTCCTTCATCATTCAATTCATGAATCAATGAATCAATTCATCAATAAATGGCTAAGCGCTTCCTGTAATTGGTTGAGCGCTCAGCCAATCAGCACAGCCCTTTTTTAATCCCCGCCTGCTGAAAGAGCTTGACAGCAGAGCAGGTGAGCCAGCTGGAGGACGCGCCTGAGCGTCGGAGAGGTGAGTATATCATTTTTTTTTCACCAGCTAGGGATGATTTTCAGGGAAGGGCTTATATTTCAAGCCCTTCCCCGAAAATCATGCTGCGGGGTTGCCTACAACCCACTGCTTTTGATGTGGCCGGCAGCAGTAGCGCCAACCCCATTGAAAGCAATGGGATAGCATCCAGGACTTCTGCCACAGCTGTGACAGCTGTGGCAGAGGATTCCTTCCTCCCCGCTGTCATCGTGGGGATGAAGGAAACCCCTGCCACAGCTGTCATAGCTGTGGCAGAAGTCCACGATATTCTCCCTATGTTTTCAATGGGGCTAGCGTTGCTGCCGTTGGCCCCATTGAAGACACTGTGCAATATCACAGATTTCTTCTCTGCGATGCTAAGCTCTACTAAAAAAATCGCAAATGAGTATGAAACCATTGAAAATGATTGGTTTCATAACCATCGCTGTCGCATCGCAGGGGAAAATATCGCTAGTGGGTAAAAGCCCTAAAGCCTCATGTCCACTAGAAAAATATAAATGGTATTTTTTTTTTCATGCGGATATCCGCACCTACAGATAACATTGTGGCTGATCCGTGCGAAAACCGCGGTAAAATGAAGCATGTCGCTTTTTTTCACGCGCGTGAAATCCGCAAATCACTTAAAATACCATCCGCAGCTATTTAATTACCTGCAGGTGGTCAATGCTTTCCTATGGGATGCGAATTTGTGTTTTTTTCATGTGCGGATTTGCTAAGTGTATACCCAGTGAGGCCTCATGTCCACTGGACAATTATAATTAAAAAACTGTGCGGGTGTCCCACACGCGTTTTCCCGGCCATAGGGATGCATTGGACAACCGCAGGTAAGTAGATACCTGCAGATGTCTTTTTTCCCTGCCGCGCGGATCACACGTGCGGGAAATCACCTGCAGCATGTTCCATTTTCTGCGGGTCTCCCGTGCAGATGGCTCCCGCAGGATTGCATAGAAGCCTATGGAAGCCGTCCGTATCCGCGGCACAGCCGCAGCTGACTTTCTGCTCTCCAGTGCGGGGGAGCAGGAGTTTAAAAAAAAAAAGAGTGCATGGCACATGCGCGTGGCAACTTCTGGTGTGCCGAGCACATCCGCCGGCCCGAAGAAAGAAGATCCGTCTGCGACGGAGGGAAGATCCGCTGTGTTCAGACAGGTAAGAGAAATCAATTTTCAGGCTTCATGTCCGCGGGAAAGGAGGGACCTGCTGCAGGATTCTGCATGGAGAATCCGCGCGGGCCCGAATTTCCTAGTGGACATGAGGCCTAAAGGTTGGGGTTTTCACCAACACATGACTTTAATATTTTTCAAACTTTAGTGGGTGTGAATAGGTTTGCTAGGATGTTGACATTAAAGTCAAGTTCCATGTCTTTAAAGAATAAGATGACTGTTTAAATATGAATGACGCACGTGTTTTGGAATCTACTACTATGGACAGAGGAGGACATGATATGTAGTTCCAATACTTGTGTCATATGACACAATTATGATCTTTACAACACGAGTGTCTGCCTAATGACCAAAATTTAAATTCCAGGTTTCCTATTACTAATAGGGAGTTTTACCCACCTCAATCTCATGCACCTATTTTAGATACTTTTCAAGTGAAAGACCTAGTGCAACTCCAGGATTCCGTTTGGAAGGTTAATTTGTGTGCAGGTTGTAGAAATAATGTATCCTTATTAGAAAAACAAGCTTTGGGGGAGTTAAAAAGCCATCCTGATCAGGTTGTTTGTGCAGCGGATAAAGGGGGTACTGTGGTCATCCGCCAATATGGGATTCTATAGGAAATTGAATTTTGAATTATTATTTTCTGATACCACTCTATGTCCAGCTTGGTGAGGATCCAACACACCTTTTATTGTTCTAGCCAGAGGCAGTTAATATGGGGGCTTTAACCTAGAAAATTGCTGATTATATTTATGTGGTTTTCCCCTCTCTCTTGAAGATCAATAAAGGCACCTTCCCTCCTCACCTGCACCATATTGTGATGGGTATTGGATCTTTGGGAGAGAGGTTGAAGGAATGAGTAGATTTTTACTTGCAACCTTTTGTTTGTGAACTACCTGGGTTCTTAAGGGACACTAAGCATGTTGTATCTATTTTTTAGAATTTTCAATGGCGATCTGATTTTTTGTGGATTACCTGTTATGTTATGATGTTATATCCAATGATCCCACATGTTGAAGGTTTGCGACCTTTATCAAGGTTTCTACGGCAGCACTGTACATATACAATTGTGATTAATGAGTTTATCGTGCAAACTATGGATTTTTTGCTAAAATGTAATAATTTCTGCTGGGATGGGAGGTTTTTTAGATCTGTAAATATTTATATGGCAATTTTGCAAAGGCTTTTCTGTTTTCTGAATGTAATCCCTTTGTCCCTCTATATCAGTTGGTATGGTTGTTATATTGATGACCTCTTCCTGATATGGAGAGGGATGACAAATGTGAGGAGTTTTTGAATTATATTAATTTGAATAATATGGACTTGAGGTTTACATTGCACCATAATAGGATTTCTGTTTTTTTTTAGATGTTACCTTGATTGGACCTGTGGATTCCCATGAAGTGGAGGTGCGCCCTTGTTGCAAGCAGTCAATTTGATGTTATTTGTTTCTTCTTGTCATGCTCCACATGTAATCAATAATATACCAGTAGGAGAATTGTTACATACTAAAAGAAACTGTTCAGACGAAGATTAGCGAAGATAAGTTTGTCCAGGAACAGGAGTAAAGGTCTTTTTACATGCAAAGATAATCTTTCAAACTGCCCAAAGATTGAAAGATTTAACAATCTATTTGCATAAAGTGTTAATGGCTTTAACGGCCATTGACACTTTATCATCTTCATTTGCATGTGAAAGGACCGGCAGAAGTTGTTTGCAGAGCCCAGGATTTGTTTAAACACATGCCCATCTGTGTAAATACCTGCCAACACATTCCATTGTTCTCCTCGCAGCTGTCAGCAGATTGCATTGTTCTCCTCGTGGCTAGTGTAAAACATACCGCAAGAAGAACATCGTGCAGTGCTTTGAAAGATGAGCAAAATGCATTCAAATGGACTGTATTTGCTCAGACTTTCAGCGGCTGAACGATGGATTTTAAGTTTAACTAAAATCCATCGTTCAAACGGAAAGTACACGATGCCCACGATTACACGTAGCCATTAACGCTCATTTTTGGCCATTTGGACGAATTTTGAGCAATAATCAGTGCATGTAAAATGGCCTTAAGTCTGCTGTGGCTTTCATTGAGTGGCTACCCAAATTGCTGCCTCAATCGTGCCATCAGGAGATGAATAGGAGATTCGTGTTCCCTGTTGGTTTCTAGAAAGAGGTGCATTAGGAGATATAATGTGATGTTTACTACAGAGTACAATATAATCAAGTAGTTTCTATTATTAAAAAAACCTCTTAATGTTACATCAGGATCCTCTCTTGCATGACATTATCTCATCAGGAGTGGCGTTTGTGGCTCGGAGAGCTCCAACATTAGCCACTTCTCTCTCATAGTTTGTTTCTTCGGATACGGATAGACATAATTGGTTATCCACTACGTGATTCTATCAACGGGACCATCGCATATGTAAAGTTTGCACATTTGCAAAAAAAATCTAAAGTTTTTTATTCCACCAGTATGGGTAGGGAATATACAATAAAGTAGTATATTAATTGTAATACAGTAATAGACCACGAAGGAGCATCAACTATAAACAGGTGCTTCTCAACAGAAAATCAAGGTGGATCTTTCTACTGCAGACAAGAATTCCACATGGGCGTAACATACTTCTGGATTTGGTGTATTGTTATTACTGATTATATTCCTGTATGTAATAGCTTTAATTATACTATATCGGTACATGATTATCTGTGATTGGCTGTTTTAATCATGTGACCTTGGAGCGGGGCTATTTAAATTATGTACATGATTTTAAGATGTGAAGGATTTTTTCCGAAACGCATAGCTTATTTGTCTGCCGGTACTCTGTTTATCACATGTATATGTTTTATACATTTGGAATAAAGATGGGCTTTTCAATCAAGTGAATCGCAGGGCTGGATCCTTGTGTGATAACTGGAGACCCAGAAAGTCTCACTACAGGAAGGACAGAATTTGGTTAAGGTATTACATTGTTTTTTGTTATTTAATAGCATTTACAATTTTAAAAAACTTAGGTAGCTGAATAACTTCATTAAAGGGGTTGTCCCGCGAAACAAAGTGGGGTTATACACTTCTGTATGGCCATATTAATGCACTTTGTAATGTACATCGTGCATTAATTATGAGCCATACAGAAGTTATTCACTTACCTGTTCCATTGCTGGCGTCCCCGTCTCCATGGTGCCGTCTAATTTTCAGCATCTAATCACCCGATTAGACGCGCTTGCGCAGTCCGGTCTTCTCCGTGTTGAATGGGGCTGCTCGTGCTGGAGAGCGGCTCCTCGTAGCTCCGCCCCGTCACGTGTACCGATTCCAGCCAATCAGGAGGCTGGAATCGGCAATGGACCGCACAGAAGACCTGCGGTCCACCGAGGGTGAAGATCCCGGCGGCCATCTTCGCAAGGTAAGTAAGAAGTCACCGGAGCGCGGGGATTCGGGTAAGTACTATCCGTTTTTTTTTTCAACACATGCATCGGGTTTGTATCGCGCCGAACGGGGGGGCTATTGAAAAAAAAAAACCCGTTTCGGCGCGGGACAACCCCTTTAAGTTCAATGGATCCCACCAACAATATAATGGCTATGGGAGCCTCTAAATTATTACCTAAAAGATGATGGGCGAAGCAAGACGTTGAAGAGACCTAAGCTACTTCCAGAAATGCCTGGCAGCCTTGAAATAAACATGCACACTCAGCCAAGCATGCATGTTCACAGACAGGGAGATAGCTGGTGCTTGAATGATAGTTCACTCGACAGCTATCTTATATGTATGGCCAGCTGGGTGACGGCAAGAATTTGTTGTGCATGCCATAAGCTATATATTTCATAAAAGGCATATTAAGCTGCTAGAGGGTTAAACGACATATACAATGAATAGAGATTATCCATTTCTGAATGGATTTTTTTTAGTTTGTGGGTGGAGCTAGGTGGAAAATATTGTGGCCTAATAAGTCGCAAATTTCTCTTCCGCATTCAGGAATGTTGGCAAGTATGTAAATATACTGACAGATTAATGACTTCTACATTTATTACTACTCCAGGGGCATAGCATTCATCACCTTCAGAACTGCACGTTGCATTGTAGTCAGTAAATATTGGAACTTCTTAATATTGCTCGTAGCACTTTTTTGACATTTTTGGCTTTTGCTTTTCTGTTGTAGATTCAGTGCAAATGCATAAATGATATGAATTCCATTTAAATCAGCTGCACGAACCACCACTTTTGTTACTGTGGAAAAAGTTAATCTGTTTCAAGCAGTATAAATATCTGTCTTCTTGTATATAAACATATTTTTAAAATGTATCATCTAGCCTTTCTGCCAACTTTATATTCTTGTCTAGCAAAATTCAAAGACACATAGTATCTTGTTTATGAAAATGTGCAAGTGAATGCAATTAATGACCATTAAGAAGTTATTATTACAGGGTATGAAGGAAATATGTTTCAAAGCAATGCTCTATCAGGACAGCCCCTTTTCAAATGCCCTAGTCAGGTATATGAAAATCATACCCTTCATACCGTCCTCTACTAGCCACTGCAGATAGTAGTCCATGATATGATTGTGATATGGTTGCCCTTTTATTGCAGTGAGTGCTATGTAGTACAACATGTGGATATGCATATGTTTAATTATTCCTTTTTTTAAAATATCAGCTGCATATCCTTTTAATCATAAGAATGACGAGAGACGAGCATTCATAATACGGAGGAGTTTCCCAGCCTGATTGCAGGTATCCTGACCCGAACTACAAGTCTCAAAGATTTATATGATGCTCAGAGTCCATGTTAAGGTCGGCGGCCCTGCGTACCTGAATCTTACTGTATGCGGATGACCACGGCGTCCGTCACAGAACAATTTTGGTTTTTTTTAATCTTTCCTTTTCCTGCGTTGTTGCTAGCCCCTTTTTACCATGGCCGGTGTGTTTTCGTGACAAAGGTGGCAACCCTATACGTGACGCTTGGAGACTAACTAATGTAGATGCCAGGGAATATACCTGTCATTCCGCCATGCACCATACTTTTTTATGCATTCATTTCCTTTTGGTCTCTGTCTCGCTCTTTTGTCACCATCACAAATCTCGAAGAGACCATGAGAAAAGCAAGGCTTCTAGAGCTAAATTTCATGTGTCATACCAGAGGGTCTGAACGCTTATGTCAATGCAAAATGTCAGTTTTTAATTTAAAAAAAACTTACAAAGATTTCTACCATACTGCTTTCACTTTATCATTATGGGGTACTGAGTGCAGAATGAGGAGGAAAAATATGAATTTCAACATAACAAAATGTAAAAAGGTGAAGGGGGTCTGAAGACTCACTGTAGGGTTGTTTTATGTTTTACTAAATATTCACTATAAAACCACTATTAAAAATCTGATCTGTTTTTGTGTTACCACTTTCCAGGACGCAGAACTATTGATTTCTTACCATTAATGCAGTTTTATAAGGTCTTGGTTTGTTGTGGGATGATTTTCAGTTTTTATTGGTACTTTTTTGAGGGACATAGGGCATACTGATTAACTTTTATTCCTTTTTTGAAGGAGATTAATGAACAAAAAACATCTTTTATAAAAGAAAAAAAACTTATATTACAGGTAGTTATGGTTGTAGAAATACCAATTAGGTTTTTTTCACATATTATTGTTTTTTTTATTCTACATTTCTTTCCAAAGCTTTTTTGAACTTTACATTTTTATTGTTCCAAAATGTGCAAAGGATTATGTACATTCCATATAACAATCACAGAAAACGGCCATTACTTACTGAGTGAGGAGTGCATATAGATGCATCCTCTCACCATGCAGGTAGCTGACTACCAAATGAGGGAGCATATAACACCTGTGCAGGACACCGATGAGACAGCCACTCACACTGCCTCTTGATATAGAGGGGGGTGGATGTTTGCTGTATACTCCCACACACAGTGGATATAAAGTGCCAGACCATTCTGATATATGTAGTTCACCATGCAGACCAGCAACCTATTAATGACGCCATAATAATTTGGCGGGTTGCCCTGCACTTCCATCAGTGAACCACATTGGTACTGCCACCCTGGACTCCCCCTGGAGTCCTAAAGCCACACTGCATGTGAATGATAGATAACCTCCTTTGTGGGCAACCTTGATATCCCGACCTTCTCTGACAGATTTTCATTGTTGGCTAGGTCGGCCTGGTATCAATACCTGCAAATTTGTAACTACGTAACGCTCCCTTGGCCCCATATCAAATCTACTAGTTCCACTATCCCAATTCTAAAAGCCATGTATATCGCATACAAACCCAACAGCTGAAATCTCTCTGATTTATCGTATCTTGCTGGCAGAGGGGGTGCAAGACAACTTTTGTCCTTCAGTGAAGGCTAAGAAGAGGGAATTTGAATATTTTTTCTTGGAGAAGTCCTGGGCTTAAGGCCCATTTACACAGAGCAATGTTTGCTCAAAAATCGCTAAAAAGCGATCGTTTGAGCGATAACCATTGCGTCTAAACGTGCGGCCATCGCGCACTTTTTCGTGCAATGCTAGCTGATCGTTGAATTCAGTCTAAGCTAAAAATCGTCCTTCAGCCTTATCAGGAGTTCTCCACAGGTAGGGCTGATAGCATTGTTTCCCGCTGGAGAACAAAAGAACTGAAAGCTGATAAGAGCCCTCGGGCTCGTAACTGCTTTCAGCTAAAGGCTTCATTTGCACATTTAATTGCTCTTAAGTAGCTACTTAATAGTTTATGCAAAATGATCGCTCAAAGCTGTCACTCAAACTGTCGTTTGAGCGATCTTTGAGCGATCATCGGTCCGTGTAAATGGGCCTTAAGTCTTACATTTAAGGGTGACTACCCACTACAGTTTTTTTTCATTGCGAAATTCGCAGCGGGTTTTTTTCCTGCAGGGGTCTATGGGACTTGTAATGTTAAAATCGTGATCATGCAAAATCGCAATTTCGCGGTAAGTTGTGATTTTGCGTGATCGCTATTTTAACATTACAAGTCCCATAGACCCCTGCAGAAAAAAAAAACGCTGCGAATTTCACAGTGAAAAAAAAACTGTCATGGGTAGTCACTAGAGATGAGTGAGCGTACTCGGAAAAGCACTACTCGCTCGAGTAATTTGCTTTATCCGAGTATCGCTGTGCTCGTCCCTGAAGATTCGGGTGCCGGCACGGAGCGGGGAGCTGCAGGGGAGAGCGGGGAGGAACGGAGGTAAGATCTTTCTCTCCCTCTCTCCCGCCCGCTCTCCCCTGCTCCCCGCTGCGACTCACCTGTCAGCCGCAGTGGCACCCGAATCTTCAGGGACGAGCACAGCGATACTCGGATAAAGCAAATTACTCGAGCGAGTAGTGCTTTTCCAAGCACGCTCGCTCATCTCTAGTAGTCACCCTTACACATAAGATCTCAAGCTCTTGCAAATTTCAAGAACTCAACTACAAGCTTCTATCCCAATGGTATAGAACACCTGTACGACTCGCAAAGATGTATTCCCAGGTCTCTTCGAGATGTTCAGTAGACAGTGGCACTTTCCTCTATAGTTAGTGGTTATGTCCCTTCATTTCCATTCTTTGGATGGGTGTAAATATCCTATGTAACTCATTATGCAAAGTGATGGTCTCGTTAGCCCAGAAATGCTCCTCCTATCTATGATCCCGAGTCCTATTTCCAAGGTTAAAAAAGGTCTTCTTAGATTTTTCCTCTTAGCTATGCAACAAATTATTCCCAAACTCTTAAAGTCTCCATCTCCACCCACGAGATGGATGTAGCTGGAAGCTATAGACAATATAATGCATATGGAAGAATTAGGTGCTAATGATTGTTGTAGTAATAATAGATGTGTTTCTTAAATCAGCCTAGGCAAACCTGTGTATATTATATATATATATTGTTATATCCACCTTCATAGGAAATAGGTAGCAGTTTTGTGTTTGTGTACAACATCAGAATGTGTTAGAATTATGCCTCCTACACATGATTCTCACAGAGCAGTTGTGTATTCTGATTGGATAAGCTGCTCCCTTAGGGCTCTTTCCCACAATCACAGAAAATGGCCATTACTTACTGAGTAAGGAGTAGGGACCCACCAAAACGCAAGGAACAGTGAAGTGGTTAGTGGGCTCATGTATCTTGGCCAAAATTCAACTAATGCCTTACATTTATTATCTATCATTCACATGCAGTGTGGCTTTAAGACTCCAGAGGGAGCCCAGGGTGGCAGTACCAATATGGTTCACTGATGGAAGTGCAGGGCAACCGGCCAAATTATTATGGCGTCATTAATAGGTTGCTGGTCTGCATGGTGAACTACATGTATCAGAATGGTCTTGTACTTTGTATCCACTATGTGTGGGAGTGTACGCCAAGCAGCCAACCCCCTCATTATCAAGAGGCAGTGTGAGTGGCTGTCTCATCAGTGTCCTGCACAGGTGTTATTGGCTCCTCCATTTGGTAGTCAGCTACCTGCATGGTGAGAGGATGCATCTATATGCACTCCTTACTCAGTGAGTAATGGCTGTTTTCTGTGATTGTAGAATTTTTTGAGGATCCTTGGTGCACAAATACACAGGACAATAGAGCAGGTCTCACTTTTGTGTGCAACCGAAATGTGCACAAAAAAATTATTCATGTGAAAGAACCCATTGACATTGATGGGTTCTATTATGTGTGTATTGCGTGTGCTAATTCCGTGCGTACAATGCATGCCGCAAATATCTTTACCGGAAGCCACTCTTAGGCCTCGGTCAGACGGGCGTTTTTTCGTGCGATTTGCGCATGCGATCTGTGCATATATAGAACCATTGCTTCGCAATGGCATCGGACGCATGGCCGCTTTTTAAGCGGATGTCCGATAAACTATAGGACATGAGGAATCGCAGATCGCGCCTATCTGCGATCTGCGATTCCTTGTGTTCTATTATATGCGCTCAATGGGGCCGGCGGCAGCAGCGCCGACCTCATTGAGAACATATACTATAAAGATTCTCCTCTGCCACAGCTGTAACAGCTGTGGCAAAGAACAATGTTCGCCCATTGAATTCAATGGAGCCGGCAATACAGCCGGCTCCATTGAAAGCAATGGGCTTCCGGCGAGCGCGGGATGAATTTTCAGAAAGGGCTTAAAAATATAAGCCCTTCCCTGAAAATCATCCTAAAATGTGTAAAAAAAAATAAAAATAAATAAAAAAAATATACTCACCTTGTCCCTGCAGCCAGAGTAGGTGCGATCTGCGATTTCTCGTGTCTGCCCGTTTTGCCGAAAACACTGCTAGCTGCAGATTTTTCAGCGATATTTCGGCCCCGGTCACGTGATTTGCGAATGCACATCCGTCATGCGATCCACAAATCGCGGCAATAAACGGTCGTCTGACCGAGGCCTAAGACTTGAATGTGTGATCCTCTGATCTCTTACTTGCAGTAATACACTGCAATACTTATGTATTCCAGTGTATTATGCTCGTCAATGTTTTAGGGACAGGTGGTCCACATGCAGAGGCGTAGCTAAAGGCTCATGGGCCTGGATGCCAAGGTCCAGCATGAGGACCCCCCACAACGTTCCTCTGCATCACTGGATAAGAAGCCCGTCAATGCAACACTAGCGGCAGGGGACATTAATAGAATCTAAAAAGATTAGGCAAAGACTAAATCTAGGGGGCTCCACTGCAAAATGTGTAACCCACCCACCCATCATCCATGTGCCATTTATAACACTGGTGTATTTTTATATGATAAAGAGACCTTTGGGCCCCCTAAGGCTCCTCCTGCTACCTCTGCACCCCCTATAGCTACGCCCCTGCATGGCACATCTGGGTGTTTTCATTAGACCACCAGCTCCTACGACAAGCCATTGGCACCCTGCATTCACATTGTGGCGATTCCGCGACAGTGACAGAAGGAACCTATGTCTGTGCCATCCATGCATCATACATTTACAATGCTGAGCGTGAAGCACATCCTGCTAGTGGCATAAATGTACTATGCATTACACCAAGGAGTAATACATTATATTTTGGACCCAAATTGTAGCACAGATTGTTTAATTGTAGATTATATACACATTTACTTTTGTGTTCTTGAGGGAGTTCTGGTTTCAAACATAGTAACATATAAAATGTATGAAGAAGAGAGTGCTCTTAATACATTAGGTGCATCTTACACCATCAGAGATTATATTAATGCTGACTAGAGATGAGCGAACGTACTCGGATAAGCACTACTCGTCCGAGTAATGTGCCTTATCCGAGTACCGCTGTGCTCGTCCTGAA
Organism: Eleutherodactylus coqui; assembly: GCF_035609145.1. Classification (NCBI taxonomy): domain Eukaryota; kingdom Metazoa; phylum Chordata; class Amphibia; order Anura; family Eleutherodactylidae; genus Eleutherodactylus; species Eleutherodactylus coqui. Next base: position 204,163,145 of record NC_089837.1, on the reverse strand, counting down.
AGATTCGGGGCGCTCCGCTGCTGACAGGTGAGTCGCAGCGGGGAGCGGGGCAGAGCGGGCGGGAGAGAAGGAGAGAAAGATCTCCCCTCCGTTCCTCCCCGCTCTCCCCTGCAGCTCCCCACTCCGCAGCGCGCCCCGAATCTTTCAGGACAAGTACAGCGGTACTCGGATAAAGCACATTACTCGGACGAGTAGTGCCTATCCGAGTACGTTCGCTCATCTCTAATGCTGACATTTGAAATACCTGTTTCAACAAATTGCCCATACAGTCATCTAAACTATAAATATGGAGGCGCAGAAGTTATCTGCACTAATATTAAAATGTTATGTTTTCTTCAACATTTATGATATTGTCACTCAAGGCAATGGTAAGTGAAGAACAAGCTGAACTTAGGGCTGTTGAATCTGTTTCTCTCCTTTTATATAGCCATGACAATCAAGGCCCCATAATGGGACAAAAAAAACTTTGAATTCAATTGATTTCAGTAGTTTCATTTTAATGTTTAGGATTCTTGCTTGTTAATTGTACGGGCGAGAAAAGATAGGGCTTTCCCTGTATTTCCCGTGGTTAAAACTATGTGTGGGAAAGGTAGGACAGGACCTATCTTCCTGCTATTGTTTTCAAACTCCTGCACTATTGTGTGGAGTTTGAATTGACGGCGATGAGAAAAAGTTTGTTAATATGCAACTACGCGCCATACTGGCGAGCGTAGTTGTGCATCCGACCATCTGAAACAGCCTGTGATTTGAATTTTTTTTTAGCCAGCTCGACATGTAGACTGTATAACGATCCCTAAGGCTTCTTACACACGGCCGAACATGTGAAACTCAGCCCGATATCATGCTTGTGTGATGCGAGGCCAGAAGGCATAACTTGAAGCTCCCGGGCCCCGATACAAAACTTGTAACAAGGCCCCCAACTATAATGCTTTACTTATAGTACTGGGTTCCCTATATGGAGAAGAGAGGCCTTATGGGCCCCCTAAGGCTCCTGGGCCCGGGTGCAACCGCATCCCCTGCATCCTTTATAGTTACGGCCCTGTGCGAGGCGTTTTGCTGTAGAAAAAATATATGTGATCCTATGGTGTGGTTACAGCCATGTCAGAAAATTGGCAAGTTTTTCATTGGGAAACCTTGCATCGCACTCGTGTGCACAATGTGTTTTGCTATCCCGTTGAAAACAATGGCAGATGTGTTGTGAGAGAAACACCCAAAGATAGGACATGCTGCAATCTTTTCCTGCACTGCTATGTGATGCGAGGGGGGGGGGGGGGGGGAAACAAAAACGCTCATGTATATTACCCTATTCTTGCGAGATTTGTGCATTTTGCAATGTACAAATCTCGCACGATTTTCTCAGTCGCGTGAAAGCAGCCTAAATTAGTCTACAGTAAAACAACAAAATTGTCTAGCAAAAGTTAAAAGATCAAATGCTATAGGCAATGTTGAATTGAGTTCATACAAAAATGTAAACGAAGACTGCAGTACTGTGGTCTACATTGTTGCAGTTGTTAGTATGTTATGTTCGTTCTACAGTATGTAAAATAATAACATTGTAGTGTAGCACCCTCTACTGGTGAATTCTAAGAATGCAAACTTAGTGACTGACCAATCTCCAGAATGATACATAAAAAGTGCATTTATGTGGATGGTTGGAAATCTTCATTCCATTACTTGATTACAAATCAATATTACACCTTTTGCAGTTTTACATTTTTTACTTCAAAACTTAGCACTGAATATTCTAATAATAATCATCATATTTTCTTTCAGGTTGCAACACCTAAGTATTTGAAACAATCATTTAAAGTCATTAAAAAATTACACAATATATTATGATTTTTCTTTATTTTTTAACAAATGTGGACATAACTGAACAACAAAACAAAAACACTCTGCGTTTGCAATACCTTACTAAATCAAATAATATCACAGATACGCTCTGATTATATTCTGCAGTCGTGCCTACATAACAAGTAGAAGCATGTGGCAACAGCACTTATACATTTGACATCAGAAAAATGCATAACTCATATATACTGACCACATAAAAAAATGCAAGATTCTTAGTGTATAGTTAAATCAAAGTATATTGGCCCATCCACCAACGTCCAGGTGACCACGCTTGCAGATGAATCCTAACACTAATACTAGGCATATAGCTTAATTGCAATGACCTGGGAAAGGTGGCTTTCCTACTTTTTTAGCAGACACTTCTCTCCCAGCCTAAGCCTACAGTTTTCTTGCACTATGATCCAATATCTTACTTATATCTTGTTTTTGATGTCTTTTACACAGCTTGATAAAGGCCTATCCTGTTTGAAACTTTGCTTGGATATACTATGAACATCTGATATATCGGTAATTAAAATGACCCTCCGGGCCTGGACAAACAAGGGTGGCTGCACCAGCTGCTCTGACTACCTGATTCACACTGTGCATTATTATGCATCATTAGTCCAAGAGACTACACCTGCTTTGATTGGTCAGTGCAGCCAACAGGAGTATCGTTGGCCAGCCAGAGCAACATATAGTATCTTAAGGTCCATTTAGACACAAAGATGATCGCTCAAAAGATGGCTTTTGAGCGATTATTTTGCATAACACTACTACTTGGTACTAATGCCTATTAGTACCAATTAGTAGCGAGTGAGACGCCAGGAGCTGTATTCGGGGAACAGACCACCCACTGTTCCCTGAACACATTCCAGTTATTCTGCTGGCGACGCTGACAGCTGAGACAATGTAATCAGGGAGCGTAAAGCGCTGGTGGCAGGGCCTCTTCAAGTGCCATCCTATCAGCAGTGGCATGGGCGGCAGAAATGGCGCTGATGCAAGGGGGACCCTCAAGGCCAGGTAAAAAGCAATAGGGGCCCGCAGCAGGCATCCCCCTTCCATGTGGGCTGCTGTGCAATGTCGTTATTACACAGAGGGCCGCTGTGGGATGTCGCTGTTACACGGGGGAGGGGCGCTATAGGATGTCGCTATTACACGGGGGCCGCTGCGGGATGTCGCTGTTACACGGGGGGGCCGCTGCGGGATGTCACTGTTACACGGGGGGCCGCTGTGGGATGTCGCTGTTACACGGGGGGGGGGGGGGGGGTCGCTGTGGGATGTCGCTATTACACGGGGGGGGGGGGGGGGTCGCTGTGGGATGTTGCTATTACACGGGGGGGGGGATGTCGTTGTTACACGGTGCGTCGCTGTTACACGGGGTGCAGCTGTAGGGTGTCGCTGTTACACTGGAGGGCCGCTGTGGGGTGTCGCTGTTACACTGGAAGGCCGCTGTGGGCTGTCGCTGTTACACTAGAAGGCCGCTGTGGGGTGTCGCTGTTACACTGGAGGGCCGCTGTGGGGTGTAGCTGTTACACTGGAGGGCCGCTGTGGGGTGTAGCTGTTACACTGGAGGGCCGCTGTGGGGTGTAGCTGTTACACTGGAGGGCCGCTGTGGGGTGTAGCTGTTACACTGGGAGGCTGCTGTGGGGAGCGGGGGGGGGGAAGGGGTTCACTATTACCGCTGGGGTATGTTTACATGTGGTGGAAATGGGCAAGGCTGTTTCAAAATATATAGGGTGCAAGTTTTTGACTGCTTTTTGGATGCGGAAATACTGAAGAATTTTCCGCTGAGAACATTCTCAGTCGATGGGGCCGGCCCTCACTACACAGTAAAACTACACTGATATTACTGCCCTGTACTGCCAGTGCAGTTACTGAGGCTGCGGTGGATGAAGGATCTGTAATGGCATCAGTCACATGACCATCACAGGTCCTTTATCATGGTGATGATGTAGCAAGCTTATTTGCTTGGGCAAACAAGAGTTGTGCAGTTTTCATTGTGTGTAAAAGTGCCATTGCATAGGTGGATACCTTCTGTTCCATAGTGATCACTTCTCAGCTGTTATATCATGATAACAATGAAAGGTAATGACTAGAGATGAGCGAGCGTACTCGTCCGAGCTTGATGCTCGTTCGAGTATTAGGGTACTCGAAATGCTTGTTACTCGAGACGAGCACCACGCGGTGTTGGAGTCACTTCCATTTTCTTCCCAGAAAAGTTTGCGCCATTTTCTGGCCAATAGAAACGCAGGGAAGGCATTACAACTTCCTCCTGTGAAGTTCCAGCCCTATCCCACACCCCTGCAGTGAGTGGCTGGGGAGCTCAGGTGACACCCGAGTATATAAACTGGGGCCGGCCGCGGCTCGCCACAGATGCACGCTGAGAGACATTAGGGAAAGTGCCGTGCTGCTGTAGCTGCTATAGGGAGAGTGTTAGGCTGTTATCTTCGTCTTCAAGAACCCCAACGGTCCTTCTTAGGGCCACATCTGACCGTGTGCAGTACTGTTGAGGCTGCTTTTAGCAGTTTTGCACATTTTTTTTTTGTATATCGGGCGTGCAGACCATAGCGTCCTCAGTCTGCAGTCATTTTACTGAGTATAGGGGCAGTACTTGTGAGGCAGGGACAGTGGTACAGAGCAAGAGATATACTGGCTATATAGGCAGTGGGATTTTTCAAAAAAATTGGGAAAAAAATCTTTGGGCTGCTTGTGACCGTGTTCAGTTTACTGCGTGTCTGCTGGGGGTAGTAGTCGCTCATTAATACCCTAGACTGCTACTACTACTGAAATGGAACTAATACTGTGCTCCCCCTATACTGCTGCTTTGGAATGGTTACTGGGGCCTGTCTCGACTGCTACTATTACTGAAATGGGCGGTTGGGCAGCATGTTACCCAGGAGAAGTGGCAGCGGAGTGTCATGCAGGCAGTGATTGTGCTTTGTTGGAGGTAGTGTGGTGCTTAGCTAAGGTATGCCTTGCTAATGAGTGTTTTTCAGAAGTAAAAATTTTTAGGGGGGGGGGGCCCACTCTTGCCGCTATTGTGGCTTAATAGTGGGACCTGTGAACTTGAGATGCAGCCCAGCATGTTGCCCCTCGCCTGCCCTATCCGTTTCTGTGTCGTTCCCATCACTTTCTTGAATTTCCCAGATTTTCACAAATGAAAACCTTAGCGGAGCATGGGTCATATACAAAAAATGCTCTTGTCGCCCATTGACTTCAATGGAGTTCGTTACTCGAAACGAACCCTCGAGCATCGCGGGAAGTTCGACTCGAGTAACGAGCACCCGAGCATTTCGGTGCTCGCTCATCTCTAGTAATAACTTTTTTAGGAGGCCGATTAATACAGGAGCCACCACTGATAATAGCTCACTTCATTCACCTTCCAGCATAATAACCTCTTCAAAAGGTCAGAGAGCATGTCTATAACACTCTTCCACATTAGTTAATGAGTCTTCTCCGAACACAAGTTTCCTATTTGACTGCTGTAAAAGAGATCTCTGAATACTCTTAACGCAGCAGAGTAGTAGCTCAGGCAAGATGGTGGCTCCTGTAAATCGAGTATAGATCATACAATAAAAAACTAAAATCAGGGAAAAAACAGATAAGAAAAAATGAATTAGTATCAGTATCTGGCTTTAATTTGTAAAAAAATATATTGGTAATACATTCCCTTTAAGGGAGTAGGATGGATGTATTCCTTATACGTGAGGGAAAAGGACTATCTGCTCCACCCTGCTATACGTTTCTGTTTTTGAATGAATACATTTGCAACTCCATGGACTTCGCATTTCCCATTGTAACCATCACTATGGCCCACAGGCACATGACATGAGAATAAGACGCTGAGCCAAGAATAAAGATTTGTTTTGCCATCACAGCTCATATTCCAAGGATAATAGAAGGCTTGTTAAACTTTTCACATTTATGCAGACTGCCAAATTCTAAACTGAACATACAATGCCAATATATTTATAGCTTGCATACATAAGAAGCAACAATTAATAGGAATATTTTTACACATAGTAATGGTACTTTAGTTACCATGATATTAAAGTAAACCTGTCACCAGGTTCATGCTGTCTGAACCACGAGCAGCATAAACCTAGGACAGATATGCCCATTTGCCTTATGTATGTTGTACTCTGAGGTGCTACTAGGTTTCTGAAAAATACACACTTAGAAGGTACTGCTTTTTTCCCTCTTGGTCCCACGAGGAGTCTGTGGGTAGAATGAACCGTGTTGGGACCCTCTGCCACTGACTATGGTTACTTTTGTTATTCTGTCGCTGCTGTAATGTACCTTGAATAGGGTTATACAAGGTTTATTAGCTTTCAGGGTGTCTGCGGAGCTGCTTTTTTTCAGGGTGATCCCCCCCACATGTTGCTGCATAGGGTGATTTCGTAACTGTGGATAGCTAACACGTTCTATACAAGATTGTATTCAGTCGTTTGGATGGGTCTACAGGAGTTAGCAACATCCAGTTCAATCATTATTACTGCAGACTGTACACTTTTATATACATATACTTTCATTTTACAGATGTGGCCATGATCAATATCTATTTTTGATTCATTGATCATAACTTATTGAGTAGACAGATATTTTATATTTTATTAAAAGTTATGTTTTAAATTGAACTGTATTCACCCTCTCCTTTTGTACATTGTAAAGTCTTAATACAAGGATCCATACCAATTGTAAGGTTCCTTTGGGACCTTACAGTATAATTGTACTTAAATGGACCCTTCTGTTAGAAAGCGATACCTTTTTCTTTAACTTTTTTTTTTACCCTATATTATTTCAGAAATACTATGCAATTAAAAATTAAATACAAATATTTTACTTCTATAGCACACACCACAAAAGGTTGCCTAGGAAAGATGTTATATCCCATGAAAACATTTGAATAGCAGTTGGAGGGATAGAATGTCAGCTCTATTATTCTCTTGATAGGCCCAGATGAACATGCCCTAGACCAGTGATGGAGAACCTTTTTGAGACCGAGTGCTCAAACTGTTACCCAAAACCCACTTATTCATCGCAAAGTACCAACACTGCCATTTACATGGGACGCTTATCATTCAAAATTCATTCAAATGAACAAATTTGAGCAATAATAATGCAGTATAAATGCAAAAAACGCTGACTCTCAGGGCATAAACAGATGGATATGAGGGCAACTACTCTCGCTGCTACAGAGCATATTTGCGCATAAATCAGAGGTTTAAAAAAAATTGTGAAGATAGTTCTGCCCTATCTTTTCTGCTTGTCGTATTAACTATGTGCGAAAAAGGTAGGGCAAGCCCTATCTTTTCTGGCTCGCACTGTTAACAGGCGAGAATACCATCAGTGAAAAACGGGAATTTTTTCTTACCGATAATTCCCTTTCTGGAAGACATCATGACAGCATACGCTGGAGGTTGCTCACCTGCTGACCTGAAGGGACAGGAAGAGGCAGAATATAAAAAGCACCTCCCCTCCACCAACACCAGTGCGTTCCAAATGACCACAGTGACCAGCTATTTAACCAGAAGGTGTGTTTTTATTGACATCACACACCTCAGAAAACAAAGTTAAAGCATACACATTACCACATGTGTTGGACAAACTAGGGTAACCATGTTGGTAAGGGGGGGAAAAAAGCCCGTATGCTGTCATGATGTCTTCCAGAAAGGGAATTATCGGTAAGAAAAAATTCCCGTTTTCCCCATGACATCATGACAGCATACGCTGGAGGAATACCAAATAAGTGGCATGGGCTTTTTAGGGAGGGATTACGGCTTGGAGCACCTTCCTACCGAAGGATGCGTCCTGACTATATTTAAAGTCCAGCCTATAATGTTTGATGAAAGTATGGCCTGAAGTCCATGTGGCTGCGTTACAGATTTGCTCAATCGATGCGTGCGCTCTCTCCGCCCAAGAAGATGCCACCGCTCTCGTTGAGTGGGCCTTCAATCCTTCTGGAGGGGGGATGCCCTTGGCCTTGTAAGCCTCCTGGATGGCTCTCCTGAGCCACCTGGCGATCGCATCTTTAGAAGCGGCCTTTCCTTTGGCCTGCCCCTGAAATTGAACGAAAAGTTTGTCAGACTTCCTGAAACTTTCTGTTGTCTCGAGGTACGCTAGTACCGCTCTTTTGACGTCTATATTATGGAGCTTTTGTTCTTTTGCATTTTTGAAATTTTGGCAAAAGGCTGGAATAACTATTGGTTGGCCCCTGTGGAAATCTGACAATACTTTAGGCTGGAAGGATGGGTCTAAAGAAAAAACTATTTTGTCCGGGTGGATAGTCATATATGGGGCCCTTCGTGAGAGGGCCTGGATTTCCCCCACGCGTCTGGCTGACGTAACTGCCACAAGCAGGGCTACCTTGTATGTCAGCCAGGCGATGGATAGATCCGTAATCGGTTCAAATGGGGGGTCGCATAAGGCCTGAAGGACTATGGTTAGATCCCAGGGTGGTGCCGTGGCCCGTGTGAATGGATGTAATCTGCTCGCCCCTCTAAGAAATCTCCTAATCCACCTGTGCTCCGCTAGCGCGAGATCGAAGAATGCCCCCAAGGCCGCAATTTGGACTTTGAGCGTATTCGGACTCAAACCTTTATCCAGGCCCGCCTGGAGAAAATCTAAGATTTTCCGGACGTCTGGCTGATCCAGCTGCTGGATGTCCTGGCCTAACCACTCCGAAAATTTTTTCCAGACTTTGGAGTAGATTTTGTGTGTCGAGGGTTTAAGGCTCTCGCTAATAGTGGAAATAACCTTAGGGGAAAGACCCTTTCCTAGGAACTTTACCCGCTCAAGCTCCAGGCCGTAAGCCTGAACTTGTGAACTTCCGGGTAAAGAAGAGGGCCCTGCGACAGTAGGTCCGGTCTTGTTGGAAGGTGGAAGGGCTCTCCCACTGACAGGGATCTCAGGAGGGGGAACCACGGTCTTTTGGGCCAATATGGTGCTACAAAAATTACTGTTAGGGTTGACTGCAGTAATTTCCTTAGCAGAAGCGGGATTAGTGGTAGAGGGGGAAAGGCATACGCTAGGTCCCAATCCCAGGGGTGAGAGAGAGCGTCCGTGCCCAGGGCCTGTTTCTCTGCGCCTCTGGAAAAGAAAAGCCGGCATTTGGTGTTTGCGCTTGACGCAAAGAGGTCTACTTCCGGTACCCCCCACTTCTCCACAAGAAGGCTGAACACCTCTGGATGGAGTTTCCACTCTCCTGGGTCCACTTTCCTTCTGCTTAAAAAGTCCGCGGCTGAGTTCTCGGCTCCTCTTATATGAAAGGCCGATAGGGACTTTGTTGTGCCTTCCGCCCATTGAAGGATCCGCCCCGCCAGTCGTTGTAGTGGAGGATTCCTGGTGGTACCCTGGTGGCAAATGAGTGATACTGTTGTCATATTGTCTGAGAAGATCCTCACATGTTTCGCCACTAATCGTGTTTGCAGGCTACGCAGGGATTTCCATACAGCTTTAAGCTCCCTAAAGTTCGATGAGCTAGCTTTCTCGTGAACGTCCCAGGCCCCCTGTACATAACCGCCTTCAAAGTGGGCCCCCCACCCTTTGGCGCTGGCATCGGTCGTGATTATTACGGCCGGGTCCAAATTCCAATCGGATGCCTGAGACAGGTTGTCCGACGACACCCACCAACGGAGTGAAGCTCTGGCTTCCGCAGAAATAGGGATTGTCTGATCAAGCGAAGCCTGCAACTTGTCCCAATTCTGGAGAATTAGTGACTGGAGTCCGCGACTGTGGAATTGGGCCCAGGGGACCACGCCAATGCACGAAGTCATTAGTCCCAGGATCCGCATTGCGTCTCTTATCGTTACCCTATGTTTTTTATATAGGTTGGAACATTCCTCTATGATAAGATGTTTTCTTAGGGGAGGAAGGGACGAATTTTATAGACTGGAATCCAGGATGACACCCAGGAATTTCTTCCTGGTTTCTGGCTCCATGTTGGATTTTGACTCGTTAACAATCCAGCCAAGCTCCTTAAATAATTGCAATGTGGACTCCAAGTGTGATCTCAGAGCAGACGGGGAATCTGCCACCAACAGGAAGTCGTCTAAGTAGGGGATGATCATGACACCCTGATTTCGTAAGAAGGCCACCATTTCCATCACGACCTTGGAAAAAATTCGCGGAGCCGAGGAGATTCCAAATGGTAGGCAGATGAACTGGAAGTGGCGGATTTCCCCCTCCACCCTCAGCGCAAACCTCAGAAATTTTTGTGAGTTGGCGTAAATAGGGATATGAAAATAGGCATCCTTAAGGTCTATTGTAGCCATTACGTTATCCCTGGCAATTAAAGGAGTTGCAGTTCTAATGGTTTCCATTTTGAATCTCCTATATTCAATGAATTTATTCAGTTGTTTTAAATTGATAATGGTGCGGTGGGAGCCGTCTGGTTTGGGAACCAGAAAGAGGGGGGAATAGAAACCTTTTCCCTGTTCCTTCTTAGGGACTGGGATAATTGCGCCGAGACCCTGCAGGTTCCGTACGCCCTCCAACAGAGCCTGTTCTAGGCCTGGAGACTGGGTTGGGGTTATCATAAACCTGTCCGGGGGGCGGGATAGTAGCTCGATCCTGTACCCCTCCGCCACTAGGTGCAGTACCCACTCATTAGTTGTAATACTACGCCAGCTATTGGCACAGCGAGTCAGTCTACCCCCTACCGGGCCCGAAAGTATGGGCTGAGGGACAAAAGTTAAAGTCTTACCCCTTCCGCCCTTTGGATAAGACCATCTTCCGGTCTTTCCCTTCCCGGCGTACGTAGACGAGGGATGAGGGGTGAAGGGTCTCTTGGGTGGTCTGGTGGCAGGCAGTCCGTGACTCTTGTCAGCTGCTTTCTCCAGCAGACGATCCAGGTCTGGTCCGAATATACGCCCGCCCCGGAACGGTAGGGAACATAGCCTATTTTTGGACGCTGCGTCCCCTGACCACTCTTTCACCCACACTGCCCTTCTGGCGGTGTTCGATAGGGCTGCCATGCGGGCTCCGAGGCGGACTGTTTCCATCGAAGCATCTGCCAGGAACCCTGTTGCCATTCGCAGCAGAGGGATGCCGCTTGCGAACTCCTCCCTAGGGGCTTTTTGGTCGACTAGGGCTGCGAATTGGTCCAACCAGATTGCCATGGAACGAGCCACGGAAGTGGCCGCGATGTTAGCTTTCATGATGAGACCGGAAGTAGACCAGGCTTTACGCATGGATGTGTCCACCTTATGGTCCAACGGGTCCTTTAAGTGGGACGTATCCTCAAAGGGCAATCCGGACTTTCTGGATACCATGGCAATTGCAGTATCGACTTTAGGTATCTCGTCCAAAAAGGACACTTCATCTCCCGGAAATAACAGGCGTTCTTTAAATTCCCTGGGGATTAGCGGAGCCTGATCCACGCTCTCCCACTCATTTAGAATCAGCTGCTTGAGTGTGGCGTTTACGGGGAATGAAGATTTTTGTTGCGGGAGTAACCCCGCGAACATATCCTCCTGGACTGTGCGGGGTCGCTGCACATCTTCCTCCACCTGCATGGTCCTGCGTACTGCTTTTAGCAGCTGATCCATGTCCACGGTAGAGAAAAGATATTTCTTGTCCTCCTGCGTCACTTCCCCGTCAAAATCCACATTTTCCGCTATGTCGGAGTCAGACTCAGACACCGCCGGAACCGACCTGCGTGTAACCCCGGAAGGCCCAGGTTGGAGGTCTGAGAGGGAGGACTGCACTTCTCGGACAACTGACCGAATTTCGGCCATAAGGGAAGTTTTTTCCTCCTGCATAATTTTCGCGGAGCAGGTAGCGCATAACGTTTTGGTGCAGGAGTCGTCAAGTTTGGTTAGACATACTGGACATTTTTTACTCCTGCGTCTAGCCTCCCTCGGTTTTTGAGTATCCCTGTCCTGTAAGACAAGGGAAACTCTGTTAGTCGGGAAGTGTATGTAGTGCAGGTGTAGGTTGGTCCACTGGACCACTTACAGTTAGGAGGGTCTCTGGGTCCTCTCTGGTCGACATCTTGCGCCTTGCAGGAACGCTTCCTGTGCTTAGGATCGTTCCTTAGCGTGGAGAAACACCACCAGCTGATGCAGGGGCAGCAGATTTTTGAATTTGGCGCCGGCCGCGCCAGGCCACGCCCCCTTTGCGGAGCGTCTGACGTCACCGCGCTGTATCCGAAGCCACGCCCCCTGGAGCGCTCCTGTCGGCCCTGGACCCGGAGATGGTGGCCGCCGCCGTAATGACGGCCGCAGTGGTGCCGGCAGCCCGTACTTGGACCCCGGCCCACCGGAGATGGCGGCCGCCGCCCGAAATGACGGCCGCAGTGGTGCCGGCAACCCGTACTTGGGCCCCGGCCCACGCAGTCCCCGGAAAGCTCCCAGATGGGGTCCTTCCCACTGGGTTTGCCGGGGCTGCCCGAAAGATCCACGCCGCCGCTTCGCCGGTAAGTCCTCCTCCGGCATGGGACAGCGTTGCTGGAGTTCTGCCGCTGCTGTCCTGAAGGGACAGGAAAAACACTGGTGTTGGTGGAGGGGAGGTGCTTTTTATATTCTGCCTCTTCCTGTCCCTTCAGGTCAGCAGGTGAGCAACCTCCAGCGTATGCTGTCATGATGTCATGGGGAAATGATTCTATTGAAATCAATGGTTTAGTTTCGTCCTGTAATGTAGTCTTGATTATCATGGCCACATAACAGGACTAAATTACGCCCGCTTTTTAAGCCCTCAGTCAGCTTAAAAACTAGCTAGCTGGATTGCTGGCTTCTCGTTCTGTGTAAATGCTCCCCACTCTGTGCCTCATATAGTGTCATGTCCATGCGGCACAAGAGCCCCACGCTCCGTACGGGTGCAGGGTGACGTTCACATTGAACACAAGTATAATACACTATGCAATGCAGGACAGTGAGCACCACTCCAGGTAGATGGAAAATAACCTGTACCTGCCAAACAGGGAATAGTAAAGCAATCTCTGCACAACATGCATTAACCCTTGTCTTGCATAGCAACGGGGCGACAGGTCTGACCCTGCATCGCAGCCACCATGCCATGACGCTGTCACCACTGACAAGCCACGACACACAGAAGGTGAAGTGTTGAGGAAAAAGCCAGCAAGAAGCCTGCAATCCGGCTGCAAAAAGGCCATTTACATGGGACGATTATCGTTTAGATAGTCGTCCCCTATAAATGCATGCAGCGACTGAATGAGAATTGTTAAGTCATTCAGTATGTGCATGCAGAAAACTAAACGATGCGCCATTCAGTATAAACAGTAGTCATTCACTTCTTAATGACTGATTGTTTAAAGTGAATTGAGGCAGGTGGCAGAACTTTCACTGATGCTAGTGATACTCGCTCCTGTGTAACAGCACAGGAGCGAGCATAACTGGATGAGCTGTCGGGCATCGTTTGCCGAACAGCTTGTCCCATTTAAATACATGCATTATATTCTAATAAACAGAATAAACATAACATTATGTTTACTGCACGGGGAACGGCGTTAAAAATAAAGGTATAAAACATGCCAGAATTGCAGATTTTATTAATCTTGCCTCTAGAAAAAATGGGGAAAAAGTAATCAAAATGTTATATGTACACAAAAAATGTGCTAATTGGCTTGCTGTTTTTTTGCCTTCCTCTGGACCAACAAGAAGGAGGTTAAAACAAGCTGAACTAGATGGACACTGTCTTCATTCAGCCTATCATACTATGTTACTATGTATGTCAATGGAAAAATAAAAATGCTATGGCTCTTGGAATGCGGCAACACTAAGCAAATCTTTAAAAATAAAGTTGGTTTTTTTTGTACAAAATAGCAAAACATAAAAAAAACAAAAAAACAACTTTATAAACTTGGTATTGTCCGAATCGTGCTGACCCAGAGAGTAATGCTATCACATTATTTATTTTGCACACTGAGCGCCATAAAAATGAAATCCAAAAAATAAATGGCAGAATTTCTTTTCCCCCCTTAATGCTTATATAGAAACCAAGAGGGTAAGGAGCACCCATATGCTGCTAATCAAATGCCCTTGATTGATTGATCAACATAAAGTGTGACCGACTCTATAAAAGCAGGAGTTTGGGCAGTTTGCTGGGCTGCAGCATTCAGGCGTGTAACACAATACCAAGGAGAAAAGACATCGGTAATAATCTTAGAGAAGCAACTGTTGCTGTCCATCAATCTTAGAGGGATTATAAGGAAATTTCCAAACAATTTGGAGTGCATTATTTTACAGTGTGAAAGAGTATTCACAAGTGAAAATATTTAAGATAGCTGACAATCTTTCCAGAATTAGATGTCCCAGCAAATTTACCTCAAGGTCACACTGTTCAATGCTCAGAGAAATTGCATCTCAGACTCTAAAGGCCTCACTCAGCATGTTCCACATTCTAGTTCAGAACAGTACAATTAGAAAAAGACTGAACTTGTCAGTAAACAGATGTGGATCCACTATGCCCCACCCTAGTTTGGCTATGTGGCAGCTGATACTACAAAAGTGACAAGGATGCAGTAACTGAGAGTGTGAACAGACACATGACAGGAGACTTAGCCAAGCTATTCCGAGTACTGTGCCCCCTCGGTTGCCTTAGCTGCTTCTGGTAGCTGAAGATGGCCTCATAGAGGTGTATAGCACTTTGTATTCACTTCTATGTGGCCTGTCCTCATTTGCCATAAGCAGCCAAAAGCCAGGAAGAATAGCCCAGGGTGCTCAGTACTCAGGTGTGCACTGCACATAATTGCTGGATGTGGTAGCCTGAACTATTTATCGGCCATGTAAAAGTGTAACTTTCCAATATTAAATGGATTTTAATATTTGTAAACAATGTTTAATTAAAAAGTGTTTTAAAAACTTTTATTGAACGAAAAGAAACACTATGCAGCTTTTCAGGGATAATGCTACATCAGCATATGCTGTTCATTGCATAATGCTATATGCTGGTCATTGCATAACTTATCTCAATTGGACCCAATTGGATGTTGAGACATCTGCCTAAATAATGCTATGTTTGTCAAGTCCCTACAGAACTGTTTTTTGCAACGTTTCCTTAGTGAAATACATCATTTTCAAATTGAAACAAGTGTGTGAGCCTGCGACCAAGGGTTATGCTAAAAATGCTTATTGTTGCCCTCATCCACTCCTGGCTCGATTATTGCAACTCGTTGCTGATTGGCCTCCCCTGCACCAGACTCTACCCTCTCCAATCCATCCTGAATGTGGCAGCCAGGCTCATCTTCCTGTCCAGCTGCTACTCGGACGCCTCTGCCCTGTGCCAGTCACTGCACTGGCTGCCCGTTAAATACAGAATTCAATTTAAACTTACTATCTTCATCCACAAAGCCCTCCATAGCGCAGTGCCCCCCTATATTGCCTCCCTCATCTCAATCCATCACCCAGCCCGGGCTTTCCGCTCTGCTAACGAAACTAGACTGCGCACCCCTCTAATTCGAACTTCTCACTCCCGCCTCCAAGACTTCTCCAGAGCAGCACCAGTCCTCTGGAACGCACTACCAAAAGGATACCCAGGCAATCCAGGACTCGAAAAATTTCAGGCGTGCTCTAAAAACGCACCTCTTCAGGGAGGCATACCACATTCCCTAAACAAACTCCTCTGTACGCCGCCTGATAACATGCTCCCTGACCTACTGACTGCAATCCCTGCTAGCCGTCCTAAACCGCTCCTGCAGTCATAACGATTCTGCCGCCACACGGCTAAATGTCTGACCATTGTCTGTGTATAGCATCCCTCACTCTCCACCTCGCCATACCGTGCACATCTCCAGCCCCCCTACCTGCTGTATAACCCCACTATTTGTATTATGTAAGCTCGTTGGAGCAGGACCCTCACCCCTATTGTTTCCATCAACTGATTACTATTGTAACCGTGGTTCTGTAATGTTTGTATTGTCTTTCTGTATTCCCCCTGTCTATGTAAGCGCTGCGGAATATGTTGGCGCTATACAAATAAAGATTATTATTAATTTTCAATGTTATGGACAATTAATAGTTGTAATACCAATAATGCGAACATGTAAGTTGAACAGTCTTTTGGCCAGCACCAGCACTGTCCATACATAAAAACTGCACGTTGCTATTTGCTTAGTTAATATTGCTATTTCCATCCTTAAGGGCCATGAGAGTTGGAGCATGCCGTTCTTACATCGCGTGTATACGTGGATATCTTGGCAAGCACCGTCACATTCCCATACTATCGTTTACTATGAATTGCACTCACAGTACTTATCTGGATGTTGCAGGAAATTGTATACTACACGGACCTGACAGAATCCAATCTTGACCTGGATATGAATTTCTAGTCACACCTGAGGATTAATGTGGTAAAAAGCAGAACTTCCGAACGCTGGTGTGAACGAGTCCTTATACAGTATGCTGCGCTATTTATTCCAATGAACGAACTGAAGCACGTGGAAATCATCAGTAGGGAAAAAGCTGGTCATTTTATTTGCGTTTCTCTACTTCAAAAACAGAACAGAGAAATGGAAATAAAAAACTGCGATAAAAGTAAATGTGAAGAAGGCCTAAGCCGTATCATACACTACAGTGCAATGTTTCTTAAAGAGTTGTTCTCCTTGTCATGGGGATAACTTTGGTTATACAGTTTTGTATCTCTTGAATGTGCTTTCCAAAGTATTGTGCTGATCTACATACAGATTACAATATCTTACTTGCAGGATGTATGCAGTATTGCTGCTCATTTATGCTGGCATGATGGCTATGTGCAGAGATGGCAGGAATTTGTTTAATAATGCTGCCTTTACATTGCAGATCCTATTGTCCCCTTTACAATGTAATTTGTATGCCAATGTACATGAGGTGTTATATCATTACTGGTTAGGACTACCTGCATATGTAAATGTGCCACCCAGCAGTGTAGTGACAGGATTGGGATTAATATCACGATCAAGAAAAAAAAGTTATGCTACTGGCATTCCCCAAAAGTATTTTATTAATAAATACAAATACTAAAGTGTATTTCTTGGTGTCAACACAACATTTGCAATTAACTTAGACAGCTACCTGATTTCGAGAATGAAAAAGTATGGTTTGTAACATCCCAATAAAAAAAATCTGAAAAATAAAACCTTGCAGACTGCATTATGTAAGGCAGTTCTGCTCCATTTCTTTAATCACAATGGTACGGGATTTTAAACTATTTGTTCTCAAACCTGTCAATAACACAGGATGCATCTGTAACCAAGCAGTGGGAGAGAACTGCCCCTTTCCGTGATTTTTTTATGCCCCCTAAAAAAAGATACATAAATACAGTAAAACCTCTACTAGCATTGACATCAACTAAGGCTGATTTCGAGTAAGTCTCTAGTAACATTGGTTGCCTCTAATAACACTGGCATGTTGCGGTGCACGTGACCTTGTTGCTGAACCAATGTGATCTCCTGCTCAGCATCTCCTCCTCCTGCTGCTAATGCAACCCACCCTTCTCCATCATCGGCAACGGGTAATACACTGGTACAGTCAAGTACTGTACAATTGCACTCCAATGTAGCAGCACAGAGAACACAGTGATAACGCTGAGGACAGATAATGATGTCACCTGCAGTCCTATCTAACAGCACAGGGAATACAGTGATAACGCTGAGGACAGATGATGTACTGTAGTACAGCAGATGTCACCTGCAGTCCTATGTAACAGCACAGATAATAGTGATAATGCTGAGGACAGATAATGATGTCACCTGCAGTCCTATGTAACAGCACAGATAATAGTGATAATGCTGAGGACAGATAATGATGTCACCTGCAGTCCTATGTAATACCACAGAGAACACGGTGATAACACTGAGGACAAATAATGATGTCACCTGCAGTCCTATGTAATACCACAGAGAACACGGTGATAACACTGAAGACAGATGATATAGTAGATGTGACCTGCAGTCCTATGTAATACCACAGATAACACAAACCTGTTCAATAACATGGTAAATATTCATTTATTCTTTACAGTAGTCTTTTATAGTCATTTATTATTGTTATTGTTTTTAGTACTAAAGATCATATTTATTCAATGTAGTGTTATTGTAATGCAATCCACCACTAGGATTAAGCAAATCACATTGTATTCTGATGCTTTGTTAAACTCTTTTAGTCTTAAAGGGGTTGTCCCGCGGCGAAAGTGAAATTTTTTTTTTTTCACTTACCCTCGCATTCTGCCCTGTTAAAAAGAGAGCATGGGTTAGTTTTTAAAAAGCACATTGCGCTTACCTGCATCAGCGTCTGCAGCTTCTTTTCTTCTTGTGAAGATGGCGCCGCTGTTCTTCTCCCACGGTGGACCGCAGGTCTTCTCCCATGGTGCACCGTGGATTTTCTTCTCCTTCCTTGCGTTCCAGTGCCGATTCCAGCCTCCTGATTGATTGATCAGTTTGTCTGCCTCTATTCTGCTGCAGCTATCTCTCCCCATAGACAGGAGAGAGCCGGCAGTGGAAACAGCGACGCGATTGACATGCTGTGCCTTTGGACAGACTGTCTGCAGCGTGTGGATGAGATGTTGTAAATCTCGTCCACTTCGCTGCTTAGTCTTGGGCCTTAGCTTGCCAGTGGAATTTCCATGCGGAAAGTCTGGTGTAATTCCGCCCCCTGTGTACCCAGCCCCAACAGTTGTTCTTCCCTCCAGTTGGTCAGTGAAAGTGCTGATATCAATTGTGTTTCTTTCCATGTTGTGCACTTCTCATCTAGCTCCCTTTTGTAGATTAGTACAATAGTAGCATTGCAGGAAGATGAATCACAGCACACAAAGAGGTTTCCTACACATGGGCGAGCACGATATTGGGCGTGACACACGCCTGATATCACACTTGCCAATGTGCGATGTACGTACAGATGCAAGGTGTTTTTCTTTAAAAACATCTCCCATCACTTCAGGTAACGTAACGATGCTTCGGCGCGGAGGATCGGCAAGTGTTGCCTATTGTTTTCAATAGGAGACCTCGTGTTGCACGCCGTGTGATGTGTTTCCCTGTCCAATTGAAAACAATCGGTAATGTGTTCCAAAAGAACACCCAAAGACAGGACATGCCGTGGTTTTCAAATTAATCAGGTTCCTATTCGTGTCCAAGCCGCCAGTGCATGCAGTGGCGGCTTGGACAGTGGGAGAATCCTTAAAAGGACCACTCCAGGGAAAACCCATTTTTCGATGCCTGCACCCCTCACCTGATTTTCTCCCACACTCTGGCTGAACAATGTTGTCTGTGAGGCACTGAATGTCATTTTATAGGGAGGAGGGCGAGGCGTTGATTGTCATTAGATGGGACCAGTGTGATCTAAACGAGCGCACAAACAGTTAACGTCACCGCTAGTTATTTGGCAGACCATTTAGACAGGCATATCATGGCTAACTTCTCGCTCAGCGCTTCACGTTTTATGTGAGACACCGAGCGGGAAGTGTTTACACGCAGCGAGAAGTGAGTGTACCAGTAATTATTGTATGCTGAATGAAAACTGAGCAACAAACCAAAAGTAAACGAATAGTACAAGTGTGGGATGCCGTGGATGTCATTACACCATGACGGGACTACTATGGATGTTGTCATTATACCGCCCCGGTTGGCTCCGGCTCATTATTATGTCATTTTCATAGGTCCTTGGAGAATCAAACCCTGCACGCTGCAGCCCTTTGTGGAGATGGTTTGATGAGCTTTATACCCAGTTTGATCTGCTGCTCCAGCCGCACTACTTGTCACAGGCGAGTGCCTTATTCTCTGAGAACGTCTATGGACTAAAGAGTGTGTCCATGGGAAAGTGTAGCGGGCAGCATACGCTGCAAGGGATGGAGTACTGGAGGTCCCTCGCGCTGCTGGTGTTCATACCTTATCTACGAGTGAAGCTGGAGAAATTCGTTAACAGACTTGGAGAGGAAGAAGATTGTGGGCATGCTCCGTGACCTGTGCAGAGGCCATTGTGCAGGGAAGGGGAATAGATAAGCTGGGACCATTACCTGTTGTGAACGGTGTTACCTTTCATTGTAATCCTGCCTGTGATATTACTGTAGCAGAGATCACTATAAAAAACGTCAATTTTATTTTTATCAGGTAATCCTTAAAATGCAATGCCCTTTTCAATCATATAGGGTCTCTCTCAAATAAGAATATGACAGATACAAGCATATAGAGGGTAATAACGCTAGTCTCCCTAGAGGCGGAGATGGTACTGGCTCCAGATATTAATGTGATGCTGTGCCAATGCATCATGGGATTGCTAGCTTTCTTTTTGGGTAGCTAAGATTGCCACTGCCATCTGTAGACTACCTAATCGACCATAATGCATTAGTGGTTCAGCGCCCAAGGAACGTGCCTCGGCCTAGGAGACAGCGGGGATTGGTGTCGGGCCTTGTCACGGTGGCAATACAGTCTCCCACACAGAGGGTAACCGGAGAACAAGTCCCAAGGACAGGCTATTAAATGGGGATAGTGGCTTACTTGGTTCTGTGGTTGTCACAGGTATCCCCACTGTTACATCTACAGTCTCGACAGACAGACAGACAGACACACTAGTGAAAACACCCCATTGCCGAGAAACAGGAGCTTTACCTGAAATAACTTACATGATGTACAGTGGATGAAAACAGCTGCAGAAAAACACACCGGTGCAGGCAGCATAAAATGATGAGGACAGGGAGGCAGACACAGGATGAGACCGGGCCCACAGTCTTGGTTATCTGTGTAGCACTTCTCCTGGAAAACGATACTCCTCAGAGGACAAGAACTCTCTACTAGTCACTCACATGACTTGAACTCTGCACGGGGAACTCCACACTTCAGGGTAGGGGACCTAGGAAAAATGTCTAGGTTACTTCTTTCTCCTCCATCTTCACCACATGCAGGTTGAAGGTACCTGCATGTGAGCAGACTAATCTGTACAGCTCCAAAAAGCCAAAATCCAATGCCAGCCAGCTCAGTCAGAACCCAACAGCAAAAAGCCCCAATCATGCACCTTACAACCACATTCATAGGACAAGGTCACATCACTTACAAAAGTTACATTTCCAGACATAACTCAGATTGTAACGCATTCAGTGCTGCAGCTAGGCAATACACTTCATATTCATACAACATAAAACAGACTGACAATACACAAAAGCTTGAGACTACATAGACCACTCAGAACCTTCCATACATTAACGTCTGTACACTACAGCTGTGTTTCACTATACCTATTCTGTGATTGGCCAGTGCTGCTCACATGATCAACAGTGGCCAGTCACAGAACAGTACTTAATGCATTTAGAAAATGGTGGTAAACATCTCAGTCGCCTGAAGACTGATCCTGAATCGGCAAAACCAAAAAATTGCCAACAAAATTATAAATAATATACCCCCCCCCCTCTGTTCCTGGAGGGTCGCTCATGTCCTGCTTCATGCGAACAGCCAGGCTTTTGGGCAGCATACTCTGTCTGAGGCTCTGTACTACAAGCTATTCTTTCTTAGAAGCAATGACAATGGAACATGTCAATTTTTTGCTTTGTCAGGGGCATACTGTAGATAACCAAGAGAGGGAAATCCAGACGTGCTGCTAATAACTCATTCATACTGCTTAAGGGCTCCTTCCCACGGACGGATTTCCACCGCATAATACGTGGCGGAAATCCGCTGCGTTGCCCGCAGCTATTAGGTTCTATTGAACCTAATAGCATAATGCTCATGGTGCGGAATTCCTCACCGTGAAATCACCCGACCTTACCGGCGGCATGTTCTATTTGCCGCGGATGTACATGCGGATGGCTTCCATTGCAGTCAATGGAAGTCGTCCGTCACGCTATCTTCCGCTGTAGCACAGCGGAAGATAGCGTGAAACCGCTTTCCCGCCTACCGCTGCCACGTCATATGACGCGGCCGGCGCGTCATGCAACGCTGTGGGTGTCATGTGACGTGGCCAGCGCGCCACGCCGAAGCGTCATGCGGGACGTAGGGCACCATGACGGGCTTCCGGAATTCCGCGGTGGAGCCAGTGACGGCCATGTGAAGCCGGCCTAAGGGTGACTACCCACTAGAGTTTGCAACTTTGCGTTTTTAACATTAGGAAGTCCCATTGACAATTGGAAGAAAAAATTGCAGCAAATTCGCAGTAGAAAAAAAACGCTAGTAGGTAGTCACTCTTAAATCCAATAAATGTAAACTATATGGGTTTTAGAATGAATTGACACAACCCTATTAGCAGTAGTGACATTTTGGACATAGTCCTTCATCTGGCAGGCCGTATTCATAGGGGACAGTGAACAACTATGATATGGCCTCTGTATGTCAGGTGTAGGAAAAACATGTCCAAAACATCACTACTGCTACTAATTGCTGATTTGTCTATTCTGAAACCCATAAACATCGTGTATTGGATTTCAAGCACCATGAATTGGTTATTTGCATCAAGTCTGGAGTATGGTTTTCTCTCTTGGTTTTCAACAGTATTGCAGGCCTTTGGGTCAGGAATTGTCCGTGTGAATGATCCCCAAGCGGAGATCTTACTGTGGGGACTTTTTGACATATGTTTTTTATAACATACATGCGTTGTACAAGTTTAGCCAGTAATAATTATCATCAGTGATTATATATAAAAAAATATGCATGACAAGTGTGCTGCGACGCCAAGCTACCTAGGGTCCTCGGATTATCATTTACACATTATATATATATTGCATATATTTACTATTGTAAAGGGTGACATGGGCCCTTTAACTTAGTTCTCTTGCGACATGGCATAACAGTTATCTTTTGAGTAGTGCAGTGAAGTGGGCGGAGCCTGAAGTGGGCGGAGCTTCCAGGAGGAAAAGTGGCAGTTGGTCAGTCAGACGCCATCTTGAAGCCAGATGAGAACTGCTGGTGCTGCTGACAAGATGTTAATATAACTGGATTGGATTTTGCCAGGAACAGCTGGAGAAGCCAGAAGAGGAGAAATGGTGACAGTGGCAGACGGAGAAGAAAGAAGAGGCAACAGCAAGTCCTTCAGAGAGTCCAAGGAGATCTATCCTGTAGCAAAGACCAGGCAGACAAAGAGCGCAGCGGAGACCCATCTAGGGGCCAAATACGTTGGAGGACAGACGGAACAGACATTAAGGACTGGATTATTACCTGATGGGACCAGTGAACCGCAGCTGTCAGAGGGGAAGCCGGTGCCGGCCGCAGCGTCAGCCTCAAGGAGCGCCAGCGAGGGGGTTGCCTGGAGTCGTAAGCAACCAAGTCACACAAAGATTAGCAGTCATTTAAGGCAGTTTAACAGTGAGGATTTGGTCTTGGATTTTGGTGTGGACTTTCTGCAGATTTCACCTTTTAGATTAAAAACTGATATCTACAGCATATGCTGATTCACCGTGCAGGAGTCCACACCGAAATCATTCTTGCCCGTGTGACGCACCCTAATGATGTAGGAGGAACTGCCAAATATTCTACATGTAATATATTTTTGTGACTATTATGTACAGAAATGTAAAGAAATTTATATATATATATATATATATATATATATATATATATATATATATATATATACACACACACACACATACACACACATACATATACACTCTGAATAGCCATTAAGATGGGGTTTTCATAGGATATTGGTAAAATTGCATCGCTGGAAATGACAAAACTTAAATGCTGGTTATTTCATTAACCCCTTTATAACATGTAGGTGTTAACTTGTACATGTATAGGAGCCTAGCCCGCTCCAAGCACAGAGGGTGCTGAATGTGTTAACCCCTTGAGTGGCACACCCGGAAAAGTTCCGTGACGAGCTCCACTGCTCATAGCAACATAGCCCGGAAGATTTCCGGGCTATGTATCACTGTGGGAGCTGCAGAGCACAATGCCACAAGCTGTGACAGTGTGCTCTGCCTGCACAGTCCCACAGAGAACAAAGCAAGGGCTTTGAAAAACCAGCAGAAGATATTGCCGACATGTCGGCAATGTCCTGCTTTGTTTACAGGTTGCCATAGAGACCATCGGCTTGTCAGAAGCCAGCCGATGGTCTCTGTGGCAGGGAGAGCTGGTTGTTAGCTGTCAGAGGACAGCTAGGTACTAGCTCTTACAGCAGAGATCAGAGAAAACCTCCGATCTCTGCTGTGTTAACCCTTTACATGCTGCAGTCTATGTGACTGCAGCATGTAAAGGGCTGTCACTGCAGCATGTAAAGGGCTGTCACCATCGGACCCCTGGAATGTGATCAGGGGTCCTGATGGGTCCCTGTGGAAGTCCCCTAAAGGGACAAAAAAAATTAAAAAATTTTTAAAAAATTAAAAAAAAAAAAAGTAAAAAAATTATTAAAAAAATAAAAAAACACTTGTCTCCCTTTACTTTGTAAAAAAATCAAAAATACAATCACACATGTGGTATCCATGTGCGTCGTAATGACCCAGAGAAGGAAGTTAATACATTATTTAACCCCTTAATGACATGGCCCCTTTTTTCTTTTTTCCCCATTTCTTTTTTTCCTCCCCCCTGTTTAAAAAATCACAACTTGTCCCGCAAAAAACAAGCCCTCATATGGCCATGTCAATGGAAAAATGAAAAAGTTATGGCTCTTGAGACGCAACTGCAAAACTAGTTGAAATTCAATGATTAGACCATTTTAAAAAACCTGCCCTGGTGGGCACGACAGGGTGATAGGAAACCTGCCACTCAAGGGGTTAAATAGCAGACATCCCCCTTCATCTTCTGGGACCAGATGCCAGCTGCTTAACTTATATTTCACACTCAATGCTGAACGCGGCATCTAAGCCATTACAGGGAATCTCCTTCAGCCCTCCCTGCAACACGACCATAGGATATCTATGGGTTACTATGGCAACCCAAGGCCTCGTTAAAGGGGTTGTCCCGCGCCGAAACGGGTTTGTTTTTTTTTCAACCCCCCCCCCCCGTTCGGCGCGAGACAACCCCGATGCAGGGACTTAAAAAAAAACCGCTCAGCGCTTACCTTAATCCCCGCGCTCCGGTGACTTCTATACTTACCGGCTGAAGATGGCCGCCGGGATCCTCTTCCTCCGTGGACCGCAGCTCTTCTGTGCGGTCCATTGCCGATTCCAGCCTCCTGATTGGCTGGAATCGGCACGTGACGGGGCGGAGCTACACGGAGCCCCATTGAAGAAAGCAGAAGACCCGGACTGCGCAAGCGCGTCTAATTTGGCCATTCGACCATTTTAGATGGCGAAAATTAGGCGGGCTCCATGGAGACGAGGACGCCAGCAGTGGAGCAGGTAAGTGAAAAACTTTTTATAACTTCTGTATGGCTCATAATTAATGCACAATGTACATTACAAAGTGCATTAATATGGCCATACAGAAGTGTATAGACCCACTTGCTGCCGCGGGACAACCCCTTTAATGCTCCTGGGACTGTATTAAGGCCTTTTATGTCTCAACAGTGACACGATACAATATAGAAGTATTGCTGTGTATTCTTTCAGTAATCACATGTTCAAGTCCCCTAATGGGACTAAAAAAAAGTAAATTTTTTTAAAATAAAATATATTGAAAAGTTAAAAACCTCTCATCTATATCTAAAACATAAATAATTATAAGTAGAAAGGATCACAGCAATACAGAGAATACTTCATATCAGTGCAGGTTGAGCATATAATGTACACACCTACATAGAAAACGGCAACAAATAAGGCAAGCTGCGGAAATGAACAGTTTTATCTTGTCACTGTTCATGGCACTGTATGTATAAAAAGCGCTGAAGGCACTCCCCCCCCCCCCCCCCCCCCGGCATTGCGATCGGCGCTATCCAATGGATAGCGCCGACCGCAATAAAGTAAATAAAAGTTTCAGCTGCTCTGATGGATTGGATCCATCAGGGCAGCTGAAAATACTCACCCGCCTTCTCCACGCCACCCGCTGAAGATCTGGTCCTCCCAGACCTGCCGCCGCTCTTCTGCACATGCGCGCCAGACGATGACGTCACGCGCAGAAGCCCGGGAGCCCCCGGCAAATTCAAAATATCCTGGCTCCCGGCTCCTGAAGGTAGCCGGGAACCAGGAGGTGTTACCAGGGACCGCGGTGAGCGGTCCCCAGGCCCGCGATCGCCGCTATCCAATGTTAAAAAAAAGTGCTAGTTTTACCAACTCATGGATCGGATCCATGAGGGGAGGTGAAAATACTCACCTCAGGTCCGCTGATGTCCCCGGTGTTCTGGGACCCGAAGTCCCCCTCTGCACATGCGCGCCGGTGATTGACATCGGGCGCATGCACAGAGGGGCTTGAGCCCGGGAAATTCAAAATCCCTCTGCTCTTGGCTGCCATGTCTAGCCAGGAGCAGAGGGATGTCACTGGGGACATGATCACTGTGGATGACAGTGATCATGCACTGTTAAAAAAAGTGTAAAAAAGTAAGAAAAAAAAAAAAGTTAAAAGTTTTTAAAAAAGTTTAAAAAGCGTACATTTCATATCCGTAAGGGAGGATGAAAGTACGTACATAAGGCCCCCAGATTTATCCGCAGACCTTACCCCAGCTTCTGCGCACACGCCCGTCGCCAAAATGGCGGACGCATGCGCAAAAGCTGTGGATTGCCAGGATAATTGAAATTCTCCCTGCTCCTGGCTACAAAACTGAGCCAAGAGCATGGAGATTTCACGGGGGGCCACGGTGAGCGGTTCCTGATCCCGTGTTCGCCGTTATACAATGGATAATGGAGATCACATAAAAGTTTTTTTTTTTAAATTGAAGTTTCATCTCCCCTCACTGATGCGATCGGTGAGAGGAGATGAAACTTTTTACCGGAGGCCTCCGTATTTGCACCCCGACGCGATCCTCATCCGTGAGCTTACCCAGATTCTGCACATGCAACCGCCGGGAAAACACCGGACACATGCGCAGGAACCGGGGAGCCCAGGAAACTTAAAATCTCCTTGCTCTCGGCGACCAACGGTCTCCGAGAGCATGGTGCAGTGACGGGTGGCCTCGTTGAGCGGTCCCTGGTCACGTAATAAAAAAGTAGCGCTCTAACATAGGTCGGTCTCACATGACTGGATAGGAATTACGGATTCTGCATGCGTCTGATCTGCGCTAATACGCGGATCAATCGCATTGGATTACACAATTCTGCTCACATTGGTGGGTCGGAATTGTGTAATCCACTCGCAGAAAACAGAACGCAGCAGGTTGTATTTTACCGCGGATATCCGCAACATAGAGCCCATTGTGCTCCATAGTCGCGGATATACCCTCTGCCCATACGCAACTACGTTGTGTACGGGCTGCGGGTACCCGCGTCATCGCTAAGCAACGGTGCGGGAAATACAAACAAAAAAAAGGTGTACTGCGCATGACCGCCCGTGTAAGTACGCAGTTATGTGCAGTACATTACGCGGCCGTACGCAGGGTCACAGTCGGGCTCACAGATGGGATCCGCTGCGGGCCTCCGCAAGCAGATTCCGCCTACGGTTGCGTAAGCCCGGCGTTATTCAGACCGCTACCTGTGATACGTATTTTACAAGAAGCCCCGGGAACGCTCGGCTTCATGCAGTTCCAGGAGCAGCTTGTTGAGCGCCTTCTATGTGAGACCGCCGCACCTCATCAAGCTTACAGAGACTCAGGGAACGCCACTTTTTACACCCCGTCCCTGCCACTAAGGTCACAAAATACCCCCAAAAAGCATGAGGAGGGGGGATACCCGGTTTTATTGCCCCATGGGCCCCTTCCAACCAGCCTCCGTAATTACCCGTCTTCAGAAATACTACACAGTTCACATTATTACTTTTATCTAAGATTTGTGAACGCCAAAAAGGGCGCGGAGTGTGTGTGTTTGTGTGGGAAAATTTTTAGGGAGTCAATTTTAATTCCGTACAAATAAGCAATGGGGCCTGGGATTTATTCAGTTGTGCCCTGAAATCCAACGGGTGTTCCCTGCTTTATAGGCCTTGCCATGGGTCCTGTAAGTAAATTAGGGCACAATGGGTATGTTTCTGAACTCGGGACAAACGGGGGTATCCATTTGGGGGTGAATGTCTTCATTCCTGTGTACACTGTACAAATGGGGGTGAATGTCTTCATTCCTATGTACACTGTACAAAAAACCTGTTTTTAAATTTTAAAAATTGCCAAAAAAATTGAAAATCGTAACTTTTTCTTCTGCTTTGCTTAGATTTATTCAAATACTGTGGGCTCAAAATACGCAGTACACCACTAGATGAATTTATTAAGGGGTCTAGTTTTCAAAAGGGGGGTTCTTTATAGTTTTGGCCGCTCAATGGCTCTATAAGTGGGCGATGGGGCCTGGAATTTATTCAGTTGTACCCTGAAATCCAATGGGTATTCCTTTCATTGTAGGCCTAGCCATGTGTCCTGTAAGTCTATTAGGGCCACAATGGGTATGTTTCTGAACACGGGACAAACAGGGGTATCCATTTTTGGGTGAAAGTCTTCATTTATATGTGTGCTGTACAAAAAAAACCTGTTTTTAAATTGACGCAATAGCCCAAAAAATGAAAATTGTAATTTTTTCTTACTGCTTCGCTTAGATCTATTCAAAAATTGTAGGGTTAAAATACACAGTACACCCCTAGATAAATTCGTTAAGGAGTTTAGTTTTCAAAATGGGGTAATTTGTGGGGGTTCTCTATGGTTTTGGGCGCTCAAGAACTCCACAAGTGGGCAATGGGGCCTAAAAGGACTTCAAGCAAAATCTATGTTCTGAAAGCCACCGACTACTCCTTTCATTTTGGGCCCTGTTGTGCATGCGGACATAAGATTAGGGCCACAATGGGTATATTTCTGAAAACAGCACAAATAGGGGTATCCATTTTGGGGTGCAAGTCTTCCTTCATATGTGTGCTGTACAAAAAAAGCTGTTTTTAAAATGACAGAATTGCCAAAAAAACGAAAATCCTAATTTTTTCCTTTTGCTTTGCTTGAATTTATTCAAAAACTGTGGGGTCAAAATACACAGTACACCCCTAGATAAATTCGTTAAGGAGTCTAGTTTTCAAAATGGGGTCATTTGTGGGGGTTCTATATGGTTTTGGGCACTCAAGAACTCTACGGCTGGGATCACACAGGGCGGATTTGCCGCGGCAAATCCCCCCGCGGCCGCTAATCTCGGGATTAGCCAGCCATGTGGATGAGATTTCTCAGAAATCTCGTCCACACGGGACGGCCAATTCGCCGCGGCCGCCGCGGTTTCAGGAGATGCAGCATGTCTGTTTACCTTTCCTTTTTTGTTTATTTTCATCGCGGCCGCGTTCTCCTCTATGGGAGCAGCGGCCGCAACGGAAAAGCAAGCGGTCGGGCCGCTTCAAAGCCACCGCGGCTTAAACCGGTTCTCCCGGCGGAAATCTCACGTTTTTTGGTGCGGCCAAACCACGAGATTTCCGACAGGAATACGCCCTGTGTGAACCCAGCCTACAAGTGGACAATGGGGCCTAAAAGGACTTCAAGCAAAATCTATGTTCTGAAAGCCACTGACTACTCCTTTCATTTTGGGCCCTGTTGTGCATCCAGACATAAGATTAGGGCCACAATTGGTATGTCTCTGAACACGGGAGAAACAGGGGTATCCATTTTTGGGTAAATTCCTTAAGGGGTCTAGTTTTCAAAATGGGGTCATTTGTGGGGGTTTTCTATGGTTTTGGGCGCTCAAGAACTCTACATGTGTGCTATGGGGTCTAAAAGGACTTCAAGCAAAATCTAGGTTTTGAAAGACACTGACTACTCCTTTCATTTTGGGCCCCGTTGTCGACTCAGATATAACATTAGGGCCACAATGGGTATATTTCTGAACACGGGAGAAACATGGGTATCCATTTTGGGGTGTAAATCCTCATTTTCTTGTAAACTATAGGAAAAAAAAATATGTCTTTAAAATGATAGATTTGCAAAAATATAAAATTTTACTTTTTCTCCTCTAAATTGAATTAATTCCTGGAAAAAAAAACTGTGGGGTCAAAATACTCATGACACCCCTCAATGAATACACTAAGGGGTGTAGTTTTTAAAATGGGGTCATTTGTGGGGGTATCTATTATTCTGACACTCATGAGCCTTTCCAATCTTGGCTTGGTGTAGGAAAACAAAGTGTTCCTCAAAATGCTAAAAAGTAATGTTAAATTTGTACGTCTCCTAAATGGTTAAAAAAAACTAAAGTTTTTCCAATGTGCGCCCAAAATAAAGTAAACGGGTGGAAATATAAATCTTAGCAAAAATTTCTATATTATGTTTGCACATATTTAAGATATTGCAGTTGGAAATGTGAAAAAATGACGATTTTTTCAAAATGTTCCCAAATTTGGCGCTTTTAATAAATAAAAACACAAATTCTATCGGTCTTTTTTTCCCGCCTAGATGAAGTACAACATGTGGCGACAAAACAATGATAGAATCGCTTGGATATGCAAAACCTTTCTGGTGTTTTTCCATGTTAAAGTGACACGTCAGATTTGCAAAATTTGGCCTGGTCATTAAGGCACAAACAGGCTTGGTCACTAAGGGGTTAATCATGCAGCATAAATGACATGATAGCTTTTTACTGCAAATCAGTTCAATTATGACGATACCAAAACTCTTATTTTTAAGGTTTTACCACATTTTCACAATAAAACCACTATTTTGGATTTATTTCTCTACATCGCAATTTTTTCATTTTCTGAGCTCTTAGAGGTCTTGTTTTTTGCATATCAAGTTGTGATTTTATTGGTACCACTTTGCTACATATGTCTTTTTTGATCACATTTATCTGCCTTTGTGGGAGGCAAAAAGAAAAGCATTTTGCTTGCGTTTTTTAGGGGGGGGGGGTTACATGTTTCACGTGCAGGATGTCCAATTAATTGTACAATTATGTATAGCACAATACGAAGAGTTTTATTTATTTACACAAGAGGAAAGAGTGCAAAAAAATTTTTTTTATTTTTTTAAACATCATATTCCTGACTTTTGTACTGCAATGATTACATCAGGGGGGTCCAATGAGGTCACAGAAGCAGCGCCCTCTTTGTGTTAACCCTTTACCTGCCATGATCTACATTGATTGCACCATATAAGGAGTTAAAAGTGCAGATCATTGTTCATTGACTTCGGGTGTGGCAGAGAGGCTTCTGCTAAAGAGCCATCCACATAATGTGTGTTCAATCACCTTTACAGGACAGTAAACTGTGTATTGTCTAGTGATAGTGGATTACTGAGAGGAGATATATATGGGTATACTGTGAATTTGGTAAAGTATTTTCTAGGAGACAGACTTAAAGGACTCCTCCCACCACTCACCTGTTCTATACCCCAACACCTGTTTGTTTGTTAAATTTTAATTTAATTTTTTTTACCATATTCTTCGAGAGAGGCCCGACGCGGGACAGACCGGCCGAGAGGCCCGACGCGGGACAGACCGGCCGAGAGGCCCGACGCGGGACAGACCGGCCGAGAGGCCCGACGCGGGACAGACCGGCCGAGAGGCCCGACGCGGGACAGACCGGCCGAGAGGCAAATTTAATTACTTTACTCATTTATTTTTTCTTTTTCCAGATGTTGAACAGACTGGCCTAACCCAAGACAGAGGCCCCTTCGGCTCCACCCAAGACAGAGGCCGTCCCGATCCACCCAAGACAGAGGCCGTTCCGCAGTTTAAGAGACTATTTGTTCCTAGAAAGGCTGGCAGGCAGAGACAGTGTTGCTAAATAGTAAAACCAGCATTTCCAAAGTAAAGACCTATTGTTTACTTCAATGTGTGCTGTTTTTATATCCCCCTGCACATGGTGTACACTTACTTTCAGTAGGAGCCTGTCAACTGGCCCTTACCCTGAGCTAGAGGCCTTCTAGGCTTTGAGCTGAGGATACATACTTTGGCCAGTATCAGATTAAGATTCTGCAGTTAGTGTTAGGCAAATACTAGAAGCTACCTACATACATATGGGTGAGTAAACTATCAGGCCGAGAACCTCTGCCAGATATTTTGCTTGTGAACGTGTGATTTACCTGTGGAGGTCAGGCGATTTTCAGGCGAAAAAACAGGTCATCTCTGAAATTCTAATCATCTGGTGTGAGTTTCACGTGCAGTAGAGGATCGGCAGTGTTTCACATTAATTTCAATGGGAAACCTTGCATTGCGCTCGCATGTGAGAGCCATGCGATTGATTAAAGGTCGCACTACAATCAATGGTCTATGAATTCTGAGGAACACCAAAAGATAGGACATGCCCAAGGAAGTGGTTTATTTTGGCACAAGAACCGCAATGGACAAATCTTGCTTTAGTTTCCGCTGTGTGAAACCGGCTAGAGCGGGAAACCATAGTCAATGCTACTAGCCACCATTGAGAGGATACAAAGTCAAGAGCCTATCACAGCTCTCTTTCCATAGCGCTCATTGAAGTGAATGAAAGCTACAGCATAGCGCAGCACCCTATGCTGCTTCCTTAACTCCCAGAATTTTGAGAACAGTGTAGTGCGCTGGGCTGTGCCATTGTCCCCATTCACTTCAATAAAAAAAAACTTTATGAACAGTGCTGTACTAAGCGCTCAGATCTCTTCTTTTCAACTGGAACAAAGCTTCTATGTGTTCACATCTTTCACGTGAAAAGCAGAGATTGGAATATCACTTTTGGGAACTTTTACTATTGATGGCCTATCCTCAGAATAGGTCATCAATACTTCATTGGTGGGGATCTGCTGTTTAGGATCCCTGTTGACTAGTTGGTTGTCAGGCCTCAATTGAAGGGGTTAAGTTTGCTGCAGATCTGCATCAAAATCTGTGTCAATGGAGTAAAGTCTGCACTAATTCATTTATATGTGAATGTACTCCTAAGGCCACACAGAAATAGTACATGCTACTATTTGTTTTCCGCGCTTATTTTCACGTGGACAAATCACAGCTGTGTGCATAGGATTGTGTTTTGTAATGCAATCCTATGCAGGCGGGCACGGGCAGAAATTCTGCAGGAAATCCTGCTGCAGAATTTCCTTCCGTGTGCAGGGGGCCTTAGGCTCCTAGGCCTGGATGCAACTGCATCCCCATAGTTACGCAAGTGGCCTCAGGAGTAACGGTTACACACAAACAGGCCCTGGGAGTACCAATTACACACACACAGTGGCCCCAATATTAACAGTGACCTTCTACCCCAGGAGTAACAGTGACAGTGGCCTACCCCACTGGCTCCAAGAGTTAAAAGTGCCCCGCCTTCCCACACAGTGACTCCAGGAGTAACAGCAACCTCCCCCACAGTGGCCTCAGTATTAACAGTGACCTCCTGCCCCCCACAGTGGCCCTAGGAGTAGCAGTGACAGTGGCCTACCCCACTGGCTCCGAGAGTTAAAAGCGTCCCCCCTCCCACACAGTGACTCCAGGAGCAACAGCAACCTCCCCCACAGTGGCTCCAGGATATAGGTATGGCCCCTTTCACACGGGCGGAAATTCCGCGGCGGGATTTCCAGCAGAATTTCCGCCTGTGGAAGCTGCCATAGGATTTCATTAGAAAATGCAATCCTAGGTAGATGGCCACGATTTGTCCGTGTGAAATCACGCGCGGTAAACAAATCGCAGCATGCTCTATTTCTGCACAGAACTGTCACTCCCTGGCCACCGGCTCCGCTCTGCGCATGTGCAGGCTGGCCGGCAGCTAGCACATCAAACAGCCGGAGCCGCAGGAGTAGGTGAGTGCCACACTGGTCCTTGCAGGGGGTCGGGTCGGGTCCCGCACTGTCAGCATAAAGATCGTTCTCCTCTGCCATTCTGCCATAGCTGTAACAGCTGTGGCAGAGAAGAACGATGTTTGCCCATTGAATTCAATGGAGCCAGCAATACAGCAGGTTCCACTGAAAGCAATGGGCTGGCGGCGATCGCGGGATGAATTGTCGGGAAGGGCTTAAATATATAAGCCCTTCCCTGCAATTCATCCAGAAATGTGCTACAATAAAAATATACACCGGCGTATAAGACGACCCCTCAACTGTCACCTTATACGCCGGGAATACAGCGGAGCAAAGAATAAAAATCATTACTCACTTCACCGGGCGTTCTGCGGTGCTCCTGCAGGCTGTCGCTCCCTCCTGGTCTCCAGCAGAGCATTGCTTTCTGGACGCAGTGGTTGAAATCCCCGCCTCCAGAAACACACGTGCCTTCAGCCAATCACAGCCATTCAATGACATCGTCATTGGCTGTGATTGGCTGAAGGCACGTGTGTTTCTGGAGGCGGGGATTTAAAGCCCTTCGTAGAGAAAGCAAGGCTCTGCCGGGGACCAGGAGGGAGCGACAGCCTGCAGGAGCACCGCAGAACGCCCGGTGAAGTGAGTAATGATTTTTATTCTTTGCTCCGCTGTATTCCCGGCGTATAAGGTGACAGTTGGGGGGTCGTCTTATATGCCCTGTCGCCTTATACGCCGGTATATATTTTTATTGTAACACATTTCTGGATGAATTGCAGGGAAGGGCTTATATATTTAAGCCCTTCCCGACAATTCATCCCGCGATCGCCGCCAGCCCATTGCTTTCAGTGGAACCTGCTGTATTGCTGGCTCCATTGAATTCAATGGGCAAACATCGTTTTTCTCTGCCACAGCTGTTACAGCTGTGGCAGAGAAGAATGATTTGTCTTCTATATGTTCTCAATGGGGTCGGTGCTGCTGCCGCCGGCCCCATTGAGCGCATATAGAGAAGAGAACAGAAATTTCTATGGCCTAAGAAAAACCGTTGGGGTTCTTGAAGCCTAAAATCACTCCTAACGCTCTCCCTATAGCAGCTCCGGCATCAACAACACTTTCCCTGATCTCTGTCAGAATGCATCTGAGGCAAGCCGCGGGAGGGGCCGATTTTTATACTCGGGTGACACCTAATCTCGCCAGCCACTCACTGCAAGGGGGTGGTATAGGGCTTGAACGTCGCAGGGGGAAGTTGTAATGCCTTCCCTGTCTTTCTATTGGCCAGAAAAGCGCGCAAATTTCTCAGGGAAGAAAATGAAAGTAACCCGAACATCGCGTGGTACTCGTTACGAGTAACGAGCATCTCGAACACGCTAATACTCGAACGAGTATCAAGCTCGGACGAGTATGCTCGCTCATCTCTAGTCACAGTCCTCCGAGCAACAGACACTGATTTATGGAACAAACAAAACGAACAAATACAACACAAAATAAGGTCCTAAAAGCGATGCAACGCGTTTTGGGGCAAGGGCGCCCCTTTTTCAAGCATCCTTACATACATACAGCCCTTCTTTAAATACAATTCTGAGCTTCTCTATGTTCTGGCGTCACCATGTAATGACGTGAATAGGAGGGACTAGATGCCGTGATACCATAACAATTGAACTATAAAAAGAATAAAATTAAACATTTGTGCCATTAATTTCTGCATATCCAATGGATTTAGCCAGATTACAAGATGTTCTCCTAAAATTAGAATAATCACCCAAATATAAACCAGCACTACTCAAAGATATATTATACATAGTGCTGTCAAGAATCAAATATCTATATAAATCATAATATCTATGTAATATCTATATATTAAGATCGATACTCTTAAAAAATGTATATTCTGTAGGATAAAAATGAATTAAAAACATAATATATCATAATGAAATGGCTCCAGGAGTGACAGTGACTACACCCACACACAGTGGCCTCAGTAGTAACAGTGACCCCACCCTTCACCATGGCCACAATAGTTATAGTGATCCCCCCCCACCGTGGCCTCAGCAGTAAAAGTGTCGCCCACAGCAGCACCCCACTTTCATGGTGACCAGAAATCGGCGCATGTACCCAAAGAGAGAGCTGAGTGGCCCCTCTGGTGCATAAGCCATAGGTTCACCACCACAGTAGTATATTATCTAGCTGTATGGAGGGGATATTTCTCACAGCAACCCAAATACCTCCTCAGTGCTAGCAGGGTCATACTAGCAGCACAGCCCCATCAGCAGTCTCTGCCCTGGTCTTACCCCTCTTGTCAGCTCCAGTATTACAGCCATCACTTCCTAGTACTCCTATATAAAGAGTCAGCTCTTCTCACCTGGTCAGTCAGAGCAGCAGGTGTAATTTATGGGATGGAACGAGGGTCGAGGATCCTCCCAACTCTTCCCCAATCGCCTCCAGGACCCTCTCCATGCTGGACTGGGACAGAACACAGTTTTCTTCTATGTTCAAACACAATAAGGGCTTATTTAAACGACCGTATATCGGCTTGGTTTTCACCTTACTTCCGCACCTCAATTAAAACATATGGATTTCCGGATTCTGCATGCAGAAAACAAATCGCAGCATGCTCCATCTCAGGGCAGATTCGGTGCGGACGGCTTCTGTTGAAGTTGACACTGCGAACGGTCGCAGATTCCATGGGAAAGGAAAAAACAGACTGTACTGCGCATGCGTGACGGCCGGCAGGTACGTGCGGTTGTGGGCAGGGTCGGATTCTGCTGCGCACTCCTGTATGTGGAATGCCATTCCCCGTGGACACAAGGCCTAAAAGTTATTTTTTTAGCACAGGGATTGGTTATTAAAACCCTGCTTCCCCGAAAATAAGAGCGTATCTTATATTAATTTTTGCTCCAAAAAATTGTACTTTTTTCCACGTATAGCTGCCTGGACACGAATTAAATTGACTTTTTTTTTTTTTACCAGTGAGGCCTCCTGCAGACTGCCGGGCCGGATCACGCTGCGAAAATTCGCCTCCTGACACCCAGCCAGCACATGCGCAGTGCGTAGCCCGCACAGAAATAGGACATGCCGAGATTTGTTTTCCGCGCATGTTCTTACGCGGACAAATCGCGGATGTCTGCTTATGATTGCAATATGAAATGCAACTCTATGGCAGCGGGCACAAGCGGAAATTCTGCGAGAAGTCCCAACGCAGAATTTCCGCCCGTCTGCTGGAGGCCTAACTAGGGCTTATTTTTGAAGTGTGGGTTATAGTTCAATCATCCACAAAAATTCTACAAAATCATACTTCGGGGGAAACAGGGCTTTCAAAATTATTTCCTTCTTCATAATAACTTATGTTACTGCGCCATTTTGCAGCGGTCCCAAATCATTAGTTCGTCAAATTTTACCCCCGCAGTATAAGAAATGAAAGCTGCGCTATGATTGGTTGCTATTGGCAACAAAAATTACAGGGGAAGTCGGTGAGTTTCGATTTTTAATTCCGCCAGCATTCGTCGCCGCTGCTGAAGAACTGAGCGTTCTAAAGGTCACTCAAAGCGGACCCGAACTGTGGATGTGTATACGGCACAGGCAGATTTAGTGATTTCTATAGGGCTGTGGCGGTGTGCAGTGAGGATGCTGAGCCGCCATAGTGAGGGCACACTGCACTGTGAATGGGCCATGGTGCCCATGAGGGGTACAGGGCCACTTGTGTCTTCTCTGAGGTGACACCAGGGAGCCCTCACAGGCGCCTCACCTCAGGGCTGTGCAGTCTGCTGTCGCACAGCACATTACCACACACACACTGGCGCGCCATGTCCGCACTGACAATGTGTAACACTTGAGGGCAACATGTCCTTCCGAGGGTTTCACCGCCTCGGCCATTCCTCGTGAGTCACCGCCGCCGTGCAGGCCTCAGCCGGTGATCTCACTGTGACATGTTATACAACACTGCCGTCATCTTTGTTATGGCAGGAATGTAGTGCGCCGCCTGCATGGAGCTGGTCAGACTCTGCCCTCCTTCCTGGGCAGACCAATGCCTGTACAGAGCCTCCCCTCTGCAGCTGCCTAATAGTGAGCCAAGCCGCGGCGGGTGAATGGGGCACGGCACATGCGCGGGAGGATCCGGCTCCCTTCCTGGCAAATAGTGAGCCGCTCGGTACTTGTCGCTGCATCCTGCAACTCGAGTGGACGGGGGAATAAGCCGCAGCGGTGAGCGGAGGGTCGGCGGTCGGGGCAGGATGCATGTGGCGGTCATCTCTCTGCGCCCCTCGGGAGGCTTTAACTAGAAGGCGTCGGACGTGACTTCTGCTCCTATGAGGTATGTGCGGACATCACGGCCATTGCTAATGTCATGCACGTTCCCGGGCTCTGCAGGCGGCGGCGCCCCTGTGAGGCCGACAGGGACATCTTCCTCCTCGGTTCCTGCGGTGCCAGTAGGGATGTCCTCCCCGGGGCTCAGGGGCAGGCGGGAAGTTCAAGGCTAGCTGGAGCCGGTGAAACTACCGGGGGCTCCTCGTTCTGGTGACCTGATGGGGGCAGCGGTGCCGACAATGGGGGCATCATACAAACAGCTGGATTTCTTGCTAGTCTGTGCCAGCAGAGCCCCTGGTGCAGCTTCCTTGCAAGTAGGGGGGGGGGGGGGGGGGGGGCTCGTGCAGCTTCCTTGCAAGTAGGGGGGGGGGGCTCGTGCAGCTTCCTTGCAAGTAGGGGGGGGGGGCTCGTGCAGCTTCCTTGCAAGTAGGGGGGGGGGGCTCGTGCAGCTTCCTTGCAAGTAGGGGGGGGGGGGGGCTCGTGCAGCTTCCTTGCAAGTAGGGGGGGGGGGCTCGTGCAGCTTCCTTGCAAGTAGGGGGGGGGGGGCTCGTGCAGCTTCCTTGCAAGTAGGGGGGGGGGGCTCGTGCAGCTTCCTTGCAAGTAGGGGGGGGGGGCTCGTGCAGCTTCCTTGCAAGTAGGGGGGGGGGGCTCGTGCAGCTTCCTTGCAAGTAGGGGGGGGGGGGGCTCGTGCAGCTTCCTTGCAAGTAGGGGGGGGGGGGCTCGTGCAGCTTCCTTGCAAGTAGGGGGGGGGGGGCTCGTGCAGCTTCCTTGCAAGTAGGGGGGGGGGCTCGTGCAGCTTCCTTGCAAGTAGGGGGGGGGGGGCTCGTGCAGCTTCCTTGCAAGTAGGGGGGGGGGGCTCGTGCAGCTTCCTTGCAAGTAGGGGGGGGGGCTCGTGCAGCTTCCTTGCAAGTAGGGGGGGGGGCTCGTGCAGCTTCCTTGCAAGTAGGGGGGGGGGCTCGTGCAGCTTCCTTGCAAGTAGGGGG
The DNA here is from genome assembly GCF_035609145.1 of Eleutherodactylus coqui. Taxonomy (NCBI): domain Eukaryota; kingdom Metazoa; phylum Chordata; class Amphibia; order Anura; family Eleutherodactylidae; genus Eleutherodactylus; species Eleutherodactylus coqui. The sequence continues at coordinate 204,124,468 of NC_089837.1, read as the reverse complement.
GGGGGCTCGTGCAGCTTCCTTGCAAGTAGGGGGGGGGGGCTCGTGCAGCTTCCTTGCAAGTAGGGGGGGGGGGGCTCGTGCCGCTTCCTTGCAAGTAGGGGGGGGGGGGCTCGTGCCGCTTCCTTGCAAGTAGGGAGGGGGGGGGCTCGTGCAGCTTCCTTGCAAGTAGGGAGGGGGGGGCTCGTGCAGCTTCCTTGCAAGGCTGCTTACGCATCTGCGCTCGAGGTTCCGCTTTTCTGCTCTGTTTGAACTATAATGGCGTCCGGCCGCTGTGTGCCTGGCTGTCGAACAGAAGAATAAGTGCAGTGTGCTGTCTTTTCTTCCGGATCTGTGACGCAGCCTCCAGCCGGGGTACTGGTACCGGTGCAGGTGTGAGACCGGCCTGACTCCGCTAGATCTCTGGAACCAGGGCTTCTGAATGATAAATCTAGTGGTGTTGCCCACGGCTACCAATCAGATTACAGCACTAGTCTACAGAGTGGTTTGAAGGCCCGATTGGCGCATGTTCCCGCTGCAACCTCTCTTCCCTTGCACAGGTTTCCGCACTGTTCCTCACTATCGGACATCCTGGACTCGCTGCTGGATGCCTCTTGGCTGCCATGTCTTGGTCCTAGACATGTTGGTACCTAAGCATCAGCAGGTCTCATTTTTTTGCTGTGGTCCTCCTCATGTGCTGGATCCATGCATGTGTTGCCCTGAAGGGGGCACTTGCACACGGCCCGATAGAAATTGTGGATTCCGTGAGCATTTGATCTGCGGTCATATGCGGATCACTCACGTGCATCAGACTACAGAATTCTGCTCACATTAGTGGGTTGAAATTCTGTAATCTGCTTACGGAAAATAGAGCGAAGCATGTTCTATTTTACAGTGGAATATCTGACGTAGAGCCCATTATTCTGTGTGGTCATGGATTTTCTTGACCTGACCGTGTTGGTACAGCAGAATACGCGGCACCAACCTGCCATGGGCTCCCCTGCTGCCTAGCACACACATTGTGCGACGCACACAATAAAGATTGCAGCATGTTCCATGCACGCCGAGGTGGTATATGGCAATTTGCCTGCAGCAAGTATGCAATGTCATTGAGCTGTAGCCGGTACAAGTGCTGCCATGGGGTATTATTGTGTCTTGTCACCACCAGGAAATGGGGGTGGAGACAAGATTGTGGCTGCTTGACAGGTCGGTGACGCCCCCTCGTCGTGATTGGCTGCACGGAGCACTGACTGAGCCCAGGGACAGCTGCAGCCTCTGTACAGCTTTTTGCCTGCTGTGGAGGGTTAGGGGTTAGTTTTCCTATTGGGCTTACATTTATAGCTCTAAAGGCTTTTGCATTTACAGCTAATAATTTAAGCCCTACCGGAGAACGAAGACCGAACACTAACCCTCCAGGGCTGGCAAAAAGCTGTACAAAGGCTGAAGCTATAGGACCATCAATGACCTTCTAGAAATCGACCTTCTAGAAATCACCCTATCAGGAGCTCGAGGTGTGACAGGTGTTCCTGCATCCAAGCCCTGTCAAACCTCTAGCTTCCTGGTGGTGACATTACAATAATACAGGCACCGGGGTACCCTCACCTAAAAGCATTGCACTACCTCTGATTCGGTGCTGTACCTGCCTAACAGGACCTTATGGAAGTCTTTATTTTTCTGTCAGTTTTCTCATGAATCTGGAAAAAAACAAAAAATCCTGTTGCCCCTCAGCCAAAATATAGGTTAGCGTGCAAGTATATTCACACATAGCAGACTTGTAGACATTTCTGTGACTCTCATTCACATGAATGGGACTTGCAGAAATCCTGTGCTCGTCACCATGCAGATGACTGGGACAGAGATTCAGCATCAGAAACGACTGCAATGACTCTACCTTATCGGCTTATTCAGATGAGCATCTTCAGTTTTGGTCTGTGTAAAACAGGGCTATTTTAATCAGTGCCACGCCTGTATATGTTGTGCCACGCCTGTATATGTTGTGCATGTCTATCTTTTACATCTATGTCATCCCTGTGTAAACTTAATTTTTTTTGTGAATGAAAAAAGAAAATGGAATTTTTTTTTTTTTTTTTTTAGCAGTCTTTAGTAATCAATGATCAGTGGAAAACGGAGCACACATGGATGTCATCTGTGTGCGCTTGTATATTCCTTTTTTTTTTTTTTGTCTACCCATTGACTTGAATAGGTGACCAATTTCGAAAGTCAGACCAGAAAAGGACATGCTGTAATATATACAGGGGGCGGACAAAAGTATGGAAACCCTACAAAATGCTTGGCTGAGAGCTTTCTCGCCAAATTTGTGTTTACTTTACCTCTTGCCCTGCTCTTGGTGGTTTTGGGAGCCAGCTGGTAACAGCAGCTGAGTGGCTCAAACCCCTGACCAATAAAACCTTGCTCGGGCAGATGTTCACTCCAGCCCGGCATCATCTGTGTCATATTGCCTCCACATAAGTTACATCGGATTATAAATCATCTTTCAATAAGACATGTAGAGGCTGATTTTTAAGGCATGTATTTTGTATGACGTTTCCATATTTGTGTGTGTGTGTGTGTGTGTGTGTGTGTGTGTGTGTGTGTATATAATATATATTTCTGTTAAATAAAATAAAAATCTGCATAGTGCTATTGACTATAATGGGTTGATATGCTGTCTGCATGCAGTTTGTTGCAAATGTGCATAGCACCTGCCTATGTGAATTAGCCCTAAGGCTGTATAACTTGTGTGGAGCTCTGAGGGTCTGTTCACTCAGCGGAATTCACCTCAAAAACTACAGCAATACCCGAGGCTTTTTGGTGCAGATCCACACATGATGTTTGCCTTGTTGGTGGGCAACATTCACATGCGGTAAGCTGCATGTGTAAAATTACATTTCCAGATTAAGGGCTATTTCAGACGACCGTATATCGGCTCGGTTTTCACGCCAAGCCGATATACGGTGTCCTTGTCTGCAGGGGAGGGGGGGGGGGATGGAAGATCCAGGAGCAGGAACTGAGCTCCCGCCTCTTCCCCGCCACTATTTGCAATAGGAGGGATGGGGCGGAGCTAAATCCTGTCACTTAGCTCCGCCTTGTCCCGCCCCTCCCATTGCAAATAGTTGTAAGGGGTGGGGAAGGGGAGGGAGCTCAGTCCCTGCTTCTGGCTCTTTACCCCCCCTCCCCTCCCCTTAGTTACATTGCTTCTTGATGTGGAAACGAGATGTTTCACACTGAAGAATTCCACATGTGGAAAACTGGGTTTCCGCATCAAGACCTGGCATGTCACTTCTTGATGTGGAAGCATGATTTTTCCACATTGGAATTCCGCATGTAGAATTTGCCCATTGGTATGAAAAAAATCCTGCATGCCGATCAACGACAGAAATCGTGACTAATTTTTGCCTGTAAAATCTACATCCAAATCCTTGTCACTCTGATGCAGAGTCACCTTGCACGGAAAATTGCATTACAGTATGAAGTGACACCGCATGGGGCAGCAGCACATTGATTTGACTAGGTGACGGGGCTAAATCCTCATGAAGATCAATAGTAGAACTCCGAGGCTCACCCTCTGCTGCAGATTTATGTCCGATATACATCAGAAAAATCCAATGTAGATCTAACAGTTCTAATCATTTTTTTTTTTTTCCAGGATTTTTTGAGTGACAAAAAAGTTTCCAATGCATTTTTGGAATGATGCTTGCGTATTTTTACTGTCCTTTTTTGGGTGATGTTACTTAGTTGCACCATGTGCTTTTTCTTTGGCTTTTTTCTTCCAATATGGAAAGAATGCTAGAAATATTCCAAACCCAGAGGATGCTCTGAATTACCAAAAAAACGCCATGGACTCAAAAGTACACAGCAAAACTGTAGAAAATTGCTGCTAAAAAATGCTGTGTCAAAATGCAAAGAAAAAATGGTTCTTTTACATAAAAGATTGTGAAACCAGGGTTGGGCTGGGTTCATACGGGGCGGAATTACCGCGAAACTTCAAAACTGCCTGCAATCGTAAGCCTGAGACTAAGCAGCAAAGTGGACGAGATTCGCAAAAATCTCGACCGTGCTGCAGCCAAGCCGCACTGAAACTGACATGCCATGCGGAAATCAAAGCTGCAGCCTGTCAGTTGTATTGCCGTTTCTGCTGCGGGCTCTCTCCTTTTTATGGGGAGAGATTGACGCAGCGGAATAAGCCGCTTTCAAAACATGCGCCAAATGCTTAGTTTTTTTTTTTCCTGTGACTTTTGCTGCTTTTCTTTAATGTGAAAGTTAACAGGACTTTCTAATGTTAACATTGGCAAATCCTATTTACTTTCGTGTTTAAAAAAAAAAAATTGCAGCAAAATCGCGTGAGAAAAATGGAAGTGTGCAGGAGCCCTAAGTGTGGTTTCCCACACAGGTGTTCTGTAGTAGGTTTTCATGCAGTTGTATAAGCTGCTGGGTCCAGTAGAAGTCTGCCATATAGACCTGTGTGTGGTGAAGCCCCCTGGACCTGGTTCTCACTTGTCAGTACTATATGCTGCGCTCACTGAGGGCAGCACATTATAGGGACCCATGCTGATGCCAGCGGCGTCACCTATGGGGTAATGTGCAGGGATTTTGGGGAAATTACAGCTTGTTTCTGCAGCTCCCAGCAAAAGTTGAGTCCAGCTTATTCATGAGGACATAGTAACCATTACTGTAACTTATAACAGTTCTTTCTTGCATACAGTGGGGAAAATAGTATTTAGTCAGATAGCAATTGTACAAGTTCTCACACTTAGGGTGGATTCAGACGACCGTATATCGGCTCGGTTTTCATGCTGAGCCGATATACGGTGTCCTCATCTGCGGGCGGGGGGGGGGGGGGGGGAGAGAGCCAGGAGCAGGAGCCTAGCTCCCGCCCCCTCTCTGCCGCCTCTCCGACCCTCTGCACTATTTGCAATGAAAGGGAACGGGGCTAAGTTCCGAGAATTAGCCCCGCCCCTGTCCTGCCTCTCCCCATTCCAAATGGTGCAGGGGGGTGGAGAGGAGGCAGAGAGGGGTCAGGAGCTCAGAGCTGCAGAGAGAGACGACGTATATTGGCTGGGCGTGAAAACCCAGCCGATATACGTTTGTCTGAATCCAGCCTTAAAAAGATGAGAGGCCTGTAATTGACATCATAGGTAGACCTCAACTATGAGAGACAACATGAGAAAACACATCCAGAAAATCACATTGTCTGATTTTTTTAACGAATTTATTTGCAAATTATGGTGGAAAATAAGATTTGGTCACCTACAAACAAGCAAGATTTCGGGGTCTCACAGACCTCTAACCTCTTCTTTAAGAGGCTCCTCTGTCCTCCACTCACTACCTGTAGTAATGGCACCTGTTATCAGTATTAAAGGGGTTCTGACATGAATAATTTTTTTATGCTTTAGCAGCCATTGTTCCCTGGTCTGCCTAATGGACCCAGGGAACCCATGGGTTAATGGCTGCTAAAGCATAAAAATCGTATACTTACCTTGTCTCCTGTTGTTGTTGACATTGGGGGGTCATCTCCCGGCAGCATATTAGCACTTTCTGCTTAGGTTAAGCAGCCTGACTAGAGCCACCTGATTGGTGCACGCTGTGCAGTCACGTGGTGCCGAAGAGCCAATCAGGTGGCTCTAATCAGCAGCGCTGCTTAACCTAAGAAGAAAGTGCTAGTATGCCTCCCGGCAGGCAGTCGTCTTCCTCCAGCAGACGCGCCGCTCCGGGATCGCGCGCATGCGCAGTGGAGAGGTGCCCTCTGACAGGAGTCAGGACGGGCTGCGTCTCCACTGCGCATGCGCAGCACTCCGGAGTTCAGCCGGACGGACGGGCCGCCCACAGCAAGCACTGCTTGTGACGTGCTTGCTGTGGCGGTCCGTCCGTTGACCTCGGAAGTGCCTGACGGACGGACCAGAGCAGGAAGCGGTCTTTTTGACCGCTCCTGCTCTGCTTTAAAGGCACAGAAGAAGATGCCGGCTGGAGGGGACATGCCTGGCGATCGGGCCAGGCCAGGCAAGGTGAGTACAATTTTTTTTTTTTTTTTTTTTTCATGTCAGAACCCCTTTAAAGACACCTGTCCGGGGCGTGGCCAAGCAGCTGAACTGACCGGCCGCATGTGAGGAGCGCTCCTCCACATACCGGCAAAAAACCCTAATCCTGAGGACATCCTGAGGGTCCCCTGACCCAGAATAGCACCGGCGGAGGGAGGAGAGGATAGAGACCCTGACGGCGCTCCCGGACGGCCACAGCTGAGGTACCGTCAGCGGGGAGAGCGGAGACCCATAGCCGCCGCGGCCGTACTGCGGAGGACACCGGTGAGCGGCGGGGACTCCGAGCCCGACTTTGCTCCGAGAGGGGGGAGAGAGGAGGTGGACAAACCCCCGGAGGGACGTCTGTGGCACCGGAATAGCGGGCACCGCCGGCGGGAGGAAAGACCGAGAGGTCGCGGCTCCGGCGGCCATCTTGTGAGAGGCAGAGGCGGAGGTGCAGGGCCCTGAACACCGGAGTGCACTGCTCCCGGGCGCGGCACGGAGTTGTGCGGAGAGGGGGAAGAGGAGGTTGAGCTCCGGAAGGTACAACTGAGAGGTGGGCATAGGAAAAGCTGCTGGCGGGAAAAGACCGCGAAAACGCGGCTGCGGCGGCCATCTTGTGTGTGGCACCGAAACAGAAAGGCCCTAAAAACAAGGCCGAAAGCTACCCCCGGGCCCAATATAGTACCGCTGCAGGGGAAGGGAAGAGGACAGAGACATCAGAATTACATAGAAGGCACAGGCAGCGCAGTGCACAACGACCCCAGACCCGCAGCGAAGTGACCATCAAGCGAACAAGCGCTGCTAGCAAGCAAAGCAGTGAGAAGACACATTTAAGGGGACATAGAGAGAGGCCTTACCCCCCCCCCCCCCTCCACTTACAAGAGGACTAAACACCATACAATTCGGAGAACCAGGGGAAGGGGCAAAACAGGGGCAGCAGCAGACCCCTATAGAACATTCAATTTCTATAGCGGAAAACCAAACAACCGCGACATGGGTCCCACTAGACAAAACTCATCCGTAGACAAACTTAAAGTCTTCGCAAGAGGAGAAACCCGGAAGGAGCCCAGCCCTGAACCCGCTGCGCCCGCTGCGGCGGGAGTTGCAGCAACAAAGCATACCAACCCAGATCCAACTGAGGGAACGGTGCAAACACTGCAACAATTGTCTGAACAGCTTCTGACCGCAATACAAACATCTACAGCCACGCTCACCAGTAAAATTGATGAAGTTAAAATGGATGTGAGTCTGCTGAGACAAGATCTCCAAAATCTAAGAGAACGTGTTGCCAGCACAGAGAACAGAATATCTACCCTAGATGATACTGTCGCCCCAATGACAGATGCAATACGAGATCTTACGCAGAAAGCTGAATACTGGAGACAAAAAGCAGACGATCTGGAAAATCGGTCGCGAAGAAATAATTTGCGCATAGTGGGGCTACCAGAGCGGGCCGAGGGGCAAAGACCTGAAGAATTTATAGAACGCTGGCTTCGAGAACTATTTCCCAATGCTGGACTATCGCAAGTCTTTGTTATTGAACGTGCGCATCGAGTGCCCATGAAGCCACCAATACCAGGAGCCCCACCCAGACCCCTACTAGCAAAGCTGCTCAACTCCCGTGACAGGGATATAATCCTACAAGCTGCCAGAAAGGGAGGGCCCCTGCGACATGACAACGCCACAGTGTCCATTTTTCCGGATTTCTCGGCTGATCTCCAAAAGCAGCGAGCAACATTCTTCGGAGTCAAAAAGCAACTAAGAGATCTGCAGCTCCCGTACTCGATGGTGTATCCGGCTCGACTGCGGGTGATTGACGGGGACCGTACCCGCTTCTTCTCCACACCAACTGAAGCAGGCAATTGGCTGAACACCAGACGACGACCAGAAGGGCCGTAATGTATACATAACCATTTATTTTCCCCTCTCTAGGTGCAGAGACCAATACACAAAGATGAACATTTCCCTTACAGTTCCTAACTGCACACTAGTGACTATCCTCTAAACACGCCACAAGAACACTCTAGCCAAATGGCACAGAACCGAGACTTTCTTTATCTGTGGCAGACAAGTAATCTACGACTCCCAGGAGAAGATGACGAAGCTTCCCTTCCTACGGCCCCGGCGGGATTCACCCGTTTTAACCCCCCCCCATCCTCCTCCCCCACCGATCCCCCTCGTCGCTGTCTTGCGGGGTGATTTAGAACCCCCTCCCCATATGCTTCCTATCCTCAAGGGGACCCACCCAGAAAATGACAGCCTAACCAATGCCGGTCCACACAACTGATTTAACAATACAACAATACCACAAGTATAGTCTTGTAATAAGCTATACTATGTAGGTACCCCCTAAATACAGGTTGCCACGAATACGTATGTGATAGAGAAGATAATCTTCGAATCTGTTTAATTACAGGTTGATTGAGAGTTACAGTTGATAGTAGTTTATCAAAATGTTTTTAAGTTGTATGCATCAAGTGCTCTATGATGATATTGAAAATGTGCTGAAGTACTGTTACATGATATATGATAAAAATGCAATTGAGTGTCGGGGGGCGTCGCCTGGCGGGCAGAATAACATGGGGAATAGTATCCGGATCAGATTAACATCTCTTAGCCAATGGCGGAGATAGTCTTTGTATCCTGGAACGTCAGGGGCATGGGGTCTACTAGGAAACGGGCAGCGATGAACACGCTGCTGCGCTCCTGGCGACCACACGTCCTGTGCTTACAGGAGACCCACCTTACACCTGAAACCACAAAAGTCTTGCTGAAGCCATGGGTACAATGGTCCGCGCATGTATACCACACATCATACTCCAGGGGGGTGTCTCTACTAATAAGAAGAACACTTAGATGGGAGGTGGAACAGATTAGGAGAGACACAGAGGGCAGATATATTTTTGTAAGAGCTAAAATCAACAATGACCCATATGTCCTACTATGTTGCTATAACCCGCCGCCGGCAACAACAACCATTCTAGCAGACGGCATTCAATTTGCATCATTCTCTCCAGACGCAACAGTTGTCTGTATGGGAGATATGAACATGGTGATGGATCCCGCCTTGGATAGATTTGGGGGTGGTGCTCGGGGGGAGGGAGATGCGAACAAGACTCGCCTGGCCTCTATTATCTCGGTAACGGGTTGGCTAGACTTATGGCGAACATTTCACCCGCAGCAAAAAGAGTATACCTGCCATGCAGCCCACAACCACGCTCTCAGCCGAATAGACTATATATTCGGGTCCCCTTCACTATTCCCTAAAATAGACTCAATAGAGTTCCTACCTCGAGGTATCTCAGACCACTCGCCAATACGTATGACCCTTAAAAACCCAGGCCCAATCACAATCAAGAGACCAAGGGTGCACCCATTCTGGCTTTCATTATTTGGACCTAATGACCGCATACCGGACCAGATCCAAATATACTATGAGGCACATGAGACGCATGGAGATACAAATCTAGTATGGGAAGCATTTAAATCATACCTTAGAGGCTGTTTAAGGTCCTCAATTTCATTTGTCAAAAGAGCCACGGCACGTGAGGGTGAACTTTTAGCAGAGCAATGCCAACAACTAGAAAGAGATTATATAGCTGACCCTATAGACACTAAAAGAGATAAATGGCTTCAGACAGGCAGAGACTACTTATTATACCTGAAAGAGAAAGCCCAAAGGAATCTATTCTTTACCCGACAGTCCTTTTTTGAACAAGGAAACCAATCCAGTAAACTACTTGCTTATATGGCGAGACAGGAAACCGCCCCCCCAACCATACTGCGAGTTAAATCAACCGAGGAGGTAGTGCTTACAGACCCGAAAGAAATCCTAGATAGATTTCAGCAATTCTACAAAGACTTATACCAATCAAGGGTAAATTACACAGCGGCAGAACTAGAGACCTACTTAAATGACATAATATTTCCAGAAATACAAGACGACTATAGATCCCTACTTGACTCTCCCATTACAGTGGAAGAGATTGAAGAAGCAATAAATGAGATGGCTAAAAACAAAACTCCGGGAATGGATGGGCTACCAGTGGAAATATACCAACATTACAAAAAAGAAATAATCCCACACTTGTTTACCCTATACAAATACATCCTTGATAAGCATCACCTCCCAGAATCGATGCTAGAGGCCAACATAGTCCTCATACTTAAACCAGACAAAAACCCAGAGGAGTGCGGCTCGTATAGGCCGATTTCTCTATTAAACACGGACTATAAAATCCTTACTAAAATACTAGCGACCCGACTAAACCAAATAATAGGGAAAATTATACACCCGGACCAATCCGGCTTTATCCCGGGTAAATCGACATCGGACAATATCAGAAGAACACAGGTAATCACACAGGTGGGGTGGAGGTGGAGAGCAGACTGGGCCCTGGCCTCACTAGACGCGGCTAAAGCGTTCGACTCCGTCGAGTGGCAGTACCTGATAGAGGTGCTGCGTAAATTCAGGTTTGGAGAAACGTTTATAAAATGGGTCACCATCCTGTACAAAGCCCCGACCGCAAGGGTAACGGTAAACGGCCTGGTCTCCACTTCCTTCCCACTACACAGGGGGACACGACAGGGATGCCCACTTTCCCCCCTTCTATTTGCAATTGCAATCGAACCCCTAGCCCTGAGAATTCGACAACACAACTCATACAAAGGCGTTCAAATCGGACCCAGAGAGGATAGAATAGGCTTGTATGCGGACGATATAATATTGTATATGTCAGATCCTAGAAACACCCTACCACTGGCCATATCTCTAATAGACAGGTTTGGAATTTTTTCAGGCCTATGCATTAACTGGCAAAAATCCGCTTTCATGCCCCTAAGATCAGAGGGATGGCAGACGGGGGATGTATTTTGTAACTTACAAACCACTCCCGGATTTAAGTACCTTGGTATACATATCACCAGAGAACACACCCAGAGCCTCGAGTTAAATATTGCTCCCCTGCTGACAACTCTGCAGCAAAAGTTGAAAGGCTGGAGCACCCTACCACTATCTGTAGCAGGCAGAATAAACCTCATAAAAATGATAATACTCCCTAAATACTTATATTGCCTAGAACATACAGAAACAACTATACCACAGAAATTCTTTAAAAAAACTAACTCATTAATAACGTCATTCATATGGGGAAACTCTAGAGCCAAACTACGACTAGATACCCTACAACGCCCTAAAGAAATTGCAGGTATGGCGTTACCAGATTTTAAACTATATTATCTGGCGGGACAGGTCAGGTATCTCCGTCATTGGCTGTCGGGTGCGCCTCTCCCTAACTCCGAGCACCATCTCATGTACTTCCTCGAGGAGACTTCGTTGTGGATCCTCCTGGAAAAACCAAAATTGATAACCAAACAAATGCTGCCAGTCCACAGACTGGCAGTGAACGTGTGGCAGATATGCAAATCACTAACAAGACAAGAGAACACCCCCTTGGAGACTCCCCTGTGGGACAACAGGGCATTACCACACTTGATGAATTTGCCAGGTAAACAATTCTGGATAAACTCAGGAGTTACCACACTAGAGCATGTTTATAGGGACCAAACACTGGTTTCCTTTGAACAAATGCAAGAGCTGTACCAGATCCCGAGGGCGGGATTTTTTAGATACTTGCAACTCCGACACGCATTGATCGCACAGTTTCCAGGACCTAGACAAATATTTTCACAGTATCCATTAATAGGTGTACTGCGAACACAAGGACCCAAAGGCCTGATTTCAGTGCTGTATACCCATCTACTACATGCTAAAATTCCTGACATACCAATGACAGTAATGCAGAGATGGAGAGAACTTATTCCCACCCTCACTAGTGAGGATTGGGAAATGGCCATGTCCATATACACCACAGTATCACCGGCGGCAAATAACAAACTAACACAACTATATATCTTACATCAGTGTTATCTAACACCGAGCAGACTTCATAAAATGAATCGGATAACCACCAACCGCTGCCACCGATGTGGAATGCCCAATGCAAACTTCAACCATTTGATATGGAACTGCGTAGATATCCAGACATACTGGAAAGAGATTATAGAGTTTCTAACACAAATATTGGGAATACCAGTACCACACGACCCTGCGGTGTGCCTGTTGGGGATCTTAGACGAAGAACAATGGCAATATCATGACAGGATATTTCTTACAAAGGTTCTATTTTACGCCCGGAAGGCAATAGCCTTACGCTGGATGGACAGGCGCCCCCCGACACTCACAAAGTGGCAGAGCATTGTTAACGCCGTTCTGCCATATGAAAAAATGGTATATAAAAATAGAAAATGCCCTGAAAAATTCGATAAAGTGTGGGAAAGATGGTGTGGGTCACCAAGTACGGTGTACACACAGAACCAGTTCCATAACTTGCTGAGAACAGTGACGCCTAGAAACAATTAGATGGGTTAACAAAGGAACACACCCTCCGCCGACACCACAAAGAAATTATATTACCAGAGGAAAATGTAACAAAGGAATATGTCAATAGAATGTACTAAAACACTTGTTAGGAATGTAATGAGCTAATGATGTAACCAAAAGTTTTCTTTATTCAGTTGATGTACAAAATACAATGTTTTCAATAAAACGAGTTTAAAAAAAAAAAAAAGACACCTGTCCACAACCTCAAGCAGTCACACTCTAAACTCCACTATGGTGAAGACCAAAGAGCTGTCGTAGGACACCAGAAACAAAATTGTAGCCCTGCATCAGACTGGGAAGACTGAATCTGCAATAGGCAAGCAGCTTGGTGTGAAGAAATCAACTGTGGGAGCAATAATTAGAAAATGGAAGAGATACAAGACCACTGATAATCTCCCTCGATCTGAGGCTCCAAACAAGATCTCACCCCGTGGGGTCAAAATGACTACAAGAACGGTGAGCAAAAATCCCAGAACCACACGGGGGAACCTAGTGAATGACCTGCAGAGAGCTAGGACCAACGTAACAAAGGCTACCATCAGTAGCACACTACGCCGCCAGGGACCCAGATCCTGCAGTGTCAGACGTGTCCCCCTGCTTAAGCCAGTACATGTCCGGGGCCGACTGAAGTTTGCTAGAGAGCATTTGGATGATTCAGAAGAATTTCGGGAGAATGTCATATGGTCAGATGAAACCAAAGTAGAACTGTTTGGCAGAAACACAACTCGTCGTGTTTGGAGGAGAAAGAATGCTGAGTTGCATCCAAAGAACACCATACCTACTGTGAAGCATGGGGGTGGCAACCTCATGCTTTAGGGCTGTTTCTCTGCAAAGGGACCAGGACGAATGATCCATATACATGAAAGAATGAATGGGGCCATGTATCGTGAGATTTTGAGCGCAAACCTCCTTCCATCAACAAGGGCACTGAAGATGAAATGTGGCTGGGTCTTTCAGCATGACAATGATCCCAAGCACACCGCCAGGGCAATGAAGGAGTGGCTTCATAAGAAGCCTTTCAAGGTCCTGGAGTGGCCTAGCCAATCTCCAGATCTCAACCCTATAGAAAACCTTTGGAGGGAGTTGAAAGTCTGTGTTGCGCAGCAACAGCCCCAAAACATCACTGCTCGTGAGGAGATCTGCATGGAGGAATGGGCCAACACACCAGCAACAGTGTGTGCCAACCTTGTGAGGACTTACAGAAACCGTTTGGCCTCTGTCATTGACAATAAAGAATATATAACAAAGTATTGAGACAAACTCTTTTTATTGACCAAATACTTATTTTCCACCATAATTTGCAAATAAATTTGTTAAAAATCAGACAATGTGATTTTCTGGATGTGTTTTCTCATGTTGTCTCTCATAGTTGAGGTCTACCTATGATGTCAATTACAGGCCTCTCTTTTTAAGTGGGAGAACTTGTACAATTGGTATCGGACTAAATAACTTTTTTTTTTTTCCCAACTGTAAATAATTTAGGGAATTCTATACCTATCTTACATCATACACACAAAAACTAACGCATATAGGGAATGTCAGAAGTTGCCCAACCCCCTGGAAACTTTTGTACAACCATGGTTGATGCGTCAGAGCAATGAGTCTGCTCATATCAAAAGTAGCCATGGTATTATAATGGCCTCCAGTATCCGCAGACAGCAGCTTGGATGGGTCGGTGGGCCCTGGGGGCTCCTGCACTGTCTGCCTCCAACTTTCTACTTTTTGTATTTTTTTTTAAATGTGAGTAACTTATGCAATAAATATATGCAAATGTCAATGGAACTATAAAAAGCAATGTACTTTCGTTGATGTCACTTGTAATACACAACCAAAAATCTGCTCGTTTGAGTCGGGCCTAAGGCTATCCTCGAAGCATAAATTTGCCTGTAAATGCATGATTGCGATCTGTGGAGTGAGGTAGCAAAACTAATTGTGCTTTCAAATTTGCAATAACGGTATCTAAAGCGTACATGCACACCTAGCGTATTTTTCACAGCGAAAACCCTCTCGAATAAAGTGTTGGACTCTGCACTGAAAATCTGCAGCATACATTGATTGCAGTAGAATTGACATGCGGTGCAGATTTTAAATTCTTAGCATGTTTTTTTTTTTTTTTTTGACTTTTTAAAAAAAAAAAAAAAAAAAATTTTGTTTTTTGATTGTACTGTAAGGCGGAGTGTCCACGTGTAAGACGGAATATCACAAGCGATATTCCGCCGCATGGAACACCAATGTCACTGCAATTTTTGTTCCACGATAAACATATCTTAATGATTTTCCGCTCGTGTACACTGGGCTGCGCTTTCCATAGTTATCCTATGGAAAGCATGTCATGTGTGCGATGGATGGCTGCGAATCACGCTATGACAAATCGCCTGTGGTCAGCCAGCCTAAGGCGTCTCTCAAACGACATATTGTGACAGCATGTTTTGCACACGGAATACAATGTATCAATCTGCCACATTGCAGCAGCATGTTTTATCTTGACATGTATTGTGCGCCACATACACTTCAAAATAGTGCATGGCGATAAGAGGCCTGCAGCCAGTCCACAACAGCTCTAGCGGGCAGCAGAACAGCCGTATGAGCCTGGCCTAAGTGCTACGGGTTTTTCTTGCAGAAATTACTTAGCATTTATGTTCTGTATAAACGATAATATGGTTTCCGTCACGCAGTACGCTTTTCCCCACAAATCAATCATCTAAGGGCTCACACGGGCGTATTGTCACTGCGCAGTACGTGAATATTTTTCACATGCATGATTTGCCATACTAAAAGCTCGTGTGAAAAAAGATGCAGGATGTCCTATTGTATATTACACAGTAATATAGGCCATGGGGATAACATGCATGTTACATTTGTACTATGTGTGTGACAATATGCAGTGACCATATGCCCTTGAGTGAGAGCGAGCACCCACTGGCGTTTTTTTACCTGCGTTTTGCGTTTTTCCTGCACAGGCATAGAGATAACATGTGTTCCTGTCCACTGGCGTTTTTTTTGCGTTGCGTTTGCGTTTTTAACATAGGAACTGTCAGTTGCATATGTGTCCTTATTTTTCTCCTAATGCACCCATGAATGTCAATGGAAATTAACGGAAACGCCGCGAAAAACGCGCGGAAAAATCGCGGGAAACGCGGCGAAAACGCTGCGTTTTTTCCCCCGCGGAAAACGCAATCGCCAGTGGGTGCTCGCCCTGAGCCCTAAGGGCTTATTTACACGAGTGTATTTCAACCAGCGTTTTTAACGGCCGATATACGCTACCATCTAAACAGTCTCTCCTGCACCCACCCCCCCCCCTTCCCTCCGGTTCCCTCACCGGCTCTGTCTTTCTCCTTCCCTCCGGCTCTAACCCCTCCCGGCCCCTTGTCCATAGCCAGCAATGAGCCACTGCTGCCAACCAAAACAAAACGGTTGCCACCTGCAATCCAAAATTATACAAATTTTATATATAAAAACATATGACAAAAAAATGAGCAACCCACTCCATTAGGCTTCATGTCCACGGGGAAAATCAGGCCCGCTCCGGATTCTACATGGAGAATCCGTAGCGGGTCCCTCCTGGCCCGCAGACATGAGCGCTAAAAAGAATAAACTTAACTCTCGCCCGCTCCGGATCTTCCCTTCGCCGCGGCGTCATGTTCTCTGCGTCGCGGCCGGATCTTCTTTCTTCGGCCCGGCGGATGCGCAGGGCACATCGGTGACGTGCCCCGCGCATGCGCCGTCCCGAAGAAAAAAGATCCGGCCGCGACGGAGAGAAGATGGAGCCGCAGCGAAGGGAAGAACCGGAGCGGGTGAGTAAATTCCGAATTTTGTCTCCCACGGATCCGGACGGCTTCCATAGGCTTCAATAGAAGCCTGCGGGAGCCCCGCACCAAATGGAGCATGGTCCGGATTTTTACATGCTCAATTATTATTATTTTTTTTTTATTCACTTTTATTGACCATCCGCTGGTATTTATCTACCCGCAGGTAGTCAATGCATCCCTATGGGGTGCGGATCCGCGTGCAGGAGAAGAGTTAAAATCCGCTGCGGATTTTAATTCTTCTTTTGCCCGTGGACATGAGGCCTTAGTGTAAATTATAGTAATTTTAAAAATTATAAACACTTTTGCTTTTAGCCTCTTACCCTCAATAAAACAGAAAAGTCAGTTTATAAAAAAAAAAAATACATAAAATGGCCCTATACCATATTTTTCGCTCTAAGATGCACTTTTCTTCCCCCTCCCCCGATTATGAGATAAGCGCGCAATTGTGCAAAGAAACTTGCGATCAGTTAAAAGAGCAGTTCTCTCTCCTTTGCACTGCTGCCCGTGAGTGCCGGCGGGAACTGCTGCTGCTCCTCCTCTGTCTCCACCAATCGGACTCTTTCCTGGCTCATACACGAGTGCCGCTGTCACGGAGCTCCGGTGTTTCAGAGCTCTGCTGCTCCATCTGCTCTGTTACCCGGTACTACACCCTGCACTGTCCCGGGGTGAGTTAAAAATATTTTTTTCCCTTGTTTCCACCTCTAAAATGTTGGTGCGTTCCCTAATAAGTGTCTGGTCCTTAAGGGGTTAAAGAGGCTATACGATCTGGTACTGGAACTACCTTTTGGACTAGATTCACCTAGGGAAACTGAGGCCCCCTCCTCCTCTCTCTCTCTCTCTCTCTCCTTGCACTCGTTTCTGGAGGAAAAAATATATCCATACATTTGGGGGGGACGAGTCCTTTCTAATTTCCTGCTTAGAGATCTGTAAGCCTTACACATCTGGGAATGCTGGACACAGAAGTTGTGCACAAGTTCCCTTAAAAATCTTTTTTGGAGCCTCCATTGCAGTAAGGTACTGTAAAAAGTATCACCGTATGCAGCATATAAGACACCGGAGACATGACTAAAACCCGAAGGATCTCCTAGTCATTGACGCCTGTCGGATGCCGTTGTTCGTCATGCGGTGGATGAGTCCCTGCTGTCGTCTTCATTCTTGTGCTCCGTTGTAGGTGGGCAGCGATGGAAATAACAAACGGTGATGAGTGGGGCCTTGCTTATCTCATTTGTAGCCTCTTTTCCGGTTCATTGTCTTAGCAAAATCAGGGCTTGTTCTAGAATGTAACAGCCTGCTGCAGGAGGAGCTGTACAGCGTATCCTTGTCTGCCAGTTGGAAAGGATTATTCCTGCATATTATGTGAAAAGTGTCTGAACATGCTAATTTACTCAGACATACCATCTGCCCAAAACAAATATGTTGTTGTGGTATAGAGCCATTGAATCTGTAGTTAAATGGCTGGCCCCACCAAAAGTATTCTTCTGATCTTTATAGGGCATGTGAAATTAGGTACTTGTACAAAGTACACACCCTTTTTTTCTATTGTATAACTTTGGTTTGTACTCTTTCTGACGCCCCCTGCTGGTTTCCTTCTGGCAAAAATTCTGATCCACCCTTCTGCAGTCCTGGTGCTCGCACATGCATACTAGCTTCTGTCTGTGTCTTTTCTGTCCCTGCTTTTTCCCCTGTCAGTGCTGAGAGATTGTGGCGCTGGAGGGATCGGTTGGGAGATCACTCTACGGACAGCGTGATCTACCCCTCTGCGCTACCAGAGTGATTGTCACAATCCTCCTGCTTTTTAGATTCAGAGAATGAAGCTATTACTGATTATGACAGGCAGAGACAACTGGGGCGGCATGGCCAGAATGCCAATCACAAGTACAGCATACACGGGATAATTTGCTGCGATGTAGATTTTGGTGCAATTTCACCGCCTCAATCGAAGGAGTGAAATCAAGGGCTGTGGAGGCGGACTCCGAGTCCTACTTAGGCCCAATGTCCACGGGCGGATTTTAATGATAAAATCCGCGCGTGTTTCTTATGTAGGAGATCTGCACCTCTTGCTGTCCATAGGGATGCTTTAGCATCCGCACGGCAAGTAAGTGTGTGTGTGTGTGTGTGTGTGTGTGTGTGTGTGTGTGTGTGTGTTTGCAACTTTATCCAAAAATCAACAGATTTTGTAATTTAAAAAATAAAAAAAGATATATACATACACAGTCAAACCTCTGGTCTCATTGGGGGCCGTCGGCGCATGTGGCCTTCCTGGTGACGCAGCCCATGTGATCTCCTGCTCAGCGTCTCCTCCTCCTGATGCTGAAACGCTACCCACCCTTCTCCAGCGTCACTGTGGGTGCTAGTAAAACAATACTGTGGTGTAATGTAAGTGGCCATGTTTACCTAGATAACAGTGTCACCTGCAGTCCTATGTAACAGCACAGAGAACACAGTGATAACGCTGAGGACAGATGATGTACTGTAGTACAGCAGATGTCACCTGCAGTCCTATGTAACAGCACAGAGCACACCGTGATAACACTGAGAACAGATGATGTAGTAGATGTCACCTGCAGTCCTATGTTACACCACAGATAACACATGTTAAATGTTCATTTATTCTTTACAGTAATCGTCTCCATTAATTTTTGGTATTAACCATATTCTCTATTAAATCTGGTTTGGTGTTTTTTTTGGATTGTCTAGAACAAATTAACTGGATTTACATTGATTCCTATAGAAATAATTGCCTCGAGTTTCATTGGTTTCAAGTTTGGCCGATTTGCTTTCAGACGGATTACCAACGAAACTAGAGGTTTGACTGTATTTAAAAAAAGGGGACTGAACGATAAAGGTTTTAAGTGAAGCACTTTTATGTCAGTCTGACATGAACTCATTACCAGCATTTACTGTGAGCTGTAAAATGATAATTACAGTTGATAGAATCTGCTCAAGTGCCAACAGCCTGAGAAGAAAAAATGGATGGATCTTTTTTTTTTCCAAGGACACCAGAAAAAAATTCCCTACTTTTACAGACTATCTAGGAATTTCTTCCCTGGTTTTTGCCATGATGTGGATTAGAACAGTAGTTGAATAGGGCTAAACGCTATATGGACCTGTGTGCCAAGCTTACCTCTGCACAGCACAACTGATGGTCTTAAAGGAGATGTCCCGCGCCGAAACGGGGTTTTTTTTTTTTTTAACCCCCCCCCCCCCGTTCGGCGCGAGACAACCCCGATGCAGGGGTTAAAAAAACCACCCGCACAGCGCTTACCTGAATCCCGGCGGTCCGGTGACTTCAATACTTACCGCTGAAGATGGCCGCCGGGATCTTCTACCTTCGTGGACCGCAGCTCTTCTGTGCGGTCCACTGCCGATTCCAGCCTCCTGATTGGCTGGAATCGGCACGTGACGGGGCGGAGCTACACGGAGCCGGCATTCTACACCAGCGGCCCCATAGAAGACTGCAGAAGACCCGGACTGCGCAAGCGCGGCTAATTTGGCCATCGGAGGGCGAAAATTAGTCGGCTCCATGGGAACGAGGACGCCAGCAACGGAGCAGGTAAGTATAAAACTTTTTATAACTTCTGTATGGCTCATAATTAATGCACAATGTACATTACAAAGTGCATTATTATGGCCATACAGAAGTGTATAGACCCACTTGCTGCCGCGGGACAACCCCTTTAAGCACAGTAAAAGGGAAGGGGTCATCAGAAAATAAATCCCCAAGGATATTGGGGGATTTTTTTCTACATTTTTGCTCATAATTACAAGTCTATATTCTGAAAAACAAAGCAACCCCCCCCCCCCCCTCCAAAAAAAAGCTAAAATCCTTCATTTCTTACACTAACCACAGAGCCTAATAATTGTCCAATACTTCCTGATCTCTAGTGACCCCTTTGCAGCAGTCACCTCACACATACATCACAGGCAGAATTATACTGAAAGGTAACACCTGTATGTAGATAACACAGGATCCACCATTCACTATAAACTGTGATTATCTACACCATCCCACAAAATAACCCCTACACAGGTCAGAGCATGTCCAGAACGGTCTCTCATACAAGTCGATGGGTCCCCTCCTGTCCATTGTGTGAATGGCCCATGAGGCTGCTGTAAAGCATCTCTCTAAATGCTGTTAAATGTGACTCCAGAAAGATGGCCGTCAGCATGCTGATGTATAGACAGCAGAATAGAAAATAAAGACTACAAAAATGGAATGTTTCTCAATCTGCTTTTAATAGAAATAATTTTGGTGATAAAGACAAGAAATTCCACAAACTAACTCTAGACAAGGCATACTTGTTAACTGAAAACCATTCAAGGGGGACTACCTTCAGCCAATCAGAAGAGTGGGGTCAAAGCTATAATAGGAGTATATTAACCCTTTCATAATAGTCGCACTGCACTCTTCAGTTCAGTAGAATGCAAGTTTCGGTAACAAGCTGACCTAAGGCCTCATGCCCACGGCTGGGTCAGATTCCGCCTGTCAGATATTGCAACGAAATCGGACCTGGCGCCCTCCAGAGACTTTATACCTGCCGATGCTGGGCAGTGTTGCGGATTCTTGCAGTACTTCCACTGTGCTCACAGCAAAAGTATCGCGGGACAGACAGCTTCCATTGACTGCAATGGAAGTCATCCGGGTGATTTTCTTTGCAGTTTCTGTCCAATCCCTGGCTTCAGTGGTAAGAGGTTGAGGTCAGTGACTGACTGAAGTATTCACACGCTTAGATGTGACACCGTTAGACTAACCAGCTGCGTGCCCCTATCTTCCTTTAGGCAGCCTGTTCACGGGCGCTTTTGCATTGCGGTCCCCGCGGCGCTAATCTGGCCACGGAGAACGCAGTGCACGCTTTCCATGTTGCAGGTGGCAAATTGCAGCATGCTGTAAATTGCTGCGATTCTCCGGGGTGAGCCTCTGCTGGCTCCTGCTCCAGGGCAGCGGCTCCCAAGAGGCCACTGTGTTGCAGCCTAGTTTGGTACTTAAGTGTGTGTGTTGTGATGAGTGAGCATTGCCCTTAGTGAGTACCTGCCCACTCGAGAGAAAAGGTTCGGCTGCCGGCGGCGGGGAGGAACGTAGGGGAGATCTCTCTCCCTCCCCCCCACTCTCACTGCCGCAACTCACCTCTCACCCGCGCCGACAGCCGAACCTTCTCTATCGAGTGGGCAGGTACTCGGTAAGGGCAATGCTCGCTCATCTCTAGGTACATATAATTGTGTAATCCCTAATAACTATTTAGGTGGTTGTGGTGAAAAAATCAATATGCCATTGTTGTGTACACCCTTCCTCTTTTAAATTTTATTTTTTTGATGGTATTTACCATGCAGCGTAATTGACACAATACCTTTTCCCTCTGGGTCGTTGTGATTATAACAATACCAAAATTAAACCAATTTCCCCCCAACCCCACGCTTTTGCACAATAAAAATCCTCTTTTTCAAAAGATTATTTTGGCATTGCTGCATTCCAAGATTTTTTATATTAGCGAAGCTGGATGGCATGCGGGAGGGTGCAGCGTAATGTGACTGTGACCTCAGCCAGCGTCCGCAAGTAACTGTCTCTTTTCCTTGTTCATCTGTACTGTGGATGGTTGAGGCCGTTGGATGTGCGCAGTAGTTGTTCTTGGAGATGGTTTGACCAAAAAAATGCGCAATTTAAAAATTTTTTTTTTTTTTTTCCTTTTTTTTAAATTTTTCTGACTACATTTAGCATGCGGGATAAATGATATGTATTCCTTTTCCTAGTCCCCATATTGAACTCGAACTTGCAATTGTTCGATTGCTCATACAATATAATGTAATACCATAGTATTGCATTATACCTTATTTTGACAGGCTGACTATGAAGCTGTGCCACATGCACGCCTTCATGGATATTTGTTAATGGCATCCCTAGATGTGTAAAGAAGGCCCCTGGATGCCATGGCAATTGAATGGCACAATCGCATCGCTGGGGGGCCATTCCTGACCCCCGAATGGTGGTGTCATTTAAGTTCGGCTGTCATAATCTATAGCGGAATTTAGAGGGTTAACAATCTTGATCAGCCTTGCCATTGATTGCGGGTGTCTGCTGTTAAAGATAGCCGACACCCACCTTGTATGGCTTGGGACCGGCTCTTCATCCGACTCCAGGAGATAAATGTACGCTCTGTGACGTTAAAGGGGTACTAACCTTTCGGACAACTTCTGCTCCTCTCCTAGCTTGTGCCAATCTTATCGGTTCTGTAATGTAATTGCAATAAAAATGTTTTTGCTTTACCACTGTAAATCACATTTGAAGTGTCTGCCACTAGAGGGTTCTTCCTTCTAGCTTCTCTGCAATTGACTGTCGTTGGGTACAGAACCTTGAGAGGACACTGGTGTTTCCATAGCAATGGGGGGCGAAGCTATCTTCACAGGCAGCTTACCTACACTCAGAGGCTGCAGTCTGACAGATCTGCGGGTAATGTGATAACGATCTCCATGGTCTGTGCCTCTTACAGCATGTGGACACATATATATTACGCACACTTTAGCAGGTTTACTAAGCATTTAAACAGCATGTCTCAAAATGCCAGATTATCATGGCAAAGCACAGTGGTGAGCATTCAGATACTGCCTCCCTCCTGATTAGACCAGAGTGTACAGTATAGCATGGGAAGTCAGGACAGTGAACTACTGGCAGAATGGTAGACTTGCTTATACACCCCCTCCATGAAATCGAAATGCGCAAACAGCTGAGCAATAGAAAAATGGTGAAAAACCACTAAAAATCAGAACCTACGGACATGAAACAGGGTGCAAACAGCAGTAAATGAGAGAGTAAGGAGAAGTGAGTGTATTTTAGAAAACTTGTTGAAAACTCTTACACTTTAAACCCCTCTCTTCTGGTGTTGCATTTTCCTGCAAACACATACAGTTTGGCTATGACACTGCAGCCCTATTGCTTAACCCCATATTATCGTAGGACTAATACAATTACAGATTGTCGTAGCTCTGTGGCACTGTGTCATTAAAGGGGTTGTCCAAGTTATATTTATTTTTTTCCAACAGCATGGAATGTTATACAATAAGTTATGCAAACCGGTTTGATTTCCCCCAACGGTCCAGCACAGCAGCCTCCGTCTTTCATGCAGGTCTTTATTTGCACTTGCAGCAGCGACATGCCTTTATACCCCCATGACTGCTGCAGCCAATGACTTGCCTGAGACCAGTGATTGTGTGTGTGTGTGTACAGGAGGTTACCTATGCAGCATGTACACAATGTGTTGTGGGGAGGACTGGAACTGCGGCCAGGTGAGTCCATTCATATATCCAACACCGCTTTCACATGGCAATGTTCTGGTCAGACTTTTGCATCAGCGTTTGTAAGCAAAAGCGAGAAAAGCATAATGGAAGGATCTGCACCTCCTGTGTGTTTGGAGAATCCTTGTTCTGTTTTATGACTACTGATCAAAATATTGCACCATGAAAGTAATGTAGCATTCTACTTTTTTTTTCCTTAAAGGTGGCCCAGAATGTCTTTCCCTGAGGTTCTGGGCAGGTGGGACAAATTTGGTGCATACTCTGTGTCCACTGCTTGAATGTGCTTTGTCTTCCTTGTATATTCCATCTGCTGTGAATGACACATAATTATAGGCTGCACAGTGTGCATATGTGGTAGGATGAAGGCAACACGAAGAAAATGTTTTTTTTGTTTTTTCTTTCAGTCTTACTTGCTGTAACTTTTTTTTACAGATTTTCATTTACATAGTAGCTTTTTAATAGGAGTGAAGTAGTTTTCTGATTGTCTACTACTTATCATTCCCAGGTATCTTCCTAATAAGTGCTGGTTGTCGCCTGCATGGAATGCAATAAGCCCTGCTTCTGAGAGGACTTAGCTCTCATCTTACCTCTAGTAAAGTGTAGCAGCTTTGTAGTTCCTGTCTGACTCAGGTCTGACCTTTGGATACTAGTTGGCTCTTAGTAGCCGCAGCCATCGGTGGGTGTGACTTTTACTGTGAAAAATTGTTCCCGGCGACTGGAAGTGCAAAGCACTGGGTGTTTCTCTAAACAGTCATCACATTGATAATACGCCTTAGACTAGTGACCTTTATGGTATAGCTAAGATGTGCTCTTGTTGCCAAGCTTTTTTTTGTTATGTAATCCAATGTTCTTGGCATAAAAGAACCGCACACGGTATATTCATGTAATGTTATGGCATTTGAAGGGTTATTCATTTTTGGCATATCCTTTTGAAAATGGTTCCTCTAATCTATTTTTTTTTTTCTTTTTTTTTGTTGCAGCTTTCAGAGCTGTGTACTGTTATTGCTTTTTGTTTCCTATGCCTAAGGCCTCATGTCCACGGGGAAAATCAGATCCGCTGCAGATTCTCCATGGAGAATCTGCAGCGGGTCCCTCCTGCCCCGCGGACATGAGCGCCGAAAATAGCAATTTAAAGCATTTACCTTTCCGGCGCGGGCGACGAAGCTCTGTACTTCCTCACGGCCGGATCTTCATTTTCGGCCGGCGGATGAATTCCTGACGCCGGCGGCACGTCGCCGGCACGTCGTCGACGTGCCGCGCGCATGCGCCGGGCACATCCGCCGAGCCGAAGCAAGGGAGATGCGGCCGTGAGGAAGAGAAGAGCTTCGCGGTCCGCTGCGGGTGAGTAAATGCTTTAAATTCCTATTTTAGGTCTCCCGCGGATCCGGACGGCTTCCATAGGCTTCAATAGAAGCCCGCGGGAGCCGTCCCCGCGGGAGACCCGCATGAAAATGGAGCATGGTCCAGATTTTTTCATGCTCCATTTTTTTTAAAATCACTTTTATTGACGATCCGCGGGTATTTATGTACCCGCGGGTGGTCAATGCATCCCTATGGGATGCGGATCCGCATGCAGGAAATCCGCTGCGGATCCTAAATCCTATTTTCCCCGTGGACATGAGCCCTAAGGGCATGCGTAGTGTGTGTGGTTGGGCTTTATCTCACTGCATAGAATATGTGGTTGCGACTTGGCTTGGTTGGCACACGACAAACTTTTTCAAGTCTACTGACGTTTACCAGACCCCACAACTTTGGCATCTGTTGATCTTGGAGCAAGGGAATTGCGAAGGGTCATTAGAAGCCTGTCTGTGGGCTCCACAAAACTTCTGGACTTGATACCGGAGAACCCCAAGGTGGGGACATTCTACATGCTTCCAAAACTACACAAAGCCGGCAACCCAGGAAGACCGATTATCTCAGGTGTGGGAACCCTCACTGAAGGAATCTCAGGATGGGTGGAAGGCATCCTCAAACCACTGGTGAGAAACACAACCAGCTACCTGCAAGACACCACGGACCTACTGAACAAACTGTCAACTGTAGGTCCCCTCCCCAATGGCACCATCCTGGCCACTATGGATGTGGAATCCTTGTATTCCAACATCCCACACGAGGATGGACTGACTGCCTGCCAGGCGCACCTTGAGGCCAATGGGGTCGCCTCTGATGCAGTGCTACAACTCACAAGATTCATTCTCACACACAATTATTTCTCCTTTGGCAAAGAGAAATTCCTGCAACTCACAGGAACTGCCATGGGCAGTAAAATGGCACCGCAATATGCCAACCTTTTTATGGCAAAACTGGAGAGTGACTTTCTGGCCTCTTGCCCCAGCAAACCATTGGCCTACTTCCGCTGCATTGATGACATCATTATCATCTGGACCAACACCGAACAAGAATTAATAAAATTCCATGAAAGATTCAATGCATTCCACCCCACCATAAACCTGACATTAAACTACTCGCATACAGAAATCAACTTTTTGGACACCACCATAAAGATTTCAAATAACTCAATACAGACATCCCTGTACCGAAAACCGA
Source organism: Eleutherodactylus coqui (assembly GCF_035609145.1). NCBI lineage: Eukaryota > Metazoa > Chordata > Amphibia > Anura > Eleutherodactylidae > Eleutherodactylus > Eleutherodactylus coqui. The sequence continues at coordinate 204,098,393 of NC_089837.1, read as the reverse complement.
TTGATCGGCCCACATACCTCAGATGGGACAGTTTCCATCCTAAACACATCAAAAAGTCCATTGTCTACAGCCAGGCCATCAGATACAACCGGATCTGCTCCAACCCAACAGACAGAGAGGAACATTTGTACCATCTTAAAAGAACATTTATAAATCAGGGCTACCATCCCACCTCAATTGATGACCAAATCACCAGAGCCACCAGGATACCCAGAAGTCAACTACTCCAATACAAGGAGAAGGAAAGAAACAATCGTGTGCCTCTAGTAGTGACCTACAATCCGCAACTAGAGGTACTAAGGAAAACCGCAAGAAAACTCCACCATACCCTGCACAAGGATGACCGTCTGAAAACCATATTCCCGGACCCTCCGCTTCTGTGTTACAGGCAACCTCCTAACTTGAGGAACTTTTATAATCAGGAGTGCATTACCCTCTGACACACAAAAAGGAACTTATCCCTGTAATGTAAGGAGCTGTAAGACCTGCTCACATGTACTGACTGCGGACAGGATACGGATCCCCAACACACAGCAGGACTATAAGATCCCAGGGACATTTACATGTTCCTCGTCCAATGTTGTGTACCTGATCATGTGCAGTAAATGTCCTGTTGGGGGTCTTTATGTTGGAGAAACAGGACAGAAACTGAAAGCCAGGATGAGATCTCATCGCCATACAATTGAACACAGAAAAAGAGAATTACCTGTGGCCGAGCACTTCTCTAACCATGGACATAACATAGGAGATATGAGAGTTTTGATATTGAAGGGTGGTTTCAAGTCACAAAACCACAGAAGAATTTGGGAATATAAATTGATAACAACCTTTGACACGCTGAATACTGGGTTAAACTATTCCCCAGGATTTATGCGTGAATGGGAAGTGTGAGACTTGATTGCACAGATAAGACCCCCATCAACAGTAATTCAGGGACCATAAACTTTCACTCCCTTATCAGTATTTAGCTAAAAATGTTTGTGTATCTCTTATAACAATTCGAGCCTGTTGACCTTTCCCCCCCCCTCCAACAGTAATTTAGGGACCATAAAACTTTCACTCCGCTATCAGTGCCTAGACAAAAAAAGTTTGTTTTCTGGTTTGCAGAATTCCTTTTAAGTGCGAACCAATCACATCCATATCTGTGCCTTGTCATAAGTATGTATGTTATAAGTGTGTATAAATATGCATGCCTCTTCAGATCCAATCCATTTAAGCCGGAAGAAGTACCCTGCGTTGGTACGAAAGCTCGCTATTATTACATCATGTATTTTTGTTAGCCATTAAAAGGTATCATATCTACAAGATTACGTGGTTTCTCTTGCTGAGAACAATCACATTTTGCTCTACTGGCTAACACGGTACCAAACCTTTGTTTTCATTTGACACAATCCTGCATCATGCAGTGGGAGCAGGGGTTAACATGTAAATGGCCTCCAAATTCTTCCTAGTTCCTTTTTATACAAACTAAAGCGGACAATAACTTGTGGCAGGGAATCGCTAGAGGTGTTCAGTCTTGTCTGCTGCTGATCTCCTGACCGTGTGCTGGAGGCAGCGCCATGACGTGCGGGTGGTGCCAGCTGTGGAGGGCTTGCTGCTTAGACTTCTTTCGCTTATAGTGATGCCAGAAGTATTAAAGTACTTTGAAATGAATTTCAGAATTCTGTTAGGAAACAGAGTTGTCATCAGGACCCCAAAGGGTGAACTAATCCAATGTGATTCATCGCCCAGCCCTGGCTGTACCATAGGGACATGGGTGGCATCGGTCTAAACTGCAGGGATAAAAGTATTGGGTCAGCTTTACTATTCAAAATACAACCGGTTTCTGGCGCAAATTATACTAGAAAGCTGTCGTGTGTGTGTGTGTGTGTGTGTGTGTGTGTGTGTTTTTAATCATAGTGAAAAATTTTGGTTGGTATGATTGAAAGTACAGTGTATTACAAGAATCGCTTGAATAGGGCCGACTGCACACAGCCGGGTCGGATTCTGGCTGTTGACCCCATGCGTCCCCTTCCTGCAGAAGGGGCGGGGATCGGACTGCTTCTTCTGACTTCAATGGAAGCCATCCGCACCGACAAAGAATATGCTGTGATTTGTGGCTTTTTTTTTTTTTTTTTCTTTTTTGTTTTAAATTCCCTCCACGAGTAGAATATCGCAATTGTTTTCCGCTCGTGGACAGGGAACAGCAATTTTTGGGCAGTATTTTCTGCAGAATCCGCTCTGGATTCTGCAATGCAAATACACCCGTGTGAATTGGGCCTTTAATAAAGTGCTTTTAGGTGCTGAATCCCCATTGTATGCTATGAAAATCTGCGTTGGGTCCAATGTCCACGGCGGATGTGAATTGCAGTTCTAGCCTCCCATAGGGAAGCATGGGCATCCGCACTCGAATTTACATATCTCGATTTGTTTTCTGGATTCTGCATGCGGAAAACGAATCACAGCATGCTCTATTTTCGTGAGGTTCCCGTATGGACGGCTTCCATTGAAGTCAATAGAATTTGAAAATGAAGTACTGCACATGTGGTGGCCGGCACTACTGCACACATCCACATTACAGAAAAAAGACCAGGACAGCTAAGCGGGGTCATCGGGCAGAGTCGGATTCTGCTGTGACTCCTGCATGCACAATCCGACCCGCCAGTGGACATTAGGGCCTTTATATTGCACAGATTTTTCTGCACACTGGGTATGAAATCTGCCTTATGGGGGGAAAAAAGAATTTAACGTGACAGTTCTTGGTGCGGAGACTTCTAGTGGCAGATGGATTTTTACTACGGTTTCCCTGAAAATAAGACCTAGCATGATTTTCCAGAATTTTTGAGGATGCAAAATGATTTTTCAGGCTTTTTGAGGATGCTTGAAATATAAGCCCTACTCCAAAATTAAGCCCTGCTAACAGTTAATTAAAGTCAATTTAAATAGTGTCCAGGCAGCTATACATGTAAAAAAGTTAAACCTTTTTGAACAATAATGAATGACACTGTCTTATTTTCGGGGAAACACGGTATTTTCCGCATGGGGGAAAAAAAATAAATATGTACATCCAGTTCAGCCTGTTGATCCAGAGAAAGGCAATAAAGCATTCACTGGCTAAATTGATGCACGGATCCAACTCTGTGCAGAACTCCGATGCTTAGCCTCCTGTTGTACTGTCAGACCCATGATGTTGAACTGACAGGACGGAGTCTGTGTGAATGAAGCCTTATAATTCTTATTCACTGTACTGCCATGTGGATTCGCAGGATCAGCATTATTTTAGCAATTAGCCATCAATCCAAAATAGAATTTGTCATTTAATGATGTCATTCTCTCAAGCGTTGGTTGCTTTCCCTGCGGGATGCCTTGTCCCAGCATGTTTGCACTCTGGCATTCTTCTAACACCCCTGACTTCTGCAGTCAGTGCAAGTTCTTGTTTGGGGTAGATCATTTGACCTTAGTTTCGTCTGAAGGAAATTACCTTTCCGACTGTCAGTAGCACCATGTGTTAAACCTGTTGGGACAAAGTCTTTGGCAAGTGATGAACATGCATTTTTCTTCACTGACACTGAATCCTAATTATGCACTGTTAAAATGTCACTTGCTGGGCCATTAGGATATTGCATTGCTTAGAGAGACCTATAGTGTGTTCATACAGTCAGGCTAGCTTTAACCCCTTAATGACGCGGGCCCCCCCTCCCCCATTTAAAAAATCATAACTCCTTTATTTATCCATCGACGTCGCTTTATGAGGGCTTGTCTTTTTTGCGGGACGAGTTGTATTTGTCAGTGGTGCTATTTAATCTACCGTATAATGTACTGAAAAAATTCAAGTGGAGAGAAATGAAAAAAATTTACATTCCGCCATCTTTCAGTGCATCTTGTTTCTACAGCACACAAACTGCAACAAAAATGACAACTTTATTGTATAGAATGAATATATATTTTATGCATATGCTGCCGGAGGTGGGAGGGAGTTTAGCAGCGTTTGTCGGCTGTTTGCAATGGGAGGGGATGGGGGCGGAGCTAATCTTCACACCCTCCTATTGCTGGCTGCGACAACAGGTGGGGAGGGGGCGGGAGCTTGGCACACTAACCAACTCTCCTTGCAGAGAGCCGGGAGGGAAGGGGAAGAACAGTTTAGCGGAAAAATTTTAAAAGTTATTGTGTGCAGAAAATGGTAGGAGAAATTTCTATATTTCTCCTACGATCTTCTGCGCACAATAACTTTAAAAAATTTTCCGTCGACGTAGTTGTGTGAGGGCTCATTTTTTGCGGGATGTTCTGTAGTTTAGTACCAATTCGGAATATATATATTTTTTAATCTTTATTGCATTTTTTTTCTGGGAGGCGAGGTGACAAAGTGCATTTCTGCCATTGTTTATTCATTTTCAGATCCACAGGCCTTTCCCGAATTTCGGCGCATTCACCAATCTGCAAAATGGGGGACTCAAGCGCTACTACAGGTAGCCGAGAGCCTGCAACACTGACTAAGAGCCGCGGTGAGCAGTCCTCAGTCATGTCAGCGCTGTTATCCAATGAATGATGGCGATTACATAAAAGTTAACACCATTAAAGTTTAAGGCCTCATGTCCACGGGGAAAATCAGGCCCGCTGCGGATTCTTCATGTAAAATCCGTAGCGGGTCCCTCCTGCCCCGCGGACTTGAGGCCTAAAAATCAGAATAAACTCCTTACGATGCGGAACTTCCTTCCTTCTTGGCCGGATCCTCTTTCTTCGGGCCGGCGGCATGACGCGCGCATGCGCCGGGCACTTCCGCCAGGCCAAAGAAAGAAGATCCGGTCGTGAAGGAAGGAAGAACCGCATCGTAAGGAGCAGGTGAGTTTAATTCTGGTACGGGTCTCCCGCGGATCCGGATGGCTTCCATAGAAGCCTGCGGGAGCCGTCCCCGCGGGAGACCCGCACTAAAGTGGAGCATGTCCATTTTTTTTAAATCATTTTTTTCCCCCCGCACGCAGATCTGCACCTGACGGGAAAAATGACACCCGCAGGTATTTAACTACCTGCGGGTATCCAATGGATCCCTATGGGGCGCGGATCCACGTGAGGGAAAAATGCCGCGGACTTTAAGCCCGTGGACATGAGGCCTTATGCTCCTTTTGGTTTGAGCCCTGTTGTACATACGGACATAATAGGGCCACAATTTGTATGTTTCTGAACACGGGACAAACTTTGGGGTCGGGGGGGATATCAACTTTGGGGTGAAAGTCTGTTTGTGTCTGTGTCATTTTAAAAACAGTTTTTGGTTTTTTTGTTTTGTACAATTGCCACAAAATTTAAAGTCAGTATTTTCTCCTTCTACTTTGCTCAGATTCATTCAAAAACTGGTCAAAATATGTAGTACACCCTTAGCCAAATTCGTTAAGGGGTCTAGTTTTCAGAATGGGGTCATTTGTGGGGCTTCTCCATCGGTTTGGCCGCTCAGGGGCTCTACAAGTGGGCAATGGGGCCTAAATTGCCTTCAAGCAAAATGTCTGTTCTGAAAGCCACCAGCTGCTCCTTCAGTTTGGGCCTCCTTGTGCATACAGACATATTAGGGCCACAATGGATATGTTTCTGAACACAGGACAAACAGGGGGGAACCATTTTGGGGTGCAAATCCTCATTATGTGCACCATGGGAAAAAAAATCCTTAAAATTTCATATTTTTGCAATTATTATGTCATTTAAATTTTTTTTCCTTCTCTAAATTGCATTAATTCCTGAAAAGAAACTGTGGTGCCAAAATACGACCCCCCCCCCCCCCCCTCAGTGAATACATTAAGGGGTGTAGTTTTTTTTTTTAAATGGAGTCATTTGTGGGGGTATCTGTCATTCTGACACCCATGAGCCTTTGCAATCTTGGCTTGAAGGAAAACAAAATGTTCCTCAAAATGCTGATTTCATCATGTAGCTCCGCCCCGTCACGTGTGCCGATTCCAGCCAATCAGGAGGCTGGAATCGGCACAAGTGACGGGGCGGAGCTACGCAATGCCGCGTAGAAGGGGGCGGAGCCAGAACGCTGCTGCTGCCGGACAGACCCAAAGGCAGAAGACCCTCCTGCGCAAGCGCGTCTAATCGGGCGATTAGACGCTGAAGTTAGACGGCGCCATGGAGACGGGGATGCCAGCGCAGGGAAGGTAAGTGAATAACTTCTGTATGCCTCATATTTAATGCACGATGTATATTACAAAGTGCATGTATATGGCCATACAGAAGTGTATAACCCCACTTGCTTTCGCGAGACAACCCCTTTAAGTAAGTGGAGAAGGGCGGGGCAGTGACAGGAGTGAATACCCGCTCCTGTGCAGCAGTATGAGAGGGAGTGCACACAGGGACGAGTATCGGGCATCGTTTGCCCGACATTTGTCCTGTGTAAGTGGGCCTTTAGGGCTAATTCACAGCGTTTCACTGCAGCTGAATGTTAACGCTGCAGAATTCCGCAGCGTGAAGTTACTTGTGGCATGTCCTATTTGCTGTGGGAATACTCGCTGACTGCTTCCATTGTAGTCAATGGAATCCTCCCGTCACGCTATACTTTCACTGTAGCACAGCAAAAGTATAGCGTGAATATGCGCCCCGCCCACCGCGTCATGCATTGTACTTGCACATACGCGCCGGCGCCATGTGGGAGCTATGCAGCGGATCCAGAAGTGAGTATGGGGTCTTTGGGTCCATTTAAGACGGTCTAATGTGTGTTTGCACTGGCTAACTTTTTAAGCTTCTCTCCTTCACATAGAAAGTGACTTGCGTCTTGCATATAAGGGTTTGCTTGATCTGTATTGGCTCTCTGCTTTTTAATCTTCATTTTGTATTACTTTGACTTGACATTTTGCGGGCTTTGGAACCAATTACCACATTTATCATATTTTTAGACTCTGACACTTTATTTTTATGACTAGTCCGATAGTCATGGTTCTGTGAGAAAGGTGGTATAATGTTAGAGTAGATAGTCTATAAAAGTACGGCAGAGCCACTGTGATAAATCTGGCACATTTTAAAGACTGTCCTGTCTAAAAGCCTTAGACACAGGATGTGAGTAAAAGAAATGAAAAAGGAGGGTGGAGCAAGACCCAGTGAGGGTAGTGGAATATTTATGGAGTACAAAGAGTTTTCAATGATTGAGTATTTTGAATGGTGGAGGTGCTGCCAACCAGATGACGCTCCACCAGTGTGGGCGTAAGTGTAGCGAAAAGGATGTGAAAAGAACTGGTATGGAGGCGCAACACTCTAAGCTACTAGAATATGTAGATCAAAGTCCAATGTGTGATGGTGAAAGCACTTCTTTTTTATTATTATTTTTTCAGAAATTAAAAACCAGCAATGGAATATGCGTTTCGGGGAAGAACCCCTTCGTCAGTTCGGCTGGATAGGACAACAGGATGCCTAGGGGTGACACGATTCCAAAGATGTATAGAATGTGTCGGAGGTCCTGTGTGCAGGAGGACAGGGGAGAAAGGCTAAAGCATTTTTTTTTTTTCTCCCCTGTCCTCCTGCACACAGGACCTCCGACACATTCTATACATCTTTGGAATCGTGTCACCCCTAGGCATCCTGTTGTCCTATCCAGCCGAACTGACGAAGGGGTTCTTCCCCGAAACGCATATTCCATTGCTGGTTTTTAATTTCTGAAAAAATAATAATAAAAAAGAAGTGCTTTCACCATCACACATTGGACTTTGATCTACTTCTTCTAGTAGCTTAGAGTGTTGCGCCTCCATACCAGTTCTTTTCACATCCTTTTAGACACAGGATGTCTGTTGGGCGCTAACCTGATGATTAGTCAATACCTGTTTCATGCACTGCTCCCTTGCACTAGTCATAACACAGCATACTAGTTTGGTCTGTGTTACAAAGATAATTTGAATCCTTAAAGAGGCAGTCCCGCAACCCCCCCCCCCCGCCTTTTTTTTTTTTTTTTTTTTCACCACTGCACTAATCCTGATTGTTTCTAACACCCTAGATGTCTCCTTTTGTATACTGCACTCACTCCCATAAAGAGCAGCCTCATTTCTTGTGTGTGTATCAGACACCATCTTGATTCTAAAAAATTCTCCCCTGCATTCTCATCTTCTGCTGTGCTAGCAATCTCATGATGCATCAACACATGACCATCTACCATTTTTGCCTGCTGGGAGGACAGCATGATTATCCTCCTCCCCCCTCTCTAGAATCTCTTAAAGGGGTTGTCTCACGGCAGCAAGTGGAGTTATACACTTCTGTATGGCCATATTAATGCACTTTGTAATGTACATCGTGCATTAAATATGAGCCATACTGAAGTTATTCACTTACCTGCTCCATTGCTAGCGTCCTCGTCGCTGTGGATCCGTCTAAATTCGCTGTCTTCTGGCGTTTTTAGCTTGCGCAGTCCGGTCTTCTGCCTGGTGAATGGGGCCGCTCGTGCCGGAGAGCTGGTCCCGCGTCATCGTAGCTCCGCCCCGTCACGTGTGCCGATTCCAGCCAATCAGGAGGCTGGAATCGGCAATGGACCGCACAGAGCCCACGGTGCACCATGGGAGAAGACCCGCGATGCATCGTGGGTGAAGATCCCGGCGGCCATCTTGGAGAAGGAAGAATAATATATATATAATTTTTTTTTTTTTTTTTTAACCCATCCTTTGGGTTTGTCTCGCGCCGAACAGGGGGCCTATTGAAAAAGAAAAAACCCGTTTCGGCACGAGACAACCCCTTTAAATAAGCTAAAGACCAACCTATACATCACTGCTGTAACTGATTGGTCCCCCAAATGCTGCAGACCTCTTTCCAGACTATGACCGTGTCATAAATTCATGATTCCTCGTTGTATTAAATCCGACGATTAATGTTTTTGGTTGACGTAATATGTATGGGTACCTTTTTAGAATGCAAATCTGTGTGGCACACTGCTATATTTTGCGCTAGTCATTCTCTCCCTCCGTATTTCATAATTATGACAGACGTCCAAAATTTGTGTAGGAACTGCCGCGTTAACAAAATCTGAAGACTAAGGTCAGACAGTGTAAAATGTGTGCTGTTGAAACCTTCCTAAAATTTGCAACCAATTTTGTTGCCACTTTCCATCCAGATTTGCATTGTCTGCCCACAAATCCACCCCCCCCCCCCCCAACTTTCTTCCTTTTATTTCTTCTTTCTATACAAGACTAACATCAGTGAGTTGTGAGCCTTTTGTTGGTGTGACTCCAGAGATTAGAATCCGATTAGCCTGTTGCTAGGCCCAGCTGTTTGTTTGCTCAGTGTGTAGAGATGTAAGATGACCCAGAACTGTATTAGTCAGAGCTCCAGCAAACTACACTAGATCTGTTTTGCAGTGTGAAGTTTTTAACGGTTCTCTTATTATTCAGTCCTCTGATAAATGTTGTTGATTATAATCAGATTAGGCCCCTATTCATCCGGCCAGATTTCTGGTTGGCGTGCTGTCTGTATATTTAATAGACAGTACAAGGACTGATTAACGCCTTTGCGGCTGTTCACATGGACAAGTTTTGAAAGTCGCTGCATGGCCTAGTCTGGTCTGTAACAGACTAATCTAGGACATGCAATGTTCACTGCTCATGCAGATTACACAGATCAGGGACGGGTGTCCATGTACTGTCTGATACAAGTTGTGCCCAAGATTCTTGGGTGCAATTCACATATGGCTATATCTGTATGCTGCGATAGATTGCATAAGGCAATCTATTTGCCTGCGAATTACCATGTATCACACACGTAATCGTATGCTCTTGTAAGCCTGGCCTAAGGGACAAACTGATATTGTGGCCTCTGAATAAAGTGCTTTAGATTTCTTAGGCTGGGGTCACACAGGACAGAATGTTGGTGAAATTCTCACAGAATGACCGCACCGAAAAACTGCGAGAATTCCACTTGAAAAGTGCAGCTTCAAAACCCGCGGCCTTTAGCCGCAGGTTGTGGAGCGTCCTTGCCGTCGGCGTTTCACTCCGGCTTTCTTTTCCCATAGAGCGGAGAGAGGCCGCTGCGGAAAAGAGAAAAGAATTGACACGCTGTAGAATAGATTTCTGAGCCACATGGCAGTTTTTGTGCAGCTTGGCCGCAGTGTATGGACAAGATTTTTGCTAAATCCCATCCACTGTGCTGGCTAATCCCGGAATTAGGAGCAGCAGGTGGAATTGCCATGCGGACTTTCTGCATGGAAATTCTGTGGCAATTCCATCCCGTGTGAACCCAGCCTTAGTCTGATCAGTGTTTTTGTGTTGACTGTTGGGGTTTACTTTTAAAGCTGGGGTCACACAGGGCGGATTTGCCGTGGTTTTGCCGCGGATTGCCGTTGCATATCCGCACTGCGGCAAAACCGCTGCGTTTGCAGTGCAATGCAGCACAAATGAGATTTGCCAAAAAGCTGTTCTCACAGGACGGATTTTTTCCGCACAGCCGCAGTGCGGAAATGCAACTGCGTCGCGGTTTTAAAAGATGCAGCATGTTCATTCTTTGGTCGTTTCCGCAGCGGTTTTTTGTCCACAGACCTCTATGGACGCAGCCAAAACCGCACCAAATACGCGACAAAAGTAAAAAAGCGCTGCGGAAAAAAACGCTTCCAGATTTTTCCGCACGAAAATCCGCAGCAAAATCCGCAAGCCCAAATTAACCTTTGAAGCGGTTTTGCCGCAGAAGCAGTTCTTCTGCGTCAAAACCGCAACGGAAAAACCGCAGCAAAACCGCAAAAAATCCGCCCTGTGTGACCCTAGCCTAACACTTTAAGGCTGGGTTCACACAGGGCAGATTTGCCGCGGATTGCTGTTGCATATCCGCACTGCGGCAAAACCGCTGCGTTTGCATGCAATGCAGCACAAATGAGATTTGCCAAAAAGCTGTTCTCACAGGACGGATTTTTTCCGCACTGCCGTAGTGCGAAAATGCAACTGCGTCGCGGTTTTAAAAGATGCAGCATGTTCATTCTTTGGTCTTTTCCGCAGCGCTTTTTTTGTCCATAGACCTCTATGGACGCAGCCAAAACCGCACCAAATATGCGACAAAATAAAAAACCGCTTGCGGATTTTTCCGCACGAAAATCCGCAGCAAAATCCGCCAGCCCAAATTAACCTTTGAAGCAGTTTTGCCGCAGAAGCAGTTCTTCTGCGTCAAAACCGCAACGGAAAAACCGCGGCAAAACAGCAACAAATCAGCCCTGTGTGAACCCAGCCTAAGGTAAACAGAACGGAATTGGTCAGGGTGGGGACCTGGCTGACTCATTGTAAGGTTTCCTACACGAGTAATCTGCAGTACAGAAGGCAGTGGGTGGTATTATTACTGTGTGCATCTATGGCATAGCCTGGCAGCTCCACCAATTATTTAGAATGCCAGAAACTGTGTTTTCAACCAAAGATTAATGGAGAATACTAATCAAAGAAACTATGTGGTAAATATTCTGGTTTTTAAGAAATGAGCACACACTGCATTATATGTATTGTTCATGTCGGCTAGTCAAACGAAGTTATCTGCTTCATAGGGTGATGGCATGTATTTGTACAGTATCTTATAGCTTGTTATCCCTTTACCTGCGGTCTCCTGCTCCGTTCTCTATTGGTATCCAGTGGTCAAGACCTGGATGCTCGGCTGTTATACTTGTCAGGCATGTAAAAACTAGCCCTTTCTGTAATGAGGACAGTTTGTACAGTCGTGGACACGTAGTGGAGCGCTGCTGGTGATGTAGATTTTGCACTCCCCAGCAACAATTCTAAATAACAATGTGGAGATCTGAAGCTGGCTGGAACGTATAGTCGTGCAGGCCACAAACATACGTGCTGGAGTTCAGTTTAACTATTTGCATGGACATTTGGAATAATGGCAATAAGAGGCAATGTTGGGTAAATTTAGAAAATGACCAAAATAGTCCTAAAGTGTTTGCATCCTTTAGATACAGATCCCCATCTTTGGATTGAAGTGGTGAAGTCTGCCGTGGATCCTCATCAAAATGGTGTGTGGCTTTTGACGCGGAAAGTGCACACCAATTCTGTGTGCGAACATACCATTAGGCCTCCTTCCCACGAGCGTGACGGGGTCCGCCGCGTAATATTACGCAGTGAAGCCCGTCACGGCGCCCCCCAGAGCCCCTATACTTACCTGCGGGAGATAGCGTGAAATCGCTTCCCCGCCCACCGCCGCCGCGTCACCGCCCACCACCGCCGCGTCACCGGCCGTGTCACGTGACGCGGCCGGCCGCGTCATATGGCGTCATATGACGCGCGGCGGTGGGTGGGAAAGCGTTTTTTCACGCTATCTCCCGCTGGTTACAGCGGGAGATAGCGTGAAAGGACGGCTTCCATTGACTGCAATGGAAGCCGTCAGTGCGTACAGCCCGTCCTCACCCGCAGAAAATAGAGCATGCTGCGGGTGAGGACGGGAGAAATCGCGGTGCGTAATTCCGCGCTGGAATTACGCATCGTGAGCATTGTGCTATTAGGTTCAATAGAACCTAATAGCTGCGGGCAACGCAGCGGATTTTCGCCGCGAATTACGCGGCGGAAATCCGTTCGTGGGAAGGAGGCCTTAGGCTGGCTTCACACTGGTTACAAAATTGCAATGGGTTCTTTCACAAGAGCGATGTTTTGTAACCTGCTACATTGCGAGAATACAAAATTGCGGCATGCTCTATACAGCCGCGATTTGCTATGTTTTGTAGCCCATGTTTCCCTTGTTTATTGCATCGCAAGAACTTGCGATTTTCGTGCTATGCGATTTTTAAACATTAGAAGGGTCCGATTAACTCTCTCGCTATTAAAAAAAAATAAAAAATCCTAAGAAAAGAAGAATCAATGACCCTGCAAAATCGTGTGTTCGTAGCAGCGATATCGCAGCCGCCCATGTGAAGGAGGCCTTAAGGTTTTATGCAATTGACTGGCGTATCTAATGATTTGTTTTAAAATAACTTGTCTAGTAGGTGAGAAATGCATGCACTATAGTGACACAGCTGTATGTCAACAATATACATACCCTTAGGCCTCATGTCCACGGGCAAAAGAAGAATTAAAATCCACTGCGGATTTTAACTCTTCTCCTGCCCGCGGATCCGCATCCCATAGGGATGCATTGACCACCCGCGGGTAGATAAATACCCGCGGATGGTCAATAAAAGTGATTTAAAAAAAAAAATGGAGCATGGAAAAATCTGGACCATGCTCAATTTTCGTGCGGGTCTCCACCGGGGACGGCTCCCGCAGGCTTCTATTGAAGCCTATGGAAGCCATCCGGATCCGCGGGAGACAAAAATCGGATTTTACTCACCCGCTACGGTTCTTCCCTTCGCCGCGGCGCCATCTTCTCTCCGTCGCGGCCGGATCTTTTTTCTTCGGGCCGCGACGCAGAGAAGATGACGCCGCGGCGAAAAGAAGATCCGGAGCGTGCGGAGAGGTGAGTTTATTCTTATTTATTCTCATTTTCAGCCCTCATGTCCGTGGGGCAGGAGGGACCCGCTACGGATTCTCCATGGAGAATCCGGAGTGGGCCTGATTTTCCCCGTGGACATGAGGCCTTAAGGCCGCCTGCAGACGGCCGGGTCGGATCCCGCTGTGAGATTTCTTGCAGCGGGATGCGGGCCTGTGCCCCTGAACAGCCCTGCGGCTCACCCGCTCCCAGCGTCTCCTCTCTGCACTGTGTGACATTTCTGTGTAGGCCTTTGCGAGACCCGCACAGAAATATAACATGCCACAATTTGTTTTCCGCGTGTGTTTTCACGTGGACAAATCGCAGCCATCTGCCTAGGATTGAGTTATCTAATACAATCCTATGGAAGCAAGCACGGGTGGAATTTCCGCCCGTGTGCAGGAAGCACAACCTCGTTCTATGATGTGTACAGCCAGGGTTGCATAGACATTGTGTATTTGCACGCACATGTGTTTTTGCTTTACTTTGTGTAAAGCTAAACAACAAAAAAAACTTATTTAGACATAGTTTTTAGAGTTTTTTTTTTTTTCTTTACAGGACAAGTTGTATTTTTCAATGGTACTATTTAATATGCTGAAAAACTTTTTAAAAAATTCTAAGTGGATTAAAATGAAAACAATACATACATTCAGCTATCTATCGGTGCGTCTTGCTTCTACGGCGCACAAACTGCAACAAAAATGACATGATAACTTTATTCGGTAGGTCCGTATGATTACTACAATACCAACGTGTGGTTTTTTGTTATTTTTTGCTGTACTCTTTGTATTCTTTCTAAGATTATCTTCACATAAAACACCCAAAAAAATGTAAAATATTCTGTGCGCAAGAACCTTTTTGTTTTTCCATCGATGTAGTTTTGTGAGGGCTCATTTTTTGCGGGACGCTCCGTAGTTTCCTTTGGTACCCTTTTGACATAGATACGACTTTTTGATTGCTTTCTATTGTTTTTTTCACACTTGCGATCGCGATATTGCTGTGTGTTGGGTTTTTTTTGTTTGTTTTTTTTTTTTGTTCTCTGTAATTATCAAGTTTGCGTTTTTGTTTGTTTTTTTTAATATCCAAAGTTCTGCTATCGCTAATCTGCTGCATTTTCTTAATGAGTGAACACACCCTTAAACTAACATTTTGTGTCCCTCCTTTTATGTGACTTTGTTTCATCAGTCATTGTATGAAAGTTTGTCCTCTATTTTCAGGCACATGCGCAAAACAGAAAATGCCGCTGGAGACAATCTGGGTTGTGAAGCCGATGAGTTTTCAGATGAAGCAAATGCCGAAACCTTCTATAGCCCCTCTCCTCCCAGCACTCCCCGACAGATGAAACGTATGTCAACCAAACATCAACGGAACAGCACGGGGAGGACAGCCAATCGAAACCTATGTAAAGGTCAGTTTCTGAATAACGGTGGTTTGAGTAGTTCTTATAGAGGCATTACATTAAATTCTATGGACACCTTTTGGGGGACCTTTTTTTTCACTTAAATTTTGGCTGACTTATTTTTGCAGTAGGTTTTATTTAAAAATTGACTGTCTTCTCGGCTTCTACATATCGCTGTATAGAGACACTGCAATGTAATGCCCCATTTAGACTGGGTGAGGGTCGGCTAAATGACTGCACGAGCGCGGATGTCACCGCTAAGGTTGTTGGTGCTCATGCAGAGCGTTTAGACAGGCAGATAATACTGCTGGATCACGGGCTTCTCTTTGACTTCTCGCTCAGCGCTTCACCTTCTATGTGAAGCGTTTACACACAACAAGAAGCCAGCGATCCAGTCATATTTTCTATGTGGATTTGAAAGTTGGCAATAACAAAAAGTGAGTGAATAGTAAACCTTTGGTTTACATTTTTACACAGGATGAATATAATTCAATTTAATTAGTTGTAATGAATTTTGAGCGATAATTGTCCCGTGTAAATGGCCCTTTAGTCTCAATAGGAGATCTGTCAGTGAGGCAAGCTTTCAGCCCTTATCTATCCTCTCCTGCATGCTAATTTAAGAGCAGAACAAAATTCTTTGTGGATAAACTTTCAGATGAAGCACTGATTGAATCACGTTGTTAACTGTATCGCCCAGCATGGTGGCCCCACTGCCTACTGATCATTGTGTTTATTGGGCTACAAGGCAGTTTGAAATTATAATCTATTTATTTCCACTTAATAGTTTTAGTGTGAAATATACAGGAAAGCAAAATAATGCCCTTTTTTTCTTTTAAAGGTATCTGTTTGTTTGTTTTTTGACAGATCCATTTAACCCTTTAAGGACCAGGCTGTTTTGTACCTAAAGGACCAGACACTTTTAAGCAATTCATGTGGTGGTTTTACTACCCTATTATTTTTTTTTTTTCTTTTAGCCTGTGACATAGTGATTTTTTTATTTTTATCTTTTCTATTTTTAATATCTTCACCGCCTTTTTCTTTTTTTTTTTTTTCTCCTTTTATTGGGGGTATATAAAAAATATATATATATAATATTCGAGTCAGGAAAGGCTTTAAAAACCCCCCCTATACTTGCCTCCCAGCCAGCGTCTGTGTCTCCGACGGCGGTGCGGCAGGCTGCGTGAATGCTCTCCGCGGTCATCCCCCGCCGTCAGCGATGTGTAAGTAAGAGCTGTGATTGGATCGAGCGTCAGCCAATCGCAGACGGTGCTCGATCATTCACAGCCAATCAAGCTGCTTTAGAATTCTCCCTGCTGTCATCTCCACGCTCGGCTTTCAAATCCCCTGCCATCGGTGCTGTGTAAGTAAGCGCTGTGATTGGACCGAGTGCCAGCTGTGATTGGCTGGCGCTCAATCCAATCACAGCACTTACTTACACAGCACTGACAGAGCCAAGCAGAGAGGGCGGCGGGGGATGACAACAGGGAGAATTCAAGCAGCTTGTCACACAGACGCCGGCTGGGAGGTGAGTATGGAGGGTTTTTTTTTTTCTTTACCTAGTATATACTGGAGTATAGCTCGGCTTATACTCGAGTCAATAAGTTTTCCCAGTCTTTGGGGTGGAACTTATTGTCTCGGCTTATGCTCGGGTCGGCTAATACTCGAGTATATACGGTATGTTTTTTACTATCCATGTCCCCCACGTCATGTAAGGCATCTGGGGACATTCACAGGTGTGTGTTTGTTTTTTTTTGTTTGTTTTGTTTTTTTTTTTTTGTTTTTTTTTTAAGTTGACACTTTCCCACTGTAGCTGGGGCATCCCTTGGAGCCCCAGTTACAGGAAAAAACATCCCCTGTAGTGAGATTAGTTACTGGCAGAGCTGGTCAGGGTCTACTGGGACCCTGCAGCTCTGCTGTAGCAGGGAATCCCGGCAGTCACCGTGATCCCCCAGCTCCCGTAGTGGAAGACACCCTTCCACTTTCCCTATTCAGTACACCGGGCTCATTAAGCGCTGTGTGCTCGGGGAAGGTGAAGACAGGATCAGTAAAAAAACAAACAAAAAAAACCCTCCTGCCTTATCCTCCAGGTTATCAGCTGTGACTAACAGCTGACAACCCGTCTTGCTCTGAGTGATTGCAGAGCAGGAGGCTTAAATCCCCGCCATAATTTCACAGTCGGCCGGGCTTTAAGCCCAGGACCAAGCACCGTATATTTACCTTGCTTGGTCCCTAATGGGTTAAAGGAGTTGTACCAATATTGAAAGTTAGTCCCTATCCTCGGTCTAGGGGATAACTTTATGATCAGTGGGGGTCTGATGACTTGGACCCCTACAGAGCCTGAGAAGGTCCACTCATGAACGAAGCTGCGGATGAGCGAGTGCACTACCCTTCGTCATGCCGTAAATAGCTGTCTCCTACAGTCCCACTGAAATTAATGGCGCAGCAGTGCGCTTGCTCAACCACTGCTCCATTTATGCGAGGACCTTTGAGACCTCCATTCTTGGAATGGCAGCGGTTAGAACCCCACCGATCAGAAAGTTATTAACTATCCTGCTGTCACAACCCCTCTACATTACTGTTTTAAGACAGTGGCACTTTAAAAATAGGTATATTGCTGACGTCTTTCCAGCTGTTATGGCAGTGGGCACAGAACATCCATTGTAATGCTGCTGGGTTCTTCTGAAATCTCTGAACAAAGCAGTATAGTCAGTGTTTGGGGCCCTTTTACACGGAACTAGTATCGTTTAAAAAAAATCGTTCAAATGAGCAAAAATGAACAAAAACTGTTTAGTGTAAATTCAGCCATTGATCGAACAACGGACAATAAATCATTCGCTTTTCGTTCATTTTCTGCTGGCATAAAAATAAATTATTGGCTCTATCACTAAACGTTCAATTTAAATACAGATCATTTAGTCGTTCTCATTCACCATACAGTGAATGTGAGTGACTGAACATACCAACGCTGTATCTGCCTGCACAAACAGGCTGTCCGAGCAAACTCTGACATTGTTGGCTCATTCAAACAAGAAATCATTTGGTGTAAACAGGCACTTAGTTTAGAACCTAGTCAATCCCTGAGTTCCTGTTGAAAAGTTACTGTCCAATGGATGAAGCGAAACTGCCCAAAAAACTGAAATGTTTTGTTTTTACAAAAAGGCTATCAAAAATCAAAGCAGTCAAGTTCTGAAGAGTCCCAATTGGGGAATGAATACAATAATGTTTAATTGCTATACATTGGATAGCTATTCTAAACTATTCTAATCTAAAGCAGAACATAAAGGTTATTTTCAAATAAATATATAAAAAAAATTTAACTTGTGAGTTACTGCAGTGAAAGTTGCATAGGATATACTCTATAAGGGTGACTACCCACTACAGTTTTTCTTTTCACTGCGAAATTCGCAGCAGTTTTTTCTCTGCAGGGATCTATGGGACTTGTAATGTTACAATCGCGATCGCGCAGAATCGCAATTTACCGTGAAATCGTGATTTTGCGCAATCGTGATTTTTTAACATTACAAGTCCCATAGATGCCTGCAGAAAAAAAACCCGCCGCGAATTTCGCAGTGAAAAAAAACTGGAGTGGGTAGTCATCCTTACACTGTGGTTTTGAACCAAAGCTACGGTGATGAGGAATTTTTAAGTTAAGTACTCCTTGTTAAAGTTATTACTGCCAGTACAGGGAGTGCCAATATTTTTATGTATATGTCAGTAAGCGGATCGGGTACAGAAGGCCATTTTGGCCGAAACGTTGTTTCTGGGTTGATGGGGTAATAACGTTTCTTCTACTTCATCCGCTTATGCTGCCAGTTACCCTTCTATTGGATGATCTATATTCTGGAGTCTTTCTGGTTTGAGCTCCCTTGTCTGGCTTCTGCATAATCCAGCCTGACCCAGAGTGGGAGGATTTTGGTGCTGCTGGTTGGACTTTCTTTGTTTCGGGTACAGAAAATGCATGACTGGTAAAGCCGAATAAAGGGGAATACTTTTCCACAAAGTACTTAAAGATATCTGAGAAATCTACAGTAGATTCAAATGACAACCAAAGGAAAACTCCTGTCCGCATGTGACAGACTTGGGATGGGTTTACGGATAGGCTTTTATGGCTAAAGACGTTCCGTTTTATTCTTAACATTTATGGTAAGGCCTCATGTCCAAGGGCTGTATTGATAAAATGTTGGGCATCTCCCTACAGCTATTCACCGTTGTTTGGCGAGAGCCGACAGAGTATGGCTGTGAGTGTACTGTGCAAGCCCATGAATCGCATGCGCATGGTGTGACTGTCCAGTTGTTTTTGTTTTTTTTTCTAAATTCGCCGCTTTGTTTCATAGCGGGGTTGCATACACTGCCTATACAAATGTATAGGGCTCACACTGCATGGTGCGCAGAGAAATAGAGCATGCTCTGATTTATCTCTTGTGCGTGTATGCACACAGTGTTTACACGCACAAGTTCATTAACTCCATCCACTGCGTATCATGTAGCCATGCGTAATATGCGGTGAAAAACCACCTGTGAACATGAGCCATAAAGAAAATCCTGTTGCTAATAACCTTTACATTCAAGAGAAGTAATCGTAGAGCGCATACAATGTATGCCAGACTAAAGATTTGTACTAGTCCAAAACTTGTTTCTTCATCCAGAATATTCAAACTATATTGAGCATGTGAAGAAAAACAAACTAGATGAAGTGTACTTTTATGTAGTTACATATTGGGTCCTGCAGAATTAAATAAGAACAGCCGTAACCCCCTCTTTCTTTTCATTTCAGAAAAGATGAGCACACCAAACCAGACGCCTCAGAAAGAAGTAAGTAAAAATACGGAAAATGTAGAGGATCACAGCTATCGTCAGGAAAAGAAAAACAGGGCAACGCTCAGGACAACAGAAAGAGATCGCAAGAAAAATGTGCAATGTTCCTTCATGCTGGATCCGGGCTGTGGATCCTTGCCAAAAAAATCCATACCAGATGTTGATCTTAATAAGCCTTACCTCAGCCTTGGCTGCAGCAATGCCAAGCTACCAGTGTCTGTGCCTGTTCCTATTGCCAGGACTACACGACAGACCTCAAGAACAGACTGCCCGGCCGACCGCTTAAAGTTTTTTGAGACTCTTCGTCTTCTGCTTAAGCTTACTTCAGTCTCCAAAAAGAAGGAAAGGGAACAGAGGGGTCAGGAAAGCACCTCTTCTACATGGTTCAATAGATCGAATGAACTTTTCTGGCTGGAGCTACAAGCCTGGCATGCTGGCCGCAGTATTAATGACCAAGACTTGCATCTTTATACAGCCCGGCAGGCCATACCAGACATTATTAATGAAATACAAACTTTTAAAGTAAACTATGGGAGACTATCGCGTCTCAGCAATGGGGGAGATCTCAATGGGACTTTCTCTGAGGAGACGTGTATCAGATCTCATGAAGATGTTGCAAGTGGTCACTCAAGCTATCATGACCACATCCAGAAACAACGCGTCTCTTTTGAGCAAGTAAAACAGATTATGGAACTTCTAGAGTATATTGAGGCACTTTACCCATCTTTACAAGCTCTTCAGAGAGACTATGAAAAATATGCTGCAAAAGACTTTCAAGCCCGAGTGCAGGCACTCTGTTTATGGCTTAATATAACCAAGGACCTGAATCATAAGCTCAGGATTATGGGAACTGTTCTAGGTATCAAAAATCTTTCTGACATTGGCTGGCCAGTGTTTGAAATAGCTTCACCACGTCCATCCTACGGCCCAGAAGAGGAGGGCAATGACATGGAACAAGAAGGGGCTATGAGCACAGACGGCTCAGGAACGTGTACGGAAGAAAGCGACGACGACAAAGAGGAGATGGACAATCAATTGGATGCCGGCCAGGACTCTGATAATAATTCAAACAGCAAATTAAAGGTTCATTTTAGAAAAGAGGACAGCCAACTTCAGAAACTAGATAGATTTGTGTCAGAAGATGACTCGTGCTGGGCAACTTCCGAATGCAGTCATGGCACTGGCTGTAATAGGGATTGTTTGACTTCAATCTATAGACCATTTGTGGACAAGGCTTTGAAGCAAATGGGACTGCGAAAGTTGATTTTAAGGCTTCATAAATTAATGCACGGTTCGCTTCAGAGGGCACGCACAGCATTGATAAAGACTGATCGCAAACTGGAGGTTAGTGTTCATGGGTCTAAGAATAATTATATTTCTTTATATACACAAAGTACAAAGGTACTGGTGTATCTTGTCTCCACCGGACGTAGGAGTGGAGACAAGGCGTGTGCTCACTTAGTGACAGGCAAGTTTCAGGTAACTCCCCCAGGAGGTGATTGGATGATTGGCATCAGTTCATTGTTGCTGGCATGCATGCTCCCCAGGTAGGTGTATTTTCCAGCCACAGCCACCCTGCTATTTCCAATGCACAGCTCTACCTTCCCCGCTCCTGTAATGGTAACACTGCCAGTGACAGTGTATAGCCCTTCTGCCTGCTGTCACTCACCCCGGTGCACTCGGTTGTGCCCTAAAGTCTCCGGCATTGTCGCTGGCATTGTCAGTGTGGACGGTGCTGGCCTCTGTTCCTCCTGGGGCCGCCTTCAGCATCTCTTGAACGCCTCCTGTCACTGACCCTGCCACAGTACGTTGTGCGCTAGCGGCTCGGCCGCTGTCTGTGGTGCTGGGGCTTCAGCGGTGTCACCGTGGCCGGCGCTGGGCTGCGTTGCTCGTGCGGCCACTGTCAGCATCGCAGCTTTGAGGCATTCTGTGGGGCAGAACACAAGCGTGGTGTCAGCAGCTGCAAAGCAAATACAGCGGCTTAAGCTTAGCGCGGATGTCATCCCCATCCGACAGTGTGAGTGCCGGCTAGAACAGCGCTGGCTCCACCAACAGGTGGCCAACATGTACTCATTTACCCTTACACGTACACCTATCCCTAACCCCCCCTTTATCACCTGTCAGGCTAAGGCTAACCCTTAGCCGCCAGTGAGCCAATCAGGAGTTTGGGGGCATCAACAAGCCGGATACTCTACATCAGTATCTCTCCACCCCTGCTTCCGGTGGAGACAAGATAAAACAGTACCTACACGAAGACGTGACCACCTTTTACCTTGGCGCATATATATATATATATATATATATATATATATATATATATATATATATATATATATAAATTTTTTTTTTTCAGCTCTGACCGCACACATCTTAAGAAAGGACACCTCTATTTGTATATGTATAATGTAAATATATTAAGAATATATAACATTACACATTTCTTTATCTCGATTCTGTTACATATGAATGTTTTAAGGTTTATAAAAAATAAGTAGAAAGTAAATTGGGTAACTTGGAATGAACCTTAGACAGCCTGAGAGTGCTTCTGTGCAGAGAAAAACCGCACTGCAGCCATATGCCAACACTTTTTGATATGGGAAAACCTTTTTTTTTTTTTTTTAATATTCTGCGTAACATTTAGCTTTCTGAACAATACAAAACCATATTTCACATTATTTAGCCAAAAAGTTGGAGTATTTTACAGAGTGGAGATTTTTTTTTTTTAATCTCTCTTCACCCTAAGTGTCTCTTAACTGTTTCTAAAGAGTAGATACGAATCAGTCGTTTGTTTTCCAGCTGAATTTCTTTTTTTTTTTTTTTAATCTAACTTTCATCACATTTATACTCAAAGAAATACTTTCAGAAATGGCACTTTGAAGTAAGGTTAATGGGAGGAATTGTTTTGAACTGCTAGGGAGATGCAGTCTGTACTTTCTATAGCAGATAAACAATTCTGTAATGTTATGAGCTCAAACCTTTTGAGGGATTTTACTAAATTATAAGTAATACCTGCCCCTGGTACATTTTATGGAAACTGATTAGCCTGGAATACAGCTGCTGCTGCTCAGAATCTGGCTTCAACTCTATGACTTAGGCCGGCTGCACACAAACGGATTTGCATTGCGCCATTTGTAACATGCTGTGTAAAATCACTTTTCTTCCTACAAACTCGCAGAAACAAATTGCAATTTTTTGCGAGTGAAGGAAAAATCACAGCATATTTTATTTTTGCGTGGATTCTGCATGGACAGCTTCCATTGAAGACAATGTAAGCCGTCCGACCCGCGGCCCATCTGCAATTGACATTGTGGAAAGGTCGCTGGTACTTCAGCTGTACTGCGCTTGTCCAGCGGCTCGCCGTAGTCATCCGCAGGTCAGATGAAAAGTGACAGGTAAGGGACGTTTTTTGCCGTTGGCTCACGTGTCATGTGTAGTTGACCTTTATAGCACTAATTCTAGGTAGAAAAAAATGAAAGTGTTTTTAATATTGATATTTTGTGTCGTTTTTTGAGTACAGTCTTCAGAATTCCCAGACCTCATGTTATGTTCAGATTATTTACCGGACCTGTTGAGACAATCTCATAGTTCCATGCAAAACTTGGAAGCATCGTGTGACCCTATCTCATTGGAAGAGCTAAGTGCCATGGACTTGCCATCATTTGAGCCTGCCTTCCTAGTCCTCTGTCGTGTACTTTTAAATGTCATTCATGAATGTCTCAAATTGAGATTGGAGCAGAGGCCAGCTGGGGAACCATCTCTTCTGAGCATTAAACAGGTTAGTGTCACGTTTTTTGCAAGAGAATGTGTGTGTGTGTGTGTGTGTGTGTGTGTGTGTGTGTGTATGTATATATATTTTCTTTCTGCACCCAAGCATTACTGAGAATGATCAAGACCTCATGTCCACGGGCACGCATGGATTCTGAGTGTGGAATCTCGCAGCGGATTCCACCCGTGCCCGCAGCCATGAAGCAAAAAAGACATTTACTCACTAGTCCGGACTCAGTGCGGGTCTCCTGCATTGCTGCTGGATCTTTTTTCTTCTGCATGGCGGATGCGCTTTTCTGACTCCCATCACTGATGTAAGTTTTTAGTAGAAGTTTGTGCTGCTGTACAAGTCCTGTCTATAAGTGATATAGTGCTCTGCCCCATAAATAAAGACCCCCTCACCCATCCCTTCCCATTGGAAGGGATTGGTTTTATGGCTCTTACTGTCATTTTACACTTCTATAGCGCATACTTATTCCGCAGGGCTTTAAATCACTAGCTGTCCCCACGGGGCTCAGTCTAGATTCACCTGTTAGTATGTTTTTGGAATGTGGGTGGAAACCAGAGTACGTTGGGAAAACTCACACAAACCTAAACCTATTGTGGGAATGTACAAACTCCATGCAGATGTTGTCCATGATTTGAAGCCAGTGGTGCAAGGCAACAGTGCTAATCACTGAGCCACCGTGCTGCCCCAATAACTTTTTACAGCTGTCTGAATGTAGCTGAACTAGTGCTGGCAGCTGCACTTTGATTTGAGTGCCAGCCCTTTTTGAAAAGTAGTGTAAGCCGTAACGAATGATGATCCCTGTGTGGGTGCACCTCTCATGTACTGGTTGTATGCATGTACTCTACTATTTTCCATCAGGAAATAATGCTGTGATCTGTTTTTATCTTGCAGTTAGTGAGAGAGTGCAAGGAAGTCCTGAAAGGTGGATTGCTTATGAAGCAATATTATCAGTTTATGCTACGAGAAGTGCTTGATGATTTTCACAAGCCTGACTGTAATATTGATGCTTTTGAGGAAGACCTGCATAAAATGTTAATGGTAAGCTTTTCTTTACTTTGAGGCCACCTCGTAGGCCACTGTGCATGGCAGATCTGGAGGCCATGACAACCCATTAAGACCCCATGATGGCATCTTGTGGGTCAGATGGGTGACAGAGGAAATCCCTCCACTCTGACAGGCCTTTTGCATGCTGAAGCATGTAAGGGTTAGAGAGGGTGTTGAGCTGTCAGCAGACAGCCCAGCCGCCCGTTGCTAGCGGTATAGGACAGCCTTGCTGCTATTCTGATGCAGTGCAATAAAAAGGCGCCATGTAGAATAACGACCATTAGTGACTGCCATAAGAAGGCGTATGGAGGGTCACTAAGAGGTTAATCCATCTCGCATGTGTTTGTGTGAGGCAAGGTACTTCTGCTGTTGGATATTTTCGAAGGCTAATGTCCTTAAATAACCTACATTTTATTCTAAAATGTAACTTACTAGAAGGACCATTTTTGTGACAGCTAAGAATATGTAATGCTCTGCAGCAGAGATTTTGCCTCAAGCTGGGGGAAATAAATTTATGCGTTTACTTGTGTTCATCAAAATAAATGTCTCATTAAGTATTGTTTGGACCGTAGTCCAAAAGAAAATTAGTATTTACCTTTTTAATTAGTGCTATTTCCTGTTTGAATATGCAGATTCATGTAATGATGACCAATTGCAAGCTTTAGGTTTCCTTCTCAAGAACAGAGAGAAATTGGCGATCGTTTGATCGCCAATAAAATGTACTGCAAAATTTCGGTATTGTAATATGTTGAACTTTTGCAGCCATCCTGATAAGCCCTGCCTCCGGCAGGACTTGGAGAAGTTTTTGCCAAGCCTGGAGGCCTTCACAAGGCCCCAGGCTGCCATGGTAACCAAGAGACACCTTGCGTCATTTCCCTATGTTAGGACATTTAAATGCTAATATTAGGCTGTCCTTAGCATCTAAAGTGTTAATGGCCGGGATTCGAGTCCTCTCTGATCATGGCCATTGCTGTCTAAGACAGCAGGCACCTGTAGTATATGAAGTGATCTGCACTCCTGAGTCTGCTTCATAGAAACTCTGCACATCCGACATCAGCTGTTGCCCAAGCATTGATGAATTTATTTTATTTGGGGTGGAAAGTAGTGTTTTGGGGTTTTTTAATTTAGGTTTTTATTTTTTTACTTCATGAAATGTTTATTTATTTTATCCCACAAGGTGGAGATAATCTGCTTACTTCTATAATGCTTTGGAATACCCAGTCTATCATGGCCTAATAAACAGATGTCTCTGGCAGATCTTGAATGTATTTGTCTGGCTTACTGCTTCCATAAAAACCCATTGATGCTCCGCAGTAGCCGGTGGGGGGGGGTTCACACAGGGCAGATTTGCCGCGGTTTTTCCGTTGCGGTTTTGCCGCAGAAGAACTGCTTCTGCAGCAAAACCGCTTCAAAGGTTAATTTGGGCTTGCGGATTTTCGTGCGGGAAAATCCACAAGCGGTTTTTTTTTTTCTTCTGCAGCGCTTTTTTCCTTTTTGCTGCTTATTTGGTGCAGATTTGGCTGCATCCACAGAGGTCTATGGACAAAAAAGACCGTAGAATGAACATGCTGCATCTTTGAAAACCGCGCCGCAGTTGCATTTCTGCACTGCGGCTGTGTGGAAAAAATCCGCACTATGAGAACAGCTTTTTGGCAAATCTCATTTGTGCTGCATTGCACTGCAATCGCAGCGGATTTGCCGCAGTGGGGATATGCAACGGCAAAACCGCGGCAAATCTGCCCTGTGTGAACCTAGCCTAACCCCTTCAGTGGCGGGTTTCTTACCACCCTGTCAGACCTACCAGGGCAGATTTGTTTTAAATGGGCCGATCATTTAATTTCAACAAATTTCTAGTCGCATTCCAAGAGCCATAACTTTTTCATTTTTCCATTGACACAGCCATATGAGGACTTGTTTTTTGCGGGACAAGTTGTACTTTTATTGACATCATTTTTGGGTATATATAATGTATTGCATAACTTTGTAAAAAAAAAAAAGTGTGCCATTTTGTTTTTTTTGGATTATATTTTTACGGTGTTCAGCGTGCGGGAATAAATGTGATAACATTATTCTCTGAGTCACACGATTCCGGCGATACCAAGTTTTTATACAGTGTTTTGTTGTTTTTTTTTGCTATTTTTGTACATTTAAAACATTTTTTTTCTTTTAAAGGTTTCCTTTTGTTTCGCCACATTCCAAGAGCCGGATTAATGTTATTTTCCATTGCCAAAGCTCTAGAAGGCCTTGTTTTTTGCGGGGTTTACTGTAGTCTTCATTTATCTATTTTTTTTATTATTTTTTTTTAGGAACATGTAAAATTTTGATCGCTTTTTATTTCATTTTTTTCCTACGGGCAAAATTAAGAAAATCTGTAATTCTGGCATGTTTTTTATTTTTATTTTTCGCTGCATTCTCTGAGCAGTATAAATAATGTATTTAAGTAATTCTACAGGCCAGTACGATTATGCCAATACCAAATTATAACAGTTTTTTTTTCTTTTCACGACTTTTATTACTTTTTTTTGCTTACCTGTCTGGACGCTGCGGGTTCCTGTCCGTCGCGCCGGATATTCTTTGCTTCTGCCCAGCGGATGTGCTCGGCATGCTGGCAGCGTCGGAGAGAAAAAATTCAGCTGCAGGCGTACCGCAGATACGAACGGCAGAGACCCGCAGAAAATGAAGCATGCTTTGGGTGTTTTCCCGCACGTAAGATCTGCGCGGCAGGGAAAATTTGTCATCCGCAGGTATTTACTTACCTGTGGGTGTCCAATGCATCCCTATGGGACACCCGTGCGGATTTCCCTATTCTATTTGTCCAGTGGACATGAGGCATAAGGCCTCCTGTCAAAGAGCGATTTATTTTTTATTTTTACCCTCTGCGTTTCCAGCGGCGATAATCCGGCCGCCGTGAACGCTTTCCATAGACAACTAGCTCACTGAGTAGGAACTACTGCTGACCCAACAGTCCATATATTCAGAGGCAGCATCCACCGCAAAAAATGAATAAAAGGGAACTTTATTCCATCATGGTTCCAATAGGAAAACAGAAAATATAGCAAAACGGAATTTACAACAGAGTAGCAGCAGCAGCAGCGTTTCGATCCACATAAGATCTTTATCAAGCCTAATGGAATAAAGTTCCTTTTTAGTCAATTTTTGCCGTGGATGCTGCCTCTGAATATATGGACTATTGGGTGAGTTGGAGCAGGCTGGGATCCGGCCTGGTAAGGCATAACATCACTGGGGCTTTAATCGTTGTATGACGTGGGCCGTATTATTGAGTGCTGCTGTGGCTTGACACTCTGAAGTTAGAATGACTGCTGAGCGGCTTCTTGCTCAGTTTTTGAGCGACTGCTTATGGTGAATGGAGATGGCCGGCACGGAATGATTCCCGGCCCCCTTCACCTTCAATCACTTGAATGACTATCGCTTCTGCGGATTTTATCTGTGAGAATGTTGTGTTCTAGCTTTAAACTAAACAAACTAATACAAAGATGTCCTTCCCCAATGCTAGGTGTACTTTGACTACATGCGGAGCTGGATTCAGATGCTGCAGCAGTTGCCTCAGGCCTCACACAGTCTGAAAAACCTTCTAGAGGAAGAATGGAACTTCACCAAAGAAATTACTCCTTACATACGAGGAGGCGAGGCTCAGGCGGGGAAACTCTTCTGGTAGGAAAGTCCTTGTCATTTATGGCCTGTTGGCTCCAGTAGCTCCATGAGCCACAGGAAGAGTTCATTGCTTTTGTGTTTGTTTTGTTTCTGCTTGTGGCAGTTTGCCTTCCATAATTAGTAAATGCAGTGCACAAGCGTTTCTAAGGCCGCCTGCAGACGGCCGGGTTGTATCCCGGTCCTATGTCCCTGAAGAGGCCTGCGGCTTACCTGATCCCGGCGTCTTCATTCTCTGCTATGCGCCGGCTGCTGCCCAGCCAACCCGTCACCAGTGACATTTCTGACCCGCCAGAAATAGAGCATGCCGCGGTTTGTTTTCCGCGTGTATTTTTACACGGACAAATCTCGGCCGGCTGCCTAGTATTGCGTTATCTAATGCGATCCTATGCAGGCAGAAATTCTGCGGGAAATCTGCCATGGAATTTCTGCCTGTGTGCAGGGGGCCTTACTGTCTTGTGACCCAGTTTGGTGTGGAATCTACGCCAAAAGTCCTTACATTCCAATGGGATGTTGCTTCACGGTTTTTAATAGGTGAATTTTTTCGCTGTAGATTTTAAAATGCTTATCGTGAATAAAAAAAAAAAAAGATTTGTCACTTCTTAATCTAACAGGAATTCTGCAGGTGGATTTGGCCCATAGACGAGGGCTAAATGCGCAAATAAATCTGCGGCAGAAATACGCAGCCCAGTTACAGACTTCTGCTGAATCTACATGAAAAAATCCAACTTGTATACTGCACTGTGAACATACCTTAAAGGGGTTGTCTCGCGCCGAAACGTTTTTTTTTTTTCCAATAGGCCCCCCGTTCGACGTGAGACAAACCCAAGGGATGGGTTAAAAAAAAAATAAATAAAATATATATATATATATATATATATATATATATATATATATATATATATATATATATATATATATATATATATATATATATATATATATATATATATATCTTACCCGAATCCCTGCTCTGCGACGACTTCTTTCTTCCTTCTCCAAGATGGCCGCCGGGATCTTCACCCACGATGCACTGCGGGTCTTCTCCCATGGTGCACCGTGGGCTCTATGCGGTCCATTGCCGATTCCAGCCTCCTGATTGGCTGGAATCGGCACACGTGACGGGGCGGAGCTATGATGACGACGCAGGACCAGCTCTCCGGCACGAGCGGCCCCATTCACCAGGCAGAAGACCAGACTGCGCAAGCGCGTCTAAAAACGCCAGAAGACAGCGAATTTAGACGGATCCATGGCGACGGGGACGCTAGCAACGGAGCAGGTAAGTGAATAACTTCTGTATGGCTCATATTTAATGCACGATGTATATTACAAAGTGCATTAATATGGCCATACAGAAATGTATGACCCCACTTGCTGCCGCGAGACAACCCCTTTAAAAGTGACTGCGGTCAGTTAAAGCGACCGTCTTGTCCTCGGAAACAAAGATGGCTGAACTGTTTCTTGAACTACTTGGTCAATCAAAGCAGGTGTATCCCGTAGTATCTTACACCAATAATATCTACTAATGCACGGTGTGTATCAGGGAGTCAGAGAAGCTGAGGTGGCCATGTTTGTTTCTGGTCACTTTCATCCTTTCAGTCTGAACAGTGTTATTTAAAAGGCCCAACAGAGGGAGAGGGGCTCCCAGTCTCTCAAACAGCTCGTCTGCTGAAGCCCCCCAGGCCTTGATCATGATAAGGCGACCTGGATGAGTCTAATCTGGAATCATGTGTTTTTTAGTGACATAGCGGGGATGCTGCTGAAGTCAACAGGGAAGTTTCTGGACTCTGGCTTACAGGAAAGCTGTGACGAGTTTTGGGCCAGCACAGACGATAGCAGTGTCTCTGATGAAATACGGTAAGAGAGGCCTGGTGGAAAGAAGGCTTTTACTGTCATAGACTAATTACTTGTTCTAGGATAATTGGTAATTAAGAGTTCTATATAGGATGTCTTTATGCAAGCTTTTAATCGCAAGAAATTGAGGTCTTCAGATATACATACCATTGATAGTTGCTTGGAAGAACATAATGGGCTTATTGGTTTTTATGCTTGTAGCTCACTGAATATCTAAAATAAGAAAGTTCCTTGAAAATTTGACAAGGGTGTTGGAAATGAAGATGGTGTCATTTAAATTCTAGTTAGGTTTTTTTTTTTTTTTTTTTCTCGTCTTTCTTCCACAGGGCCAAGAGTTGGGTGGATAGATTGATACAGAATTTTGGTCAAAACAGTATGAAGCCGTTTTATGTGTGTGTCAAATAAGTCTTAAATAAAAAAACAAAAAAAAAACCTACAACTGAATGCAGAGGGAGTAAGAATATCCATGGAATTAAGGCCATATTTTTTGCTTAGTGCATTACTGTTTGAATTTTTTGTTGTCTTTTTATGTGGGCCAAAATAACCACAAGCTAATAATTGGGTTTTCACCCATCTAGTCACTATAACAGTCCATACAAAATCAAATCAAAGCCACCACAACTCAGTTTTTCAAATAAAAAATAACTTTTAATGGTTTATTTAAAAACAAAGGAGAATAGAAAAAAAATGTCCTCTCATGGTTCTAGTATAGTACTACCTAAAGGTCCCTTTACACGGGATGATGGAAAAATTATGCGGTACACTATACCCCAATAATAATGGCGTATTGTCCACCACCTAATTTTTCCGTTTTTAGTCCACCAGTGGTATTTTCCCAGTGCGCGGTGTTCCCGGTTATAACAGATGTATGACTATTTGTTCTATACCAGCCACTGTTGGGGTACTGTGTACTATATATGCTTCCATTACTCTCTCCTGGATCAATCGTTGTTTTAGAATAGGATTTTCCAGGAAGAGGTTCGAGTGTGGGGTTGTCCTTGTTAGGGCAGTTAACCTGCTTGGGTAGTAATGTACTAGGAACCGAATTTAAATTTATTTTTTTTTTTTCCCACTTCTGTTCTTAATTGATAAAGGTTATGTTTTATCAGAAAAAATGGGTTTTGTTTTGAGGTGGACTTGCCTTTTAACGCAGACAAAAGTTTGAATGTTTGTTTAAATGATGCACCTTGTGTATAGAAATGCTTTAGAAACCTCTTGACGAGGCTCATAACTTTGTTTGTGTCTTCCACAGGAGATCAGTTATTGAGACCAGCCGTACTCTGAAAGAACTCTTTCATGAAGCCAGAGAAAGAGCATCTAAAGCTCTTGGTTTTGCTAAAATGTTAAGAAAGGTACGATCTGCTTGAAATATTTCAAACTTTAAGCCTCTCAGAAATCATAAGAGGAGGACATTATTTCTATCTGTATGATTAAAGGGTTTTGCCATCTCATAAACAAATGTACAGCCAAATTATGCCATCAGCTTATGATTGGTGGAGGTCTAACCTTTGGAAGCCCCAGTGGTCCAGAGAGAACTAGGGTGCTCCTGTGCAGAAAAAAAAACATGTAGGGATGCAGTGCTAAGCCAGATTACCAAATGTGGTAAAGGGTTATGTCCCAAATTTTCTTACTGTATTTCTAGCTTGATTGAAAAATCTTTCAAACGTCCTAGTATATACATAATTTGTAATGATTAGAAATGTGTATCTTATGCTCTTACCACGTTTTAGAGTTGAGGATTGTAAATTGATGGCCTATAAATTTTAGGGTTTATAAAGGGGGCTTTAAAGTGTACTGATAATAAAGCAGGCAAGCAACATTTTCCTCAGCTCAAAAGCAGCAACTGTCTGTTTTACAACTGTACTGCAGCACCCTTGCTAGAAGACGGGGTGCTGTAAAGGACAGATTGTACTCTGCGGTCAGGCTCACAGGGCCTGTTTTGTGGTTAACAATCCCTTCTTATAGTTCTATTAGTTTAAGTGATCTGATTATCAAGAAAAGTTAAGCAAATTCAAAAAGCAACCAGTATGTTTTTGCACTGTAGGTATAATCTTCACTCTTTCTGCTGCCCTGTGTATTCAGGCCAAAGTGTAAATGTAGTGATTCTGAAGAAGGCAACAAAATAAAAAGTTATGGCATTTCTACCTCCTATAAAGAGCATATAATAAAGTGTTTAATATACACAAAATACTTTTACTCTGGACAAAGACCCCTTATGAGATTCAGTACAGTTGAAACTCATTGGGTCCATTCTTGGGGTATATTTATGTTGTGATGCCCATCTGTGGGGCTTTTTGTGCCCAAAGTCACGCTACAGTGCCTCTTGTCTCCACCTGGATAGCGTACCCTCCCTCTGCTCGGTTTTTTGCTGATGCAATACGGGTTGGAAATATCCAGGGGATAACACTATTTGTTTTATGTCCATATATGTATAGTGCCTAGGGCACGAGTTCTTTTAAAATATTTAAATAAAAGTTATGTATTTTATATATCTACGTACTTTCTCTGTAAATCTAGAAAACTTGATTCAGCGTTTTTGTTTTTTTTTTTCTATTTTATGTAAATAGCGAAACAAAATAAAAAGGTAATCAATGGTGGAACTACTACCCCACCATGAAGACCTTTTAAAAGCTTGTGAGAATAAAAAAAAAAAGCCAAAGATTGGGGGGAAAAAAACCTCATACACAGCCATGGTAATGAGAAAATCAAAAAGATACCATTCATGGAGTGCAACAATTAAGAATATAAAAAAAAAACAAAAAACATTGCTAGGTCCTTTTAGGGGCCTGTCAGGGACATGCTGATTTCAGAAAATCGAATGGTGCAAGAGTTTTGTAATACTTGGATTTGTAAGTTTGCAGTACCTGGCAGAAATGAGTCCGATACAGCTCATTAATTTCCATATAATCACTGTGGCCCCAATCCTCAATCGCTCCTCCGTCACTGATTGACAGGCCTATTTATGTGCACAGCAACAGAGAGTAAGCTGTCAGTCAGCGACAGGGCGTGTAGTGGATATATGAATATTAATGAACTGCTTCGGTCTTTGCTGTGTTCTGCAAAATTAAAAATGTAGGTATTTTAATACTCATGCACTGATTTGGTATAAGTAACAAACTACTGAATTCAGCGTGTCTGTCACTGTATCTTTCCAAGGAAATTAAGCACTTACAGTGTATAAAGTTAAACCTCTTTCATTGATATAAATGATATGTACAGCAAAATGGTCCAAATTGGCTTACGTGTTTCAAGCGGTAATTCCTCTCTTAAGCACAGCTCACTTATAATATGTGTGGACCTATTTAAAAACAGGACTATAGTAGGACCAAGAAAAATTAAATCCTGATTAACCCTTAGTCTAGGGCTATATGGTAACTTTTGGCCAAGACAGGGATTATCTGACCAATGATCATTGTGTAGCCCTGTAACCGATCACTCTCATTGAGGTCAGTGAGGTTGTCATGCGAGACTCAAGTAGCTGTGACTCGCAGATTACAAAAAATCTATGGTGTATTTTTGTGACCTGCAAGTCATGACCGCTTGCACCACAACCCCAGAGACCTCAATGAGGATGTAAGGTCCTAGGGCAACACGGTGATTTTTGGTCATATTATGGCCTCAGTGTAACCCTAGTCTCCTCGAACATGCTTATGTTAATACATAGAAAAATTGTAGCAATATCTCGTATTTACTAATATTTGTTCAAATTAATGCCTATGGGTTAGTGTTTAGTTTTAAAATCCATATTGCCCTCCTTAAAAAAAAAATAAATAAATAATGGGGGGGGGTTGATTTTATACTCAACTACTGGTTTTCCTTGGAGAGAGATTGCTTACCGGTCCGCATTTGAGATGCAATCCCCTACACTAAAAGCTGCATATATTACAACCATAAGCCTGTATTGCCAATCCCGTACACTAGTGTCTTTCATTGTCAGAGCCTTGACTTATACATTCAATCTGTGGACATCATGTGGAGATGAGCACCATCCATTGACATTTTCACTTCTGACAAGTTCCCTTAAAGGCCCAAAATAGGCTGATCCTGAAGAGGATTACCTTAATTTGTGCAAAGCTGGACATCTGAAAGTGTTATCCCAATGCTATAGCCCATGCAACATAAAATAAGACCACAGTATGCGTGCCTTTTCACAAATAGTATGATGAGGTTTTTTTCAGTAAATTTCATTCCGTTTCCTTTAGCTACTGTTGTCTAAATCGGTTTTGTTTTTCTAGGATTTGGAGATTGCTGCGGAGTTTACTTTTTCGGCACCTGTGCAAGACCTTTTAACTTACTTAAAATGCAAGGATTATTCAAAGGTAAATAACTTATTAGCAAGTAGATTGCATTTTATGCGTTGTAAAGGATCACTTGAAAGCGCAAATACAGAATTCAACCCCAATAGATGCCATCTCCTGTATTTGTATGCAGAGGAACGGTTGTGGGGAGGGAGGTGTTGAATGTGTGTTAAACTGATAACCTCATACACTACATATCTTGTCCCCTAAAATACAGCCCCAATTCCATTTGGGATGCTGTGTAAGATGTAGAGAAAAGGAGAATGTAATATTATTGGAATCTCAAATGGCATTATTTTATTCAAAGTAGAACAGAAAACCAATCAGAAGGTGAAAGTGAGACCATTTTCATTTAGAAATTGATGGCAGCATCACATCTCAAAAAAGTCTGGGAATTGAGGAGACCAATTGCTGGGGTTTTGGAGGAGGCATGTTGTCCCATTCTTGCCTGATGTGAGACTGTAGCTCAACGGTCCTGGATCGTCTTTTGGATTTTTTTTGTTGCTTAATGCTGCAAATGTTTTCTATTGTTTTTAAAGGTCTGGATTGCAGGTGGGGCAGTTCAGAACCTGGACTCTTCTTCTGTTGAGTGATAGTGTTGTGATGGATGTGGTTTAGCATTGTTTTGCTGAAAGGCTTTCTCTGAAAGAGAAATTTGGATGGGAGCTTATGATATTGTAAAACCTCTACATGCTGCTTGGCATTGATAGCTCCTTACAAGATGTGTAAGCGGCCTGTGCTATAGGCACTAATGCAGCTCTATACCATCAGAGATGCACTTCTAACCACCTCGATGGTCCCTCTGCTCTTGAGTCCACAGGATACTGCGTCTGTGTGAAAAAGTTTCAAGTTTTGATTCATCTGACCACAGAAAAAAAAATTATTTTTGCCTCAGTCCATTTGAAATTAACTTTGGCCCGAAGAAGACGCAGTTGTTTCTGGATTGTGTTGACATCTGACTTCTCTGCATGATATAGCTTTTACTTGCATTTGTTTCTCTCCTCCCCTCTGAGCGATTTGCAATGGGAGTGGGTGGAGCGAAGCTCCAGCCCCCTCCCCACCCCTTGTCCATAACCAGCAATGGGAGTGGGCGGGACAGAGCAGAGTCGTACTGGAGGTGAGGGAAGGGGGGGAACTGCTTAGATGGAAGCGTATATCGGCCAGGCGTAAAAACCCGACCGATATACACTCGTGGAAATAAGACCTTAACCTGCACCATAAAACCATGGCATTGTACAGTAAAATACATGTGGTTTTCAGCAGCATTTTTGATGTGCAATTAACATGATTATCAAAAAATACTTTCAAATCGCCATAAAAAAAGTTTTAAAAGCATACAAGAAAAGCGTTGTGCAAAAACGGCCTTAGATTTCTGTTTGCATGCAATAATTGAGAAGAAATTTCTTAAACAGAGTAATAACTAGTTAAAAGGGGTTGTGCAGTTGCTAATTGTTGATGACCTACCTTTTGAGATAAGCATCAACTATAGATCAATCAGGGTTTGTTGCAGTCATGCACTGAGCTGGTTTCTTCTGGAAGCAGACGGCTCCGTTTCCATTGTAGTGGCCGGCTTGATATTGCATGCAAAGTTCCCTTTCATTTTAATAGGAACTTTGCCTGTAATACTTCTCCTCACCACTGCAGCAGGAGCGGAGTGGTCTGCTTCCTGCAAAAATCAGCAAAGTGCACTAGCCTGGTGACTGACAGGGATCCTGGGTGGCAGGCCCTGATCTCTACTATTGGTGGCTTATTATGCAGGTAGGCCAGCAATAATTTACGACTGGACAACCTCTTTAATGAAGGACAAGGGTAGTAGTCTGTTTGTAGCCCTGCAAGGAGCTGAATGATTGTATTATGAAATATGAGGTGTGGTTAACAGAACATAGGAAAAATGAACCAAAACGGTTTCTGACAATTCCAATTTTGATCCTGGTGCATAGTCTACAGCAATTAATTTTTAATTGATTTACTGGAAGATTGTCTATATTTTCCAAGAAAAACGTGCAGAAAGATTGTTTGCACTCTGTCCGGTCTCCTCTTGCATAGTAACTTGGGAATGTCGGATATTTAGATGACTCTGCAGTTTAGATTGCTTTTCCCTCTGTTACAAACCGCAATATACTTTGTTCATGTTTTCAGCAGTTTAGACTTCTTTCATTGCCTAAACAAAACGTCAGGGTTTCTTTTGTCTGGTATGATATGTGTATTTGCCTGTCACCTTTTAGTTGGTTGCAGAGTGTCACCTTGAAGGTTTGATAGATGTCCCATGTAAACATGGGGTTCTGCAGGGGAGACTCCAGGTGAATGCCCACAACTGACTGTCCACAGCATTTACACTAGGCTCCACTGACCGGCAGCTGGAATAAAGCATGCATGAGACTTAACAATGGTTTTATTTCTTTCATCTTTTTAGGTGTTTGTTCCCACTATAGAAAATCTCCATGTGTTTGTGCCAGATAATTTTTCTAGAGGAAGAACGGTTATTTTGCAATTACTGAATGCTGCAGCTGGTGTAGACTGTTCTAAGGAGTGTGACGATATGGCATTTGATGCCTTCTTGCTGATGACTAAGCACTCTGAGGCGGAGCAACAAATAGCAGATGTCTGGGGTAGCTGGGAGGGACAGACTGTAAAAATAGTGCCCCCTGTGGAAACCGTGGAGACTCTGAGAAGTATGCAGGTAAATGTCCATTGAATCAGTATTTACCAAAATTATTTCAAATGATATACCAATTGTTTTTTTGACCTTTTTTCTTTCTAATTTTGGCATAAGATCCAAATAACCTTTCATTCTAATTTACACCCATTAGGTTGACAATCTGCTGCTTGTGGTAACTCAATCTTCCCATTTGCTGCGCAATAGAAAAGGTTTTCAGCATTCTGTTGAGGACATTTTGTCTCTGAAGCTTGAACAGACATCCAGCCATCCCGTGATTGCAGACGCTTTGCATCAACTCAAGGTGAAAGTCTAACTGTTGTCATTACATGTAAACATTTACATTTTTAGGGCTTATTAAGACGATCGTATATCGGCTGGGTTTTCACACCCGGCCGATATACGGTGTCCTTGTCTGCAGGGGGAGGAGGATGGAAGAGCCAGGAGCAGGAACTGAGCTCCCACCCTTTGCCACTATTTGCAATAGGAGGGGGTGAGATGGGGGCGGAGCTAAGTACCAGCGCTTAGCTCTGCCCCTGTCCTGCCCCTCTCATTGCAAATAGTGGGAAGAGGTGGGAGTTCAGTTCCTGCTCCTGGCTCTTCAATCCTCCCCCCCTTAAATAAGCCCTTAGAACAATGTTTGGGAGCTTCACACCTGCATTGGAAATTCCGCACTCCTGCTCCTTTCAGGAAAGCAGAAAAGAGGAATCCGCACAGCCGAACAGACAGAACCCATTGACTATGATGGGGTTTGTCTGCTTTCCGCCCAACTGCCCAGCTTTTGGACATAAAAAGGGCTTCACATGGAGGTTCCGACAGGGATGTGAAACCGGCCTATGATATACTTTTATTCCTAATCGTCTCCTCATGTAGGTTCTTAGATATATTTAACATTAAGTGTGGTGAAATAAAAAAGAAATGCACCATTTTGGGAGAGGATTTTACAGCATTTTCAATGTAGTAAGAATAACATGTTGACTTTATTTTGCATAGGAGTACAATTACGACACCAGATGAATAGAACTTTTGGTTCTATACATGGTTTACTACTTTGGAAATAATTATCTAAAATTGCCTTTGTTGCTAGATTCTGAGACCCACAATCTTGTTTGTTCCTTGATTAGGCTGTGTGAGGGTTATTCTTTCCAGGACAAGCTGTAGATTTTATTGGTACTATGTTGGGAGTACATATGACTTTTTGATCACGCTCTCTTTTAGTATTTAAAAAAAAAATGTTTTTTTAAAGGGGTGTTTTTAAGCCTTTTTTTCATGTGTTCTAGTGAAATTGAACTTGTGATCACTTGATTTGTTTGTACCATATACTGCAATACTTCAGTATTACAGTATATAGTACTTTCTGTTGTTGCTTATTGACACCTTAAAAGCCAGCCATTTTTGTTCTCAGGTGTAGATTTTTTATTTTTACATTTGTATATCTTTAACCTACCATATATTTTAGAAATTTTCAAAGTGTAGTGAAATGAAAAAAGGAAAATACAATTTTGCCATTTAGAGGGTGGGAGCTGTTTCAAAGTGCTAAAAACAACATGTTATTTTTTTATTCTGTGGGTCAGTACAGTTAGAACGACTCCAAATTCATATTTATTTTTTTTTATATGTTCTACTGATAAAGGCATTTTTTTTAATCTAAAAAAAAAAGAGAAAATGTCAGTCTTTTGAACAACTTGCGGTGATACAGGGATGAGTGTCGGGCATCGTTTATCTGACACTCGTCCAGTGTAAACCGGCCTTTAGTCAGAGACCATAAAACCTTCACTCCCTTATCAGTGTCTTATGGAAAATCTTTATATCTCTGTTGCAGTATTCTTTTAAGTACAAACCAATCGCATCCATGTCCGTGCCAGTATGTGTGTGTATAAATATGCATGCCTCTTCGGATCTATTTCATTTAAGCCTGAAGCAAAACCCTGCATTGGTTTGGAAGCTCACACTAACCTCATGTAACATCACACTAACATCAAGGTATCATACAAGATTACTTAGTTTCTCTTCCTGAGAACGATCACATTTTGCTCTTCTAGCTAACGGTACCAAACCATTTTCTCCATTATGAGTAATCTAAAAAACACAGCAATTCACACACTTTTGTAAAGACTCCTCTGAACGTGCCTGACCTCTTACGGCTCCCTGTCCACGGCCGACGCAAAATATTACTAGCGATATTCCGCTGCAGGGGAGGAGCACTGACAGGTCTCCGAGATGAGCCTGTCTAATGGATAGGCTCACCGCAGAGAATCGCAGCATGCCGTGACTTCAATCCTGCGAGTGGAGAATCGCTGGGATTCTCCACTCGGGGACGCCGGAGCTGTGCTTTCCATAGCAACCCAATGGAAAGCTTTACAGAGCGTGATTCGCCAGCCATTTATCACCCACAGATTATCGCCCGTTGACAAGTGGCCTAAGGGAGATTGCACGTGTGAAGAATACTAATGAACATCTACTAAAATGCCCAGCATTTATGGGGAGAAGTGCTTTAGTAAAGCCCAGACATAAAGCTTCAGTAAGTAGTACACCATGCTGGCTCATAGCTTGTTGGTCAGACTCATAGTATAGCATCAGGCAGGCTGCCAAGTCCCTCCTTAGTGCACCCAATAAACTACAGATACCACATTCTTCCCCAACATCACAATGCCAGACTGCATGTTGCAAACGTTATAAAAATGCAGGTATTAGTTTATATATTTGCCAAAATGCAGAAGTTCACACCTGTGTTATTGGTCCCTATTGACTTGTCATTCCCTACACTAAATTGACAGGCAATCATTGCACTATGCTGGGCTGTATGTAAATTTCAACTCCATACTGGTCAGGCATGCATACTTGCACATACATCATTAGTTAAATGTAGGCAGATTCTACCCATGTTGGTGGGTTCAATCAATCCAACATGTTTAGGAGAAGTCAGACTGTCTCATGAGATTTGCTGTCCAAGGAAACATCAACATGATTGATTTGATCCTGGGTTCTAAGCAATGCCAGAGATGTCCGTCAACAGCTTATCTTACTAATTTATTTGGTATGAACGTGTGCATTCTATTACTTCAAGTATCAATTTTTCTGTGGGAATTGGGGGAGACACATTACTGTGCAGAACTTTTAGGCAGGTGGGGAAAATGCTACAAATAAATGTTAGAACCAACGACAGAGGAAGAAGTCTCCAGGCTC
This sequence comes from Eleutherodactylus coqui, assembly GCF_035609145.1. Taxonomy (NCBI): domain Eukaryota; kingdom Metazoa; phylum Chordata; class Amphibia; order Anura; family Eleutherodactylidae; genus Eleutherodactylus; species Eleutherodactylus coqui. The sequence goes on along the minus strand of NC_089837.1, from coordinate 204,058,338 downwards.
CTTTCCACTGCCCGCCCCACCACCTGCGCTAGCGACCGTCTCCCCTCTCACCTCCTCCGGTCCCTTTCCCCAGCTCTCATTACTCATCTCACTACAATCTGCAACCTCTCCCTAACCTCTAGCATTTTTCCCTCCTCATTCAAACACTCCATTATATCCCCTCTGCTTAAAAAACCAACCCTGGACCCAACTGATGCTGCCAACTACCGACCCGTCTCAAACCTCCCCTCCATCTCCAAATTACTGGAACGTCTGGTCTACTCCCACCTTACTCGCTTTCTCTCTGACAACTCGCTCCTCGACCCCCTCCAGCCTGGTTTCCGCTCTCTACACTCGACCGAAACTGCCCTTACAAAAGTAACAAATGACCTGATGACTGCAAAGTCGAGAGGTGATTACTCCCTACTAATCCTCCTTGACCTGTCTGCTGCATTTGACACTGTTGACCATAACCTCCTTCTTACTATGCTCCACTCTATTGGTCTTAAGGATACTGCTCTCTCCTGGTTCTCTTCCTACCCCTCTGGCCGCTCTTTCAGTGTCTCCTTTGCTGGTTCTATCTCTGCTCCACTTCCTCTCGCTGTTGGGGTACCGCAGGGCTCGGTCCTTGGTCCCCTTCTCTTCTGTATCTATAGTGCCCCAATTGGACAAACCATCCACAAATTTGGTCTCCAATGCCATCTCTACGCTGATGACACCCAACTATACACCTCCTCTCGTGAGATCTCTGGACCATTCCTCCAAAATATCACCGACTGTCTGTCCGCTGTCTCTAACACTATGTCCTCCCCTTTTCTCGAACTAAACCTCTATCACTTGCCATTGTGCTTTTTGCCTGTGCATGCAAGGAATTTTTTGTTTCAAACCTGCCTCGCATCACTTTGCAGAGTTTCTCCCATTGTTTCCAGTTGGAGACCTCACATTGCGTAGTGTGCACCTAGCACGTGGTGCGATGCTGCTGCTGGTCTCCTTGAAAACAATGGGCGGTGTGATGTGAGAGCGGGAACAAAGATGGGGCATACCGTGCTTTGTTTCGCGCTTCACATTGACATTTTTCAAAACTCATTGAAATCAATGGGGAAAAAATGATCAGTTTATATCAGTTTTGCTTCAGTTTCTCTCCACCAAAAACTGAGCAGAGAGACGGAAACCCTGAACTAACGCAGGTGTGAAACCACTCTTAGCTTTATAGATCTGTATGGAGAATTGAATATGTGTGCACCATTGACATATGGAGGTATGCGTGTAGTGAGCGCAGGTGAACAGTGGGATTAAAGTTTTTAAACTTTTTAATGTTCTTGATGTAGTTGCTATAGTACCCGCAAGGGGCTTGCAGGAAAATAAAGCAAAAATTGAGTGTCATTTTCCTAACAGAGTGATGCCCTAGACCTCTGCAGTAAGATCAACAATGCCATAGACCGGGTGGATCAGTTGTACAGCTCTGAATTTGAAGCTGAGGTGGATGAATCAGAATCTTCCACTTTGCAGCAATACTACAGAGAAGCCATGATTCAAGGTTACAACTTTGGTTTTGAGGTATGTACTACAAATGTGATTATCAACTTCAGTGTATGATGCATAAATTATATAGACAAATGACTTATAGGGGTATTCCTTATATAAAACTTCTGTTGAAAGTATGTAGTAAAAATACTCAATTTTAATCTTTTCAGTAGTTCATCAAATGCATTGTATATTTGCGACTTCAGGCCATATGCCTTTAAATCTTCTATGTTCCCCAAGATGACCATGTATAACCTGCAAAAGGTCTGTCTCACAAGTTTCAATCACATATTAGTGGTGCAAGGACTATATTACTAGAATTGGTCACATATCAGTGGTGCAGACTCTGTTATAAGGAGCAGTCGCATATTATTAGTGGTGCAGGGTCACTCATCAGTTAAGGCCCATTTACACGCAGAGATAATCTTTCAACCAATTGAAAGATTTGGCAATCATTTTGCATATAGTTTTAATAGCCACTAATTGCCATTAACATGTTATCTTCATTTGCATGTAAATGGGACTCCAGGAGCTGGTTGCAGAGCCCAATGTGTGATTAATCCCATGCTGGGCTCTGCAAACAGCTGCATAGTTCTTGTCGGGGCTGCTGGCAATCAACAGTGTAATCTCCGACTCCCGTGCAGAACACAGCATGCGGTCTGTTGAGAGATACTTTTATCTCCGTGCTGCTAAACGATGGATTTTAAGTTCACCTTAAAATCATTATACAGTCGAAAAGTGCACGATGGCAGCGTTTACTTGTAACGATTTATCGCTTATTTTCAGTCGTTGGAATGAATTTTGAGCGATGATCTTTACGTGTAAAATGGGCCTTTAGTCACATTTCAGAGGTGAGGGTCTGTTATCAGGAGCAGTCACACACTATCAGAGGTGCGGGGGTCTGTCTCACCAGTTACAATCACATATCAGAGGTGCAGGATCTGTCGTCAGGAGCAGTCACAACCTCTCAGTGCAGGGTTTTTCTCAACACTTGCAGGGACATATCAGATGTAGGCCATGTCTCACCAACTGCAGTCATATAATGGCAGTGGTACAGAGTTTGTTTTACACCCTTCAGGTAGTTCATGTATAAGAGTAGAAGGCATGAATAAAAGAAATTATTATAATTTAAATTCCTGATATAGGCTGCCTGCAGACGGGCGGAAATTCCGCGGTGGGATTCCCCGCAGAATTTCCGCCTGTACACGCCTGCATGGGATTGCATTACAATACGCACTCCTTTGCAGACAGCCGCGGTTTGTCTGCGCGAAATCACGCGCAGAAAACAAACCGCGGCATGCTCTAATTCTGTGCGCACAGAAACGGCACTCCCCGGCCGCCGGCTCCACTCTGCACATGCGCCAGCTGCCCGCAGCCGGCACATGAAAGAGCGGGAGCGGGTGAGTTCCGCGCTGCTCTCTGCAGGCGCTCGGGTCAGGTCCCGGTGCGAGAATTCTTGCAGCTGGATCCGACCCGGCCGTCTGCAGGCGGCCATAGAGGTTGACAATATGTATGTTTGTAAATACAGATAAAACAGAATTTTGACTGTAATATGCAATATGTTAGAAGTAAAGTCAGTTACATAAACACATCTTGGAATTTCCGAAATCATGTCTACAGATTTCCAAGGATATTTGTACATAAGACTGTATATTTCTTGTCAGTGCATCTCCTGCCACTTGTAGTAATTGGGAAGAGATTTGATGCAGTTCTGTGATTCAAAATCTACACCGTTTACTGCTGTACATGGGAACACATATGTATGTAAAGCTGCTTAAAAAGATTCTGAGTAAAAGCCCTGCCTGGGTGGGGCTCCTCCAGAGGGAAGCCCCGCCCCACTCACACAGCATGACTCGTACAGGTGCCAGCTGCAATAAGCGAAGCTCCACCTGCATTAGGCAGCAGAGAACCGCTACCATGTAATAGCAGGCTTACATTCATGCCCTAATCCCATAGTGTCATTTAGGAAGCAGCCACCTGTACCAATCAGATGTTGCCAATTGTGTCCCTAATTTTCTCTTTGTGAAAGAGCCAAAGTTCTAAAGTTTATCCATACTTTTTTTTTCCTCTTCCCTTTTATTCATGTCCTTTTCCATCACTTGGCTGAACTTGATGGACATATGTCTTTTTTCAGCTATATTTACTGTTTAATGCCTTACAGTTTTTTTCTCCTAGAAGTTGTAAATACATAGTTACATAGTACACAGCACGTGTAGTCATTTAAGCTGGGTTCACACAGGGTGGATTCCTGTCGGAAATCTCGCGGTTTGGCCGCAGCAAAAACCGCGAGAGGCTTTGAAGTGGCCCAGCCGCTCGCTTTTCCGTTGCGGCCGGCGCTCCATAGAGGAGAGCGCAGCCGCGACAAAAATAAACAAAAAAAAAAAGTAAATAGACATGCTGCATCTTCTGAAACCGCGGCTGCGGCGGCCGCAGCCGTGGTTTCAGCCGGATTTACTGCAGCGGATTGGCCGTCCCGTGTGGACGAGGTTTCTGAGAAATCTCGTCCACATGGCTGGCTAATCCCGAGATTAGCGGCCGCGGGCGGATTTGCCGCGGCCAAAAGCCGCGGCAAATCCGCCCTGTGTGAACCCAGCCTAATTGATTTCAGTGAGAGCTACACCTGTAATTATGAGCCCTGGCCACTACACAGTTCAGAGCAGCAGCTTCCACTCTACGGTGTATGCCGGCACGGACAGGCAGCGCTGCCTGGGAAGCCCCTGTAATCATAACTATATCTAAGCAAATCCTCTTTCTCATCTAATCTAGCATTCAACCCCACCCCGTCAACTATCGTGATTGAGATGTCAAAAATATACTAAAATTTAAAATGGTCAACCCTCCAGAGCGTTTATCCCTTTGGAGGGTCTCCAATTTAATCCTAGCGGATTTCTTGTTCCATGATAAACTGCTAAATATCTTATTGAGTCTAAAAGAATATTGTGATAGAATCCAAACCAGGGCGTTTTGAAGTATATAAAGGAGTTCAGACATCAAAACCAGTTTGATAAGATTTCACCTGCCAATTATTGACAATGGGAGACTATTCCAGAACATGACCTTCTTTTTCACACCAATGAAATCAAATTGGCAAAAATATAGTCTTGTGGCTTAGAAGATACCACAACTACCAAATAGTCCAATGAATAGTCCCCTGAAAGGGTATCTGAAGGAAGTTTTACAGATTGTCCCTTGTTAATAGTGAGACTTGACATCTTACTAAATATATCAGAAATAGACATAATAGGACTCATTGATCTACTCACATCCCCGTATAAAACAGCAGATCATCTGCATATGAGCTATGTTTCTCAAGTTCTCCATACCGTAATCCCAACTATATATGGTATGTGTCTTAGCAAACCAGGCAGGGGTTCAATTATTAAGGTAAAGAGAAGGGATGGGGGACACACTTGAATTATTCCCTTCTCCAACAGCATCCGTCCCAAAATACGACCATTTACTCCTCACTCTTGCCCCTGGCATGGAATAGAGCAGTTTAATCCTTGCCACAAATTTCTCCCCGAAACCCATCTATGAAGAACGGCCTACAAATAATTCTACTCGACACTCCAAAGTATTGGCAGCCTCACGTGACAAAACAACCCTGCCATCACAAACTCGATGATCCGCTAGAAGATTCAGATATAGCCTCATTGAATTAATAGCAATTGATTTTATATGGCATAAGGTCGGAATGATCCTCATGTATTAAACTAGTCATTTTTAAAAGTAATTTATTTGCAAGTACCTTCACCAAGATTTTAACGTCGGTGATATTGAACGATAATAATCAGGAAGAGACAAATTCTTTTCCAATTTAGGAATTAAGACAATCATAGCATCTCTCATTTATGGTGTAAGTATGCCTTTTAATGCAATGATTTATTAAACACCTTCTATAAGTGTGACAGAAGCATATCTTGGTAGTACTTAACCCTTTCCAATCCACTGTCTGACGTCTAAAGACATTCCGATTGAAGGCTGTACAGCTCCGATGTTGGAGGACGTCCGGCAGGGTATTCTTACTGTAGATTACTGGCCGCTGTGTTCTCGGTGGGCCTCTCCAGCATGTCCTATACCGCAGTACTGGCTCTAGCCAACAGATGGTGCCATTGTATAATGTCAGAAAGAGAAAACCCCCTAGGAAACTGTGAATCCAAAATTGGATTGCAAAGGGTTAAATTCATTTGGGAGACTGTCCAACCCAGGTGACTTTGAATAAGTTGAGGGATGCAGAAGCAATACTTCCTAATGAAGTGTTAAAGGAGCATCTAATATCGCTCTCTGTTCATCAAACAAAATTGGCGATTGCACCCAAGCCAAATATTCATAGAGATCTTCACAATCCACACTTAACTTAGAAGCATGCAGAATCTGCGCTGGTAAAAAGATAGGACGAGTGCCGACTAGCCTGTCAGCTCTGTGCCGCACCGCTGTCCATGGTGCTGACCATAGACTCCTACGGGAGCCGCGGCAGCACTCTGTTTGAAGCACGGACATGTGAATGGGCCGCTCCACGGAGCATCTCGTTCACCGCAGAATTCCTGCATGTCAGCAGCGTGGTTTACACGTTGCCGTAGCAGCGTGTAAACCACGCTCATCTGAATGTAGCCTAGGGGTGCTATTATGCAAGCATTACTTGCTGTGGGTAGGAGCTCATTCACACTAGTGTGTAATACGCACGTATTACATGGTGAATGGAGTCGGTGAAGGTACACTAATCTTCATTGATCCATTCACATATGCGTATATACATTGTGTAGAATACGTGCGTGAAAAAATACAGCATATTCTGTTTTATGTGCGTACAACTCTATTCTCTATGGGTTGAATATTAAATGCTATACATACACAATACACTGTGTATGAAGGACATTTAATATGCAACTCCACTAGGAGACAGAGCTGGGAATCCGGTTCTGGCAGCAGTGGCGTCCGCGTTTACCTGCTCTGTCGCTGTCTTTCATGTACTGCAGATGGACACGGCGGCTCGCCGTTGCACATGCGCAGTATAGATATTTTTATTTTTTTTTTACACGTGCCGTCGCTAGGCAGATTACGCAATTCCAACATACTAATGTAAATGGAACTGCGTAAAGCTATGTAATTGCCTATGAGTTATCGCATGTCACATGGGCGTACCCAGCCCGCATAATACGCAATTCAATACAGTTGTGTGAGCCCAGCCTTAAGGGTTTGCTGTGGAATAACCCACACATTTTAGCTGTGATTTAGGATAAAGAAATATGATTTTTACTTTACATTTTCTTTTAAATCTGAAAAGCACAGAACTCTATGTTCAAATCCACAGCTATTCCGCCGCTAATGCTCTAATTTTTGCTTCAAGTTTTGTTTTCATTACAGTGGGGGAAGTCCACACTGCAATCAGCGCTGCTCCCACCGCACATGTCCATTCCGCTGTTGAATCTGTGGAATTTTTCCACACGACGTGGAGGATATTTTTTAAATGTCGTTCACACGTCTTGTACTGTATATGCTGTGGGTTTTCAGTGTGAAAATAAAGAGCACTTCCACCCTGTGTGAGCATACCCTAAGTCTCTTCTCTTCATAGATGTATGAAAAGCAGTTTCTAAGGACTTGCAATCAACATTAAAACCTGGAAGGATATTCCAGTTTTGCAGAAAGTCTCCCCCCCCCCCCCCCCCTACATTGTAATCGTATAGACAATATAATTTTATTTATTTTTATGACTATTTTGCATTTGGATTTTGGAAGCTAGTGTTTATAGTCAGAATAGTTTGGCCAGAATTACTGACGTTAAGTTCTTTGCCTTCAAGTACCACAAAGAAGTTGTTCGTCTGATGTCTGGGAAGTTCAGACAGATAATTGGTGACAAATACATCAGCTTCGCCAGGAAGTGGATGAACTATGTGCTGACAAAATGTGAAAGTGGTCGAGGCACCAGACCAAGGTAATAGATGGATGCATTTTAATCAACTGCACAGTCAATTCAGACATTTTTTTTTCCTCTGATGGAGTTGGGGGTTAACTATTTTGAGGGGAAAAAAAATAATACAAGACCCTATAGTCTCCTGTCCCAGACCCCGCAGCTCCGGTTTTGCCTGCTCGGTCTGTTTACAATCTGCAGTCTGTGCGTACGCAGAGTGTAATAGACAGTGGCTGTCAATCACAGCACCCAGCGGTGCACTGAGATTTGCTGCACTGGAGCTACTGTGTGCTTCAATTTCTCACCATTTTCAAGAAATTAGTTTGCTGTCAATAACGAAGGATGATTTTACACGGGCCGAGAATTTTATTATTAATGATGATTAATTAAGTCTACATGCCTGAATGACTAATGATAAATTTATTTGTCTTTCCATTTCTGCATGCAAAAATAAATAAATGACTGACTGGCCCGTGTAGACAAGCAGTCGTTTATCTATGCATGACTGCCTGTTTACTGTGAATGGAGGCGGGTGGGGTGGAATGATCCCAGCCCACTCCGACTTTGTTCACTCAGCGGCGATCATTTCTGCGTAAAAGCACAGGAACGATCATCCTGGGACAACCTGTCGGGCATCTGCACCCGACCGCTCACCCCGTGCGCCCAGCTCCCGTCCCACTATTCACTCGTATGTTTCCACAGCAATACTGGAAAAGAAGCATTGCATTTCTTCTAAATGTGGTTTTTAAGCTGGTCCTACTGAATAAAAACTGAGACGTTTTAATGACAAACCCCTATGTATGTGCATGTCTAAGGGCTGCTCCTTATTGCCAGCCTTTTGGTTTATACCATTTTTTTGTTTTAAATGCAATGACTTTTCAAACTACCAACAAATGAATGGTGACTTTAAAAAAAATCGCTGCTGGGGATCTGAAGTACATTTTGATCAGATCGTGTTTTGGTGCCAGCAGGAGTGCATCCTCATTGCCTCCTCATCGCCTAGTGATGGCTTCAAAAGAGCGCCAATCATCACTAATAGCAGTACAATCAGTAATGTGTGAAAATCCATTTAGGTCAATAACCAATCTGGTTCCATCATTAGTTGAAAGCGCTACTACACTGTGTGTATTGATGAAGATCTTCACTTTTCTAGGTGGGCAACACAAGGATTTGACTATCTCCAAGCTATTGAACCAGCATTTATTTCAGGTCTTCCCGAGGATGACTTTCTGGTATGTTGTTTTTGTTGCTTCTTCCAGATTTTGGTTATGTAGAGTATTCTGGAAAAAATGTTCTCTCTGCACTGTGGATGTTTACTTCATATGCTCAATAAGGGCTCATTTAAGCTGTCACATTACTATTTGTTTGTAGTGTTATGTGAATTAATACAATGTGAATTAATGTGATCACGTTACGCTTAATTTTATTCTAAATGTTATGGTGACTACCTTTTTTTTTTTTTTTTTTTTTTTTTTTTTTTAATGATTTGTTTAGAGTTTGCAAGCACTCATGAATGAATGCATCGGCCACGTTATCGGAAAGCCCCATAGTCCGGTCACTGGCTTGTACCTTGGTAAGTTATTAACTATTGTTTTGGGGTTTGTTTGGTTTTTTTTTGTTTTTGTTTTTTTTACAATTTCAATTTTTGTTTCCAGCGTGTTTTTTATTGAAGTGAATATTTCAGCAGACTTACATGATTGCTTACCTTGTGCAGCACAGACCTATCATTTATGATGAATATATTGACTGTTTAGCAGGGCACACATGGTCTAAAACGGTTACTGCTGCGGGGCTCCTGCAGCGGTTTACAGCTGTGATCCCAGCCCTGACGCTGCGTACAGCCGCGTATGGCGGCGAAATTGTACTGTGCATGACCACATACTCACGCAGGCAGTCATGTGCAGTACACCTTTTTTTTTTTTTTTTTCCTGTTTATATTTCCCTGCTGTCGCTTAGCGCTGATGCAACATTAATGCTTATGGGCTGTGGGTTTATACAAAACCCCAGAAAACAATTGGCTCTATGTCATGTATGTCTACAGTTAAGAACAGCCTTGTCTAATTCCCCTCCCCAACGCAAACCAGGGAGGAAGTCCCCCATTTGCCCTGATCCTAAACCTCAGTTGTCTATATATGGATTTCACTCAGGCCAAAAGATTTGATCCATCTTATGAAGAACAGCCCATAAATATTCCCGCTCAACACTGTCAAAAACTTTGACAATGTCCATGGAAAGAACCGCCCTTCTTTAAGCCATCTAATACTTCATTTGTACATTTAAGATACAGTCTTGTCCAACATGAAACCCAATTGAGCCTCATGGCTACCTGAGAAATGACCTAGAACTTTGGCCATTATTTATTTACTGTTTATAACAAAACGGGCCTGTAACAACCAGGTTTAGGGAGGTCCATGATGTTGGCCTTCCTCATGGATGAGAGTAGATTACCCTCCTATGAAGACTGCCGAAAAAATCGGAAGAAGGGGAGATAGTAAAATGTCCTCATGTCTTTTAAAAAAAAATTTCCAGGCAGCCTATCTGACTTGGGAACCTTTTTAGGAAAAAAAGGCAATGCAGTCCCCTGAGAGCACAGGCCCATTGAGCAACAACTTTTACAACTTTAGCAACACTGATGAGGGAAAATCAGAAATATGTGCATTTAACCCCCTAACAAACACATGAAATTTAGAAAAATCATCCCAAAAAAAGTAACTTTCTTTAATGTAGATTAAACATAATTAATTTTGGCCTTAAGAACCAATGGCCTTTCCCCTTTTGTGTTCCAGAAGTCATACAGCTACATAGAGAAAAAAAACTTGACGTTATGACACCTTGTATTTTGCTGAAGGAGTTCTACTTTTTGCGGTACTTAAAACAAATTGAATTATGTTCAGGCCGCCTGCGCACAGATGTGGCGGAATCCGTATGCGGAATCCGGCCCTGGCATCAGCGGCGTTCGCGTTTACCTGCTTGAATTTCTCTTCATCTGTACTGTGGATGGTCTGTGCGGCTCGCTGTATGACATGCAGTACCCTTTTAGTAAACGCTGCAGTGTCCATTGCGGAAGGGCTGCAGATCGGATGGCTTCCATTGACTTCAATGGAAGTCATCCACTCGGAATCCGCGCAAAAATGGAGCACGCTACAATTTTTTTTTTCCGCCAGCGTGAACCGCAATTGGTTTTTGCTCTTGTGCAGGAAGAATCTGTTTACATAGCATGCTATGAAGGTATTTGTTGTGGAATCCGATGGCAGATGCCCGCTGCGGATTCCGCACTGCAATCTGCCCGTGTGCAGCCAGCCTTATTCATTTTTTGCTATAGGCAGTGGAAAAAAGTAACTTCAATGTTGTTTTGGGGATTTATTTTCAGAGTTCACCATATTGGAAAAATATTATGTTAAATATATTCTGCAGGTCTTTACAATTATGACAATACCAAATTTTATAGTAGTTTTAATGTGTTTTGCTCCCTTTGTACAATATTAACCCTTTTTTGTAGAAAAATACGGCGTGGTGCCACATTCCAGGGGCAGAGCTTTTTTAGTTTTCAATCAACAGAACTCTGAGGCTTGTTTTTTATGTAACCACTGTACCATTTTGAGGTATTAACTGCTTTTTTTTCTGTATACCTGTTTTGCCAAAGTGAGATGAACAAAAATGGCTGTATTGGCACTTTAAAGGGGTTGTCCCGCGCCGAAACGGTTTTTGTTTTTTTTTAACCCCCCCGCCCCCGTTCGGCGCGAGACAACCCCGATGCAGGGGTTAAAAAAACAAACCGGAGAGTGCTTACCTGAATCCCGGCGGTCCGGCGTCTTCATACTCACCTGCTGAAAATGGCCGCCGGGGTCTGCTCCCTCCGTGGACCGCAGCTCTTCTGTGCGGTCCATTGCCGATTCCAGCCTCCTGATTGACTGGAATCGGCACGTGACGGGGCGGAGCTACACGGAGCCGGCATTCTGCACGAGCGGCCCCATTGAAGACAGCAGAAGACCCGGACTGCGCAAGCGCGGCTAATTTGGCCATTAGAGGCCGAAAATTAGTCGGCACCATGGAGACGAGGACGCCAGCAACGGAGCAGGTAAGTATAAAACTTTTGATAACTTCTGTATGGCTCATAATTAATGCACAATGTACATTACAAAGTGCATTAATATGGCCATACAGAAGTGTATAGACCCACTTGCTGCCGCGGGACAACCCCTTTAAGTGATATTTGTGTTGCTGGATACATGTTTGTTTTTCTTTTTTCAATATTTTAAAGCGTTGTGTAAGTGGGAAAAATGTTTGAATACCCCCTCCCCCAAGAGCTTTTGGATGCAACGGCCAGCAATCTGCAGGGTTATATGGTTTAGCGGTACGATTATAGATGAGCAAGTCCTGATTTTTCACTCCCTCTTTCTATGAGAGTTATGAGAACAGCGGAGCACGCTTGGCAGTTTCCATAACACTCTTAAAACTGAATGGAGAGCGCTGGCTGGCTGGGTGAGGGGATCTCATGCGCTCCGTGTAGGAATGGTACCTAGAGGTGGAATACACACGTATTATAAATAGATTTGTCCTGTGGATATGTTATAAATTAGCAAATTAGGAATACGACTTTAAAAGGAACATGTCATTAGAAAATGATGTATTTAAGTATTTATGTTAAATTTATATATTTTTTTTTTTGATTTCTGGTTGTTGTGTTTTTTTCCTTTTTAATAAACTTTCCATGTCACTAATATCCTGCCGTTTTCACTCTGGCCACTAAGCCTAATAATAGTGTGAGACTTCTGTTTTGTACAGCAACTTAATAGGCCATAGATACACTGGGCAGGAGGGGGCTCATTGACTAGGAGAGTATTCTAGGTATGCTAAGGGACGTGTGCAGATGCTTTTGGGCAGGGGAGGAGGTCAGCTGTGACCATCACCTATTGAAATTTTGTCACTGAGGTGACCACTGAAGTTTTCTGTACAGAACAAAGTGGCAGACTGTTAGGCCTGGTGCCCATATATACAATATACATATGTATGTAATTATACACACATAGTGGCCTGGAAAGTTAAAAAAAAAAAAAAATTGGCGTAACAAGTTGGTTTAAACAATAGGCCATTTTCTGACAATGCATTCCCTTTAAGTTGCTTTTTATGCAACTGTAGTGGCGACTTTTCACTTCTTTTTTTTTTTTTCCTTATTTGCAAATATATTTCCTCATTTTAGGAGGACTTTCTATGACACTTCTAAAGTTGGCTCTGTTCACAATTGCATTGATTTTTTTTTATTTTTTTTTTTCTTAAAAAACCTCATCAGAAACCTTTCATAGCCAGATTTGTTACATGACTGATATCGCCAGAGCCCAACGGAACTGCAGTGTCTTATATGGCTCCCATTGATTTCTGCTGAGGGGTCACTCATTTTGAGAGGGATAAATAGTGCATAGAGCCATATGCCAACTAGAATGGAACTTGTAACAGAAGCTCTGATTCAAGAATAATCTAACTTGTTTACTACATGTTATTGCTGCCATAAATCAAGCTCTACGTGACTTGCACCTATAAAATCTCCCTAATATTCTGTGCCTCTGCAGATTGAGAGTGCGGATCTTCCCCTTTTGATAGGAGCGATGAGGGGAAAAAAACAAAAAATCTGTGTCTTTGCAGCTGCATTGGAAAATGGCTCAGAGTGAATGGAAGATTGTTGTGTTATTATGTTTCCATGGCAATGACATACAGATGGGTTTTATTGACTACAACGGCGTCTTTCATACCCTTTTTTTGTACATTTTGTTGTGCTGTGCAATATATTTAGTCACAGCTGTATCTCTGAATCACGCTATGCATATCTGAATGATCTTTGATAATATATGTATTGCAAAGAGTACTAAATTATCATTCATTAGAAACCTAATGGTTTTTAGCAATCTTCTTGGGCTCGGCTGTCACCCGTCTGATCAGTGTCTGTTTACGGTTTCATTATTTGTCGTCAAAAATGTAGCTTTATGCTAGCAAAAAAATTGTAAGGCAAATTGATCATTTTATTGCTGTTTTAATGATAATGATTAAAGGGAGAACATCAACTTAAATGTTTCCTATGCCACTTATATAGATTGCGTTGGGTTGACATTTTATAGCAGTAGCTTAGGTCTTAGTAAATGACCATAAGGTTTCTACAATGGAAGAGTTTGTTTTTCCTGCTATTTAATTGACCTTCTTTTAAATTTGTTTTGTTTTTATTAGTTACACATCGCAATAGTCCAAGACCTGTAAAGGTGCCTCGATGTCACAGTGACCCACCAAATCCCCATCTGAACACTCCTGCCCCCGAAGGCTTTAGGTATTTGTTATTCTTGAAATACTTCATGTGATGTGTTGCGTTTTTTTTTCCAGCGATTTGTTGGTAAGATTTAGAAAGTCAAATGATACATGTACAACACATGAGTAGATTGCATCGTTAACCTGATGGAATACACCTTTATCATCTATCCACTGGGGGGTTTTGGTGTCCATCCGTCCCCCTTCCCATTTGAATGGAGCCGCAGCCAAGATTATATGCTACTGCTGCATTCACCTCCATGGGTCTGAAAGAAATAATAAAAAAAAAAAAAAAAATTGATCAAGGTGTGCAGAATTCTAATACAAGATCAGCTGCTACACCGATTAGGTAACTCATATAAGTTAATGGGAATTAGAGATACAGCATGGCACCGTGAAGTAGGCTGTTCCTGCAGCAAGTTCATTGGAATTGAAGAGAGTGATATACAGGACTTCATTACAATCAGAACCCTTCCAAAGGAAAAAAAAAAGGTGATCTATGTATCGGCGATAATACAGGACATCATTAGTAAAGAGCTGATGACCATAGAGATGCATTTCTTCAAAATAATCCTTATATAGGGGCCTTTAAGGGCATCTATCGTAGGCAGTATGGGAGCATACGAAAGAAGATGTGGGTGTCAGTAGCAGGCACTATGGGAGCATAGCAGGTCTTTCATGCGCATCAGTTACACGCTATTACTACAGGAGCCAGTAATGGATGCACTATTGCTACTGGGGCCACTGAAAGGCGGTGCTGTTACTACTGGGCCAACTATATTATCATAGGGGCCACTGAAATAGCAGAGGTAAAATCATATGTCGTTATAAGGTGCGAACTCTCTGCCCACACACTTTTTTTTTTTTTTTTTTTTTTTTTTTTTTTAGTAGAGGCGCCTTGAGGTAAAAATGATCTCAGGGGTACCCAAAGTCTGGGAAGCACTACTTTTGTGGTGCGTTCACATGGGATAAATATGCTGCAGATTTTCAGACGCAGAATAACTGTTTTCATGAAAATTGACCTGTGGTGTCTATTTTAAATCCGCAGAATGTCAATTTACGCTGTGTATTTGCACTGCGGACTTCACCTGTTTCAGTGAGCGGGGTAAAATCTGTAATAAATTCACAAATTACTCATGCAGGTTTTGCAGTGAATTTGTTGCAGTTTTTCTTCCTCTGAACTTACATCCCAAGTGGAAGTAACATTACACTTCAGCTATAGTATGATTGTTCTCCGTGATAGAAACCGAGTTATCTTGTAGATATGATACCTTTTAATGGCTAACAAAAATACATGATGTTATAGCGAGCTTTCAGATAGTTCCATTATCCACCCTTCATCAGGCTATTTCAGCCTGATGAGGGTGGATAACAGAACCATCCGAACCATCCGAAAGCTCGCTATAACATCATGTATTTTTGTTAGCCATTAAAAGGTATCATATCTACAAGATAACTCGGTTTCTATCACTGAGAACAATCATACTTTACTCGCTAACATAGTACCAAACCTTTTTTTCATATTACTTCATCTACACACACAGGTTACCCCAGTGCAATAAATGTACCAGTACTTGTAGAACTTGTATAATATCTTACAAAGCAATGGGAAAAAAGGAAAATTGTTCAAATCAGTTTTGCTTTCAATCTGCTTTGTATCACAGAGGCACCCCTAGGCCATGTGTCTGCAATTTACTGTCAACATTGTTGTGATTTACCCCCTCCCCAAATGATTCTTTGTGATACATTGCTAATGAGAAAACCTTATTCTCACTTTTATAGTGATTTTATTTCAAATCTGTTCTTCTTTCTCGCAGGGGTTCAAGTGTACCAGAGAATGACCGACTAACCTCCATAGCATCAGAGTTGCAATTTAGATCTCTTAGTCGCCATTCAAGCCCAACAGAAGAGAGAGAAGGTAATCCATATGCCCCTACTAGTTTAGCCTCTCTATGGTGTCGTGTTGTTTATGCATCATCTAGTTGTTAGTTTCAGTTGATTCGTTTTATTTAGGTTGTATTTGCATGGAGTGGTTGAGATGTGATTAACCCCTTAACGACGGCCCCATCGGGAAACTACGTCCTCAGAAAGTGAGCTTTAATCCTAGAGGCCGTAGTTTTATGCATCCTCTTTGGATTGATGCCCACTGGCCTGAGGACGATCGCAAAAAAGTAAAGAAAACAGTGTAAAAAAGTAGTAATTCAGTTGCTATGATGGATCGGATCCATCACGGCAGCTGAAAATACTCACATGGCTTGTCGGCGGTGTCCCCCGGAGATCTGGTCCTCCCTGACCCGCCGGCGGCCTTCTGCGCATGCGCGCCAGCCGATGACGTCACGCGCAGAAGCCCGGGTGTCCCCGGCAAATTTAAAATCTCCTGGCTCCCGGCTCCTGAAGGTAGCCGGGAACCAGGAGGTGTTACCGGGGACCACTGTGAGCGGTCCCCGGGCCCGCGATCACCGCTATCCATTGGGATAGCGGTGATCGCGAAAAAGTTGAAAAAGTAAAACAAAAGTAAAGTTTCACCTCCCCTCATGGATCGGATCCATGAGGGGAGGTGAAGATACTCACCCCCGGTCCTCTGCGATGTCCCGATGTCCCGGGACCCGAAATCCCCGTCTGCGCATGCGCGCCCGATGATTGACATCGGGCGCGTGCACAGAGGGACTCGAGCCCCGGGAAATTCAAAATTGCTCTGCTCCTGGCTGCCATGTGTAGCCAAGAGCAGAGGGATGTCACCAGGGACATGATCACTGTCATCCAATGGATGACAGTGATCATGTAAAGTAAAAAAAAAGTGCAAAAAGTAAAAAAATAAAAAATAAAAAAAGGGGGTAAAAGGTAAAAAAAAAAAGTGCAAAAAGTAAAAAAAAAGTTTTAAAAAGTTAAAAAAAACCTTGCGTTTCATCTCCCCCCCCCCCCCCCCCCCCCCCACGGATCATAAATCCGCAGGCCTTAGGTACGTCATTTCATCCGTGAGGGAGGATGAAATGACGTACCTAAGGCCTGCGGATTTATCCGCGGACCTCACCCCAGCTTCTGCGCACGCGCCCATCGCCAATGTGGCAGGCGCATGCGCAAAAGCCGTGGTTTTTTAAAATCTACCTGCTCCTGGCTACAAAACTTAGCCGAGAGCCTGGAGATTTCACGGGGGGCCGCGGTGAGCGGTTCCTGATCACGTGTTCGCCGTTATCCAAAGAATAATGGCGATCACGTTAAAGTTAAAAAAAGGGGAAGGTTCATCTCCCCTCACCGATGCGATCAGTGAGAGGAGATAAAACTTTTTACCGGAGGCCTCCATATTTGCACCCCGACGAAATCTTCTTCCGTGAACTTTCCCGTATTCTGCGCATGCAACCGCCGGCAAAACACCGGACACATGCGTAGGAGTCGGGGAGCCCAGGAAACTTAATATCTCCTTGCTCTCGGCGACCAACGGTCACCGAGAGCCTGGAGCAGTGACCGGTGGCCTCGTTGAGCGGTCCCCAGTCACGTGAAAAAATGGTAGCGATCTACCTTTGGCCGGTCTCACATGACCGGATAGGAATTACGGATTCCACATGCGTTTGATTAGCGGTAATACGCAGATCAATCGCATTGGATTACACAATTCCCCTCACATTAGCGGGTTGGAATTGTGTAATCCACTCGCAGAAAAGAGAACGCAGCAGGTTCTATTTTACTGTGGATATCGGCAACATAGAGCCCATTGTGCTCCATGGTCGCGGATATACCTGCTGCCCATACGCAACTACGTTGTATACGGGCTGCGGGTACCCGCGTCATCGCTAAGCGACGGTGCGGGAAATACAAACAACAAAAAAAAAAAGTGTACTGCGCATGACCGCCCGTGTTAGTACGCAGTTATGCGCAGTACATTACGCGGCCGTACGCAGGGTCACAGCCGGGCTCACAGCTGGGATCCACCTACGGCTGCGTAAGCCCGGCGTTATTCAGACCGCTACCTGTAATACGCAATTTACAAGAAGCCCCGGGAACGCTCGCCTTCCTGCAGTTCCAGGAGCAGCTTGTTGAGCGCCTTCTGTGTGAGACCGCCGCACCTCATCAAGCTTACGGAGACTCACGGAACGCCACTTTTTACACAACATACCCGCCACTGAGGTCAAAAAATGACCCCCAAAAAGCATGAGAGGAGGGGGGATACCTGATTTTATTGCCCTATGTGCCCATCCCAACCAGCCTCCATAATTACCTGTCTTTGGAAATACTACACAGTTCACATTATTACTTTTATCTAAGATTTGGGGAACGCCGAAAAGGGTGCGGAGGGGGATTTTTAGGGAGTCAATTTTTTTTTCGTACAAATGAGCAATGGGGCCTGGAATTTATTCAGTTGTGCCCTGCAATCCAACGGGTGTTCCCTCCATTACAGGCCTTGCCATGTTTCCTGTAAGTAGATTAGGGCCACAATGGGTATGTTTTTGAACACGGGACAAACGGGGGTATCCATTTGGGGGTGAATGTCTTCATTCCTATGTACACTGTACAACAAAAAAAGTTTTTAAATTGACAAAATTGCCAAAAAAATGAAAATCGTAATTTTTTCCTTCTGCTTTGCTGAAATTTATTCAAATACTGTGGGGTCAAAATACGCAGTACACCCCTAGATGAATTCGTTAAGGGGTCTAGTTTTTAAAATGGGGACATTTGTGGGGGTTCTTTATCGTTTTGGACGCTCAATGGCTCTATAAGTGGGCAATGGGGCCTGGAATTTATTCCGTTGTACCCTTAAAACCAATGGGTGCTCCTTCCATTATAGGCCTAGCCATGCGTCCTTTAAGTAGATTAGGGCCACAAGGGGTATGGTTCTGAACACGGGACAAACAGGGGTATCCATTTTGGGGTGAAAGTCTTCATTCCTATGTGTGCTGTACAAAAAAAACAGTTTTTAAATTGATACAACTGCCAAAAAAATGAAAATTGTAATTTTTTTTCCTACTGCTTTGCTTAGATTTATTCAAAAATTGTAGGGTAAAAATACACAGTACGCCCCTAGATAAATTCGTTAGGGGGTCTAGTTTTCAAAATGGGATCATTTGTGGGGGTTCTCTGTCGTTTTGGCCGCTCAAGGGCTCTACAAGTGGGCAATGGGGCCTAAATCACCTTCATGCTAAATTTCTGTTCTGAAAGCCACCGACTACTCCTTTCATTTTGGGCCCCGTTGTGCATCCAGACAAAAGATTAGGGCCACAATGGGTATGTCTCTGAACACGGGAGAAACAGGGGGATCTATTTTGGGGTGCAAGTCTTCATCATGTGTGTGCTGTACCAAAAAAGCAGTTTTTAAAACGACAGAATTGGCAAAAAAAACGAAAATCACAATTTTTTCCTTTTGCTTTGCTTCAATTCATTCAAAAACTGTGGGAACAAAATGGTCAGTACACCTCTAGATAAATTCGTTAAGGGGTCTAGTTTTCAAAATGGGGTCACTTGTGGGGGTTTTCTTTGATTTTGGCCGCTCAAGAGCTCTACAAATGTGCTATGGGGCCTAAAACGCCTTCAAGGAAAATCTATGTTCTGAAAGCCACCGACTACTCCTTTCGTTTTGGGCCCCATTGTGCATCCAGACATGAGATTAGGGCCACAATGAGTATGTCTCTGAACACGGGAGAAACAGGGGTATCCATTTTGGGGTGAAAGGCTTCATTCATGCGTGTGCTGTACAAAAAAAGCTGTTTTTAAAACGACAGAATTGGCAAAAAAACGAAAATCACAATTTTTTCCTTTTGCTTGGCTTGAATTCATTCAAAAACTGTGGGGTCAAAATGGTCAGTACACCCCTAGATAAATTCGTTAAGGGGTCTAGTTTTCAACATGGGGTCACTTGTGGGGGTTCTCTTTGGTTTTGGCCACTCAAGAGCTCTACAAAAGTGCTATGGGGCCTATAACGCCTTCAAGGAAAATTTGTGTTCTGAAAGACACCGACTACTCCTTTCATTTTAGCTCCCGTTATGCATCCAGACATGAGATTAGGGCCACAATGGGTATGTTTCTGAACACGGGAGAAACGGGGGTATCCATTTTGGTGTGTAAATCCTCATTTTCATGGGCTCTATAGGAAAAAAATATGTCTTTAAAATGACATATTTGCAAAAATATGAAATTTTATTTTTTCTCCCCTAAATTGAACTAATTCCTGAAAAAAACTGGTGGGGTCAAAATACTCATGACCCCCCTCAGTGAATACACTAAGGGGTGTAGTTTTTAAAATGGGGTCATTTGTGGGTGTATCTATTATTCTGACACTTATGAGCCTTTGCAAACTTGGCTTGGTGCAGGAAAACAAAGTGCTCCTCAAAATGCTGAAAAGTAATGTTAAATTGTACGTCCTCTAAATGGTTAAAAAAAAACAAAAGTTTTTCAAGTGTGCATTCAGAATAAAGTAAACAGATGGAAATACATATCTTATCAAAAATTTGTACAGTATGTTTGGACATATTTGAGATTACGGTTGAAAATGTGAAAAAATGACAATTTGTTCAAAATCTTTCCAATATTGGTACTTTTAATAAATATACACAAATTATATCGGTCTCTTTTTACAATCTAAATGAAGTACAACATGTGGCGAAAAAACAATGTCAGAATTACTGGGATATGTAAAGCCTTTACGGAGTTATGCCACGTTGAACGACGCATGTCAGATTTCCAAAATTTGGCTCCGTTACTAAGGCACAAACAGGCTTCGTTACTAAGGGGTTAAAATGCAGATCATGGATTGTGCAATGAACCTTCAAATGTACCGATAACCTTTTCTAAAGACATGACAGAAGTGCTAAAGCTAGTAGATTTCTGAAAAAAAACTTTCAAATTGAAACTGTTTTAGGCTGTGTTCACACGGGGTGGTTGAGATGCAATCAAAAATTCATCCAAAGCTGCACCTAAAAAAAACAATCACATGGTTTTGCTGTAGTTTTTAACGTTGTTACTGTAAAAACTGTAGGTGCATTGATTTATTACAAATAGAATGTTTCATTGCTCCCTTCTGTATATTAACTGTAGGATTTGTAAATTGAATGGAGTGCGTGGGGAAAAAAAAACTTATATTTTGGGGGTTCTGCTTTATTAACTAATATAATGGTTTTATGTCTTTAGAGCCTACTTATCCAAAGGCAGAGCAAGGGGGTTCTGCAAGACGAAGTTGGGAGCTTCAGAATATAATCATTCAGACCCGAGGTAAACTAAGGTGGCAGTCCACTGTTATGCCAATAGGCTGGATTAGAATAGACTTAAGCAAGAATGGTCATCTATGAGCTTTATACAGGGAACATTAGCTGTGCACTGAATAAATTGTAATAGGTGAATACTGGCATCTGGTAAATGGACACAGAAGTAAAATCTACTGTGAAAACTTTGATTTGTATGTTACTCCATAGATGACGAAAGCATGTGGAATTCATTCTCCATCTGAGCTTGCCATCATGTCCTATAATACTCAGACTTCTTATAAAGCTGTGTTTCTTCTCTCCAGTCCTCAGATACTCATGATGGGTCATGATTCGAGGCTATCCTATAGTAAGGCCTCCCTCACACAGGTGTTTTTGTACAGCGTTTTGCGCTGCGTTTTCAGCGCTGCATTAAACGCTGTACAACACTCCCATTCATTTCAATGGGGCTTCTCACACAAGGCTGAAAGCGCAGTGTTTCCAACACTGCATTTTGACAGCGTTGCATGTTCCATTCTTGGCCGTTTTCAGCTGTGAGTCTCCCATTGAAAGTAATGGGCTGTTTTTTCAGCACTGTTGAAAACTCGGCACAACTTTGTACTGCGTTTTTATAGCATTAACTGCTGATTGCTACGCCAGCAAGTCTAAAAAAGTTTCCAGATTCCTTGGCTATGTGGTCAGCTGTGCTGAAAACTCTGTCAAAACGCATGCCAACGCTTTTACAAACGCCTGTGAGAGGGAGGCCTAAGAACACCTGTGGCAACTTCTGAGCACTGACAAGAATTACATCACCTGTGCCATACTGAGGACATCCTGAAGACAGGACCCATTGTGGGTATTTGGGGGGCCAGAGTTGAGAATTCCTGGTTTAAGGACTAATTTCACTGCAATATTTCACAGATATTAGGTTCTATTGAACCTAATAGCTTTTTGCCTTTCAATGTTCACACTGTGGAAATCTATCGCGGAATTCCGCAGCATGAAAGAAATCATGGCATGTTCTATTTGCCGTGGAAAAACGCGTGTCCTGTTTCCATTGTGGTGCAAGCCGCCCGTTGCGTTATACTTCCGCGTGCTCGCCGGACAGCTCCAGAGAGGTGAGTGTGGGGTCTTTGTGGGGCGCCGCGTCAGACTCCACTGCAATATTCCGCTGGCGGAGTCCGATATGGCCGTGGGCAGGAGGCCTAAAGGAACGGTTAGTTCTTCCTCCTGTCTGTTTTCATAAGTACTTGTATTCCCCTTAAAAATATTTTTCCTTAGAAATGTGTGCTGCTTAGAAATAAATAACTAAAGAAGTAGATGCACAGTCTTAATTTCCTGGAATCCACAGGTTCAATAGTCCACTGAAGACATTTGTGACAGCATCTTGGATGCAAAGGAAAATAATCTTCCTCCTTTTTATGAATCGTTTTGCCCGCACTGGTCTTCGTAATCATATGCAGTGACTCACAAGTGACCCATACAAATAATACATAGAGTAACATGAGCCCGTTGTATGCCAGGGGAGCCTATCAATTCATCAGAGTGCCCCCCTGTTGATTAAACCGCATTGATACATTTAAAAACTGCACACTATTCACATAATCCCACCTGAGGAGCTTGGTCAAATTGTACAGCATCGGGGACTGCCAGAAGAATGCTCCTCTTGCCAACACCAGTGTCCAGTGGTGCTCCTTGCGTATAACCAGACTGACCAATCACCGTAAAAGCATTGTGGTTGTGAGTGAACAGCGATCAACTGATTGCTGCTCAGCGCTACTGGACCCCCAAACCAGCAGACCAAGGAGACACCACTTTCACTACATGTCAGTGGCTGCTTTGCATGCCAGCAGAAATGAAGGTTATTTTTTACCATTCATATTTTTGGAAGGTATAACCGGTTTCTTCAACCAAGGAATTCAAATATTTATATATTTGCTTCATACAGATATTGCAGCCAGGCACCGCCCTATGGATGCCATTCAGAAATCTGTCATGGTGTTCGAGGAGCAAAGATATCGGGAGATGAGGAGGAAAAACATAGTAGGACAAGTCTGTGATACTCCAAAGTCCTATGATAACTTTATGCATGTTGGCCTAAGAAAAGTAACATTCAAATGGCAGAGGGGCAACAAAATTGGTAAGTTAGTGCTTAGATTTTGGTTTGAGGTTTCGGATTAATTAGAGAATTTGAATTTGAACATCACCCAAGTCATTAAATTGAGTATTGTGCAGAATTTGCAGTGTAGCTTAAGCTGTGTACATATAATTGCTTGCACTAACTTGCCATGCCTTTCTATTTTTACATAGGGGAAGGTCAGTATGGAAAAGTGTACACATGCATTAGTGTTGATACTGGAGAACTCATGGCTATGAAAGAAGTAAGTTGGATATTTTTTTTTGTGTGTGTGTGTGTGTGAACTTAGTACAGCAACATTGCTTTCAATATGAAAAATGCTTAGTTCTCCTCTTCTCTTCACATCCTTCTGTGTTTTTTTTAATCCGTTCGTAACACCTGAAAAAAATCTTGTGTGGTGTTGCACTTGCTGGTAAAAAAAAAAAACCAAAAAAACATATAACCATATGTCAGTTATGACTATTTAAGTAATTTCTATCAACTGGGACCAACAACTTTAGTAACTTAAATATAACAATTGCATTTATTTCCTGCATCACTTAAAGGGGGTTGTCTGCAACTTTAAAGTTCTGCCTTCACCTGATATCCAGCATAAAGAGACAGTTATGCAAGTTGAGCCGTTCCAATGCCTAGGAAGTATTATGCACAAGTCATATTCTAATTCAACCTATGCATGGTACTTTCCAGGTGTCGCGTGGTTGGCATTGCAGCAGTGCCACCCGGCATGCAGGTAGCATCTGCATGTGCAAGTTGAAGGAATATGTCCTCAGAAAATTACTTGGTTTGAATCAGGTTTTTATGTTAAACACTTGTTGTTTTTTTTAAATATATGGCAGTTTTAAAATTTAGACAGGGCTAATAGGTTGACACTTGCTGTCCTGTACAGCAGTCTCATGGACCATAAGAAAGAATAGACTGGAGGGACCTGATTGACTTCTATGGGTGAGTGCGCTTGCACTCTAGTTATAACCTTGCCTGCAATAATGAGATGACTATTAGACAGTTTTACTCTACAGGACAGGAAGAAAAATTGCCAAATATAATAATTTAAATCACATTTTTTTTGTTAAATATATTTTGTTTTTAACAATGGGTCATCAGAAAATGATCTGACGCATTCCCTTTAACATTGAGGGCCTATCCTTAGGATGTTAGCATTGTCTTCTGTCCTAGAGAAGTATTGTAATGATCTACAGCACTAATAAAATAGAGGCCTATGATAAGAATGTAATTGCAGTGATAATTTACTACATCCGTTGTTGACTTCTAAAGCCTGATACAACTAAGTTAATGAAACCCACTGCTCATGTTGTTCTTCATATTGTTGCCTGGATACAAAACCGTTTATCTTGACCTACATTCACAAGAATGAGTCAGTCCTGACGGCAGTGAAAGTCTGCTCCCAAGATACTAACTAGTAACAATGTGGAAGCTTTGGGTCACTCTCTGTTAAGGCAAGAGTAACATGCATCCGCTGTATGAAACTTAGCAGCAGAACAAAATTAGCTTTCAGTAATGGCAATTATAGAAATATTGCATTACATTACTTGTGCTTTCTAGTTAAACTCAAATTCAACTGGCAGAAGTAGCAGGAAAGACTGAAGTCACGTTGGATTCGGCTGTCAGTGACAGAAGACAGAGGAGGCCGCCCACTTGATAGATACAAGTGCCAGGAGCTGTAACTAACAGCGGTTACTGTGGAGGAATGGGGAGGTAGGATAGAATCAGCGAGGCTACAGCTGCAAGGTTATGTAGGCAATCCTCATCTAAGGGCATGACTAACTACTTGCTGGCCGCCTATAGACTATAAAGGTCCAGCAAGTCCACCTCTATCTCTACATAAATGTTCTAAGACATTAGAACGAGTCATCGTGTCCCCACACCCCCCCATCCCCGTCGCATGAAAATAAAATAAAATGCATCTAAACTTGCATTTTATTGGAAAAATTGGAATTTTTCAAATTCATAGCCCAATGTTGACAACTTCCATAAGATTATACGGTAAAAACACTCATGACATCCCTTGAAAAATTCCTTAAGGCCTCTACTATCCAAAATGAAGTCTTTTGAGGGATGTGTCTTAAATCTTGGTACCTCCAAAGCCTCTGCCAACCTGAAATATTGCCTAGGATATGTCCCAATAAAAAGGAGGCTCCAAAATTCACGAGGTGCCCCTTTATTGCTGAGATCTGTGCTTTTTGAGTCCTGTTCTGAACTAGAGACACATATGAGATAGTTATAAAAACTGTAGAAATGGGGTAATGTATAATTGGATTCTAATACACAGGCCCCTCAAAGCCACTTAAAACTGAACTGGTCCCTGAATAAAAAAAAGTTGAATGGTCTTCAAAATTTGAAAAAATGCAGCTATACTGATAAGGGCTACTGCCCACGAATGGATTATTGCTGCGGATTCCACAGCAATGCCCGCCCATAGACATGCTGTGTTAAATGATTCTCCCCTGCCCGCGAGCGGAGATTCCCGGCATGTTCTATGCGGAAAAGCTATGTTCCTGCCCCACATGATACTTCCGCTGTGAGCACAGCGAAAGTACCGTGAGAATCCGTGTCATGCGCTGCACTGTGCATGCATGCTGGCTCGCTGGGTGAGACTCGCGGCAGATCCGGAGAGGAGAGCATAGGGTCTCTGGTGGGCGCCGGGTCTGATTTCCTCTGTGATAGGACACGAGCCCTTGGGCCTCATGTCCACAGGGAAAGTCAGGCCAGCGCAGATTTCTGCTGCCGATGCACTAGAATTTTTCTTTTTTTTTTTTTTTTTCTTTCCATGCAGGAGATCAACTGAGATATGCGCTCTATGAGCTCCCGCACGTGTGATGCGCACTAAAATAGAGCATGTCGTTTTTTTCACGTGTGAAATCCGCAATCCCTTAAAATGCCATCCGTGGCTATTTAATTAACCGCAGATGGTCAATGCTTTCCTATGGGACGCGAATTGGTGTTTTGTTTTTTTTTCACGTGCGGATTTGCTAAATTTAATTTCCCAGTGGACATGAGGCCTTAGTCTTATAAAGTCCTGAAATTGTTAATGCTATTAACTATTTTGTGGTATGGCTATCTTGCATGCAGAATATGTCAACTTTTGAAAAATGCTAATTTTTTTTCTAAATGCAAAACATACAATAATTTTTGCCATGGATATGAAGTAAAATAAGTCGCAAAAGGCAATCTCAGAATCTTAGGCTGCCTTTCCACGGGCGTAGTGATATACGCCGCCGGGGAGCAGGAGACAGCTGACGGTTCTCCGCACTGAGCCCATTTGATAGATAAGCTCACTGTGGAGAATCGTGGAAAATCGCAGCATGTTGCGATTTGAATCCTGCGAGCGGAGAATCGCAGCTGCGCTTTTCATAGCAACGCTTTGGAAAGCTTCAGACAGCGTGATTTGGCGGGAATTTATTACCGTCAGAATCACGCCCGTAGACAGGCAGCCTTAAGCATATTGCATATGTAATGGCATTCTAAAGTTATTACATAAAGTGAAACATGTCAGGTTTCAAAAATGGACCCAAACTGGCTTGAGTGGCAAGTAGTGAGAGTAGGTATTTCAGATGAAGTTCACCTTTAATTTGCATTTCATTGTAAACGTATTTATTTATTATTTCTTCTATAGATCCGCTTTCAGCCAAACGACCATAAGACAATTAAAGAAACTGCAGATGAACTAAAAATCTTTGAAGGCATCAAGCACCCTAACCTTGTTCGTTACTTTGGTGTGGAACTTCATAGAGTAAGCATACTGCCTAAAAATATTGTCATGAGGCTTGGAGTAGGTAAATGGGCGTCAGATAGATTCTGATGGTGTAAAAGATGTCCTAGTTCTGTATATGATGTATAGAAATGCCTGTGGAATTAAGGGTTCGCTTTCTTGGTGTAAATGTGTGTTACTTTTCAGAGCCACAATAATAGTGTGCACAGAATTAAAAAAAACAAAACAAACAAAGAAAAACACAACCTCCCCATATGCGATACTATAATACACTGAAAATAGCGGTATAACTTTAGAGCTCTTAGAATGTATGGCAAACGTTTTGCTACATAAAATGTGGTATATTGGGTTCCATTTTTAGTTTATTTTTTTAAAATTCTGATCTAACTAGCTATCAATGTGGCCTGAAAAAAGTACAATGTAATGCAACATTAGGTCATACGAATCGTTCAAAGTAGGATCTACATTACTACATATAGTAGGATTTTTGCTGACCTTGTAAAGGGATTTTCTACTTTTTTAGTTTTCTTTTCACTGTCCTGATGTTTGGTTTATTGTTGTATTGATCACTGAGGTGCTTTATGTGGTTACTTTCAACAATCTTTCTTTTTTTCTTCCCCCCCCCCCCCCCCCCCCCCCCCACCATCAATCTAGGAAGAAATGTACATTTTCATGGAATATTGTGATGAAGGTACTTTGGAGGAAGTCTCTAGGCTCGGCCTTCAGGAGCACGTCATACGGCTTTACACCAAGCAGATTACAATTGCAATAAATGTGCTTCATGAGCATGGCATTGTTCATCGGGATATTAAAGGTAATAGAAACACATTTCATGCAAAATATTTTTTTTCTACATTGTTCACGTGCAACAGAAGTTGTTGTAGTAATGCCTATAATCCATACAACATAGGTGCTTGCATGAGAGCCACTGCATGTCTCAATTTTTAGGACTATAGTCCGCTAATGGTCTCGGCATTTGTTACATATGGACTTCCTTTCATACTCTGTTCCAGTAAATTAGGTTATCCGATTGACGGCATTGTAAGTCGGTGAGGTCAGTTGGGTGCCAGTGCTGTCCGTCATGGGATGTTTCCACTTAAAAATAGAAAAATTGGGCGGTTGTAAGAACATTAAGCCACTTTGACAGGGGAAAAACTGATTTAGAGAGACTTTCAGCAGGATAATGCACACTGCAAAAATTGTTCAGCAAAGGGTTAAAAGAAAGATGACAAAATATTCGCAGTGTAGAGTTATTCAAATTGCATGTTTTATGTTCTATCTTCAACAGGAGCAAATATCTTCCTAACGTCATCTGGCTTAATAAAATTGGGTGACTTTGGATGCTCGGTGAAGCTGAAGAATAATTCTCAGACCATGCCTGGGGAAGTAAACAGCACGCTGGGGACAGCAGGTAAAAGCTCTCATTTCTATTGTTTCGTAAAAAAAATTCCTCTGGCATTTTGGGTGCCTCATCTTCCTGTCTATTCAAGTAGGTTAATGATTTTCCCTTTAAAAATTGTCTTACCTTAGCTTAATACGAATCTCCAATCAGGAATCCCTTTGTAAGAAGCATATTAAAAAAATCAACTCTTTGGCAGCAACATGTGACACATGTCTACATCACTTACACATGGGGAGTTATGGAGTAGGCTCAGAAGCTGTATCCAGTTCATGTACGTTGGGTGCCAGCTGTGTGGTACAGCTGACCTCCTTTTGGGACGTCCCGTATCAGAGTTACCCTCTTAGATGCCACTCGGTAGTGACTGTGACAACACAAGGGCTCTGTCACCCAGTTATTTGATGTCAAGCAGTTGTCATGGCAGGTGGGACCTACTGGAATCCTATACACCCTGTCTCTGGCAAGGTATAATAGTGTGACAATGCAGGCACATTGTACTGTAATGCCAAATTAAGAAAATTCCCTTTCCCATTTTTGTAAAAAATATATAAGCAATTTAAGGGCAACTCTGGCAGAAACATCCTTTTCCATGTCTGCTCCCCCTCCCCCACACACCTGACTACCTGTCACACTCTGGAGGTCTCCTCTGTGTATTGCAGTCACTTCTGTGCACTGCAATGTCCAGTCAGCCACCATTTTGAGGGTTGATTTTATTTATTTTTTTTTCCCCCTTTCCATTTCACATCTATCCCATGATGATCAGCACCGTATTAGCTATAGTTATGCCATTCTGTCATCGCGACCTTTATGCATCCAAGTAAGCTACAGACCATAAGTATAGGGTCAAAAGGATGAGCTGTGATCTACTCTATTATACCTGTGTGACAGTGACTGTGTGATCATAATCAGTAACTGTA
The DNA here is from genome assembly GCF_035609145.1 of Eleutherodactylus coqui. Taxonomy (NCBI): domain Eukaryota; kingdom Metazoa; phylum Chordata; class Amphibia; order Anura; family Eleutherodactylidae; genus Eleutherodactylus; species Eleutherodactylus coqui. The sequence goes on along the minus strand of NC_089837.1, from coordinate 204,029,290 downwards.
ATGGCAGTGTCCCCTTCAACACAGTTGCTATGGTAGATCCATGCAACAGCATCATACAGGCTGTAAAATTGATTAGAAAACGAATCCATAACCCCTAAGTAGATCTAAGCTGGTCAGAACTGAGTTCACATGACTGAAAAAAAAAAAGAGGCTAGGAGTTTCAGACAAACAACTAACCAAGGTTCTATATAATATTGGAGTCATAACTGTAAAACTCTGAACAATTAAAATGGCAGGTTTATCCCACACAGTTAATGTTAAACAGTTTAAAAAAAAGACCAAAAAAAAAAAGCTAAAATTTTGGGAGGTTTTGTCACTTCACTGCCTCCCTAAACAAATGGATAAAAAAAAAGATCAAAAAGTCATATGCGTCCCAAATAGTAGTGATAAAAACTACAGCTCAGTATGCAAAAGAGAAGCTCTCATGCAGCTTCATAAATATTAAGATGAAATAGTTGTGTTATGGGCCTGAGGATATGATGACACAGCTAATGTTCTTATTTATAAAGGTACATATATTTTAATGTACAAACCTATTATAAAATGTTTATGTATATATTTTTTTTTTTTTTACCATAGTGAATGCCGTAAATGTGAAACGCAGAAAAAATAGTAATTGCAGGATTTATTTTTAACCCCTTAAGGACCAGACTGTTTTGTACCTTAAGGACCAGAGACTTTCATATGGTGGTTTTACTGCCCTATTTTTATTTTTTTTCCCTTTAACTACCAAAATTATTTTTGACGTGTTTTTTTTTTTTTGTTTTTTGTTTTTTGTTTTTTCCCGTGACATATAGGGAGTTGTGCTTGTTTTTTTTTTTTGTTTGTTTTTTATATCTTTTTTCTCTGACTTCTTTTTCCGTTTTTAGTTTTATTGAGGGTAAAACACAAAAAAAAAGTTTTTGTTTTTTTAACAATTTCAATTTTTTTTTTAAAATTTGTATATTTTCTCTAAAATAAAGCATGGGAACAGGTTCCTCATTTTGTTTCGGACATTTTGATATGTAATGTATATGGTTTTGCATCATAGGGTGCTTATAGCAACGGTTTTGTTTGGCGTCGGCTTTAGGTTATTTTCTTTCTCAGGGCGCCTTCAGACGATCGTATATCGGCCGGGTTTTCACGCCCGGCCAATAAACGACTTCCCTCTCTGCAGGAGGAGGAGGCTGCAAGAGCCGGGAGCAGTGCTCTGAGCTCCGTCCCCTCCCATTGCAGACAGTGGCGAGGGGCGGAGAGGGGGCGGGAGCTCAGAGCACTGCTCCCGACTTTCAGCCTCCTCCCCCTGCAGAGAGAGACGCCGTATATCGGCTGGGCATGAAAACCCAGCAGATATACGGTTGTCTCAAGGCGCCCTCATGTATATATTGTTTTATTCTGTCATTTTGTTTTACTGATGTATGTAATTTTTGTTTTTTACTATTTGTTCCCTGTTATGTCATATAAGACTTATGGGGGACATTCACATGTGTTTTTTTTTTTTTTTGTTTGTTTTTTTTTTATCGCTGCGACTAAACCAGCCTTAACAGCTGACAATCCCTCATGCTTCTGATTGATTGCAGGAGGCTTTAATCCCAGCTGTATTTTTTCATACGGCTGGGCTTAAAGCCTGGGACCAGGCGACGTATATTTACTATGCCTGGTCCTAAATGGGTTAATGTCACCTGACACATTTTTAAAAAGTTTTCTTTACATTATATGGTACATTAAATGGTGCCATTAAAAAATAAAAATAATACAACTTGTTCTGCGAAAAGACAAACCCTCATATGGCTGTAAAAAAAAAAGTTAAACGTCTTAGAATGTGGGGATGAAAAAGAGCAAAAAGATTTTTTATTTATTTTTTTGTAGCAACAGATTCAATAAATGCTAATTTTTCTTGAGTGAATAATGTGAAACCTTTGTTAAAACAGCATACATGGCCCCAGAGGTTATCACAAGAGCTAAAGGAGAAGGACACGGTCGTGCTGCGGACATCTGGAGTCTTGGTTGTGTCCTAATTGAAATGGTCACTGGCAAGGTAAGGAGTCCAGCTCTGAATTGACTAAGTTCTTGAAATGCCTGCTATGCATCCTCTGATGTAAAGTACAAAAGCTTTGTACAAAATTCAAATACTAGTGTTTTTGAGGCATTTTTACAGTCTAGTAAGTCATACACCATGATTAGCATTTAATAGGAATATACAACATGGGGGCTTTTGTGTACATTTTCTTCTAGTTTTGAGATATGAGAGCTGAAGAGAATGCATCTGTAATTACAAGGTATTAATTGCAGGTTTGCTAATGTAATCATTAAAAAGCCTCCAAGTTGGATTTCACTGTTTGCTGGAGCAGCCTGCTATTTCGACTTGTCAGTTGTTATTTTTCTATGTTTATGCCTACAGTATTTATAGCTAAAATTTGCTTGGCAGACATTGTTATCTGGTTTCATTATTAAGCGGGTTGTCTGCGTCCTGCCATCTCAGTACATCCCCTTCCCCATTGAGTAACATAACAAATTGTCATATATTTATCACTCATGCTGTGTTCCGGACCAATGCTAAGTCCCCCACTCGGGTCTGTGTTTACAGCTGCAGTCCCTCCAGGTTTACAGGATGTCACAGGGGCTTCAGCCAGTAACCAAGCTCAGCAATCGATGTTACTCAATGGGGATGGGGTTGTGCAGAGATGGTACAACTTGGACAATCCCTTATAACCCTGGAACAAAAATGCTAAAATAATGCTACTGTGTTACAAACCAACATGCATTGAATGGCTACGGACTGAATAGTTGCATGTGAAGGCAGCACTCCAGACAGCAGTATAATGTAGTCAACAGACCTTTATTTCAGCTCATGGCATGAGCCCAGCAGCGACGTTTCGACCACAAGGGTCTTTGACAAAGCTGAAATAAAGGTCTGTTGACTACATTATACTGTTGTCTGGAGTGCTGCCTTCATATGCAACTATTGGGATTATGTTTTGGAATTTGGGATTCAGTTCCTTGAGGCGTGCATCCACTTTATATGTTCCCGATATTCCTACCGATTTTATATCGGGTTTGGTGAGTGCTGCTGACCATACCTTATTGGATACAGACTGAAATTGTCAGCAATTGCTAGAAGAACATTCTGATGCAACACTTCTATTCACAATGCTAAATAGCATCTAGCTATCCTTCATAACCACAGTACTCAAACCTCTAGCAGTCAATAATGGGAATTGTCAGAATGTTGACAGCCTTTATTTTTGTTTTATGTGGGTGTTTTTTGTTTTTTTTGCAATCAAAAAAGTGAACTGCAGTTATAAAGTACTTGCTAATATATTTTGCTTTGTTATTGAACAGAGGCCATGGCATGAATATGAACACAATTTCCAGATCATGTACAAAGTAGGGATGGGACACAAGCCTCCCATTCCAGATCGTTTGAGCCCAGAAGGTAAAGATTTCCTTTCTCACTGTATGGAAAGCGATCCAAAGAAACGATGGACGGCTAGCCAGCTACTGGACCATCCCTTTGTCAAGGTGTGTTCAACGTGTGGGACATGTCACCAGTTTTTGTATTTTTTTTTCCACAGCGAAACCATACCAGCACTGAAGTGGTGCGCTTACACACATTCCCAAATTGCTTTTGGTATAAATGTTAATAGAAGAATACGTCTAATTGGTGATTGAGATTCTCTCGTGCCATTTGTAAATGCAGCTGAGCTGTCCTGTGGGGGGGCCAGACCAGCTTCCTTAAGGTCCATATACGCACACGGTTGATCGCTCAAAATTCGTCAAAGACTGGCAATTTTGAGCGATTATTTTGCGTGTATTTAGAGAGCATAGGTTGGTCTGTTCTCTAAATACATCGCTATTCTCCAGCGGGACAGCAGCTTGAAAGAATGTTATCAGGAACAACTGATTTGTAAGCTAGGGTGAATTTGGCGATTGACGAAAAGTGCACGTTGGACACACATTTACAAGCAACGATTATCGCTCAAAAGATGGCTTTTGAGCGATAATTGTTGTATGTAAAAGGGCCTTAAGCTTCATTTCTTTAGTATCATTCACACACTGGAGAGGTGGACTGAGTTGATAGCTATGTCGCAGGGGACTGGAGAGGCAGACTGAGTTGAAAATAATGCAGCTAAGGGAGCTGGTTCTGCCCACACACTGGACCACTCAGCTGCATTTATAAATTTACATACAGCAAGGGGGGAATTTCAAACCTGAATTAGAAGTATTCTTACATCAACACCTATATAAAAAACTGTTAGAGAAAGTGGGCATTGTTTCATTGCGGGAAGAAATGCTGACCGGTACCCTTTAGGGGTACGTTCACATGTAGCAAAAACGCTGTGGATTACCCGCAGTGGAATGGTATAAAAGCAAGGAGAGGAAAACAAATGCTGCAGATTTTCTGCTGGAACTGTAACTCTTAGGCCTCATGTCCACGGGGAAAATAAGAATTAAAATCCGCAGCGGATCACCCGCACGCGGATCCGCACCCTATCGCAATGCATTGACCACCCGCGGTTTGATAAATACCTGCGGATTGTTTTTAAAAGTGAATTAAAAAAATTCTGGAGCATGAAAAAAAATGGACATGCTCCATTTTAGTGCGGATCACACGTGCGGGAGCTCATAGAGCACATAGCTCAATTGATCTCCCGCATGAAAAATAGACAATTACAGTGCATCCGCAGCCCAAATCCGCGTTACAAATCTGCAGCTGATCTGATTTTCCCCGTGGACATGAGGCCTAACCTGTGGTTTGCTGTGGAAATCCTGCAAAAAATCCACAGTATTTCTGCAACATGTCAGATATTTCCAAACAAACATCTGAATCGCCAAAGGAAGAGATGAGCACAGTCTCATTTTTGTAACATAACTTATGTAGGTTTTTATTTATTTATTTTTGGGGTTTTTTAATAATTAGATAACACTTTGATTTTCATCTTATTTTTACTTAGTGTTATCTAACTTTAAGGACAAAAATCAATTACATATGTTATGGAACAAAAATAAAAACTCTGCTCTTTCTTCCTATGTCAAATCAGATCTTTTGGCTGCAGTAGTCATACTTTAGCCACTTGCAAACAATCAGTGCTTTACTGATATCTTTAAGAGATGACTATTGTGGCTACCTATAGAAAAATACAGGGTGGACCTTGGAAGCATGAGTGCTGAATCGCCAGAGGGAGGAAGTGAAACTTGGGTGTGGAGGGGAAGGAGAGCGAGTAAGAAGCTGCAGTTCTCCATATAGCATTTTGCCCGTGCCGCCGCATGCTGCTGGGAATTGTTGTCTGTTCCTATATTTCTGTATCAGTGAGTATAGCAGTTGTGATTTTTCGTATGGATTTGATCTCTTTTTAGTGGTTTGTAATCTTAGTGTAGGGACTTGCAGGAGGAGGACCCTTGACATGATTTGCAGGCTTTCATATTTTGGCCAAAATATTTACTACCTCATTTATCATTATTTTTGCAAGAAACAGTCTGGCTTTAACCCTTTCCAATCCAATGTCTGACGTCTGAAGACATTATGATTTAAGGCTGTACAGCTCCTATGTTGGAAGACATCCGTCGGGGTTCTCTTACTGTATATTGCCAGCCTCTCTTCTGTCAAAGCCTATCCAACATGCCACCTCATGCAGTACTGGCTTTAGCCAGCATATAGCGCCATTGTATAACGGCAGAGAAAGAGTAAGCCCCCTAGGAAAACCGAGATATAAAGTGGATTGGAAAGGGTTAAAATGTTGGGGAGCCTGGGGTGTCGGTCCTTTGTGTGGTTCGCTAATAAGGTGCAGGACAGCCCATCTTCTCTACTAGTAACTAATAGGCAGTAAGCCTGCATGGTGCACCCCACATACTCATGAGAAAATCTCTACATCCTCTTTGAACTTTCTGGCTTTATGAATCATTGATTTTTAAATTTAAGAAAAAATTATTAAAATACATACTCGGTGTCTACATGTATTTACCAGGACTCGTGACAGATTTTTTTTTCTTCATTTCCCAGCAATAAGTGCTAATACAAATTAAAGGCTAACTAATATACATTCCAAATGTTATGGCTGTTGCAGCCAAAATATACAATGAATATTGAAATGCAGACCCTGTAGGAGCACAGCTTTAATACGAAGTGCATTAAAATGTATATCAATAGGCTTGTATTCTGCAAGTAAACATCAAGTCTTATTTTCCTCCTCTTCTGTTGGGCAGGTTTGCACAGATGAAGAATGAAGCTGTCAAGAAGAAATGGCCCAATATATTTCAGCAAGTCATCTCTTAATCACTACTGTATGTAATATTTACATAAAGACTAAGCTGAGGCACTCGGTGCAATGTCATGTAATCCCGTGACTTAGGACTGCACAGGTGACGGCCGTCACTTCTCCTGCTGCTGCTCTTGTACATGTTATCTGGCACATTTTCTTCATGTGACAGTGTCTCGCACATGTTGTTTGTTTTTATAAAAGCTGCATGTTTCGGTGAAGTGCCATTACTACTGTACATGGACCATTGTGTTTTTAATTTGTTCTCTGGCTTATTTCTCATATGAATGAGAACTGTAATAAACATAGTACTGTTTTCAACGTATCAAGCTCTGACACAAGTTGTAGTATTACCATGCATTCTGGACCTTGTAAATGTTTCTACTTCCCGTGTTTGTTGAGTGCACTGTGAACCTGTCATTTTATGGCCAGCTTCAGATTTGTTATGCAAGAAAAAGTTAACTAAGTTGGAAGAACATTTTCTTAATAAATGGTTTATTTTAGGACATCTAATAGTATTTTGTTCCTGCTTATCTTGAATGAGTTCATGGGGGACATTAAAGGGAATGAGGAAACTTTTTTTTTTTTTTGTGTCATTACAGAAAATGGTAACTACACCAGTCCATCTAGGTGAGTATTTTCCCCAGTAACTGTCGTTGAGCACTTTTTTCTTATATGGGATTTGTCCTTGGAATACTGGGGTACAAACACTTTCCATGGCTCAGAAGGTTAGAGCTCATGCACATAGTCCTATTACAATTTCAGCTCTTTTTGCATGGAGCCATAATATGACTGCCACAAAGGTGCATGAGACCTTCCATATGCCCTCTGATGTGGAATGGAAGCATAAAGTGTTTTTTTTTTTTGTTTTTTTTTGTAGTTGTATTCCAAATATATGGCGCATCCTCTCCTAGACACAGTGTGGCGCCACTTTGTACAGTCACCAGTTCAGGCTCGAGCGGGATGAGAAGATCTGTATGTTCTTCAATCAGCTCTGCCATAGTGGCTGAAAGTCCACAAATAAAATGTTCCTTTCAACAGGGTTGTATGGTATTATGTCTTGTGACTTCTAAGCTGAATAGCTGTGCACGGAAAGATTTCAGAAGGATTGTGCAAGCCCCTGATTACACTGCATTTACATAACTAACAGGTTTTGTTTTGTTGTGTTTTTTTTTTTTTGCATAAATTGCGCAGTTTACACTCAGAAAAAATTGTGCAACTTGAGTTTCATTAGCAGTGTGACGAGGACAAAGCAAGCTATTTTAGCTCTCATGAGTTGTACCTGCAAAAAAGTGTATCATGTTCATGGAAAGGCTTCCCTATAGATTTGTTATTTAGTACTACAGACTTGGATATATACTTAAAAAAAGCAAAACAAGAAAGTAGATCAATACATTTTAAATGATTAAAGTATCATTCTTTTACAGTAAGGCCTTAGTCAGACCTAAGTTTCATGCGCATTTTGATGCGCATGGCGATTTTACTCCGGTCAGACGGGCGTTTTGCTGGGACGATTAACGTGGCTAGGTGCAGATTTTTCCCGCGATTTTTCGCCCCCGGTCACGCGATTTGCGCATGCGCATCCGACATGCGATCTGCAAATCGCGCGAAAAAACGCCCGTCTGACTAAGGCCTAATCCAGCATTACATGACGACAGGTTATGTGCGAACAGACTGCTCCATGCAGCAGCGTGTAAACGCCGCTCGTCTGACTTCTGCCTGAGGCTTCTTTCCCACGAGCGCGTATCGGCCGGCCGTTTTTTCGATTTGATCTGATGCATTGAATTCCAATGCATCAGATCAGATGGACATATTTGTGAGATGTAAAAACGCCCGGCCAGCCAATCTAGTACCGGGCATCTTTACGTCGGACCCAAAACATCCTGGAACTATGTTTTGGACTGGAATACGTCGGCCGCTGCATGGGCTTCTATGGGAGCCCATGGCAGTAGGTAGGAGGGAGTTTAGCAGCGTGGCTGCTAAACTCCCTCCCTCTGTTCTCCTCCCCTTCCCCGTGCAGGCTCACCTTTCTCCCTGCTCGTTCTGTGCAATGAGGGGGTGGAGCTAAGCCCTGATCTGCCCCGCCTCCTAATGATGGCTATGGGCAAGGGGCAGGACATGGGCGGAGCTAAGCACATACCCTCTCCCCGCCCCTTGTCCATAGCCATCAATGGGAGAAGGCGGGCGGACCGGTGTTTAGCTCCACCCCGCCCCCTACCATTGTACAGAACGAACGGGAAGGAAGAGGGGTGAGCCTGCATGGGGAATGGGAGGGGAAATGGGAGATGGCCTGGTGAGGTCGGCGCATTTGCGCCGGCCTCACCAGGCCATATGAACGGGCGCACAAACATTTGATTTGTGCGCCCGTTCACTAGTTTTTTTCGCCCCCAACGTAGCGTATATTTTCATGGCCGGCCAATATGCGCTCGTGTGAGAGAAGCCTAAAGGTGCATTGCCATCTTAACCCATTAGTACTCTTCCCACAAAACAGAAGCTCTCATACAGCTACGTTGATGGATAAATAAGGGAGTTACGTATGTTTTTGTTTTGGTTTTTGTTTTGGTTTTTGTTTTGGTTTTTGTTTTGGTTTTTGTTTTGGTTTTTGTTTTGGTTTTTGTTTTGTTTTTTGTTTTTTAAAGGGGAGGAAAAAAAACAAAAATAGGCTTGGTCACTATGGGGTTAAAGAAGCACACTTTTTTTTTTTTTTTTTTTTGAGAAACCGATCAAAGTGTGTCTCGCCTCTACAGTGAGGAATCTGGTTTTGTAGCTCGTACCCTTCCGGCTGTGTAATCTGCACCTTTCTTTCGACTTCCAATCTGCATGACTAGTATTCTGACAGTGTTCTGTGTTCTACAGTTAATGGGCAGATTTATAACTGCTTTCATTAAGAACTATCTTTCTTGCTCACAGCAACCAATCACAGTGCAGCTTTCATTTTGAATTGTGCTTTTGAAAATGTAAGCTGCTCTGTGATTAGCTACTTTAGGCATCTTGACTTCTGTCAGCCACACTAACCTTCCTCTGTGTGGTTCACTAACCCAGACTTCACATTGGCCAAACAGCTAGACCACTGGATTGGCTGATCGATCAGGAACTCTGATTGCTACTGCCATGCAACTTTCATTCTGGAAAGCTGATCGCTTGACCAAAGATGGGCGCACAAGGAGATAGCTGTGTTACGCCTAGTATCTAACTCGTACCTGGTAGAAAGGACACAAGTGTTGAAAAAGAGTCTCTGGTGCCTCAAATAGAAATATGACCTTTGTCCATATTTTTTCTAATTAGGGCAACGAGATACTAGGCAATGAGCTGTGTAAACTCATTCTCTGAACATTTTATTGCTTTCTATCATGATGCTATATAAATTTTAGTCAATGTATTGCTGGTAAACACAAGTTAGAAAATAATTTCATGTTATGACATTGCAGAACACTGTGGGCGACTAGACAAATTCCTAATCCTTAGTTACACGTAATCAAGTTTTTGCCTTCACTTATGACAAAACCATGTTAGAGAATCCTCCCTCAAGGATGGGAAACCTGCTAAGTGAAAAAAGATGGAGCCTCTCCATCACATCAGTGGTTTCCTGTTCTTTGAGGGAGACCTGCACTCCTTGACCCACCAGGGTGAAAAGTAGATCATCTTAATTTTCTCTTGCCGGGCTGTTGCCAGGTAGCGGTTTATCCACAAAAAGGTTCCCAGAGACTTTGCAGTGCCGATAATGATTATGAGGGATCTTCCAGAGAGCTCCTCCACGCTCTGGGATCAGAGGCAGTAAAACAATGCACGGACTGGTTCAATGGCAGGCAGTATTCCGGAAGTGATGCGGATGTTACTTCTGACCCTAAAAACAGAAAGGTGCATGGAGTGTGACCAGAAGGAGAGGTACTTCCACCTTAAGCTCCCACTGGCCACATCACTACTGGTGGATTTCTGGTGATGTGGCTGGAAGAAAAGACCGGATTGTGAAGGGCATAGCTGCGTCCAATACACAAAAATTTGCCCATTGCCCTCCCCTTTACAAACATTTCTGCGGTTTGACAGTTAGCCTATGGATTTCGGCACACAGAGTTAGTTCAGTGTTGGACGGCCTTGACTGTTCAGTTAGTCACCGCTAGGATAGAAGACCTAGATGAGATGTCTGAAAATCATGATCCAGCTCCTCCCACTTGTGGTTTCGGTTAAGTACGAGAGTATATATAGGTCTATGACCCTGATCGTTTATGGGTGGTGGTGTCGCTTAGGTTTTGCTACAGCAAGAATGAGTGTGCATTATGTAAAGACAAGTTGTCTGTCGTTAAAAGAAGAGATTGTCACACATGTATTAAAGACAGAGCTCTCTTTAAATAAAGAGGGGGACTCTTCTGATATGCATTGTCTGAAATTAAGAGCTCCTGTAATCTCTTACGGACCAAGCTTTTTTCGTTTTTCCATTTTTATTTCCCCCCCCCCCCCCCCCCCACTCTTTAAAAAAAATCATAACTCTTTTATTTATCCATCGACGTAGCTGTATGGGGGCTTCTTATTTTATTCGTTTTGCCTCCCAAAAAAAAAACACAATAAAAGTGATCAAACAAAATGGTACCAATAAAATCTGCAGGTCGTCATGCAAAAACAAGCCCTCGCAGAGCTCTGAGTATGAAAAAAATAAAGCTATGGAACTTTGAATGCAGCAATGTAAAAGAAAAAAAACATCCAAAATAGAGGGTGTTTTATTGTGCAAAACTGGAAAAACCTAAAAAAAATAATGTTGGTACCATTGTAATCTTACCACACTGCAGAAGAAAAATCAGGTTGCTAATTTATGTTGAATGATTAAGGCATTTTATGCAGACACCACATGAAACTTAGCATGCTGTTTTTTTTCCTCCGTGAGTGGAAAATCGTAGTTGATTTCTGCTCATGTGCAGGAAAAAGTGCTTTTCCATATGCTATTGACTGTATTTGCTGCAGAGCCCGGAAGCAGACGCCCGCCTCGGACTCTGCAATGCAAATATGCCCGTGTGCAGCCGGCCTTCCGCTGTTTAAAAAAAAAAAAAGTCACAGAATTCGTGTTTTCTCTCCCTGCCCTCAAAAGAACAAATGTATAAAAGTTTCACAATACATTATATGTACCTAAAAATGGTAGTAGTAAACATAGCCACGCAAAAAAACAAGGCCTCATCTAGCCATAGCAACTAAAAAATAAAAGTTTTGGCTTTCTGAAAAGTGTTGTGTCCTTTCGGCCAAAATAGGGTATGTCCCTACTATAAAATTACAAAAGGGGCAATTCTTTCCTCTCTTTATGTGCCCCCACCCTAGGAAACAGCTGAGGGACCCTGGTGACTATCTTAGTATGTACATCCAGCAGAAGTCAGGTAACAACTGCAGCTGGTTAGAGAATGCTGTCAACTCTCAATGTATGAAAAGACAGTACCAAATTACGTGGTTTGAAGTAACCGGAACCGACAATAGAAGCAGTAGAATCTTGACAACGTGTTTATTGGAGATTAAACCAATAAAAAATATGATAAAATAAAATAAATTAAAATAACACAAATATAAAAAGTGGATGTATAAAAACAAGGGCAGATTCCGCAATGTGGTTTTGGGGGTTAGGGCTGCCCACCCCCCCACCCGTTTTATCAAGCAGTAACTGAAATATCCATATGCCACATATATAGAGTGGAGGTAATGTGGCCATCAAATGAGCTTTTGGCAGGTAAAATAAATTGCCAGAAGTGACGTCATGGAACAAGCGTGAGTGCCAGCGAGCAGAAGTTTCACTAATTCAATCCAAAAAGTGCAAGCATTATAGAAGGGATCTCAGAGTTATTATTTGGTGAATTTCATGAGATTTGGCACTTGGAGATGCATGGTTCCCAAGTACAGATGAGGAGAAAAATAAATAAAATGATGAAGGTAAAATGGAATGATAAAATATGTGCACGCACAGAATAGATGATAGCAATTAGAGATGAGCGAACGTACTCGTCCGAGCTTGATACTCGTTCGAGTATTAGCGTGTTCGAGATGCTCGTTACTCGAGGCGAGCACCACGCGATGTTCGAGTTACTTTCACTTTCGTCTCTGAGACATTAGCGCGCTTTTCTGGCCAATAGAAAGACAGGGAAGGCATTACAACTTCCTCCTGTGATGTTCCAGCCCTATACCACCCCCCTGCAGTGAGTGGCTGGGGAGATCAGGTGTCACTGGAGTATTTAAATCTGCCCCGCCCGCGGCTCGCCACAGATGCATTCTGACATAGATCAGGGAAAGTGCTACTGATGCTGCTGCTGCTATAGGGAGAGCGTTAGGTGTTATTTTAGGCTTGAAGAACCCCAACTGTCCTTCTTAGGGCCACATCTGACCGTGTGCAGTACTGTTGAGGCTGCTTTTAGCAGTGTTGCACATTTTTTTTTGTATATCGGGCGTGCAGAGCATTGCGTCCTGAGTCTGCAGTCATTGTACATAGTATAGGGACAGTGGGAAAGGTGAAAGAGATATACTGTCTATATAGGCAGTGGGCTTTTTCAAACAAATTTGGGAAAAAAAATTATATTTGGGCTGCCTGTGACCGTCCTCAGTGTACTGCGTGTCTGCTGGGGGTAGTAGTCCTAATTAATACGCAGCTAAGTGTTACAGCAGGCTTGCGCAAAACTGTTTCCTGGCTCTGCGTTGCCCGTGACATCACCGCCGTCATCCCGTCCACAGTGAAATAGTATACATATATACGCTGCCTACAGTATCTGTCTGCTGTCTCAGCTCAGCCTTTCAAAAAATAGAAGCAAAACACTTAAGGCCTACTAGTGGCATTTGGCCACTTGACTGCTTGAGCGCTGTGAATTCCAATAGCTCAGTCATACGCACCTACGTCTCACTACAGGCGTGCGCTAAATTCTTTCCTGGCTCTGCGTTGCCCGTGACATCACCGCCGTCATCCCGTCCACAGTGAAACAGTATACATTTATACGCTGCCTACAGTATCTGCTGTCTCAGCTCAGCCTTTCAAAAAATAGAAGCAAAACACTTAAGGCCTACTAGTGGCGTTTGGCCACTTGACTGCTTGAGCGCTGTGAATTCCACTAGCTCAGTCATACGCACCTACGTCTCACTACAGGCTTGCGCAAAATTCTTTCCTGGCTCTGCTGTGCGTTCCGTAAGCGAAGTCAGCCTCCAACCACAGGCCAATAAGCGGCACATTTAATTACAGCGTTCTGTTTCTGCTCTACTCGTAATACACCATGCTGAGGGGTAGGGGTAGGCCTAGAGGACGTGGACGCGGGCGAGGACGCGGAAGCCCAAGTCAGGGTGTGGGCACAGGCCGAGCTCCTGGTCCAGGTGTATCGCAGCCGACTGCTGCGAGATTAGGAGAGGCACGTTTCTGGCGTCCCCAGATTAATCTCACAATTAATGGGTCCACGCGGTAGACCTTTATTAGAAAATGAGCAGTGTGAGCAGGTCCTGTCGTGGATGGCAGAAAGTGCATCCAGCAATCTATCGACCACCCAGAGTTCTATGCTGTCCACTGCTGCAACTCTGAATCCTCTGGCTGCTGCTCCTCCTTCCTCCCAGCCTCCTCACTCCATTACAATGACACATTCTGAGGAGCAGGCAGACTCCCAGGAACTGTTCTCGGGCCCCTGCCCAGAATGGGCAGCAATGGTTCCTCTCCCACCGGAGGAGTTTGTCCTCACCGATGCCCAACCTTTGGAAAGTTCCCGGGGTCCGGGGGATGAGGCTGGGGACTTCCGGCAACTGTCTCAAGAGCTTTCAGTGGGTGAGGAGGACGATGACGATGAGACACAGTTCTCTATCACTCAGGTAGTAGTAATTGCAGTAAGTCCGAGGGAGGAGAGCACAGGATTCGGAGGAAGAGCAGCAGGACGATGATGTGACTGACCCCACCTGGTTTGCTAAGCCTACTGAGGACAGGTCTTCAGAGGGGGAGGCAAGTGCAGCAGCAGGGCAGGTTGGAAGAGGCAGTGCGGTGGCCAGGGGTAGAGGCAGGGCCAGACCGAATAATCCACCAACTGTTTCCCAAAGCGCCCCCTCGCGCCATGCCACCCTGCAGAGGCCGAGATGCTCAAAGGTGTGGCAGTTTTTCACTGAGAGTGCAGATGACCGACGAACAGTGGTGTGCAACCTTTGTCGCGCCAAGATCAGCCGGGGAGCCACCACCCCCAGCATGCGCAGGCTTATGATGGCCAAGCACCCCACAAGGTGGGACGAAGGCCGTTCACCGCCTCCGGTTTGCACCATTGCCTCTCCCCCTGTGCCCCAACCTGCCACTGAGATCCAACCCCCCTCTCAGGACACAGGCACTACCGTCTCCTGGCCTGCACCCACACCCTCACCTCCGCTGTCCTCGGCCCCATCCACCAATGTCTCTCAGCGCACCGTCCAGCCGTCGCTAGCGCAAGTGTTTGAGCGCCAGCGCAAGTACGCCGCCACGCACCCGCACGCTCAAGCGTTAATCGTGCACATAGCCAAATTGATCAGCCTGGAGATGCTGCCGTATAGGCTTGTGTAAACGGAGGCTTTCAAAAGCATGATGGCGGCGGCGGCCCCGCGCTACTCGGTTCCCAGTCGCCACTACTTTTCCCGATGTGCCGTCCCAGCCTTGCACGACCACGTCTCCCGCAACATTGTACGCGGCCTAACCAACGCGGTTACTGCCAAGGTCCACTTAACAACGGACACGTGGACAAGCACAGGTGGGCAGGGCCACTATATCTCCCTGATGGCACATTGGGTGAATTTAGTGGAGGCTGGGACCGAGTCAGAGCCTGGGACCGCTCACGTCCTACCCACCCCCAGAATTGCGGGCCCCAGCTCGGTGCTGGTATTTGTGGCGGTGTATGCTTCCTCCACTAACCCACCCTCCTCCTCCTCCTACGCAACCTCTGTCTCGCAATCAAGATGTGTCAGCAGCAGCACGTCGCCAGCAGTGGGTGTCGCGCGTCGTGGCAGCACAGCGGTGGGCAAGTGCCAGCAGGCCGTGCTGAAACTACTCAGCTTAGGAGAGAAGAGGCACACGGCCCACGGCCCACGAACTGCTGCAGGGTCTGACAGAGCAGACCGACCGCTGGCTTTCGCCGCTGAGCCTCCAACCGGGCATGGTCGTGTGTGACAACGGCCGTAACCTGGTGGCGGCTCTGCATCTCGGCAGCCTCACGCACGTGCCATGCCTGGCCCACGTCTTTAATTTGGTGGTTCAGCGCTTTCTGAAAAGCTACCCACGCTTGTCAGACCTGCTCGGAAAGGTGCGCCGGCTCAGCGCACATTTCCGCAAGTCCCACACGGACGCTGCCACCCTGCGGACCCTGCAACATCGGTTTAATCTGCCAGTGCACCTACTGCTGTGCGACGTGCCCACACGGTGGAACTCTACGCTCCATATGTTGACCAGACTCTATGAGCAGCGTAGAGCTATAGTGGAATACCAACTCCAACATGGGCGGCGTAGTGGGAGTCAGCCTCCTCAATTCTTTACAGAAGAGTGGGCCTGGTTGGCAGACATCTGCCAGGTCCTTGGAAACTTTGAGGAGTCTACCCAGATGGTAAGCAGGGATGCTGCAATCTTTAGCGTCACCATTCCTCTGCTATGCCTCTTGAGAAGTTCCCTGCAAAGCATATAGGCAGACGCTTTGCGCTCGGAAACGGAGGCGGGGGAAGACAGTATGTCGCTGGATAGTCAGAGCACCCTCATGTCTATATCTCAGCGCGTTGAGGAGGAGGAGGAGGAGCATGAGGAGGATGAGGAGGAGGGGTAAGAGACAGCTTGGCCCACTGCTGAGGGTACCCATGCTGCTTGCCTGTCATCCTTTCAGCGTGTATGGCCGGAGGAGGAGGAGGATCCTGAAAGTGATCTTCCTAGTGAGGACAGCCATGTGTTGCGTACAGGTACCCTGGCACACATGGCTGACTTCATATTAGGATGCTTTTCTCGTGACCCTCGCGTTACACGCATTCTGGCCACTACGGATTACTGGGTGTACACACTGCTTGACCCACGGTATAAGGAGAACCTTTCCACTCTCATACCCGAAGAGGAAAGGGGTTCGAGAGTGATGCTATACCACAGGACCCTGGCGGACAAGTTGATGGTAAAATTCCCATCCGACAGCGCTAGTGGCAGAAGGTGCAGTTCTGAGGGCCAGGTAGCAGGGGAGGCGCGAAGATCAGGCAGCATGTACAGCACAGGCAGGGAAACACTCTCTAAGGCCTTTGACAGCTTTCTGGCTCCCCAGCAAGACTGTGTCACCGCTCCCCAGTCAAGGCTGAGTCGGCGGGAGCACTGTAAAAAGATGGTGAGGGAGTACGTAGCCAATCGCACGACCGTCCTCCGTGACGCCTCTGCCCCCTACAACTACTGGGTGTCGAAGCTGGACACGTGGCCTGAACTCGCGCTCTATGCCCTGGAGGTGCTTGCTTGTCCTGCGGCTAGCGTCTTGTCAGAGAGGGTGTTTAGTGCGGCTGGAGGAATCATCACGGATAAGCGTACACGCCTGTTAACCGACAGTGCCGACAGGCTTACACTCATAAAGATGAACAAAGCCTGGATTTCCCCAGACTTCTCTTCTCCACCAGCGGACAGCAGCGATACCTAAACAATACGTAGGCTGCACCCGCGGATGGAAGCATCGTTCTCTATCACCATCAAAAACGGGGACCTTTTAGCTTCATCAATCTGTGTATTATATTCATCCTCCTCCTCCTGAAACCTCACGTAATCACGCCGAACGGGCAATTTTTCTTAGGCCCACAAGGCTCAGTCATATAACTCTTGTAAACAATGTTTAAACGTTTCAATGCTCATTAAAGCGTTGAAACTTGCACATGAACCAATTTTTATTTTTACTGGGCTGCCTCCAGGCCTAGTTACAAATTAAGCCACATTAACCAAAGCGATTAATGGGTTTCACCTGCCCTCTTGGTTGGGCATGGGCAATTTTTCTCAGGTACATTAGTACTGTTGGTACACCAATTTTTTTGTGCCCTCGCCTACAGTGTAATCCTAGTAATTTTTAGCCCACCTGCATTAAACCTGACATTACCTCAGCTGTGCTGGGCACTGCAATGGGATATATTTATGTACCGCCGGTGGGTTCCAGGGAGCCACCCATGCTGTCGGTCCACACGGAGTTGTAACTGCATGTGTCCTCTTCTAAAGAACCCCAGTCTGACTGGGGCATGCAGTGTGGGCCGAAGCCCACCTGCATTAAACCTGACGTTAGCTTTGCTGTCCAGGGCACTGCAATGGGATATATTTATGTACCGCCGGTGGCTTCCTGGGACCCTCCCATGCTGTCGGTCCACACGGAGTCGTAACTGCATGTGTCCACTTCTAAAGAATCCCAGTCTGACTGGGGCATGCAGTGTGGGCCGAAGCCCACCTGCATTAAACCTGACGTTAGCTTTGCTGTCCAGGGCACTGCAATGGGATTTATTTATGTACCGCCGGTGGCTTCCTGGGACCCACCCATGCTGTCGGTCCACACGGAGTTGTAACTCCATGTGTCCACTTCTAAAGAGCCCCAGTCTGACTGGGGCATGCAGTGTGGGCCGAAGCCCACCTGCATTAAACCTGACATTACCTCAGCTGTGCTGGGCACTGCAATGGGATATATTTATGTACCGCCGGTGGCTTCCTGGGACCCACCCATGCTGTCGGTCCACACGGAGTTGTAACTGCATGTGTCCACTTCTAAAGAACCCCAGTCTGACTGGGGCATGCAGTGTGGGCCGAAGCCCACCTGCATTAAACCTGACATTAGCTTTGCTGTGCTGGGCACTGCAATGGGATATATTTATGTACCGCCGGTGGGTTCCAGGGAGCCACCCATGCTGTCGGTCCACACGGACTTCACAATAGGGAGTTGTACCTGCCTGTGTCTACTTATAAAAAACCCCAGTGTGACTGGGGCATGCAGTCTGGGCCGAAGCCCACCTGCATTTAATCTGACGTTAGCTCTGCTGTCCAGGACACTGCAATGGGATACATTTATGTACAGCCGGTGGGTTCCAGGGAGCCACCCATGCTGTGGGTGCACACGGAATTCCCATTGCAGAGTTGTACCTGCCTGTGACTATTTAAAAAAAAACCCCGGTCTGACTGGGGCATGCAGACACCTTGACAGAATGAATAGTGTGTGGCACATAGGTTCCCCATTGCTATGCCCACGTGTGCAGCTCCTGATGGAGGTGGCACAGGATTGGATTTCTCATTGCTTCTGTACAGCATTGTGGGCTATCGCCCAGCCCCTTTTAAAGAGGGTCGCTGCCTAGCCGTGCCAACCCTCTGCAGTGTGTGCCTGCGGTTCCTCCTCATGGCAGACGCACTTATAAATAGACATGAGGGTGGTGTGGCATGAGGGCAGCTGAAGGCTGCGCAGGGACACTTTGGTGTGCGCTGTGGATACTGGGTCATGCGCAAAGGGGGGGGGGTTGGGCAGCATGTAACCCAGGAGAAGTGGCAGCGGAGTGTCATGCAGGCAGTGATTGTGCTTTGTTGGAGGTAGTGTGGTGCTTAGCTAAGGTATGCATTGCTAATGAGGGTTTTTCAGAAGTAAAAATTGTTGGAAGGGGGGGGGGGCCCACTCTTGCCGCTATTGTGGCCTAATAGTGGGACCTGGGAACTTGAGATGCAGCCCAACATGTAGCCCCTCACCTGCCCTATCCGTTGCTGTGTCGTTCCCATCACTTTCTTGAATTGCCCCAATTTTCACAAATGGAAACCTTAGCGAGCATTGGCGAAATACAAAAATGCTCGAGTCGCCCATTGACTTCAATGGGGTTCGTTACTCGAAATGAACCCTCGAGCATCGCGAAAATTTCGTCTGGAGTAACGAGCACCCGAGCATTTTGGTGCTCGCTCATCTCTAATAGCAATATATTAAGATAAAAATTAAATGTGGCAATTTTTAAAATTCCTTTTATTTTTTTATTTTTCTTGTGTATATTTGTTATTCTTTCTATCTACTCTCTCTCCAATATATGCTCCTGATAGTTTATTATGGGAAATTGTTGAAACACCTAGAGCAGGATAATTATAGTATATTGGTAGCGCTAGAAACAGCTTAGGAGCAGAATAGCAAAACTGATTATATCAGTAGAATAGCAATATCAAGTTGTTAGATTGGAGCCTTATTAGTAAATTATTTGAGATAAAGAATTCAAGCAGAAGTGTACCTATACTCCACTCTATAAAGATATTCTGTGGGGGGATAGGGAGAGACCCTGATGAGGATGTGAGGAGTCTAAGGACTAATTCAGCTTTTACAATATGTTGCACAGGTTGTCCTAGAGATAATCGTCATCCCTGTGCTTTTACACAAGAACAATCATCGCTAGTAAATGAAGACAATGCGGGCCGGGGATTGTTCCTGCCCGCCCACTTCCATTTGCAGTAATCAGAGAGGCCAATTTATCGTTCAGTGTAAATGTGTTAGAACTCAAACCCGGGACCTCTTGCACGCCAGTCGGCAGCTCTTGGGACCCCTGTGTCATTCGGTATCTATTTGTTTGTCCATATTGACTCCTAGTTTTCATGTCTGCAATAAATATAAAACTGCAGCCACAGTATTTCACAATATGATGATTCCCTGCACACGCGGATTGTTCTCTTATATGAAAGTAGATTACAGTTGCAGTTATAGCCGGTGACAGTGATACAGGCTCTCTCCTCTTATTTAGCTTTGTGAAGCAATGAGAGGAGCTAGATGATGATGGGTTTAGTGGATGGGATTTAGTATGTGGGAGGAGAGTACAGAGTGAACAGGCAGAGATACAGCCATGGGGATTATGGGAGATGTAGTAGAGAAGCACAGGAGGACTGTGAACAGGAAGTAACGATGTAACCAGCAACAAAAGACAGTGGGCCAGCACAATGAGGAGGAGAGCAGAAAAAGGAAAGGAAAGGTGATAGATTTACTATAGCACTGTGAGATGATTTAGGACTATTTTAGAATTTGGTCTAGCAATACCTCTTTAACTAAGGCCTCGTGTCCACAGGCTTTTTTTCACAGAACAGATCCCTAAAATCTAACTTTTATTTATTTCATTTAAAAATGGCTCAAAAGAATGACAAACGCATACATATGGCTCAAAAGAATGACAAACGCATACATATATCAGTTTCACTACTACGTCAAATTCAATGTGACCGGCACACCAGCGTACAGATGGTTTAAGCACTTGTAAAATTAAAAGTAATCCAAGGTGTAAACGCTCACCCTGGATAGATACTGGTAATAAGTTCCCAACAGATATTAACTGGGAGTACCAGCCTATATTAGTGAAGTCCACTCCAGAAAGGCGCGAGTCACCTACGGCCTGTGCCCAACACCAATATTATTAGTGTAGGACTAAAGATGGTAAATAGAATCCTATTCCATACATCTAATAGGGAAACAAGACAGGGATATGGGTCATTCCACTATCCAGATGTTTGTTATTTAGATTTTTACTTCACTGTTGGGGAATGATGTATATAAATCCCTCATATGCATTAGCATAGATGTAACACAGATATAGGTTAATGGATAGATTCGTATATTCGCTTTCTGCGACTGAGTTTGAGGTGGTGGTGACACTGATATATGTATGAGTTTGTCATTTTTTTGGGCCATTTTAAATTGAATAAATAAAAGTTAGATTTTAGGGATCTGTTCTGTGAAAAAATTCTTGATATTTTTGACCTCATTGCCCCTGTGAAAAATCATGTTTCAACGGGCGGCTCGGACTCCGCATGCGGAAGCCCGCAGCGGAATCCGACCCTGCCTGCAGCCGGCAAGCGCACGTACCTGCCCGGGTCTTTTTTTTCTGTACTGCGGATGTGTGCGGAATTGCTGGCACACATTGGCAGTACTTTTTTTTTTAAACTCCTGTTTTCTGCGGACGGCAGATCGGATGGCTTCCATTGACTTCAATGTCCGGGAACCGTACTGAAATGGAGCATGCTGCACTTTGTTTTCCGGACCAAAAGATCTGCAAAACAAATCTGCATCCTTTAATTCAGGTGCGGACGCCCATTCTTCCCTATAGGCCGCTTCCATTGTGGATCTTTCACAAAGCAAATCCGCCCATGGACATTGGGCTTTAGTCTTCAATTGCCTCACGAAGCCTCCATTTGAACCTACTGAATCTTCGTTAAAACTCTAACTCTTAAAAAACTATCCTTTTGACAGCATTACCATCAACTAGAAGAGTAATTGAGCTGCTGACCTTGCCTATCTATACTCTCTTCACATTAATTCTGGAAGATAGGGTCATTATCAGACCAGATCCAGTCTTTTGACTGAAAGTTTAATCCAAATCTTACCACTGCCAAGAAATTACTTTGTCATCCTTTTGTGCTACTGGAAATAATCAGAAAAACTAAAATTCCATTCCCTACATGCCAGATACAATATATTCAGGCTACAGCTCCATGGAGGAAATGTAGTTCCCTTTTTGTAATTTTTCAATGCCCAAATAAGGGAAAGCTAGCTACAAAAAGTTTCTTGGCATTAGGCTAGCAATCCTTCTTGCATATTCCTCAGCAGGCCAATCTCCTCCTGCAAGGCTAAAGGCTCATTCCACTAGCTTTAGCAGCAATAGCAGCTTTTTGAGCTGAACAGGCTGATGCATCCACTAACCAGTTCTTTAAGGCAGTGACCTGGTCTTCTTCAAACACTATCACCTAGACTTAAATTCTGTCTCCAGTCTGTCCTTTGGAAGGAAGGTTATATTCAGGCATTAGTCCAATCCTAGTGTGATTCCTATTCTATTCTCTCACTTGGTGCCATAATAGGTGAAGGGGAAAAAAGTAAATTACACTAACTGGTAATTTGATTTTCCAGAATCTTCTGACTGAACCCATTGATTATAATGGGTTATGTCTAATTTGCCAGAAAAAAGAAATAGCACTGCACGCTGTGCTATTTTTTTGAGAAACCACAAGCAAAAGTGTCAAGAGTCTTAAAGCATATCTAATTTTTTAGACATCTTACAGTTTTGTAATATACTTTAATTAAAAAAAATTGTTTTACCACTCCAAATCAAGCCTAAAATGCAGTATGTCCTGTGACCATGCAAACACACAAAACCTAGTAAAAGCAGCTAATAAAGATCAATCCAATAAGAATTATACTCCTTTGCCTACAACATAATAATAAATGTATAGAGCAGATTAGGTAAATATAACATCAGGAATTGACGAGATTCTTTACACACTGACTGCAGACCTGGGAGCTATTTGAGTACAAAAAAACTGAGCCTGTGAAGACAGCCCCTCCCCCACAGCTAAGAAGATGTCCCTACCACCCTAATGGCTAGAGAAGCTGAATGCCTAACAACAGGCAGTGGACTGTAGAGGGGTTACACTTTAGCCTTGATTTACAGTGGTAACATTAAGAGAAAAACAAATTATGAAAAGTATATTACAAGATTGACGTGACACCCACAGGCCAGAAGTTGCATGAAAAGCTAGGCATGTTTTTTTTAAATATGATGTTGAATTGTTTAAAAAGTTGTTGCCTCCTCAGATTGAAAAATTATTTTCACATAGGTTTGTGTTTACCTTGAGATTAAAAAAAAGTTACAGGCTGCAAGCTTCATTCATTTTCAAACCCCTTGATAAGCAGTTTGCAACCTGCTCATACAGTAGTTTCAGACGTTACTCATTTTTTGAGGACTGTCCCTCTCAGTAATACAAGCTAGATATGAGGATTGTGTGTCCAGGAAGCTGCTTTTCAAACTCTCTCATGTATCAGCATAGTTTTTTTTACTGTACAGATTTCTCCTTTTACAGCCCATGAGGGATCTCCTCTCCCTTGTGCTGACAGACAATGATGCTGGGGTGTGTGTGATTCTTCCTCCACCCTGCAGGATTTGTTGTGGAGGTTCTTTTTCTCTCCACAGCCTATGTGATTACCCTCTATCGCTATATAACTGCCCTGGGATCTCGGTCGATCTCCTGAGGCTGCTGCACAGGAAGCATAAAGCACAGACCATAGCGCAGGTATTGGTATTGGTATTGCAGGCATAGCTTCTTTTGTATTCAATGGGAGCTACACTGCAGTACCAACCTGGGCTGCAATGCTTTGGTCAGTGGTTCCTGCACTGACTGCAGTGACGGTGGCCCCAGAAATCAGCTGATCAGTCGGTATCTGAGCAACAGGTCTCCTCCATTTATCTATTGGTCATGGAATCCCCACTAACATTAAGAGAAGGGAGGGGCAGCTGACAGAGCCAGAAGCAGGGTGTTGTTGGCTCTATGTAAGATTCAGCAAGATAGCCAGCTAAGTTAAGGAATTACAATGGCTGCACAGCAGCAAATGCTAGGAAATTTGGATGAAGAGTATTTAGAAAGTTGCTTAATTTAATTGCATTTAGGAAGCAGAATGGCCAACAAGTAATACTACTTCCCCTTGGAGTTGCCATTTCCTCCAGCAAAAGTAGCAATTTTTTTGAGCCAGATCTGTGGCTCCAGATTGAAAAGAATGGTCACTGGTGAGTCATTTTAATATAACTTTTTGAGAGGGCAACTATAGGCAAAAGTCCTAGACCACATGGTGTTAGTACAACCAGTTAGTAAACACCAGATACATTAAAAAACTTTTAGTCTATTTGAATGGCTGATGCGTGATGATACATTTGGTGCATCTTTACAAACTTTTGGTACAAGTTTTATACATTTAAACCATGCCTTTTCCCGCTAATGTCTCATTTATACGGGACGACAGTATCGCTAAGGTCATTAGCGCTTGTGCAGAGCGTTTAGACAGGCAGAGTCCACCGCTGGATCACTGGGTTCTCGCTCAGCGCTCCACATTCTATTTGAAGCGCTGACCGGGGAGCGTTTACACGCAACGAGAAGCCAGCGATCCAGCCATGTTTTTTATGCTGACTGAATAAATAGTAAACGATTTTTTGGCATTTACGCGAGATGATTATCGCTCATATTTGTTTTTTTGAATGAACTGTAAATGATAATCATCAAGAGTAAATGGCCCTTAAGTCAAATAAGGCACAGAGGATTACTCTTTTTGGTGCACTTGCTTCATAGATAGGTCTAAACCTTCATGCCAGAATGTGCCACGCTCAGGTGCATTTTACAACAAGGTTTAGCTGCAGTCAGATTAGTACATCTGCCCCACAGTTATTAAGCATTTACTGCAAGGAGCAATTTAATAAAGGATGACAAGTGGGATATTGTAAATGTATAAAACAATGCATAATATGTGAAAAAAAGAATTTACGAAACAAACTAACAACCACAACTTGTCAACATTTTATTTCTTTATTTAACCTAGGCTATTCCAACATATGTATGACTTTCCAGTGTTTCCACAGAATGGCGCTGTCACGGTTTAAAAATAAAATACATCAGTTTTCATCTGTCCTGTCTGAAACCATGTATGATTTGGATTTTCACCTACATGAGGGTTAGAAGCACCCGTAAAACAATGCAGGGGTTTCCCCTTCATCCAAAAGGCCTTGGGTCAGTATTCAAAATGTTTCCCTTTCTGAGGAGGAGCAAATACTGTTAAGTTTGCTTCTGCTTGTTTTCATTGTTGCCATAGGTGGAGCCTCTGTCTATCTCAGTCACTCCAATCATGCGACGCACTCCGACAGAAACTGAAATCAAGAATATACAATAAACAGAATTATTTGTTCTTTTGATCAAACCACCTCAACAAATAATGACATTAAAGGGGTTGTCCCGCGAAAGCAAGTGGGGTTAAGCACTTCTGTATGGCCATATTAATGCACTTTGTAATATACATCGTGCATTAAATATGAGCCATACAGAAGTTATACACTTACCCCCTCCGGTGTTGGCGTCCCCGTCTCCATGGCGCCAACCGAAGCCTTCTTCTGCCTGGATTAGACGCGCTTGCGCAGTCTGCCCTCTTCTGTCCTGCTCCGGCGTGCTCGCGCCGCAGAGGTCTTCTGCGCATGCGCAGAAGACCTGTGCGGCGCAAGCACGCCGGAGCGGCCCCTTCAGCACAAGCGCGTCTAATCCAGGCAGAAGAAGGCTCCGGTCGGCGCCATGGAGACGGGGACGCCAACACCGGAGGGGGTAAGTGTATAACTTCTGTATAGCCAATATCTAATGCACGATGTATATTAGAAAGTGCATTAATATGGCCATACAGAAGTGCTTAACCCCACTTGCTTTCGCGGGACAACCCCTTTAAAGCCAGTATACAACCCTGATTCCACAAGTTATCTCTAAGGCTCTCCCCTTCGCTACAGTCAGTTACGCCAGCTTCGCTGCATTATCTGATGCACTCTGAAATCCATCGGCTTATTTCTCATGTATCTCTGCTCTTTGTAGGCCTCAGTAGTTTGACATAGCAGCTGATGAGATGGCCGTTTTCTCGCCCATTCACACGACCGAGAGCGACGTTTTTAGTGAAAAAATACATTGCACCCCGGAAATCCTTCGCTCAGCAAAAATCCTCGGGATGCCTTCCAATGCCAATATAGAGGCACCGGTGAGCTTTTCGCAGTGCTGAATGCTGCTAAAATGTCTATGGGAGCCACTGATGTATATTGGGCAAAAGATAGTTCCACAACTATCTTTCTGCCCAGCGTATATGTGTCAGCACGCATTTCTGCCGCGTATGTTCCATTTTTCACGGTTTGACGTTTTTATGTGCCATATTTTTGACCATGTGAATGGATGCATTGAAAACCAATGGCTCAGATGGTTGTGTATATATCGGTCATGCATAAAAACCTCACCGTTTGTGTGCTCGTGTGAGTGAAGCCTGAAGCTGCAAAAGTCTGTGGCCCCCTGATTTTGTATGGAGTCAAAGGTTTTTTTCCTCTCTTATTTTTTTATGGAGTCCTTGGTAATAAGGCTTAAGAAGCTGATTTCTTTAAGTTTTTTTTTCTCTTTTTGTAATAGCCACGTCTTTATTATTGGATTCTAAACATAAGAAAAGTATGTTTTTGGCTGCAAATAAGGCTATATCCAAAAATTGGGCAAAAATCACCCCATCTGAAGCACTGGATTCCAATGGGTTACTTCAGATGAGAAATTTTTTCTTTCAGACCAAGAGTCTGAGATCGAAAAATTGCATCATGTCCTAACTCGAATGTGAGTGCAATGCTTTTTTGCCATTTAAATGATTGGAAGCATATGTGATTTTTTTCACTTATATAAAAACGCATATATAGAGATTGGGTGCATTTTTAGCGCCAAAATGCATTGCAATCTCAGAAATATTGAGTGCGATGTAAGTCAGATTAGCAGGAACCTACATCGCACTCGCCTGTGTGAATACACCCTAAGGGCTCTTTCACACGGGCGCTGTGGTGTTCGGATGGCCATGTCATGGCCCCAGCGTGACCGAAAATAACATAAACGAGAGGCAGTTGCGGCAAAGTCATGGCTGCATATCCCATTTATGTGCCTGTTCAGACGACCGGGGTCTGGCGAGTATCCGCCGAGCTCAGGATACCGTCAGGCAGGGGGAGAGAGTTTAGCTCTGTTAAACTCCCACACCCTTCCCTCCCCCTTTCCGCCCCTCGAAGGCTGCCTGCATTGGGAGGGGGCAGGAGCTGGAGTGCTAATCTCCTGCCCTGTCCCGCCCCCTCCCTTTGCCAACAGTCGGCAAGGGGCCGAGAGGGTAAGGGAGTTTAGCAGAGACACCGCTAAACTCCCTCCACCTCCATTTTTCGGCAGCTCCTATAGGCTCTCATAGGAGTTTATGGGACCTGCTACCATATTCCGGCCGGAATATATTTCCAGAACTATCTTTTCCGGCCAGCATAAAAACGGCCGACCGGAATGCGCACGATATGCGCTATTTTTTGCCAACTGGCCGTTTTTATGCACCCCAAAAACGGCCATCTGAGCTGAGGAAACCAATGCCTGAGATGGGTAGCATATATCGGCCAGCCATGAAATCGGGGCCAATATACACTCATGTGAATGAAGCCTAAGGTCTCTGGCACACTAGCGTGTTTTGGTCCATGTTAATTCACGACCAGCGCACAGATCCATTATAGCCTATGCATTTCCTATTACGGTCTGTGTATCGTGTGGTGTGGCCTGCAGTCCGTGCATCTCGTGTCCTGGCCTAACAGGGATGACGGTGATGATAGAATGTCTCATGCAGGAGGTCCGGTCTCACACACCACTATAATTCGTTATTGCTTCTGTACTTTAGCCGATCCCTGTCAATTCTAACCAGCTATTACGTATTTTGTAATGTTCGAACATACTGCACAACATTGGACCAGTCTAGTCTGGGTTTAGAACTATTCCCTGATGTGAGATGCACTGCACTGATAGAGACGTGTACGATGACTTACCTATAACCATGAGCAGTGCGAACACGGCCAGTGTGAGGTATGATCCGCTGCTGAGCAGGTTAGCAAGAACTTTGCATAGAGGATAAGATAACAGAGAAGCCCAAAACAGCCAGTTGAGTAGAGTCCATGGTCTGCGGCGAGGTATAACAGCGGTGCCAGGGTAGGTCCCCGTCTTGTAGTACTCTTCCTGCAAAGCATCCTAGAAAGATAAAATAACCAGTAACAACGCTATACTTCGATACGTTAAAAAATAGTTCAGTTACCATCAGGTGGAGCTATTTTGTCCAGCTAAAACTCCACACAGCAAGAACGCTTGAGTTCTTGGGCTCCTTTACATTGATATACAGTGGGGAAAAAAGTATTTAGACAGATACCAATTGTACAAGTTCTCCCACTTAAAAAAATGAGAGAGGCCTGTAATTGACATCATACGTAGACCTCAACTATGAGAGACAACATGAGAAAACACATCCAGAAAAATCACATTGTCTGATTTTTAACAAATTTATTTGCAAATTATGGTGGAAAAAAAGTATTTGGTCAATAACAAAAGTTCATCTCAAAACTTTGGTATATATCCTTTATTGACAATGACAGAGGTCAAACGTTTTCTGTAAGTCCTCACAAGGTTGGCACACACTGTTGCTGGTGTGTTGGCCCATTCCTCCATGCAGATCTCCTCACGGGCAGTGATGTTTTGGGGCTGTCGCTGCGCAACACGGACTTTCAACTCCCTTCAAAGGTTTTCTATAGGGCTGAGATCTGAAGACTGGCTAGGCCACTCCAGGACCTTGAAATGCTTCTTACGAAGCCACTCCTTCATTGCCCTGGCGGTGTGCTTGGGATCATTGTCATGCTGAAAGACCCAGCCACGTTTCATCTTCAGTGCCTTTGCTGATAGAAGGAGGTTTGCACTCAAAATCTCACGATACATGGCCCCATTCATTCTTTCATATATACAGATCAGTCGTCCTGGTCCCTTTGCAGAGAAACAGTCCCAAAGCATGATGTTGCCAGCCCCATGCTTCACAGTAGGTATTGTGTTCTTTGGTTGCAACTCAGCATTCTTTCTCCTCCAAACACGACGAGTTGTGTTTCTGCCAAACAGTTCTACTTTGGTTTCATCTGACCATATGACATTCTCCCAATACTCTTCTGGATCATCCAAATGCTCTCTAGCAGACTTCAGTAGGCCCCGGACATGTACTGGCTTAAGCAGGGGTCACGTCTGACACTGCAGGATCTGAGTCCCTGGCGGCGTAGTGTGTTACTGATGGTAGCCTTTGTTAGTCCCAGCTCTCTGCAGGTTCCCCCGTGTGGTTCTGGGATTTTTGCACACCGTTCTTGTGATCATTTTGACCCCATGGGGTGAGATCTTGTGTGGAGCCCCAGATTGAGGGAGATTATCAGTGGTCTTGTATCTCTTCTATTTTCTAATAATTGCTCCCACAGTTGATTTCTTCAAACCAAGCTGCTTGCCTATTGCAGATTCAGTCTTCCCAGTCTGATGCAGGGCTACAATTTTGTTTCTGGTGTCCTTCGACAGCTCTTTGGTCTTCACCATAGTGGAGTTTGGAGTGTGACTGCTTGAGGTTGTGGACAGGTGTCTTTTATACTGATAACAAGTTCAAACAAGTGCCATTACTACAGGTAATGAGTGAAGGACAGAGGAGCCTCTTAAAGAAGAAGTTACAGGTCTGTGAGACCCAGAAATCTTGCTTGTTTGTAGGTGACCAAATCTTATTTTCCACTATAATTTGCAAATAAATTTGTTAAAAATCAGACAATGTGATTTTCTGGATGTGTTTTCTCATGTTGTCTCTCATAGTTGAGGTCTACCTATGATGTCAATTACAGGCCTCTCTCATCTTTTTAAGTGGGAGAACTTGTACAATTGGCATCTGACTAAACACTTTTTTTCCCCCTCTGTATGCGCTCACAAAAAGAAGAAAAAGAACCCCTTGGTAATGCTCATTGAAGTGTGCATGGGAATTATGTATAGCTGAGCACGTTATAGGCTCTTTCCATAACTGCCATAGACTTAGAGCATACCCGAGTTTTCAAGACGTTTTCTAAAATACACCCGGTTCTCCTTACTCTATTTGCAACCTGTTTCAACTAATGCCTATCAGTACCAATTAGCAGCGTGTGAGCTGCCAGGAGCTGAATTTATTCAGAGGACCGCCTGCTGTTCTCCTTTTGTTCTGACGCGGGGCTGACAGCTGAGGACAGCTGAGACAATGCAATCAACAGTCCCCGGGCAGAGCACAGCGCGCGGTCCATCTCATCAGCTGTTCTGCTGAATGACCGTTTTCAAGCCGAACTGCAGACCATTGCTCAGCAGAAAACTGAAAGATGGGGACATTTACATGCAATGATTATCGCTCAAAAGACGGCTTTTGAGCAAATTTTAAGCGATAATCGTTGAGTCTAAATGGGCCTTAAGAGTAAGTGCAAAACGCTCTCTGGGGAAGGAGAGATGTTCGAATGAAACTTTCTCTGTGTTATTGTAACGCTGATATAAGTAAGTGATTACAATATCAGAGCAAGAGGATCATTTACTGTGGAAAACTAACCCCTTGAAGGGAGGCTCTAGTACCCTGTTGTACCACCTCTAGCTTAGATACAAGATGTGATACAGGTGGCGTGGAGGTCCTAGTATCCTGTTTTACTGCCTCTATCTTGGATACAAGATGTGCTACGGATGGACATGGAGGCTCCAGTACCCTGTTATACCACCTGTAGCTTGGATACAAGATGTAATACGGGCGATCATGGAGGCTCTAGTGCCCTGTTGTACAGTGCCTAGCTTGGATACAAAATCTGATATGGGTGAGCATGGAGGCTCTAGTACCCTGTTGTACCACCTCTAGCTTAGATACAAGATGTAATACAGATGGCATGGAGGTTCTAGTATCCTGTTTTACTGCCTCTAGCTTGGATACAAGATGTGATATTGACGGGCATGGGGGCTCTAATACCCTGTTGTACCGCCACTAGCTGGGATGTAATATGTTATACAGGTTGGCATGGAGGCTCTAGTACCCTGTTGTACCACCTCTAGCTTACATACAAGATGTAATACAGATGGCATGGAGGTTCTAGTATCCTGTTTTACTGCCTCCAGCTTGGATACAAGATGTGATATTGACGGGCATGGGGGCTCTAATACCCTGTTGTACCGCCTCTAGCTTGGATACAAGATGTGATACAGATAGGCATGGGGGCTCTAGTACCCTGTTGTACCGGCTCTAGCTTGGATACAATATGTAATATGGTGGGGCATGGAGGCTCCAGTACCCTGTTGGGCCATCTCTAGCTTGGATACAAAATGTGATAGAGGCAGGCATGGAGGCTCTAGTACCCTGTTGTACCGCCTCTAGCTTAGATTCAAGATGTGGTAAAAGTGGGCATGGAGGCTCTAATACCCTGTTGTACAACCTCTAGCTTGGATACAAGATGTGATGAAGGCGGGCTTGGAGGCTCTAGAACCCTGTTGTACCACCTCTAGCTTGGACATAAGATGTGATGCGGACGGGCAGGGAGGTTCTAGTACCCTGTTGGACAACCCTTAGCTTGGATGCAAGATGTGATACAGGTGGGCATGAAAGCATACAGCTGTCATTGCCCCTCATACCACTAGTAGGCATGACCGACTGTCATAAGTGATGGCCCCCCCAGACCATCACACCAGCTGGCAGAGGGGGCAGTATGCCACTCCCCAGCACAGGCAGGATTGAGGCGCTCAACCCTGGGTCTCCAGACAAGACAGTCAGTGCCCAAACTATACCTGAATTCATCACTGAAGAAAACCTGGTTTCACTCCATAGAGGTCCAATTTTGCCATTCACAACACCACTGCAAGTGGAGGCGATGGTGAGTGGGTGTCAAAGGCAGTACACTTAATGGGTGCTGTAAGACCAAATGTCCTTCGCCAAACACCTGGAAATGGTTCTGACAGACTCAGGGGTCTGTAACGATGGCACCACCTACTCTGGATGGTGGACAATGAAACAGTTGAAGCTGCTTAAGCTTGTTGGACAATTAAATGACCCTATCTACTTGTGGTTTGTTGAATGCTCTGAGCCCGGTGGCCTTGTGTGCGCTCTCACACATACACTGGTCCCAACACCTCCTAACAGTCTGGTCAGAATGGCTCAGGTGGTGGAAAATTTATTGATACGACAATCCGGCTTATCACATTCCAATAATACACCCCTTCTCAAATTCTGTTCACTGGACAAAATCTCTTTGAATATTTCATAGACATGTCTAGTAGTCAACAAGCTCTACATGAGCAGAAAAAGAGGTCACTACACCCAAGTAGCCTCTGAGAGCCTTTTGTAGGCGAAGGGTAGAATCACTTTTAGAGCCTCAGGTAACAAGACGTTTATCCAATCAACTCCACCACTCTCATCATTTACATATCTGCCTGAGATAAAACTGCATTTTTACAGCTAAACGACAACTCTTTCTAGGTGTTTTTTTTTGTTATAAAGAGTTTATTTTGTGGAGAGCGAAGGGGAAGGGAGATGTTTAGCCACATGTATACTGCTGGGAAGGGGGGAGAGAAATGTTTGACCACATGTATGCTGCTAGAGAGGGGAGATAAAGTTTTGAGGGTTGTTAAAGTGCTGGATGTGATTAAGATGTGACAGGGAGGGACAGTAAAGCGCTAGTTGTGACTATACTGCTATAGGGAGTTGTTTTTAGCCATTTTTTGCCCCCAAAATTTGGTAAGGGTGCCCCAAGGCTAAAAAGGTTTGGAGACTGCATTACACCATGCCAATATGTCATGATTTTAGCAGCAGATCAGGGGTTTGATATATATATATAAGCTTAGAACATTGGTCTTTTACATTTAGGGCTAATGCCCATGGCCGGATTTCTGCAGCGTTTCACGCGACGGAAATCTGTGGCGTTTCACCGCGGCTATTAGGTTCTATTGAACCTAATAGCTCAATGTACATGCTGCGGAACTCCACTGCGGAATTCGGCAAATGAATAGGACATGCCGCGGCCATATGCGCGGACGGCTTCCATTGTAGTTAATGGAAACCGCCAGTCATGCTATACTTCCGCTGTGTTGTCATATGACACCACCGGCGTGTCATGCGCTGTACTGCGCATGCGCGCCGGCAGTGTCATGCAGGAGCCACGCAGTGGATATGGAGGTGAGTATGAGGTCTTTGGGGGGGGGGCTGTGACGGACTTCGCTGCTATATTCCGCTTGCGGAGCCCATCACGACCGTGGGCATTAGGCCTTAAAGTAAAACTATAAACAAAAGAAAAACATAGGGAAATTCTTACTTTTTCCTGATAGACTTTATGCAGCCATTGGGCACATTCCTGGTCATTTTCAGGTACTTCTTCTAATGGAATCCGCCTGGAAGAAAGGTAAATACAAGCACTATGAATGAACAGGAGAAGCAGCATTTCTAGTATCTATCATGATATTACACACACGGTACAATCTAATTTATTGAGTTCCACATAAAATAGTCTTTTTTCTAACACCTTTTGCATCTGTTTTTGATGAGGTTTTTTTGACACAAAGCCAAAAGTGGATCTTGCAGGAAGGAGTAGTTTAAGACCTTCCTTCAGATTTACTATTCCTTCTGAATCCACTTCTGGCTTTGGCTGATAAAGACACATCAAAAACTGTGTTTTGTTTTTTTTCTAAGAGGTGTATTTGAAACTTCCCTTAGACCGCCTTTACATGGGCAGTAAATGCTGCAGAATTTCCATAGCATTTACCGTACAAGCCATGTGGAGGAGATTTCATTCTAAGGATGCGTTCACACCTCACTAATTTGCTGCGGATTTTGCATCAAATTTTGGTGCAGATTTCACCCTTCCTATTATCTTTAAATAGAAAGGGTGAAATATGCTATAGATCAGCCCGTAAATCAACTGCATGTTAACGTACCCTTAGGCCGGCTTCATACGGGATTTGTGTGTTGCAAGATGCAGGAATATGAACTCCATTCCTTTGAATGGGGTCGTATACATGAGCAAAATTGCCGCACGTCCTATCTTTGGGTGTCACCCATTATTTTCAATAGGGCCGGCGGCGGCATCGCATCATGTGCTGGGTGCACGCGGTGCAATGCGAGGTTTTCCCATTGAAAACAATGGAAGAAACTCCACAACCCTCTACTGTGGCTATCAGCAGCGCTGGAGGATCGCTACTTCTCCGAAGTGATACAAGGTTGTTTTAATATAAAAATGCCTCAAATCTGTGGAGAAATCTCACGTTGGCGAGCGTGATATGACACTCACCCTTGTGAAGATAGCGTAAGGCGTCCTTCACACGACCATATGCGTTTTTTCATTTGCCCATATGCAGCATTTTTTTGTATAAATGAATACATGACCCGATCGAGTCCCAATCTCTTTTTGCATATTTCATGCCATTCACACAGAGCGCTGCTGCGTGTACGTTAAAACCTACGCTGAAGCAATGGAAACAATTGATCGCTATAAATTGTTCAGAATGTCTGATTAATGCCTAATTGGGGCAAACTGTGTTCTTTTTCCAGCGTAAGCAGGGTAACTGCCTTCCCCCTCCTTTTTTTTAGTTTTCATAAAAGTCAAAAGATAGTATGCGTCCGAAAACGGTTGCGTATGCCCTACTTTTCCAGGCGTGTTTTTTATGCAGCAAAAAACTGTTCTTCTGAATGAACCCACTGAAATCCAATGTTTTGCATGGTCACAGGTTTTTTTACGTGAGTAAATACCTGCGTAAATACAGTCGTGTAATAAGCCCTAAGGGTGCGTTCATACGTAGCAGAAATGCTGCAGATTTTCTTCAGCAAAAAATTAAAAGCGTAATCTGCAGTATTTCCGCAGCAAAAACGTCGGCAAAATCTGCACCACTATTGTGTATTTTGAGTCGGAAACAGCTGCGGTTACGCTTCAGCCTGCACAAAAACCTCCTCCCATCTAGGAATACAGCGCGCTGCCAGTCCCAAAAGTGCAGCCTGCGCCATCTCCCCGCACAGGTACTGACCAATGCTGTTGCTGGTTAGGTGATGTGAAAGTGCATTCAGACGTTGCTGATTTGCTGCAAACTTTAACACAGATTTTGATGCAGATCTGCTGCTGACTTAACCCTTGAATTCAACTGGAAGGGACAAAATCTGCTGCAGATCTGCGCCAAAATCTGCAGCAAACCAGCGACGTGTGAATGCACCCATAGGGCTCATTCACATGGACTACAAAATCACACAAGAGTTAGTCGCGCAAAAAAATTGCGGCTAACTCACGAGATAATTGCGTAATAAACTATTTCCCATTATCAAGTTCCAAGTTTATTTAGCAGTGAAATTGCCCATTCACACTATTGGCAGCTGCGTGTCTCTGAAAAAAGTGCTGCTGCTCTGGTAGGAGAAAGAAACATGAGAGAAAGCCCATGGGGGCTTCCCTTCATTGCTGGGGACTACCTTCATCTCAGCTGGGAGAGAGGGATTCCCCTACAGGGGAGGTGGAGGAATATCCCTGCTGCAGGGATGGAGGGATTCTCCTGCAGGGAGAAGGGGGAATTCCCCCATTGCAGGGAAATCCTCTTTCTCCCCTGCAGGGGAATCCCTCTCTCCCCACTGTGCGGATATCCCTCCAGCTCTGCTGCTAGGGAATTCCTCCAGACCCACTGCTGGGGAATTACCCCACTTCGAGGGGCAGCAGGGGAATCCCTCGAGTCTCACTGGGATGAAGGGAGTCCCCAGCGATAAAGAGGTTTCACACGGGGATCCTTTCATTGCTCCCCTCTGCGGGACAATCCCTTCATCTCCCTTTGTCAGCCAGCTTGCATAGTCTTCCATAGGAGTCTATGAAGGCTTCTGCAATTTTCTGCAACAAGTTAGGTGAAGACCTATTTTTTGATGCAACAAGGAATTTCAGTTGCTAAACTCTGCCGCTGACGTCCTACGTTCTATGCTGTGATTTTTTTGACGCGTCTACAAATTGTTCATATGAAGGTTTCCATGGGAAACAATTGCTTCTGTTAGTTGCGATTTTTGGACCCATTTAACTTAGCTGCAGAAAATCGTCCATGTGAAACAGGCGAACATATTTTATATCAGTATTTTGAGAGCCAAAACAGGCGCGGGTCCAAAATACTCCAGAAATGTAAATCTATCCATTATACTTCCCCTCCAAATACTGATGTAAAATACATTGGTCTGAATAAGCCCTGAAGCCTCATGCAGGGAAGTTTTCTCGCAGCTATTAACTGTGAGAAAACATTGTTTGAAACGTTGCTACCAAGTAAAATTGTACCATGGATTTCAATGCATTCATTTACATGGGCGATTTTTTTTTCTTGCGGCGTCAAAACTGCGACTGAAAATCGCTGAATCGCTGGTCATTTTCAGACATGATTTTTCCTTGGCCTATATTTTGACAGAAATCACAGGGAGCTTCCATATATTGCTATGGGAGCTGGAAAGAAAGGAAGGGGGAGGGAGATTACTTGCATTGGCGCTCGTCGTAGAAGACAGCTGGCTTCTATTTAGGTATTAAAGAGGAAGCCATTCTGTTGACCGCTGCTACAAAGGTGGGATGTATACACGTAACGTAAGTGTTACGGAAAACCTGCAGCATTTACAGTGACAGCTGTGTTGATTTAACAAACTTCATCCATATAGTACAGAACAAATCCACACGTGATGACAAACGATGCAGCGCAGTGTAAACTGACATCCTGCGGATTCTAAGCGACCTTCACCCATGTATGTCATACAGACAGATTTCGACATAGATACACACAGAAATATGCAGCTGATTTTTTTCAGCAGAAAATCTGTTACACGTGAACATAAAGCATAATTGCGCACGCCTCAGCGCAACATTTTTGCGCACTGAATGATGCTTTTTTGCATGTGTATCAGCATGGTTCACTGTACTTTTTCAGCCCGCAGGGCATGTTCAATTGCCCGCGACAAATGCACCAATTGAAATTACTATTTAGATCCAGATGTGTCCTTCTTTGGACGCAGTGTTTCACGCATCTCCTTGCGCATTCCGAGTATGTTCTATCTTTTTTACAGCGGCAAAAAATATGCTTATGAGAACGAACCCATTGAAATCAATGGGCACTATTCATTGCGTATTGGGTGCACAAATACTTCTGTGTGAAGCAGCTCTAAGACTCCAAAATCAGTGTCAATTTAGCATTCTGTAAGTTCAGTGAGTATCTGTGCCACTTGAATGGGAACTATGCCAGCAAGACCAATGAAGTCTGCTGCACACTGTACAGAGCTGGCTTACGGGCCTGACAAACCAAAGATGATCATCTATTGATGACCTAGTTGAAATCTAGAAAACCCTTTAGGGCCTCTTTCACATGACCATATGCGTTTATACGTTCGCCGTAGTGTCGCATGAATGAATAATTGCAGCAATCAAGTCCTGAATAGAGATGAGCGAGCGTACTCGGAAAAGCACTACTCGCTCGAGTAATTTGCTTTATCCGAGTATCGCTGTGCTCGTCCCTGAAGATTCGGGTGCCGCTGCGGCTGACAGGTGAGTCGCAGCGGGGAGCAGGGGAGAGCGGGTGGGAGAGAGGGAGAGAAAGATCTCCCCTCCGTTCCTCCCCGCTCTCCCCTGCAGCTCCCCGCTCCGTGCCGGCACCCGAATCTTCAGGGACGAGCACAGCAATACTCGGATAAAGCAAATTACTCAAGCGAGTAGTGCTTTTCCGAGTACGCTCGCTCATCTCTAGTCCTGAACTTTAGCCGCGTATTTTCTGAAATTCATATGGACCGCTACTGCGTATCGGCAAAAAATACACAGAAGCACAGAAAACCATCAATCACTTTAAAATGCTCAGAATGAACAATAATGGTTTAATCAGGCCGGCTGTCCTTTTTCCCCAGCGTTGAGCGCAGAATAACTCCCTCTCCCTTTTCCCCCCACTTCCATTGAAGTCTATGAGAGCTTCCTATGTATCTCTGCAAAAGACAGGGCAAGACCTATCTTTTGACGCGCCGTATAACATGGGTAACCGAAAACGGTCACGTATGTGCTATTTTTCCCAGTGCGATTTTGTTTTTTTACGCGCCCAAAAGTCGTTCATCTGAACAAATACATTGGACTCTAATACTTTTTTACGCTGCTAAATACCGGCGTAAATACGCTTGTGTGAATAAGGCCTTATGGTGTTATGGAGATAAATAATGATAATAAAGATATGCAGCAATATGCAAATGACACAAATGTTTTTACCAATTCTTACCTTACATAAAGGTCTGCATGGTACTTTTTCCCATTTAATACCCCAAGTAAAGTAGGATTTTCATTATTTCTAAAATTGAGGGTGGAGTCATACACTGCAGACACTGGAGGGGAGAGAAATAATCATTTCAGACTCTCTCTGACATTATTAAATGTGAGTTATTGTTTTCTTCATTTAAATGTCATTCAGAAAGGCATTACCAGGTAAGAGCAGAGCAGAGTATAGGTCTAGGGGTGAACTGTGCACGTGGAACAACCCCAGCTTTATGTCTAGAGGGGGAACAGTCCTGTAAATCACATTATAAATTCACCAGCTTCTTCCATTCTTGGTCCAGTATGTAAATGATGGCATCCCTGCTGAGTAACCAGCTATTCTGTGTAATCCTTCACATTTACATGGCCTTTATAAATGTCTAATCAAGTACCATAGCAAATAACAGTGCCAGGCTGTTAGGATTGCATGTTTTTTTCCCAGTGTTATCAATGTGGAGATCTGGCACTGCGTTGCGTGCACCGAGCACGTAGTACAATGCTAGCGCCGGCCCCACTGAACACAATGGGAGATGCAATGCGAGATCACGTACAAAGATAGGACATGCCGGGATTTTTTTCTTTAGCACAACGCGGTGCAATACTTGAACAAATCGCTCATGTGTATGACCTCTTTCAAAATCATGGGGTTCATATTCTTGCGAGATTTGTGCATCTCGCAACGCACAAATCTTATGCGATTTTCTCGTCCGTGTGAAGCCGGCCTTAGGGCATATTAACCCCTTAAATGGGGTATCCCTCCACAAAAGGGGGGAGTTTATATCCGCAAATATTCCGGAACTGATGTTAGAATAGTGCCATCTGCTGTTTTTCTGTGCCCACCTCAGTAATTGTTCCAAGGTGGTCACACATGCTCAGTCTTGCCACTCTCTCTGCTCCACTGGGCATGTAAAGGGATCTCTACTGTGGTGAGCAGCTGCTTCTTAAAGGTGTTGTCTGGATGGTGACGATTTCTTTAAATGTGGGTGCAACTGAGAATTGACAATAAAAGCAGCAGCACTTACCTGTTCGTTCTCCTCACCATCCAGCACTGCAGCTCCTGCCGTCTTTTTCGTCTTTGATTACGAATGCCTACCATTAATCATCACTGCTACTTGGTATCACTACTCAGATGCTGGGAGCCATGATGCCATGAGAATGGCACATGACCGTTACAGCGATCTGGTGGTAGCCATTCGTAGACAGAAATCAGAACTGTGAGAACAGCAGCTCTGGATCGTTGAGGGAACAAATGAGTAGGTACGGCTGCTTTTATTGTTTTACCACAGTTGTGGCCATGTTTAAAAAATCATCCACGCCTGGACAATGCCTTTAAATGGCTGTATCTTCTGTGATGTCACAATAAATACTGATAGTGAGACAGCATTATTGTATAGAAGACTGACTATGTGTAATCACCTTGGAACTTTTACTGAGGTGGACAGCAAACAGAATGACTCTTCAATAGAAACAGCAGGTGGTGCTATTCTCACATTAGTCCTGGAATAGCTGCGGATAAAAAACATTTTTAATAACTGTAAATACAAAAAATGTTTTTAATTATGGGTTGGCTTTAACTAGAAACAATTCTTTTCAGGTGGCAACCGCTTTCAAGGGGCTTCTAAGATGTTAGATTTGCATAAAATCCAGCTTCCCTGTTATAAAATAACAAATAGGCTTATACTCACCTCTTCCCACCCCTGCGGTGTCCACTGCTCGGACAGGCTGCAGTCTCACCTGGTTTATTGAACATCACAAATGCTGCAGTCAGTGACAGAGCTTAGTGCTCAATCGCTGAGCTTTGTCATTGGTTGCATTGCCTGTAATGTCCCATAAACAGACTGGGACACCTGTAAGTGTGACATCATGGGGGCGACGGGGAGCGACGGCACAGGACACAGTGGGAGTGGGGAGAGGTGAGTATAACCCCATTTGTTTTTTTAGGCAGGGGAGCTGGATTTTATGTAAATCAAACATCTCGAAAGACCCCTATAATGATATTGCTGATTTTAACCTTAAAAGAAACCTGTCACATTGCAAATGCAGTCCAGTCTGCAGGCAGTATGTTCTAGAGCAGGGGGGGCTGAGCGGATTGTTATATGTGTTGTCGGAAAAGAGTCAGTAAAACTTGCCACTTATTGATCTAAAATCTTTACTAATTTGGGGGTTAGGTGTCCAATGGGCACCCCTATAAGTGATTAAAAGCCTTCCCTGTGTAATGGTCCATTTATACATAATGATTATTACCTAGAATTTGTTATAAATTCGAAGAACTATCTGTCATTGGCTGAGCGCTCAGCCAATAGCTAAGCAGTAGCTGCTATTGGCTGAGCCCTCAGCCAATCTGCACAGCCCTTTCAGTAGGCGGGGATTTTTAAATCCCCGTCTGCTGAAAGTGCTGGACAGCAATGCTGGGGAGCCAGCAGCAGGACGCGGCTGACAGCAGGAGAGGTAAGTAACTTTTTTATTATTTTTTTAACCACTTTTTGATGATTATCGGCGAAGGGCTTATATTTCAAGCCCTTCTCCGATAATCATTCTGCGGGGCTTGTCAGAAACCACTGCTTTCAATGGGATGGGCAGCAGTGCCGATCCTATGGAAAGCAATGGGATAGCATGCCGCGGACTTCTGCCACAGCTGTCACAGCTGTGACACAGGATTCCTTCATCCCTGCGGTTCCCGCGGGGATGAAGGAAACTCCTGCCACAGCTGTGACAGCTGTCACAGCTGTGGCAGAAGTCCCCGGCATTCTCCATATCTTTTCAATGGGGCTAGCGCTGCTGCCGCTAGCCCCATTGAAAAGACTGGCGATGTCGCAGCGATATCCCAGCGATTTTTGGGTATCTGCCGGCGTTTTTCTCGCACTGCGATGCGAGACTTTAACTTTAGAATCGCATCGCAGTGGAGAAAAAAACGCCAGTGGGTGGGAGCCCTAACTCACACAGTCACTCACTTACAGACAGGTGGTCATTAGTATTCCATAGCAACTGAGGCCGCGGGGGTTTGTAGGGGATGAAGTCCGCCTGTAATCTGCACAGGGATGAAGGACCTGTGATGGCGTTACCGTCATGTGATCAGGGGCGGAGCATGTAACTCACAGACAGGTGGTTGTTAGTATTTCAATATATTATATATACAAGATCTGTATATCCTGTCTTACATATATCCCCTATTTGTCACACTTAATGGTTTCTGATGTTTAAAGCAAATGTAATAAAGAGACCAACAGGCGTAAAGGAACTTGATTACACACATATCATAGATCTTGAAATAAAGGGTTCGTCCAACACGGCTGTTTTCTTCTGTAAAGAGCACTACACTACACCTGTCCACACTAACCAGTAGCAAAGTGGGTTGACCAACCAGGACTGGGCCCCCTGTCCCCAAGGGCCCCACAGCTGCCACATGGTCTACCTCTCATGGTATATACACATTTGAGGTCACTGTAAGGTCCTGACATACATCTGTCTGAAAGATGTGCTGTAAAACATGATCCTGTGGTTCCTAAATGGCAGCTAGCCCAAAGGACTGTGACATCTTCTGATGAAATACAAAGTAAGATAGAAATTTATAAATGCTCTGAGAGGTGAAGGTAAAACTATAAGAGGACATAATGGAAATAGCTGGATGTTCAAATAAGATTCTGTAAACTGCCAAACACACTGTGATGCCTCTGCTGCATGGTCCAGCCGGACATAGCAGTAAGGCCACTTCTTCACACCCTTGGCCAGGGCTGGATTAGACTGTGTGCCTACTTTGTACTGCAGATAACAGTCATGCTGGGATAATCCTAACAGGCTCCATCTCGTCTTCTAATAGGATTGTTCAGGATTTAATCATCAACCGTTCCTTTATTCAATTATTTTCATCATCTAAATGATTATGTTCAACTGGTAATTCAGTGGATCAGATTAGGGCCCAATCCTTCAGAGTGTTAATTATCTTCTACATGTGACTACGGCAGCTGGTCATATCACATTTTGGGCAAGGCAGTGATTCTAATAAAGAAAATGTATTGCTTCATAGGCTGCAAACTTCAGTGCAAAACCACGCTGGAGCTAGGAGGAATGATATTTGCTACTTGGGCTGCTCAGATAAGAAATAAGTATCTGCAGATTTCAGAAGCAGCACCACACTGGCTCCCTGCACTTCAACTGAGCTGTAATACCAGACACAACCTATGCTAAAGAGTGGTGCTGCTTCCCAAAGATTAGCCGCCTCCAGGAAGCACTGCCTCTAATTGGCTGAGCGCCGCGGCGCTCAACCAATCAGTGCCAGTGCTCGATGAACCAATCACATCCAGAGGCAGCGCTTCCTGGAGGCAGGGATTTTCAAATCCCTGACCAGGAAGAGATGCCTGAAGACCAGTGCTGGGGACCGGGGAGAAGACGTGGCGGAGCTGACAGCGCTTCTTAGGTGACGTATGCAGCTATGGCTTTTACAGTAGGATTTCCTACTTTATAACTTGCATCGCACCGCAGGAAAACTGCGTTTTCATGTGATGCAACACATAGGAGGGCTCCATAGGGAAACATGGGCTACAATTAAAAAAATAAATAAATCACGGCTGTATGGAGCTTACTGCGATTTTGTATTCTCGCAATGTTGCAGGCTACAAAACATCGCTCGTGTGGAAAAACCCATAGGAAAGCATGGGCTCCACATACATGCTATTTGTAGCACTGTCGCATAGTGACAAAATTGTGCAATTTTATTACCTATGTGGAAGCATCCTTAATCTCATACTCGTATATTGTGCCATTCATATGTCCAGGTATATTCTCTTAGACCTAGTTTCTATCTATCAGTTGGTGCTATATTGGTGCACTCCATGCTGCCGTCTGGCATCCGTAACCGGATAGGAAACCGCTACATGAAACAGTTAAGCATCTGGAATAAAAACTGATGCGCCAGATGCCATGAGCCCGTCCCACAGAAAACGACAGGATTAGTTCTGGCCTGCAGGTTTCTCTGACGTTTCACTACATTGTTAGAGGGACAAAAAACACGGCTGGAAATATGAGATGTCTAAATTTCCATTCTACTGGACTACAAAGTTCAGTTGAAAAAGGCTAGTGAACTAATAGTACAGTTGGGCAGGGGACACAGAATTACAGAAACAGCTGACTGATTTCACAGATGTCAATGAAAATTTGGGAATATCAATTCAGTGATAATTCAATCCATTATACCAACTAAGCTGTGACAGCGCACGAACACACCTGCTTCAGGTCTACAAAGGGGCAGGCCCCTGAATCAAAGTTGTTTTTCTATGTCCTTTGTAGCAGAACTTTGTTAACTCTTTTCAGTTCCCTTATGTTCTTATGAAGTTTCTTTACTAAACAAATTCTTTACTAAAGAAATATCACTTGTTGTTGTGATGCTATGGAGCAGTTTATTTCATTATTTCACCCCCTTTCCCTTCTTAAAGAGAACCTGTCACGTTCCCACAGCGCCATAAACTAAGTTATAGTGCTGTTTGGGGATATGGCAGGGAGCCGAGGGATATTTTTATACTCATCTGCTCTTGCGATCCAGCGGTGCACGACAATCTGACTCTTTTCAGAGTCCCGTGAACACGCTTTTTCCATAGACTCATATGGAAGAGTGCACACATGGGACTCTGAAAAGAGTCAGATTTTCACGCACCGCATGATCTTCACAGGGTGACTGCACTGGATCGCAAGAGCAGATGAGTATAAAAATTACATCACCCGGCTCCGTGTCACATCCCCTACCAGCGCCATAACTTCGTTTATGGTACTGTGGGAACGTAACAGATTTACCTTAAAAGTGTGAAACAGCGGGCACTAGTGTTGATTCCTGGAAAGCCAACAGAATCCTAACACTCAACTTCATAGGGAAACAGAAAACAAGTGCAAAAATAGCCAGGATTCAGCAACATAACATTAGTTGAATAATTTAACCCTTTCCAATCCACTGCCTGATGTCTGAAGACATTATGATTTAAGGCTGTACAGCTCCGATGTTGGAAGACTTCAGAGCCTATCCAACGTGTCACTTCATGCAGTACTGGCTTTAGCCAGCAGATAGCGCTGTTCTATAATGGCAGAAAAAGAATAAGCCCCCTAGGAAAACCAGGATACAAATTGGATTGGAAAGGGTTGAACTATTGGCTATATATAGTTTCTGTCCCTAATTTTCATTTATATTTTGGTTGTTTATATAGTTTTTACTAACATGCTGTATAGGAAAATCTGCTTACATAATGCTTATATGTTTTGTTAATATTTATATGTTTTGTTCGATCATATAAACAAGTGGGCTACAGCTTGGGCACAAATAATGTGTATCATTCTAGACCCATTTTGTATTACAAAGTGTGTAATCACTGGAGCAAGAGCAAGTTGTGCCCAATATTCTCAGACGTGACTGTCGTCGCCCAGCACACAGACACTCTGTCCGGTTGCTGTGCAATGTGAGGGAGACTGCACATCTTCATGTTCTATTCTTGTGTGAGACCTGCACGAAAATAAGACATGATGTTTCGGTCTCACCCATGTAAGGTAAAGGTAAGGTAAAATCACCGACTCCTAGGTTGAGGTCACATCGTGACATTTTCTTGGCAGACTGTTTTTGCGAGGTAGTTTGCCATTGTCATCTTTAGCCCACAGCAAGCTTGGTACTGATTTTACTGACATTGGAAGGATGGAGGCCTGAGTCTACCTTGAGCTACCAGAACCATTCAGAGATTGAACCTGCAACCTTTATGTCATGAGTGAGAGTTTAGGACTGCATTAACACTCTACTGCACAAACACAAGGCTCTTCCTCACATATGTAAATACACCCATTATATTTTCATGTGAGTTTTGTGTGTCTCACAATGCACTAAACTCACACATTTTTTTGCCTGTGTGAATGTACCCTTGTACTGGAAAACCACATGGAAAGTATACCAACATTTAAAATAATTCAACCCTAGCAAAAACAC
This sequence comes from Eleutherodactylus coqui, assembly GCF_035609145.1. Lineage (NCBI taxonomy): Eukaryota > Metazoa > Chordata > Amphibia > Anura > Eleutherodactylidae > Eleutherodactylus > Eleutherodactylus coqui. The sequence goes on along the minus strand of NC_089837.1, from coordinate 203,984,539 downwards.
ATAAGTAAAAGGTCACTTTTGACAAATGGTGCTCATTGTTTTTAGTAGTTGCTGTGCTCCAATGGAAAACGTGCCTCATTGCCTGTAGTGACTATTAAGAGCTTAGCTGTCATTTCTTAAAGGGGTTGTCGGAGTTCAGCATTTTAAATAAGATGCCTTTCCCACACAGTAAAATAACTAATAGGAATATATTCACCTCTTCCAGTTCCCACTGTGTACCACATTGGTGCTGGGTCCTCCACGACTGTGTTTTCTCACAGGCTACAGTCCAGCCCGGTTTATGGGAAGTCACAGGCATTTCATCCAATAACAGAGCTCAGCAATTGAGTGCCGAGCTCTGTTATTGGCCACAGCTCCTGTGACGTCCCACAAGCAGGTTGGAGAAGCTTGTTAACCCGGAGCAGCACCGTGGGACACAGGACGAGTGAGGAGCGCCAAGTATAGGCCTATTTGTTATTTTACTGCATGTAAAAGCCATTTTATTCAAAATCCAGAACTTGTACAGCCCCTTTAAATTGCTCTGGAAAAGTTAAACCTGCATTGTGATTGGTTGTTATGGGTAGCGGGTCAGTTTTCTTTTAGACAGTTTTAATAAATGGGGCCCGAAATCTTAACAGACACAAGCAAATTGACAAGTTGCTTTCCTTACCTACATTTCTCAAACTTTGCACAGTGACTGCAAATCCTTTTGTTCTGGGCAGTAGATGATATTTCAGCTTGGGAAGGCCTTTGGCCTCAGCAACTTGCATACTGATTTCATGTTTTTTTTCAGTAAACCGCGTGCCCTCACAGTGTATTAAGAACTGAGGACAAAAGGGACAGAAATTACAACAATTTTTAGTTTTTAAGTATGTTTTTATAAGGCAATGCTTAGTTTTCATCTGTACTGCGGATGGTCTGGACAGCTCGCCATTGGACAGTGCGGAAACTGACTGCAGATTCCCCAATGTAAATCCATTTGTGTGCAGGAGGCCATAGAAATCGCTATCATTTTTGATCAACATAGGGTGCAGACCGCATCGTTTAGGTGAATTTCCAAACCATTTTATTTCTAGCTTCAAAAATCTTTAAACGAGTTTTAGGTCATGAGATTTAAAGTAAGCCAGGAGCTGTGGAGCGGTGTCATAGAAAACCAGCAAGATCTTTGGACCTTCGGCTGCCTGTCCACGGGCGCTGCGGTATCCTGTGGCGAATCTCCGCTGAGGGAGCCGCTACCTGGGAAAGGGAGCCAGCAGACGGATCTCCGCTGTCAGCCAATCTGACAGATAGGCTGACTGCAGAGAATCGCGGCAATTCGCATCATGCTGCGATTTGCCGGCCGCGAGCGGAGAATCGCTATGATTCTCCGCCCGTGGACAGAGGGGCTGCGTTTTCCATAGCAATGCTATGGAAAGCATGCATTACGTTCCCCGCGACCGCATTATCGTCGCCTGGAATGCAATTCAATAAGACCCGTAGACAGGCAGCCTAAAACTGAATTTTCGACTCCAAAACTAAAATGGTGTTCAAAGATAGATATTCAAATTGTAACAGAAGCCACAGAAAAAAATTGGACAGGACAGTGTAGCCTTGTAGCACCTGGGACCTGGGTTTGAACCCAACCAAGGACAACATGTCTGCATGGCTTTCCCCCCGTACTCCAGAACATACTGGCTAATCGGCTGTCTATGAGTCTGCCTCAGACAGGCATATTTGCGTGCATTTTTGCTCACGCAAAAATTGCAAACACAATATGCAGAGAATCCGATACAATATCAATGGGTTTGTCCTCATTTAAAATATTTTGCATGTGCATTCCTCACACATGCAAAAAAATATAGGACCTGCTCCATTTTGTGCGCATTTACAAATATAGTCTACCTGCACATATTAATATTACACTAAAAAATTATTTGTGCCAGACTAAAAATATACAAAAAATAAAATGCATGTGCCATATAGGCAGGCGGTGGTTTGAAAAAAGCTAAACAAATATGCAGAGTATACATCAGATCCACTTCAATATCCTCATTATTGCTTCAGGCCTTATTCACAAGGGTGCGGCCGGTTTCACGTGGCCAAAAAAATCCTGCGAAGATTTGTGCATTGCAAGTCGCACAAATCTTACGCGAATAAGAACCCCATTCTTTTGAATGGTCTTAAATACATGCACAATGGCATGCTCTAACTTTTCGCGTTCCTCGGAAAGCATCGCTTATTGATTTTAATGGAAGGTTTAAAGCCTCGCATTAAACACTTCCAACCCTCAATGGTGCAAGATCATCGTAATTTCACAGATGCGGTAGAAGGCGCTTTTGCCTGAAAAATGCTTCACATCCGGGGTTAGAACGCATGTTGGCAAGCGCCACATCACGACAAGATTCTCAGCCCAATATCGCGCTTCCCTGTGTGTAGGTAGTCTAAGTGTGATTTTGGTCAGTGAAAAACTGATTGTGTTTAACATGCGAGCGTCATCAAGGTGCACTCCGTTTTTCAGAAGTGAGAAAAAATGGAAGATGGCCCATTTGATGTCATTTAAAACTCCCACAGTAGTCAATGGGTGCTTGAAAAAAATTAAACGCGCTTCTATGGCATGCAAGTGCATTCAATTTTTTTAACGTACCCATTGACTTGAATGGGTGATTCTGGTCTGAGCATCACACCAGGATAGGACATGCTGTGATTTTTTAACATTGACCGTCGGTCAGTGAAAGACATCGCACATGTGAATACACACATTAACATTAATCTGTCTGAGTTCTGTCAGTTTCAAACTTGAATAGAATTTGGATGTTAAAACTGTTTGTGTGAATTAGCTCTAAGTGCCATGTTAAAGCGGTTTTCCAGGCAATTGTTATTGATCACCAATCCTCAGGACTTGAATGGGAGCTGCACCTGCACTTGCAAGGGCTGGCCACTACATCGGGGTGGGGGCTATCTGCATTAATATCATACCCTATGTGTGGGGTTGCTAATAGCGGGTGTCTGAACAGCTGATTGGTCAGAGTCCCGAGGAGCAGACTCTAGCCAATCAGTGATTGATAACCAATCCTTAAGGATAGGTCATCAATAACGATTGCCTAAAAAACTACTTTAAACCTCATAAAGAACTGAATTTGTTATAAAAATCTAGAGGTCAACATTAACAATGATCATGGATCAAGCAAGAATCAAGATACCAATTACTTCAAAATAGACCAAATACCTTAGTAAAAATGCAAGTTCATATAAATATCATATGGTCACTCACCAATCCCTGACGCATATTTAGGATCTCAGCTGAGGCTCAGCAGCGCTGCTGATTAGAGCCACCTGATTGGCTCTTTGGCACCACGCGACTACACAGCGTGCATGCGGATTGCCTTCAGCAGCCGTGCACTACACACTACAGTTAAGCAGCCGTGCACTACACACTACACTTAAGCAGCACGGGGTTAGGGTTTAGGGTAGGTTTAGGTTTATGGTTAGGTTTAGGGTTTAGGGTTAGGGTTTAGGTAACCCTAACCCTAAACCTAACCCCGTGCTGCTTAAGTGTAGTGTGTAGTGCACGGCTGCTTAACTGCAGTGTGTAGTGCACACGGCTGCTGAAAGCAATCCACGTGCACGCTGTGTAGTCACGTGGTGCCGAAGAGCCAATCAGGTGGCTCTAATCAGCAGCGCTGCTGAGCTGCGGCTGAAATCCTAAATATGCATCCCTGACAGCTGTGTCTGGACTCACCCACCTGTTTTATGTGCTTCTTCTATCTTTTTGAAATATATGTCCAATATTTTTTGTGTTTCAATAAACATGTGAATTTTACTTTGTGTATTTTTTGGTATTGCACAAATATTTTTTGCTGTGCCATATGTAGCTGTAGTGAATAAAATATTGGCTACCAGAGATTGTGTGTACCTGTGTAACCCCACATTGTGCTAAAGTATGGTAAGGGTGTCTTCAAAGTAAAACCATGCAATGAAATGAAGACTTCTGTGATTCACTATAGCCACATTCAGAGAGAGATACGGTATTACAAAAGATCACATATCCAGAAACCTTCATGCGCTCTTTCCAACAAAAGGCTATAAAGTTACGGTTCATCTGAGGGATTGGCTGAAGGATCTAAAAAGCAGTAGCAAAAATAGTATTTATTTGGACTTTACTTACCCAAAAATGTTCTGGGTAGTCCCTAAGATTTAGTAAACCTTGTACAACCGTTTTTCGATCTTCTTCCCACTTTCGTTTACAGAACACAATCTCGAGGAAATACCACATCCAGCCAATTACAGGTACATAGCATAGCTCCTTCTTTGCTAGCACTTTTGAACTCTGGCAACAAAACAAAAGGAAAAAGCAAATCATGTGCAATATCAACATTTCCTTTCAGTATAGGATGCACCTACTAAAGTTGTAAAACATGCTGAATATTTTGGATATTGCAATGTGGCATCAATGAAAATGGTTGTAAAAATTATACAGAAAATCATCATAAAATAAATAAAATTGTGTCAATACACAGGTCGTCTGTAAACACAGCGTGATGATTCAAGTTAAAGCTTATGTTCAGGTTTGAATTTGAGTTATAGTCCTTTTAAGACAGGAGTTCACTTATAGAATAAGAAAACAGAAGTTTTCTAGTGTACATGCATTACATGCCATTCTTATATCAGCGCAGTTTACCCCTTTTGGCTCAGTAGAATGGCATAGCATATGGAACAACCAGTCCTGTGTAATAGCATCAGTCATGTGACTCCCTACATAGCATACACATCATGTGACCTCTGACATTCAATCAGCAGAAGGATTACATGACATATGTGCTGGGTTAGCTCACAATCATATCCAATCGGTTAGGCTGGATTCAAACAAATTTATTTGCGCATGAAAAATGTGTGCGCACAATACGCAGAAAATAGAACCCATTGATTTCATATGAGTGTATATGGCGTGTGTAATTTGCCACACGATAAAAAGCAGCATTTGCTTAGGACAACAACACATCTTGAACTCATTAAACTAATTGGCCATTGAAATGGCTGAGAGCACGCAAAACGTGCAGTGAAAAATGCAGTTGCATGCGCAAATATGCAACACCCTTGTGAATCCGGCCTTGTGAATAGGACTAATGGTGGAAACTGATTTATGTTGTGGATACTACAATACTGTTACTGTATCTTTACAAGGCTGGCATGTTGTTAATAAAGTTAATTGTAAAAATAAGAAAACTACTGGCACACAGGTGAATCGGGGAGAACAATATTAGATAATGCTGCAGGTTGTACTACTATATACCAGGGGTGCACAACCTTTTCTGGTCCAAGCATCACATTGTTGTATTACCTTCTGAGGCATTTATGGCATATCAAAAATATATTCCCCAATTGTCTGATAGGTGCAGGTTCCACATCCAGAACTTCTTCCTGTCAGCAGAATGTGGTCCCCTTCTCCCCCAAAGAGCACTCCAGAGAGGAGACCATGCATGAATACGGATCTTTCCATGACCCGGGTAGAACGGATTCGTTGCTGCTAATGGCCTTACTTCCCCATTCCCCCTCCCTTGCCATTCGACGAACAAATTACCGACACCTTCAGTTGGATAAATTTGGCCACAGCAGCCATTTATTAACACAAACAACATAAAATACATTTTAACTTGTTTCAACATCAACCTTAATGATGACTATATCCCGATACCTGTAAAGGACCTTGGAGCCGCACCCCTGTGTCTGCCACCTACTGCCGCCTCACCCCTACAAGGAGATAGCTGTCCCGGTCACCTGCCGCAACTTGGCCGACTCAGGCGACGCTATCCCCACGAACTTTTTAACTATTTCCTCCCGCCGCAGGTCGGCAGACTCGGGAGCCCAAAGACGCTCCCCTTTTAACCTCCGGCCGCCATCTTTTACCGACCCCGAGGCCGCTAGCCAGGTCTGGCTAGCCTCTCCTCCCCCTATCAGGGGTCCGCCCTATACCCTGGAGGCGACAGGTCCCCAACTCGAAAAAGGAGAGGAACGGGGGAGGCTAGTTAGCCCCCACCATTCCCCTTACTACCTTCTACACGGGCTCCAAGGTTCCCTCCCCATCCCCCGCTGCTATGACAAGACTCCTCCTGTCCCCACCTCCCCCCCTTTTGTTCTTCTAGGGCGGGCGGGTGGGACTCTTGTTCCTTCTTCTTTTCGCCGCTCTGCCTTCTCTCCTGTCTGTTCGTTCTTATATAGGGCCTCCCGACGGAGGCCCCGCCCCCTCCCATAATCCTTTGCACCCGATGACGTCACTCCTCCCCGTTCACCCTTTCATGCCGCCTCCCGCCTACCGCTCTGCGGGCTTCCGGCTCCGGCGGTTCTTGACCCGGGTAGAACGGATTCGTTGCTGCTAATGGCCTTACTTCCCCATTCCCCCTCCCTTGCCATTCGACGAACAAATTACCGACACCTTCAGTTGGATAAATTTGGCCACAGCAGCCATTTATTAACACAAACAACATAAAATACATTTTAACTTGTTTCAACATCAACCTTAATGATGACTATATCCCGATACCTGTAAAGGACCTTGGAGCCGCACCCCTGTGTCTGCCACCTACTGCCGCCTCACCCCTACAAGGAGATAGCTGTCCCGGTCACCTGCCGCAACTTGGCCGACTCAGGCGACGCTATCCCCACGAACTTTTTAACTATTTCCTCCCGCCGCAGGTCGGCAGACTCGGGAGCCCAAAGACGCTCCCCTTTTAACCTCCGGCCGCCATCTTTTACCGACCCCGAGGCCGCTAGCCAGGTCTGGCTAGCCTCTCCTCCCCCTATCAGGGGTCCGCCCTATACCCTGGAGGCGACAGGTCCCCAACTCGAAAAAGGAGAGGAACGGGGGAGGCTAGTTAGCCCCCACCATTCCCCTTACTACCTTCTACACGGGCTCCAAGGTTCCCTCCCCATCCCCCGCCACTGCAAGCGAGGCTCGACCCTCTTGAGACTGCGCCGCCCTCCACACTGCCAGCGCTCGCTCGATGCCTTCTTGTAAACCTTCCATCCATAGGTCCATCCCTATGTCGTTCAGATGAACGCCGTCTGACCTCCAATAATTACCCGTGCCTTTTTCCAGGTCTATGTGCCGCACTGCTATGCCCCCTTTTCCGCCCACAAAACGAGAGACTTCTTTGTTTAATTTAACTCTCGCCCTGTTCAGCCCCTTTTCTGACCGTGCTCCCCTCCATACTTTTCTCGGCACTAGCTCTGACCATACCACGACTATTCCCGGGTATGACTCCTGTAACCTAAGGAAGTCATACCGAATGTCCCTCGATAGGTCCCTAAATCTCCTCTTCCCCAGGTCATTACCCCCTGCATGAATGACTAATACGTCTGGCGCTCTATCCCCTCTCACCCTCCTTTCTACCTCCTCCAAAACCTCGCCCCAGGACATGCCTCTAATGCCCATCCACTTTATCCTTGCTTCGCTGTTAGGGAACCGTAATTGCCTGCCGTTGGGTCGTGCTCCCGCTCTCTCCGCCCCCCAGAAGACATAAGAGTGGCCTAAGATCCATACTAACGCTGGATGCTCATCTGTAAAACAAAATTACCGGCATAATTTAGTAACGGTTGCTCCTCCTATTTTACTTCCCCCCCACCCCCCCCCCCACCCACCCTCACCTTTTCTTTAAAGTAGGTGAGGGCGTACATAGGATCTGAAACGTCTGGATTCCCAGCGACCTATTCTTTTTATAGCTTCCGCCCCCATACCCCTCACTGATGCCTCTGTCGCTGCTCCCACCCTAAATGAGTGTGACCCAAATTGTTGTTTATCAAACCCTGCCGCTTCCAGTGTCCGCTTAAATATAGTTATGAATTGGAAGCGAGATAAAAATTGGCCATTCTCATGGCACAGCAGGGGGCCTGTTCCAGACTGTAACCCTCCCCTATACTGCTCCCAAGTCCTCTTAGGGCACATGAGCGCCCCCGGCACCTCGCCCAATTTAATAATTTTTCCCCGACCTTGCTGATCTGTCTTTGACCGGCGGATCCGCAACTCCAGCCTCCCCTCAACTAACCTTACGTCCTCTACCTGCAATCCTCCCCCGGTCTTTTTGCTTGGCGACACCAATTCATTTATCCTGAATGCTCCAAAGAATGCCAGAGAAAAAGCTGACCTGAACAACCGTCTCTCAAAATCACTTCCGCATACCGTATCCAAAGCTGTACCCAATTTTTCTAATATGTCAAATGAAACTGGTCGCCTAGTGTCTACACTCTCCTTACCTCTCCTGAACCCCTTCAGCGCCTGTGTTACTAAAAACTTTTTTGTCACGTCACCCATTCCCCTTAACTTGAACCCAAATGCTAGCCCTGCTATAAATTGGTTTACTTGCGCCACTGACCTACCACTTTCCGCACTTCTACCCAACCAGCTCAGTAGCATACCTATTCTGTCTTCTTCTGAGTCCGTGCCCCCCTCCTTTCTAGCCCATTCTTCCCATTCGTTCCACGCTGCGCTATACGCTACCCTGGTTCGCCGAGCCAATGACCGCTCTAACAGGCCCCTCACTGCTCGCTTACCATGCTCCAAATTCGATCCGGGCACTCTCTCCCCTTCCTCTCTGCCCCCGGCGCCAATGTCCGGAACCGCTCCCACTGAAACCGAGAGAGAGCATCCGCAATTGAATTGTCAACACCTGGTACATGAGCCGCCACTATCCACATGTTTAACGACAATGCTTCGAGCACTAAGTGACGCAGCAAGTTTACCACCGGGGGGGATGATGCCGACATGGTGTTAATCACCTGCACCACCCCCAAGTTGTCACAATGAAATTTCACTTTTTTGTCCCGAAAGTATTCCCCCCATAGCATGATGGCCATCACTATTGGAAATAACTCCAATAGCACTAAGTTCCGTATCAAGCCTTCCTGCTTCCACTTCTCCGGCCACTCCCCCGCGCACCATTTCCCTTGGAAATAGGCCCCGAATCCCGTGCTGCCCGCTGCGTCAGTATATAGCTCCCAGTCTATATTATTACTAACCTCGCCCATGATTACCGACCTGCCATTATATTTTTCCAGGAAGGTAGCCCATATCGTTAGGTCTGCCTTGTGGCTGGCCCGCAAACGAATGAAATGGTGGGGTGCCCGGATGCCTGCTGTTGCTAACGCCAGCCGTCTGCAAAACACCCGACCCATGGGCATAATCCTGCATGCAAAATTAAGTTTGCCCAACAGTGACTGCAGCCCTTTTAGCGTAATTTTCTTACTTGCTAGCGCCGCGCGCACCTCCTCCCGTAAGTCCTCCAATTTTTTCCCGGGTAGGCGACATACCATCGCGATTGAATCGATGGTGATGCCCAGAAAGCTTAAACACGTAGTTGGGCCCTCCGTCTTATCGGGAGCCAACGGCACCCCGAACCGCCTTGACACACATTGTAAAGTGCCCAGCAGGCTCGCACACACTGGCGATCCCCCAGGGCCCACACACAGAAAATCGTCTAGGTAATGAATGATCGACTGCACCGCAGCCGTGTCCTTTACCACCCATTCTAGAAAGGAACTGAAAGCCTCGAAGTATGCACACGAGATGGAGCATCCCATGGGTAAACAACGATCCGCAAAGTAATCCCCTTCCCAATAACACCCCAACAATCTAACGCTTTCTTTTGAAACTGGAAGCAGTCGAAACGCGGATTCTACATCCGCCTTTGCCATTAATGCTCCCTTCCTGTACCTACGTATCCATTGCAACGCCGCATCGAACGAGGTATACACAACCGAACAAAGCTCCTGGTCTATTCCGTCGTTCACCGATGCCCCCTTAGGGTAAGATAAGTGGTGTATAAGCCGAAATTTTTTCGGCTCCTTCTTTGGGACCACCCCCAAAGGAGACACCACGAAATCTGGCATAGGTGGTTCTTTAAATGGCCCTGCCATACGCCCCAAGCTTACCTCCTTTTTTATCTTTTCTGACACCACCTCCGGGAACTCTAATGCTGACCGCAAGTTTTTTAACGAAAAGGGGACCGCATGCGACGGGGCAGGGATGTGAAACCCATCCCTGAACCCCTTATACAGCAATTCCGCCTTCTCTCTATTAGGGTACCTACTTAGATGATGTAACATCTCTTCCAAAATCACCGGGGTCGTCCCTTTTTGTAAAAGCGCCAGGGGCTTTTCCCTTACCTTTTTTAAAGCACCGTGCCGCTCCGTGGGAGCCAGCACTGCAATGGGAGCAGGCATGCCGGAATTTGCATGTTGCCCCATACTTACACTGTCCCTCGTTGTATTGCCAACAGAACCCGAGCCTGCTCCCCCCTGCTGTGCTGCCTTGGCCCCCCGCTGTACTAGTGGCCAGGCTGAAGGACCCGGCATTTCCCTGAAAGGGCTGTCCAAATCGTGCGGGGGCCATTACTCTCAACCATAGGCCTATATCTTTGTGCTCCCATCTGATAGATGGGCGCACCGCCTTACGCTGTCTAAATTGCTCATCGTAACGTATCCATGTTTGGCCCCCGTATACCCTATAGGCCTCCCCTATTGAGTCCATGTAGCAAAAAAGGCCGGAACAATTTTCCGGCGCTTTTTCACCAATCACGCTAGCCAAAATGGCAAACGCTTGTAGCCAATTAGCAAACGTCTGGGGAATCAAGCGCCATCTCCTCTTCTCTTCCTCCTCTTTTTTAAAGTCCGTTCTCTTCCCCTTGTCCAAATTAAATTTTTCCAAGGGGAGGAGGGAGAATATCTCCACATATTCGTCCTTCCAAATCTTTTCCCTAACCTCTTTTTTGAGATGCGCCCCCAGAGGTCCCTCAAAGCAGACGTATACTTCGCCCTTTGCTCTGTCGTCTAACCTTACTCCCTCCCCCTCTCTTTCTGTCTGTACTGACACCGTAACACCTGCTGCTGCCCCTGCCTCTGAACCCCCCGTTACTGCCTCCGTCTGTAGGTTTACCCCGGCGACACCAGCTGTCGCCACGACTCCTCTTTCTCCTGAAAGAAGGGGTTGGATGCTTCCTATCGCCTGTCCTGCCCCAGTCCCCCCAGCTAGGGGTCGCAACTGACCTTCCTCTATACTGGATGACGCCGCGCATGGAGAGCTCCATGCTGTGACAGGCGATGGATTACCACCCCCCCCCTGACGTCTCAAGAATTCTACAATGAGACCCAGCATTGCCGATGCATCGTTGCATATGCTAGGTGCAGATCCACTAGTCCCCAATTGTTGTACAAAATTGCTACCAGCCAGTACCCCCCGATTAACATTACTGGGCATCCCGCACATATCCCCCACATTTTCACTGATATTAGCATGACTAGACATGGAAAACATATCCCCTGCATTTTCATTCATGTTAACATTACTATGCATGTTATACCTATCCCCTACGTTGTCTGCACTATTAACATTACTGAACCTCGTATACATATTACGTACATTTTCTGCATTACTCGAATTACAAGACATACTGCACATGGAGTGTGACTCACCTGGCCGCGTGAGAGCTGTGGGCCCACCAGCCGCCGGACCTCCCGATCGAGATTCCTCTTGACCCCCGCTGTGCTGCGACCGCTCTGCTGGCCCTGCAGACGCCTCATTTCTTCCTGCCGTCCGACCCGTCGATGTACCGGGCCGTTGCGCTCCTGACTCGCTGCAGGGTTCCTCCTGTCCTGCAGCGCCGCCTCCTACTCTCCTCCTGCTCTTTGCCTGGCGACTAGCGATAGGTCCCGTCCCCCTCTCAGCACGGGACTCCATGCTGCCTGCCGCCCTCCTTTGCCTCGCTGGAGTTCTCCCCGCCTTGCTTCCCCTGCCTGTTGGTGTTGCCAGGGGAAGCGTGTTATGTGGGGGGGCCGGGGAGACACTCCGCCTCCTTTTGCCCCGCGAGGGTCCGTGCTCGGGGCTAAACCTTTCTGGTGCACGGTCCCTCCGCGGTCTTAGCTCTTTTGTGTGCCCCGCTGGTGCTGCCGCCGCCGGCCCCGCACCCTTTGCCGCACTCCTTCCCTCCATAGGAATTGAACCTGAAGGCTGTACGCTACCTGCCGTCATGTCCTGGGTTGCAGCGTTCCTCATCTCGGCAGACCTTGAAGTAGTTCCTTCCCCTGCGATGAGTCCTTGGGTTGATAGTTGTAATAGCCATTCCAGGCCTCTCTCCTCCGCTGCTGCCCGAATTCGTTCTAGGACCGCCTCCATTTCTTCAGCTGGTGAGAATTCGGCCTTTTTTCTTTTTTCTTCAATGACTTCCTGTTAGTCGCGTAGGCTCCGCCTCCTCAGGACTCCTTCCGTTGTACTATCGTTGCACCCTGGCCGGTATGTTGCTTGCCGTGTTCTGATCACCGCAGCTTGCTTTTGTGCTCTGCGCTCAGCTGTCTTCCTCACGTTCTCCCGACACTGCCGACTTCAGTGAATCTCGGACTTCTCCTGCTGTCGCCGCTTTGCTGTCACACTCTTCTTCAGCGCTCGCCGCTCCGCTGCCGACCTTCCTCTCTTCGCTGTTTGCTTCAGCGCGCCTCGGACTTCTCCTGCTCTTGCCGCTTTGCTGCCCCGCTCTTCTTCAGCGCTCGTCGCTCCGCTGCCGACCTTCCTCTCTTCCCTCTCTGCTTCTCCGCTCTCCGAACTCCGCTGGGATTCTCCTGTTGTCTTCAGCTCTTTTGACTCTTGTTCCTTCTTCTTTTCGCCGCTCTGCCTTCTCTCCTGTCTGTTCGTTCTTATATAGGGCCTCCCGACGGAGGCCCCGCCCCCTCCCATAATCCTTTGCACCCGATGACGTCACTCCTCCCCGTTCACCCTTTCATGCCGCCTCCCGCCTACCGCTCTGCGGGCTTCCGGCTCCGGCGGTTCTTTGTAGATTATGGGTTTTGTTAGAACAGACTAGCATTTAAGAACTCTCATTAAATACTGTATAACAGAGAAAGCCACATTGATAGATGGCCACTTCTCTTAAGACCCTCATACACATTACTCAAAGGTTGTCTGAACCTGGCAACAATCAATCAACACTTGCATATGTATGGGGCTTCTTAATGTTTCCCCAACATCATACTGAGAGAAAGTTGATTTGGACATGTTGAATTTAACCTCCTCCTTTTGTTCTCCCAGGAGATAAGCTGCCACCAAAGCTGGCCGAACCAAGCGCTCTTGTATGGTGGAGCTTAGAGAAACAGCTGAAAGAATATTCGTCCTCTGGCTATTGAGAGTGTATGGGCACTGTAACCCATAAATTCCTTTTAGAGCAGGGGTGCACAACTTTTTCTGATCTGAGGGCCACATTGCCATACTGAACCACTTCCAAAGGCCACAGGGGTATTTCCATCTGACACATTTGTGGTATATCCTAAGTATATGCCAGAATAAATCTAAGTACGTTCCACTTCCAGGTCTCCAATGTATTGGCAGAATAGGGGTTCCCCCCTAACTAGCACTCCAGAGAGGAGGAGACAATGTATGTGGCTCTCTCCATTGCAGATCATATACTTATTTTTGGAGTGCCAAATGAGTCAAGAGACTTTATTCTCCTAACATATGGGGGACCCAGACATGGCTATACAGTACACCCTTCGTACTTGTTCGTTTCCCTGCTATATGCCACTCCTCTTCACTATGACTACATGTGAGCAGATATGCATAGACATTTCTGTGTCCAGATGATTGGAACTGCACAGAATGGCATAAAGGTCTTACATGTGGCCCCTAGACAGCATGATGTCCACCCCTATCAAATTGGTCAAGGTACCCCCTTCACCCAAAATATGAGAGACTCAGAGATGGCTACATGTGCACCATAAGTACTTCCCAATCCCTGCTCATAACCTGTGTACCACTCCATTTCTCTCTGATATGGAAACTTCATGTGAGCAGCCACGCACAAACAAGCATCTCTATATCTGGATGCTGGGGAGGCACATATGGTCCCCGTACGGCAGGTTGTACGTCCCTGTTGTATAAGTTCTACTCCTCAGTACAACACTATTCACCTGTTACGTCCGTGGAGAGTTAACCGAATGACAGTAGTCACATAACTGTCTCTATGGGGCTTATTTACTCATACTGTTAGACAATGCATGTCACAGACAATGGGATTTACATGTCTAATAATCACTAACCTGTGACATACGACACCCAGGGGCAGACTGCAGGGTTGACTTATTTCCAGCTCCCAGAATCCTGCACTCGTGCTAGACGGAGCACAGATTGCACTCTGCCTGGCCTAGCACACCCCAACACACTTCACTGACGATTTCTGAAGGGGAGGTCATCCACCTCGGTTTCCACCAGCCTACACACAGTTAATTTACTTCGGAGTTATGGATAGCTTAAGGTGCTCGAAGACAACTAATACAGTTTTAAGCTTTATTCCAAAAAAGGGTTAGCAGTGCTAGGTAAAAATGGAGATATTTACACAAGGGCAAGAAGCATACAAATACATATGAACAGTATGAAAACAAAAAGGGATAAAATGATAGAAAATACCAATCTATGAAGTAGTTCCAAATAGTCCTGGGGCGCGAAACACATGGAACGAGGTTGCAGGCCGGCATTAGATGCCACTCTTGGGTCTTACAATTTGGGGAGGAGACCCCCCCTTTATTTTAAGGTTACATATCTGCTAAACTCCTTTTTTACATAATCGATGGGCTGCCTATATATATGCCCAGATCTTCCGAATAGAAACCTAATATAACGTTTCGGCCTATTGAAGGCAATCTATAGGGGAGCTATGGCTGCCATTTTTCACATGATGAATTTACCTACTTTACCAAACATCATATGCAACAAATGATTATCATCGCAGATATGCAATTCTGTGGGTTCTGGGGGTTGCACAGTGACGAGAGTGAATGAATCTGGTCCGTGGTACACTCATGGTTCCGAAAATATAACCGCTGTTGAGCTTGGACCTTTGCTTAATAACAGTATTAAGAATGTGTGCTGCAATGTCTGGGTTGTGTATATTGAACTCAGAATGGGAGACAAATGGCTGGGGATATAACAATTGACATGCTCTTGTAACTTGGTAACTTTGCTAACATCACAACAAAAGGTTTCCTTGCTGGTCCCAGAAAGAGCAAGTGACATCAAAGGCTTCCCCTGGTACAGGTCTGAAGGGCACCGAAATGAACATTGTTGAGCTCTACTTGTCAGAAAATACACTTAACTATCTGTCTAGGTCAACTCAACTTTCCAGAAAGGTGGCAGATTGCCTCGGAAAGATGGATGACGATCTACCATTATAATTTCATCACAGTGGAAATTTAAGGCTCATTTACACGGAGCAATGATCGACTTAAAAAAAACGCTGATCGGCGATCCATTTAGCGATAATCGGAGCATGTAAATGTGCGCCCATCGTTCAGTTTTCGGGCACTGCTAGCTGATCGTTAAATTCAAGCTAACCTAAAAATCATCACTCACTTTTATCAGAAGTTCTCCATGGGGAGTGCTCATAGCATTGTTTATGGAGAACAAAGGATCTGAGCGCAGATAATAGCTATTAATCATTCAGTGAAGGCTTCATGTGCACACTTAATTGGTACTTAAGTAGCTGAGTAGCTACTTAATACTTTATGCAAAATGATTGCTCAAAGCTGTCACTCAAACTGTCGTTTGAGCGATCTTTGAGCGATCATCGGCCCGTGTAAACCAACCTTTAGACTAGAAAATCCTAATCCCCACATTCTGCACAGACAATTCCCTCCCTTCTAAGGCTGCATTCACAAGAACGTATATCGGCTCGGTTTTCACGCCAAGCCGATATACATCGTCCTCATCTTTAGGGGGGGGGGATGGAAGAGCCAGGATCAGGAACTAAGCTCCCGCCCCCTCTGTGTCTCCTCTCCGTCCCTCTGCACAATTTGCAATGGGGAGAGGCGGGACAGGGGCAGGGCTAATTCTCTGAACTTAGCCCCTCCCCCGTCCCACCTCCTTTCATTGCAAATAGTGCAGAGGGGCGGAGATGGGGTGGAGAAGAGGCAGAGAGGGGGTGGGAGCTCAGTTCCTGCTCCTGGCTCTTCCATCCTCCCCCCCTGCACACGAGGACAACGTATATCGGCTCGGCGTGAAAACCGAGCCGATATACGTCCGTCTGAATGCAGCCTAAAGCTGTATAATGAAGTAAACACTCTATGCTCCTTTGAGAGGGTCAAAGCCAAACGAGATGGGGACTTAGAGAAGTTCACGAACCTGTCATTGTTCTGTGTTCTACAGGATTGAATGATTTGCAATGTGTTTATTCGTTGATTCTACCTCTACCTTTGTTGTACCCCTTCCCCCCTTACCATAATGAAAAATAAAGAATATATAAAATAAAAAGTGAAAGCATTCTAGATTACTGAAAATTAATTGAAGGCAATGTTTTAAATGATCCCAATAATTGGCTCCACTATGCACACCTTAGGATTACAATTCTAAAATGTTTGCCATACCAGTGACAGAGCGTGACACTACTATTAAAGGGGTTCTCTCTTTTCGGTCACTCAGTCCATTTGACATAACCTAAGCAGGAATGTCTGTAGCAGCATGGAAAGCACAATAGCACCTCAGCAGCATCGTTAAAGTTAAATACAAATGTCAACTTTATTTTTATTATGCGGGTTGTTAAAATTATGGCTATAACAAATTTATACACCCTATTTTTTGCTCTATAGGATACATTTTCTTCCTCCCAAAGTGGTGGTGATGGGGGAAGTCTGTGCATCTTATAAAGCGAACACGCCAAAATTCAAAGTGGTCGGCACTATTGCAGGATCACACATTTGCTCCATAGTGGGAAAGTTGAACAGTTCTTTCTCCTCTGCACTGCCACCTCTGCATACCGTTGATTGATGGTGAGCACTGGCAAGAACTGCTGCTGCTCCCCTGCCTCCACCAATCAGTTTCCCATTTTCCTTCTTTAAAACCTAGGTGCGTCTTATCATCAGGTGCGTCGTAGAGCGAAAAATACGGTACTTTTTTATTTATTTTTTTTAATTTTGCATAATAAAAACATTTTTAAAAGAAAAGTAACTAGTTTTTGTGTTCCAATATTTCGACAGCCATGGCATTTGTATTTTTCCATCCATGTTGCTTTATAAGGGCTTGCTTTTGGTTTGACAACCTGTGGTTTTCATTGATACTGGTTTGGGGTAGTTTTGTTTAATTTTTCGGGAGCAGGATACACATAAAAACAAATATTGTGGCACTGCTGTGATGGTTTGTTTGACGAAGGACATTTGTTCAAAATGGGTCAGTGGTCATGTATTTTAGCTGGTTGCCTGGTTATAATATGCCTCAGTAAAGTTTGGAATTTTCATCTATTATATACAAGCTGGACAAACTGGTTTGCTTGATAATTCACTGCAGTTGGAGCGGTGTCCGTGCGGACTTGTTCAAGGCCTCCTGCACACGGTAGTGACGGATTCCGATTGCGGAATTCCGCAGCGGAATCCAGCTCTGGCAGCAGCGGCGTCTGCTCGTACCTGCCATTCTACCGTTTTTTCTGTACTGCAGATGGATCTGGCGGCTCACTGTTGCATATGTGCAGTACAGATTTTTTTCGTTCTAATCTTTTTTTTTGCAGACTGGTCACAGGTCGGACGGCTTCTATTGACTTCCATGGAAGCCATCCTCGCAAAATCCGCATAAAAATGTAGCATGCTACGATTTTTTTGGAAATCGCCTGCTCGTGGTTAGCAGGCAGCGGATCTCCATAGGAAGTAACGGGCGGTATTTGCTGGGGTTTCCGCAGCAAATATCCACCCGTGAGCAGGAGATCTAACCCCTTAACAACTGCTCATACGCCTTTTTACAGCGTTAAGGGGCCTTATTTTCATGTATTCGGCTTTTTACAGTGCTGCATCAGAGGCTTGGCATGGGTCACCAGTGCCAGGGGAAGTTGGTGCTCAGATGTCAGATGACAGCCTGGTACTTGCCTAAACAGCAAGGACTGGAGAAATCACCAATCCCCACTGTTTAAATAATGCAAACCATGGCATGTAAAGAGCTAAGAGTGGTAGGAGACTCTCCCTGTCACCTATTGGACCTCCACCATGTGATTGCGGGGTCCTGATGGGTTGCTATGGCACCCAGAGGCTTGAAGAGTCATTTTGCTTATTTCACAAAATATTATATGGCTTCAGACATAAAATATTTAGTGAAATATGGAAAATGACTGTGAGCAAACATCACAACAGGTTAATCGTCAGGGGAAAGAGAAGCCTGGTTGATGAATGAACTGCATATACTTGTAGGGCAATTCTACCAATCAGCATCACTACCCTCCCAACAACTTGCATTTATTATTCTTTTTAGTCACTGGAGTAAAAGAAAATGAATGCATCCTAGATTACATTACATTTTTAAATTGCATGTTTTCCATACCAGCATTCAGCATTTTATGACAGAGCATGAAACTAATACTACGAGGGTTCTTCAATCCTTTGATTACTTCAATAATACAGTGCATTATGTAAAACTGAGAGGTTGTCTATCAGGAGAAGCCGTAGGTATGACCAAATAAGCTACGATATATGGCAGATCTGAGAATGATTAAGTCCCCAGATGCCATAGCAATCTATTGGAAGCCCACAATTGCGTCATGGGGGTGCATATGGGGTTGTATAGGGGAGCCCCTTCACTATATAAAACTACTCAGATACTGCAGTCAGTTGCTGCTAGGTGTCAGCTGTATGTCACACTCACTGTGGATGGTGAGAGCATAGCTGCTGAACCCATGCCCATTTTGCAGCACTGTAAGATGTTGAAAGCTGATACAGTACTATGCCTAATGTTGGCCAGAAAAGACACAGCATGACTGGCATTCAGTCTGGGGTGATCTTTGATCATGCATGCTGCCATTGTATGTGATAGGCCCAAAATTGGAACAGTCATAGTTCACACTCAGGAGAGCAACTTCCATGAGTTAAGTTGAGCTTGTTGCCTCTGATGGCACACCAGCTCCTGCAGGGGGCAGCATACTCACACAATGAAACCACTCCAAAAGATCACCCCCTTATCTAGACAGATTTTCAGTTGCCCCATATTGTGAATGGTACTACGTGGGCAGCATTTGTAGTTATTTGCAGAGGCGAGTGCATGGAGGCTTCAATCTAGCATACACAGCACAGCACACATCAACAGTGCACAATGTCCACAGGCAGATTGTATTTATAGAATCCATGCGGGTCTCCCGCAGCTCGAGCCGCCCATAGTGAACCATTGGGCATCCACACTTCATTTAAGTCATGTGGATTTGATTTTAAATTTAAAAAAAATTGCAACATGCTCCATTTTACCGAGGATCACGTGCGGATCTGGCCCCATTCATCTATATGGGAGCCTAGGATCCGCAGTGCATTCGCAAATACATTTAAATACATTTGTGGATCCACTGCGGATTTGAAGGGTAAAAGTAATTAGGGAGCTGGGGGAAAGGCTGGGGGGTGGGATTACGGATTTTTTCCATGCGGATGATCTGCACTGCATCCATGTATATCCGTACGGAAAAAATCTGCAATCCATGATCTTCCGCAAGGAAAAAGAAAACATTTTAAGATGACCCGCAGTGCATCCACTGCAGAAATCCGCATGAAATATCCGCGTGTGCCGGGGACATGTAATTCAGTATGCTGCACTTCATGTGCCATGTGTAGTAATACTATTAAACACCATGCATTGGAGCTTTCTGCTTAAAGGCCCATTTACACACAAGGATGATCGCTCAAAAGATGGCTTTTGATCGATCATTTTGCATAAACTACTACTTGGTACTAATGCCTATTAGTACCATTTAATAGCGTGTGAGCCGCCACGAGCCTCTATTCACGGAACAGACCACCCTCTGTTCTCTGAATAAATTCCCTTTGTTCTGCCACAGGGCTGACAGTTGAGACAATGTTATCAGCGCTCCCCTGGGAGAACACAGCGTACGGTCTGTCTTATCAGCTGTTCTGCTGAACGATGGATTTCATGCTGAATTGAAAATCATTGTTCGGCAGAAAAGTGAAAGATGGGCACATTTACACCCAACGATTATTGCTCAAAAGATGGCTTTTGAGCAAATTTTAAGCGATAATTGTTGTGTGTAAATGGGCCTTTATTCCCCACAGAGTCACACAGAATATGTGTGCTACCTGGGTAAAATCAGATGCACAGTTATACAGCAGAGTGTTAGAGATCGCCAATAATATCATGTGCAGTCTGTCAGAATGGGCTTTAGACACGATGAGGACATTTTTATCTTTGCTGAGGCAGGTGGCATGTAAGAGCTCTCGTCCTTTCAAAGTTTGCCTCAGGCAGCAGAACATCTAGCTTCACCCCATAGCATCAATAAGCCATAAATGTCTTAGACGGGAGTTCCTCTTTAAGTTGCCCTTGGGAGTGAGACAATGTGACACTCAGACCAGAAAATGTTCTCAGGCAAGTGCTTTAAAATTCTTTAGAAAGGAAGCCAAGTACAACAATCATTTAGTCCTTTTTTTTCTCTTATCAACAAGGAAAATTGATGGCTATAGTATCTAGAAGGGTCAGGTTATGTTCACGAGCTGCAGAAATTCATGTATCACGTGGATATTGTTTCAGATGTGGATATGGATTTCACCCTTTGCAATGCAAAAAAACATCTAAAGAGAGTAGAACAAAGCCGTGGCAGAAAAAAGCATTTTAAAACCCACAGAATGCTTTCAAATTTTTCCTCTGTACAGGAATGGAGTTTTGTAATTATTTAATTCAAGTGAATTCTACTAGACAGGAGATTTTCAGTGTAGAATTCAAACTGAAATCTGCAGCAGATATGTGGTGTGAGGACATGGCTTTAGGGTCTTCTCACATGGAATAGTGAGTTGGAAGGGACCTCCAGGGTCATCTAGTCCAACCCCCTGCTCAGTGCAGGATTCACTAGATTATCCCAGACAGATATTTGTCCAGTCTTTGTTTGAACACTTCCATCAAAGGAGACCTCACCACCTAGAAACATTTTGTAAGTGCTTTCACAACTTATAAGTAGAAGTCCTTCCTTTATATTTCTCATATCCTATGGAACCATTTCTGGCTTTGGCTCAAAAAACAGCATAAAAAACTGCCACAAAACCTCTGTGTGAGGCCACCTTTAGGATTTGGTGACACATAGCAGATTTTGCTACATATTTGCACCAAAATCCACAGCCTATTTTTCGTGCAGATTTTGACGTAGATCCGTAGCAGATTTCACACTTTCAATCGAAAGGGTAACGTGTGCAGTTGATTCACATCAGACGTTTTTTTTTACAGGATTTTGGTATCAATTCCGCTACGTGTGAACACACCCTTAGGGCGGTTTCAGATGGCCATATGCGCAACAATGCTCACTAGCACAGAGCGTAGTTGTGCATAAACAAGATCTTTCACCGACCGTTCAAACTACACGGAAAAGAGCAGGGGTTTGAAAAAAATAGCAGAAAGATACCGTAGTTCCTGAAAGTCCTACCTTTTCTTGCCCGTAAAATTAACGGGCAAGATGTCAATAGTGAAAACGAAACCACTGAAATCAATGGTTTTGTTTTGTCCTGTTATGCGGCCGTGATTATCATGGCCATATAGCGGGAGAAAAACATGTTCGTCTATGTAAGCCCTTAGAGTGGCTTTACATGGGACAACTATAATCTGAATAGTTGCTTGAAATTGGCGTATGTACGACTGTGTTTACACAAAGCGATTGTTCAATATTGCTGAACCAATTGCTGGTAGCATGTACGCTGCCTGAAATACAGTTTTGGCCCTGCTGGTGGCCAAAATACACATGCAGAGTTCCATACGTGGATCCGCATACAAAACTGATTTTGATGTGGTTTCTAAGTGTGGAATTCACGCTGAACATATCCTTAGGCCTCCTTCACACAGAAACAAAATGTTTTTCAACACTCCGTTTACTGCGGTTTCAGCAACGTTAGCATGTGTTTTGCCAGCGTTTTAATCTGCGTTTTCAGCACAGCTGAAACCGTAGCCAAGGAAATGAAAAAAAAAAAACAATACTCACCTCACAGGCGCCATCCGGGTCCTTCCTACTGCTATCCATTCAATGAATGGCTGTGATTGGTGCATCTAGCTCTGTTTGGGTGAGTCAATGCTTGATGAACCAACCAGAGCAATCTCTTGCTGGAGGTGGGGATTTTCTTTAAATTTAATGTAGCTAGGGCTGACTTTCGGGTAAGGGCTTATATTTCGAGCCCCCCCCCTCCCCCCCAAAAAATCAAGGGTACATTTAATGCTGCCAAAAACACGGTACCAAGTTGTTGCTCATTTCAATGGGCGACACGCAGCTGAAAATGGCCAAAAATAGAACTGGCATCACTTTCAGCGTTTGTGTAAACAGCCCCATTGAAATGAATAGGAGTGTTGTACAGCGTTTACACGTCTGTACGAGGGAGGCCTGAGTCTGCTAGATTAGGACCTCTGTTTTCAAAATTCAGCACCACACTGTCCAGATCACTTCTTTTAACCCTTTCCAAACCAATTTTGGATTCAGAGTTTACTTAAAGGCTTTCTCCTTTTGCTGTTCTACAACGGTGCCATCTGCTTGCTAAAGCCAGTGTGTGTGCGCCAGAGAGGCTCCAACAGCAGAGTGGCTGGAAATAGACAGTAAGAATACCCCGTTGGACATCTTCTGATATTGGAGCTGTACAAGCTTCAATCAGAATGTAGGAAGATGTCAGACAGTGGATTGGAAGGAGTTAACCCTAATTTCCTTTACATTGTTTGAATCCACATTTGGCTCATAGAAATGCTAAAAATCTGCCGCAAAAATGCATTTTTCTTAAGCACCTCACTGTGTCGCGGTGTTGTATTTGCTGCACTGTGGAGTGCAGAGTATCTGTAACTCCCAAAGAACCACACAGACAATGGGTTTACAACTAGCCAAGGTCAATATTCTTTAAGGCATTTTACCTCCGGCTGAGTTGCAACACTCAATCATTGTAGAAACAAACGGTAAAATTTCAACTGGATTAACTTAAGGTAAGGAAATCTATAGAAGTGTTATTCCCTTTGCAACCGATCAAATAACAGTTATTCTGCACTGCGTGATATATAGGACACCCATTTATCTATTCTAGTTCCAAAAATGTGCAGGTTAGTACTGCTGACATCAGATTTCCAAGATAGTGGAATGAGGAATGCAAGTACTTTATTAACAAGGAAACAAATTTAAATGACTATGTGTTCAATATCAGACTGGTATCTTCATCAGGTCTGTGACTACACAATGTTATAGTCTCCTCACTTACCACATATAGATATATATGCTATGACCATACAAGTCCACAAGACCTAGTAAAACAGCTAATAAAAATCAATCCTGTAAGAATTATGTTGCTTTGCCTATAACACAAGTATAAGGCCTCCCTTACACAGGTGTTGCGGTAAGTGCCACGATTTAAACTGCAGCACTTTGCTGCGTTTTACATTCATTTTTGGCCGCAGGGATGCTGTGGCTGACGACAGTATTTAGCATTCCTTGTCATTGACAAGGGGCGTTAAACACTCAAAAATAGCACATGCACCACTCAAAAATCACGGCGCTAAAAAGCACTACGATCAAGCGGCTGGCTGAGCAGTCCCATTAAAAACAATGGGAGGGTTATACTGCGATTAGCGTGGTGCTGAAAGCGTCACGCTAATCACGGTAAAAAAGGTCTGTGTGAGGGAAGCCTAAGTGTATATAACAGGTAAGGTAAATAAAACGTTGGGAGAGGAAGATATTGTGTACACACTGACTGCAGCTCTGAGAGCTATGTAAGTGCAGTGGAGTAAGCTTGTGAATACAGCCCCTCCTCCACAGCAAAGAAGTTGCTCCAAAGTTCTAGTTGCTAGAGAAGCTGAATTCTAAACAACAGGCAGTGGATTTCAGAGTCACTGCCCTTCAGCCTTGAGTTACGGTGGTAAAGCAAAAAAAAAAAATGTCATGAAAGTATATTACAAAATTGATAAAACTCACACAGACTATTAAATGATCATAACTTGTCTGAAAAGTTAGGTACACTTTAAACATTTCTAATTAGATATACCTAGAACTAAGAGATACTATTCGATGCCATCTACTGGACATGGCAAGTAATAAGGGCGCAGAAGAGGTTATTGTCAGTGTAATCTAAATGGTCTCTAAAGTATTCTAGACTAAAAAGTGACATATAGAGAATAGACTTTCATTGATTTATTCACATTAGCGTATAAACAATGCGCGTAGATAGGCAGGAGAAATAGGCTGAGCCCTATACTTTTGTGTAGGCAGCATATGCAATGCTGTCCATACGCAATACATTGCATATGAGTGGCAATTCATACGCAACCTGCTATGAAACACAGCGGGTAAATTTAAAAAAAAGACAGAGAAAAAGAAAGAGTCACACTGCGCATGAGCATGTGCATGAAGAACCCGGTCATGTGCGGTACACTCACTGCCATGCGCGATCTCTGGAATCACACAGACTGGTAGAAATCATACAGTTGTGTGAATGAGTCCTAAATGTTGTATCTTCACAAAGCCAGATGCTTGAGTTTGAAAGTCAATAGCAGTAAGACTATTGTGTTACAGGGAATGTGCCTGGATCAGAAAATTGTTAACATTTTTACATTAGACATATTTTAAGTATTTTTGGTTTAGTTTATTTTTTCAATTTTCCATGTTATTATCTAGATTAAAAAAGAAAACTGCTGAAATCTTTCAGTTTTTCCTCAGGCCACTGAATTCACAACAGACTGATGCTTCTTATTCTGGAGAGAAAGCTTCTCAGCAGTGATCCCATGATGATCACAAGCAGTTTTAAGATGAAAGGTAACCCCTATATATTGATAACATAGGATCCACCATTCTGTATAATGACCTCTGCACATGTCACGAGCACACCTAGAACACTCTCCCATAGAAATCAAGGAGACATCTCCCAGATACAGATATCTGTTATGCTTTGCAAGAGCTACATGGACTTCTCTTAATGCTGTTAGCAGTTCAGGCAAGATAGCTGCCCCGATAATTGTGTATGAAAATAGAATTAAAAAAATCTACAAAAGAGATTTAAATAAAGAATGTATTTCAGTACCTGGTTTCAATTAGTAAAAATAGGTGATGCATTCACTTTCAGAAAAGAACGACTCAGGCTGGGTCCACAAGGAACAGGCTGGGGCCACACGTGAATTTCCGTGCGGACCTTCTACACAGAAATTTTGCAGCATTTACAGTAGTAGTGAGATCTCCTGTTCTCAATTTTATGTTTTATAATCTGCTCTTCTTACAGCTATTCACTGTCTTTTTTAAGCTCATATTACTATTCTGTTATAAGAATGCAAAGCCATTTTCAAGGCTATTTTACAGAAGTCTCATGAGAAATAATTCCAATTGGCCTGAAAGAAGTCCTGCCTCTAACGTCATTGTTCTTGTTGAGTTTTATTAACCAATGATAATAATAAATAGATTATAATTTTTTACAATTGAGGCGTGTTCTAGCCTTGTTTCAAATGTCTTTGTATGTATACTTCTGCTTATTAATTGAATAAATGGTTGACTTCCAATCACTTCCAAGGTGTGTGTGATTTGTGAGCTTCCTCGAAGCTTGAGCATAAACTATTAATTTGGATACCTGAAAACGTACCAATTAGCAATATTTCGCTAACAGCAGCAAAGTGGATGACATTTGAAAATCTCATCCACAAGCTTTGGGAAAAAATCTGCACAAAACCTGTGCGGAAATTGACATGCTATGCATGATTTAATCCCTCAGCGTGTCAATTTTATTGCAGTTTCCGCTGCAGAATTCCTCTAGTCAATGAGGAGGCAAATTCTGCATACAAATACGTTTATAAAACCTGCATCACCTGCGGGTTTTGAGGTAGGCTTTCCGCTCCTGATCTGCTGCAGAATGTCGGCTGCAACAAAATCAGCCCCGTGTGAACCCAGCTTTACATTCATAATTAGTGTAATAGTAGGGTGACAGAGGCTGAAATTAAAAGGGGAAGGACGTCTGAATACCACATACGCTATTTTGGTCCTTTGCATGGAAATGTCATGATGCTGCTAGATAGAGCTTTACCTTGAATGGGGGTGCATGCTTTTACCATGTAGTTCAAGGTATATTCTTATCTGCATTCATAGTTACAGGGGTTGTCTGAGATTAGAAGGATCTGCTTTTTTTCCCCAGAAACAGTGCCCTTGCTGTCCATGGTCTTAGCCTAGTATTAATGCTTAGCTCCATCCACTTGAACCTTTAACAAACCCTTTAACTATTTAAATATTATTTAGGAAATAAGTAAATGCAATCTGAGGCTTCTGAAATTCTGTGAAAAAGCTTCATATTGATGCAAATAAGGCACATGCACTGACTGAGTTAAAGGGGTTTTCTGGGCTTTTACTGATAATGGCCTATCCTCAGGATAGGTCACCAATAGCTCATCACTAGGGATCTGCCACACGGGATCTCCGGCAATCAGCTGATCGCTCAGCCTATGGTCAGTGAAGCAGGGATGGAGACAGTACAGCATTGTCATTGGGGTTGGAGCAGAAAGTCTAATCGGTGGCTTTGCTCCCAATGAAATCTATGGGAGCGAAGCTGACTATTACACTACCCACTCCGACCCCAATGATGATGCCTGGCCTCGTTGCACTGACAGTGGGCTAGGCGATTAGCTGATTGCTGGGGACCCCAAGCGGCGGATCCCTGGCGATCAGCTACTAATGACCTGTCATGAGAATAGGTCATCAATAGAATTTGTCTGGAAATCCCCTTTAAACAATTCTCGATAACTCTTAGTATTAGGGGTTAATATACATGCACAGTAGCAAAACTAGCATATGGTGCATGCATTGTACTGTGCCTTAAATACTTACACTCAGCAACGTTAACACCAGAGGCTCAAAAGATAATGCAACTAAGAATCCACTTAGCAGAAGGAGATATAAAGAACAGCAAAACTTGACACTTCAAAAAGAAAGCATATAAGCTACCCCATGTGCTTCTCAAGATCCTGAAACTAAGTCATTATAAATGTGACCATAATATGTGAAAAAATTATAGTCCATCGGACTAAAAGCAATCTACGGGCCTTTAAAATCCACAAATGACCTTTATGTAATGTGAGATGTACAGAAACTAGCAGGCTCTAGTAATATTTTATGAAAGGCTTGACAGACAAACTCTTTCAATATTTGAATCCATATAATAGCAGTACCACAATACAACAATAAATGTAATCTAATTTTCCCTTTCTTATGTTCTTGCATAAGTGACAATTCTGCAGAAAAAGAACAGATACAAACAGACATAAAGTATACACAATGCCTGCACTTTAATGACCACTTAAAGGCATACTTACACCAAGGACACCAAATCTCTCACTAAAGTTCCAACCACAGAGAAAGTCAATTTCAAAGTTATGGTTGAGAATTACTATGGCGTTCTCTTTGCCGTACTTGCTATAGTTAGTAAGATCTGTATATAGCGTACAATCAGTGTCTGACCACCACTCCAGCAACATCACCAATTCTGCAATAGATTAGAAACAAGAATTACATGATATAGAGGCACACTTTATGTAACACAAGCTAATGACTGAATGACTCTGAAAAGGTTTTCTTGCCCTACATACATTAATACATATCTAGTAAAGTAAGTACGATTTTTTGGGAAAAAATGAAACAGCAGGATTTTACAGGCACTGATCTAAAAAAATATCCAAAAAACTCTTAAAATATTCTAAAACATTCCACAGTTGTTTCATTTGATGCAATTTAACTTTTGTGAACTTTTAGTTCATTGATAAATAATCATCTTCCGGTTTGTTTCTTTTTTCTGTTCAGTTGTGGAAATCATTTTTACAAATCTGACAACAGGAAGTTCATCAATGAGGTTATCACTTTTGAATGATCTTGCCTGAACCTGTTGTCCAACTGTCATTTGGTCAGCATGCTCATGGACAGTGACAGTTTTATCACAAATTATTGAGAAGATCAGAAATTCAAAATTGACAACCATTTACAGTTCCTGGGCAAAATCTTCAGAGCAACAAGCAGTAAAGCAAATTCACTTTGATTTATTAATACACAGCTTGTGGGTGAAAAATCCTCTTCAATGGGGTATTCCAGTAACTAAACTAAACTAGCTGATCAGTAGGGATATGACTGCTTGGTCCCCTGACCGATCATCAGAACAGGGGTCCTAAGTCCCCTAAGAGTCTGTCAAAATGAAAGGAGCAGTGGTGCACATGCTCAGCCATTGCTTCGCTCATTTTAAAAGTAGCGCTGAAAACAGCCAAGTTCAAGTGCTCCGACATCTCCGGCAAACTCATTGAGATGAATGGAGTGGTGGCTGAGCATACACGCTGCAGCTCCATTCAGTATGTCAGTCTCTCAGGAGACTCGGGACTGCCTTTCCGGTAATCAGTGAGGGTCTCACAGTCAGACCCCAACAATCAGCTAGTTATCCCCTTACCTGCAGATTGGGTATAGCTTAATGTTACCAGAATACCCCCTTAAAGTTACCTAAAGGAATTTTCTGCCTTCATTTTCACTAATGACCTATCCTTTGGATAGGCCATTAGTAGTTGATGAACAGGGGTCTGCTACTTTGGACCTACATCAATCAGCTGATCATCTGGCCCACTATCCAATGCAATGGTCTGGATGTTATCATAGGCCATCAGTACAGAAAGTGCAAGTGTGGGTGCTGGCTTCACTCCCATTGAAATCAAAGCTCCTCTCCTGGTCAAGACTGGATGTGATGTCCTGACCAGGAGATAAGCAAGAAGTGCTGGAACAGTGCGGTTCTCCCATTGATTTCAATGGGAGTGAAACTGATGCATGAACTTCCTATGCTGACAGTTTATGACAGCTATCAGTGCTGCGGACCGGACGATTAGCTGATGGACAGGGGTCCAGAGTGGCAGACCTCCCCAGCACCATCAATTACTGATGGCCTATCCAGAGTATAGGTCATCAGTGAAAAAGAGCGCAGACAATCCTTTTAAGGAACTAGACGAGATCAAATTATTGAAGGTTTTACTTAAAACTTTCATAAAAACTATTAAGTAATTCCTCGCTTTACTTCTTAAATAAAGGATGAGTTGAGAAGTAGCTGTGCAGTTCCATGATCAGTTTTTTTACATCTACTGGGATTACAGTATGGAAAAATCCTCTCCGATTTCAGACAAGAGTTAACTTCTAAGCAGTACTGCCCACATCTAACACTAGAGAACAATTCTTATTGAAATTCTAATCTGAGTTTCTATGCAGGTACAGTAAGTAAACTATTACTAAACATGTTCAACAACTTCAACCATGTTTAAAGCCAAAGCCTCAACTAGATTGTTCCTTATTTAGTTGTAAACCAATCAACGCCAAGAGAAATGCTACAACAATGAATGTCTTATCAAATGATTCTCTTGAACAGTAGGACTTGCCACCTGGACTGGATATAACTTGAGCTTCTGTGGGAGAGTGTGATAGCAGACAGCATTGTGTAGTATAAGGGTTAAATATAAGGTTATGATGGCTTATGGGCGCCGCCTCCGTCCTCCTGCAGTCAGCAACATCTTCCCTATGTCTTTTGCAGCAGACGCCACATTAGCCTTCACTCTTCTGTTGCCCATAAATTGCATGATTGTTGCCATCCCGCCTCTTATGGAGTCAGTATGCGCACCCAAGATTTCCATCCCTGGCCAATCAAGATAAAGCTCTGCTATTGTCTGTTTGGTATGCAAGGGTGTTTACTTGTTCCTACTGACTCCTAGTCTGACTCAGGCCTGCTGTACTTCGTTTTCCTGTCTTCTCCATTTCTGGCCTTGTTTCTGGATAAACCTACATCTATCCTGACCTTTGGCTAGTCATATGTCTACACAAGAACTCTACCTGTCATGACCATGGGTTTGTATCACAACCACACCCCTGCCTGCTAATCTGGTACTGCATTATGGGTACCCTGACCAGTTTCCATCAGTTGCCACAACACCAAGACTACCTCAGGGCTAATGGTCTGGGGGTCCCAATAGTGAAAACTAGATCCCAGTTGGTGGGAGTTAAAGGATAAAAAATAGGGGACCAAAGGGGCTGCACTCAGGAGTAGCCTCAAGGCAAATCAGTTTATGGCCAAGGCATTGGAAATTCTAATAAAACTTAGCATTTATTCATCTCATCATAAAATATATATAATGATAAGAGATATAAACACTAAGTTTTATGGGAATCTCTGCTACCTTGTATTTCGTTGACCTCCAGGAAGCAATCCAACTTCCCTATATTACATTCTCATGATCATTGCATATACAACATGCGCTAGTTGCCCCATGCTCTTTAGAGTACTTACAAGATTAGCCAAAATCTCCCCAATGCATATCAACTATTTAAGACACAATCAGTACCAGAGGTATTTGAAAAACCACCCCTGTAGACCTATATCTATGTCCCTTAAAAAAGTGTTACTTGCTCTACCTCTACTATGTATATTGGACAGCACACAAACTGTTGTCCGTGTGCGGTCCTATGCAAGTTGTGCCTGAATCTCTTGGGTGCGACTTGCAATTACAACCAGTGTGCACGTAGCCTAAAAGTGGTTGTCTGAATTAAAGAAAAATCTGTAAATGTTTGCCATGTTATATGCATGTTACAAAATCACAAAAAATATGCTTATCGGTTTGATCCCCTGTAGCTCAGTTCTTCCCACTGCACTTTGTTTTTATAGCTGTAGCGATGATCTGCCCATATATCCATATGACCACTGCAGCCAATCTCTGGCCTCAGTAGTGGACTACACAAGACTACTGAGGCCAGTGATTTAGGGTATTTTCACACCGCGGATTCTGCTGCAGAATTTTCCTTACCAGGAATCCGCGGCTATTCAGCCATGGATCCTCATGTGGATAAAGCCTTGTCAATGGGCAAAATCTGCATGCGGAATTTCCAACGTGTTTTCGCATGGATCCACAAGAAGAAGTGACATTGAAACGTGCTGGAAATTCTGCACTTGGATTCTGCCATTTGACATGGCAGATCCATAGCAAAAACCATGTGTGAATAGCCGCAGATTTCTGCTGCAGTTTTACAGGCGGGCTCCGCCGTGTGAACATACCCTTACAAGGACAATGTATCAGCAGAAAATGACATTTAAATCAGATTACCATGCACATACTTTGAAAAAACATTGCTAGTATGACTAGTACTGTTGTTAGTATGAAGATCTTGAAATATTACAGTTTTCACACGGGCTACTAAGACAGTCACAATAATCAGATATACCTGTTTTCTATAGCTCATTCAGAAAATTTGCTACATATGCAGGCACAAGATGATGAAAATGATCTTATGATCATTAGAGCATGGTTGATGTCTGATGGTACTGGATAGCAACACAGTACACACAAATAAGGGTCTGTATGCAGCTTACTTGTCCCCGCAGAGGGAGCTGTACTCCATTACTTACTGGAGACTATAAAATCTATCAGACTGAGATTTCTCCGTCAATTGTCTAACATTCATCTAAACTGCCACAGACTGTTCAGAAAGTATATGAGGGAAGTGTGTATCTACAATACGGCCACCCCAGAAATAAAAAAATTAATAGCTACAGCATTAAAAAAAACATTATTTATTGCCTATATATGAACATCTAATTAAAGAAACTAAAACTAATTATATGAGACATGGCCTTTAAAATAGAAGCTATCTGCATTGCAATGTCACCACAACCCCCAGAAGCAGGGAGATTTACAGTGCTCGTCTTTTTTAACTATCTGAGCCAAGGATCACGAACTGCATAGCAGTTACAGTAAGTATACGATCTGCAATGATGCCGCCATTTGTATGTCAACTTGCGCTCAGCTGTCATCCCCTATCAGTGAAACAATGGCTCTTACTTGTCATCCTGCAGGAGTCGTTTCGGGAAACAAGGAAAATAAGTAGATTGGAGAAATGATTGGCTTACATTTATAATGGTGATGATTTTGAAACTCAATATTTAATTGCCAACATAAAAACAACAAGTGATACATCATGCAGAAATAGTCCTCTAGGCCAAGTCTACATGATAAAGGTTACTGACAATTGTCTCAAATTAATGACATGAAAATTAAATTGAGTGATGTTAATGCAAATAACATTGCTGAACTTACACTACAATTACACTAATAGTACAAAAAAATCATTGGGTTTTGGTTAAAATGTGCAAAATCTCAGTCTATAACAGCACAACCTACATCAGATACAGTGGATGCGTTTCAGTGATGTTATTTGCTTCTACATGTACAGATATTTGACACATTTGTGTTCATGCACACCAATATTAATTATATTAATATTAATACATTGTATATTCTTTTATTTGCAACTTAAATGGCAAGTGTTGCTATATTCAAATGTGGTGGACATGTAGATGCTCACTGGAACTATTGCAATCTAAATTTTCAGTGGAGAAAAATCAGAAAGAGGTATTTTTTGGAACTCAATATTAATGGAAAACATTTTCTCTCTTTGGCGGTGCTATGCAATTAAAAATTAAATATAAAACTATTTTACTTCTTTAGGGTACACTCACACATAAATGCTTCTTTTTCTGCAGCAGAAAATTTGCATAATTTCCACATGAAAAACTGCACCACGAGAGCAGATTTTGGCACGGATTTTAATGCGGATCTGCAGAAAACTTCACCTCTTTTATTGAAAGGGTGAAATCAGCTGTGGATCCGCACCAAACTCTGCATTTTGATATGTTTTTTATATGGAAATTATGCAAATTTTGGTGTGGGCTTTCTGCTGAGTGTACCATAAAAAGACAGAGGCAGGGTCTGATAGGCTTCGTTACATGGCAGGCATAGAGGCATTGGTCAGGCTTCTAGCCGTCATAGGAATCCATTAGTACCTTGCAATCAAAGAAAGATCCCCCTTCCCTGTCATCTGCTTAAATGCTGCAGTTGCTATTGATTGTGCCAGGATCTGAGGTTTCTCCACATCTGGTGGTTAGAGCAGGAGCCTGGCTGTCAATGCTCAGCTAAGGCACTGTCTTAAAAAGATGGATATGCAGTTTAAAAGCCCATTAGTGAGGGCAGTAAAAAGGCATATTGCTTGTCATTAACGGGTAAAAGGGAACCTGTCAGCTGGAATATGGTGTCCAAACTGCAGACATCATGTTATAGAGCAGGAGGAGTGGAGCAGACTGTTATATAGTTTTATGGGGAAAGATTTAGTATAACTTGTATTTTATTCATTTATATCTCTACACATTCTGAGCTGAACAGTCCAATGGGCAGAGCTACCAGTGACTGACAGCTATCTGTGAATGATTCTACATACAGAGGCGGTTTTAGTGTACCATGTCTTCACTGGAAGTATGAGTGGAGACATGAGTTGGCAGAAGTGAGTTCCAGGGAACGCCCACAGCTGCTGATTGGATGGCCGGACACACACGTTCATGAGTCTGTAGCATCCTGACCGCTCTACTACTTCTGCTTTCTGCTTACTTAGCCCATGTGAGGAGGAAGACATGTATCCCACAGTGAGAGGGTATTTAGGGCTGGCTGCTCCAGTTATCATCCTTCTTCATCCTGCCAGCATCAGCTGCAACTTGGTGTACTGGGCCTTGCGCAGCTCCAGCAGGCGCTGACTAGCAGTGTGTGTGTTCTCGGAGCTCCTAACACTCAGCCATAGGAGGACACCGCTCTCAGGCAATGGAGAAGCGGCTGCTGGAGGACAACATCTGCGCGCCTTCCTTCCTGACAGCCGCCATCACTGAGCGGTCAGGATGCTGCAGGCGGTCGCTGTCACTCAGGCATTGGGGCAGCTCTCTCCTTCCACTTGAATGCCTGTCCGGTCTGCTGCCTGAAGGGGGAGTGCTGAGCCAGCAGCGTCTGCTGTGGACGTGCTCCCGGGTCGTGATGATTGCCGGTGTATTGTCCCTGTAGTATGTCTCCAACCAGAGGAGCTGCTGTGGGTGTGGCTCTGTGAAGGTGTGTGTCCAGCAGCCAATCAGCAGCTGTGGGCATTCTACCCATGCCAAGCCATGTCTCCACCCATCCTTCCGGTGTAGACATACTGAACTAATACCTACAGAGGTAACTGCCAATCACTGATAAGTTCGCCAATTGGACCACTCAGCTTAAAAACTACTAGCAATTATTAGGACTTTATAGTAGCAGTGTTACTGGTGGCGCACACACTCACAGTAGCTTGTTTACGACAAAAGACAAACACAGCTTAGCTCCTCCCACAGCAGTGACATTACCGCAGGTCCCTCAGCCCACTGGATCTCTGTGGTGGAGGTAGCTCAGTGTGTTCTGCCAGGATTGCTGAGTTGTGTAGGAAATTATAGTACCAGTGTTTCTGGTGGCGCAATGCGCCACACATCTCTGCTACATAGTACATGCACACACACAGCTCTACTACGCCCCCACACATCACACACAGCTTAGCTCCTCCCACAGCAGTGACATCACCACAGGTCTTTTAGTCCACTGGATCTCTGTGGTGGCGGTAGGTCAGTGTCTTCTGTCAGGACTGCTGAGTTGTGTCTTCTGAGATAATAACGGCTTAGTTGTTTTCTCACTGTGTTATTTTTGTCCTCCCCTTCCAAGAGCTCTAACTGTATTGTTCTTCTGGTGGTCAGACTCTGTGTTTTATATACGTTGTAGGACCTTCAATGGTGTCACCACGGGGTGGAGCAATTACATCAGCAGGAGCGGAGCATCAGAAGCACTCACTACTTCTGCTCCCTGCTTACTTAGCCCCTGTGAGGGGTAGGACATGTATCCCACACTGAGGGGGTACTCAGGTCTGGTTGTTAGTAGTTTGATATATCAATCTGCTCTATAACTGGTTGTCTGCAGTTTGGACAGCATGTCCCTTTAATGTTAGCTCTCAAAGGGAGGTGTTCACTTATTATGGATTGTTTGTCCTATATTCTGGATTTGATATATATTCCTTACTTCAGCTGGAAGGTGGTACGGTACAGTTTGGACTGAAACATCTTATTGTAATATTGTTCAATAAACATAACTACAAAGACTATATGTCAACGGTGATGGTTATAAACAAATTAAGAGGTATTTCCCACAAACACTGTCATGTTGCTCTTATAAAGATCTTACAGCTGCATCATGTTCAGTCATAATACATGGTAAGGATATTTTCAGCTGATCCCCCCCAGTGTTATCCTTTCTAGTATGCTGCTAAACATTAAAAAAAACTTGCAACTAATGTTAATTAAAAGTGATTAATAGAACAATTAAGGAAATCTTACAATGCTTTTTCTTTGACTAGGACTCTACCATAAACATTCCTATTGAGGTGTCACATATAACTTGGCTGCCTAAAGCCTCATGCCCATGGCTGTGGTGGAGTCCGCTAGCAGAATATCACAGCAGAGTCCACCACAGCACTCCCCAAAACTCTCATACTCACCCCCTGTTTTCCGCCACGTTATCCCAGGCCCTTCGAACCGGAGCGCATGCGCAGTACATCGCATGACGCGCCGGCAGTGCGGGCGGACGGCGGTGGGCGGGGACGCGTATTCACGCGATACTTCCGTTGTGCAACAGCAGAAGTATAGCATGATGGCCGGCTTTTATTGACTACAATGGCAATTAGAGCATACTGCGGCTTCTTTCACGCTGTGGAATTCCGCAGTGTGAACATTGAACTATTAGGTCCAATGGAACCTAATAGCTGGGGCATAATGCCGCGGATTTACAGAAATCCAGCCGTGGGCATTAGCCCTAAGGGAACCTGTCACCAGGTTTATGCAATCTAAACCTTGGATAGTATGAACCTGGAACAGGCATGCATATTGTGCACGTATATGTTTGCTTCTGAAATGCTGCTATGTTTCAGAATAAATATACTCCAGGTTGACGGGGAGTATGTTTATTCTGTTGAGTCATGCTTACATACAGGGAGAGCTGACACTCTAGATGCTGCAGGCAGGGACAGGTTGGCTTGGTACCGCCATCCTGACTCGGAGCACCCATCCGACTGCATCTTTAAAGTGTGTTTATTCTGAAACCTCACAATGTGTTGCACAATGATTTAAAAACTTCAAGTGTGCAGTGTGCATGCCATATTTCAACTTGAACTTGGTGACCAGTCTTTTTTTTTTTCTATTACACACTTTTCCACTGTAGCTGGAAAACCATAGGAGCCCAAGTTACAGGGGAAAACATTTCCTGTAGTAACAATAGTCAGTGGCAGAGCTGGTCAGGGTCTGATAGGACCCTGCAGCTCTGTTCTATCAGGGACCCTGTGGTTACGTGATTGCCGGGTCGTGTTGTGGAAATAACACTTCCACTTTATAATACATAGCACTCATTCAGCGCTATGTACCCAGGAAAGGAGAAGACAGAAGCTGTTAAAAATCACTTCTCCCTTCTCCTCCAGGTTTTAAACTGAAATTTACCATGCTTGGTCCTTAAGGGGTTAGCTGCCTTGCAGCTGCAAGACACATCATCTGTACAAATAAAGAGTAGGTGCTGTGAATCTTACATTTAGGGTGAAGTCACACGAATGTATATCGGCTCGGTTTTCACGCCGAGCCGATATACGTTGTCCTCGTGTGCAGGGGGGGGGGGGGGGATGGAAGAGCCAAGTGCAGGAACTGAGCTCCCGCCCCCCTCTCTGCCTCCTTTCTGCCCCTCTGCACTATTTGCAATGGGGAGAGGTGGGATGGGGGCGGGACTAATATACGGAACTTAGCCCCACCCCCGCCCGCCTCTTCCCATTACAAATAGTGCAGAGGGGCCGAGAGGAGGCGGAGAGGGGGCCGGGAGCTCAGTTCCTGCACTTGGCTCTTCCATCCTCCCGCCCTGCACACGAAGACAACGTATATCGGCTCGGCGTGAAAACCGAGCCGATATACGTTCATGTGACTTCACCCTCACAAGGACATCTGAAGAGCCAACATTTATAATGCCCCAGAAATGTCAGCGAGCAAAAGAAAAACATAAGCAGAACTCCGGAATGCTTTCTATATCTCAAATCTACTGAAAACACCCGACTTTATACATTTACCTTAGTGGAATATTTCGGGACAAGCTAAATAAGTCTAATAAAATAATTTCTCTGCATTGTCTGAAATTTTTGTACAGGTAGCATGGAAAATCATTTCTCATAACAACTTTTCCCATATCTGCAATTCCCCAATGTGGCATTGTTACCCATAATCACAGGTTAGGACTAAACTAAATTAAATAAAAATGCATTACAAAGGTTATGCAGTCTCCATTGCAAACCCTCTTATGATCAGTTAGAGACATTTAGGAATCCGCTTGTCATCCCTCTGTAATCTATTTTTCATTATGTTCCTTTTTCTGCTTCTTGAAAAAAATAAAGGATCAAAAATTTCTGCTAAAATTCAACCCAGGCTGGTGAATTAGCAGGAATGTCTGCAGATTTAACTTTTTTTTCCTAAACAAATAAAAATATGAAATACATTTTAATTGCCATTTTTTTGTTATCACCATATTGGTTCTAAAGCCAATGTTGTGTCCAGAATAAACAAAAGTGGCCACACCACTTTTCTGACTACACAACGCACATTGTACATCAGCATGGATCAGTAGCATCTCTGTGGTGGCGGGGGGGGGGGGGGGGGGGGGGAGGAAGGAATCGTTCATATGAATAACCCCAATGAAAAGAATGAAGTTCATATTCACATGAGTTTTGTGTGTCTCGCAGCTCACAAAACTCGTGCGAGATTCTCACTTGTGTGCACATAGCCTGAGGGCTTATTCAGATGTCCGTATATCGCCCCCTTTCCGCCCCTCGACACTATTTGCAATGGGACGGGACGGGACAGAACTTAGCTTTACCTGCAGAGAGAGACAGCGTATCGAGGCTGGGCATGAAAACCTGGACGATATACGGACGCCTGAATAAGCCTTGAGGTTGTATTTACACGGGTGAATGCACTATCGCACTTGTTTAATGCCCTATTTTCATGCTTCTACGATGCAATTCTGTGTTTAAAACGTGCAATTCGCATTGCAGTACATGCGTTTTTCACTCCCAGGAAAAAAATTCCATGTTTTTCCACTAGTTGGTAAAAAAAAAAACAGGCATCACACTCGCATGCAAATCGTATGGCATGTGAGTGCAATGCAATTTTTTCATGCCCTCACAGGAAATAATAGATGATTCTCGCAGTGGAATCGCCAAAACATAGGACATGCTGCAATTTTTTGATTTCGTACTATCAGTGGGAGCGAAAAATCACTCATGTAAATTAACCCTTTGAAAATGACAGGTTATTTCAGAAACACCCATGATTAGAATAAGACATAGCTGTTTGTAACGAGGGAGCCTGTTGGTACTTCATGTTACCATGTCCAAGGCAGCGTCAATCTCCTGATAGGTTTCCTTATAATCATATAGATTATGTGATTGCACTGGGAAATTTCCTCGTTTTCAGTAAAAAAAAAACTTGTTGTCCTATCCTCTTTACCAGCACAGACTCTGTTATAAAAGCTTCATGTGAGCGCTTCCTTAGAAGCCTATTGGTTGCTATAGAAGCGTGGTTTGCACGCTTCTATAGCAGCGTGTAAACCACGCACATGTAAACGAGGCCTTAGAAGGTAGCTTTGCTACGAGTTAAAGGGGTGGTCTCGCGAAACCAAGTGGGGTTATACACTTCCGTATGGCCATATTAATGCACTTTGTAATATACATCGTGCATTAAATATGAGCCATACAGAAGTTATTCACTTACCTGCTCCGTTGCTAGCGTCCCCGTCTCCATGGATCCGTCTAAATTCGCCGGCAGCTTGCTTTTTTAGACGCGCTTGCGCAGTCCGGTCTTCTCCTTTCAGCACGAGCCGCTTCAGTGTGCTCCCCGCTACAGCTCTTCTGCGCATGCGCAGACGAGCTGTCACTGCTCGGGAGCGCGCTGGAGCGGCCATTCTGTACCTTCCTCTGTTAGAGGAAGGTGCAGAAACTGGAGCTGCCGTCCGGAGAAGCCGCCCAGCTGTCCTGCCGTCCAGCCGTCCAGGTAAGTGATGGGCCGGGGGGGGGGCTGCCGCTGCGCCGGGGGGGTCTGTCGTCTGTCGTCGCTGTGATGCGCCGGGGGGGGGGGGGGGGGGGCTGCCGCTGCGATGGGGGGTCTGTCGCTAGGCCGGGGGGGGCTGTCGCTGCGATGGGGGGGCTGTCGCTAGGCCGGGGGGGGGGGCTGTCGCTGCGATGGGGGGGCTGTCGCTAGGCCGGGGGGGGGCTGTCGCTGCGATGGGGGGGCTGTCGCTAGGCCGGGGGGGGCTGTCGCTGCGATGGGGGGGCTGTCGCTAGGCCGGGGGGAACTAGCGCTGGGCCAGGGGGGTAAGTGATGGGTCGGGGGTGATGTTTACTGACAGGTGAAGGCCCCGGAGCCCAGCGCTGGGCTCCGGGGCCTTCACCTGGGCTGAGGGTCTAGCGCTGGGGAGCCGGGGGCTAGCGCCGGTTACCTGCTGCCTGGCGGTGGGTGACTGGTCGGCGGCTGCGGGGCGTCTGGTCGGCGGCTGCGCGGCGTCTGGTCGGCGGCTGCAGGGCGTCCGGTTGCCATGGAGACACAGCTGGCAGCGTCTCGGGAGCGCGCACGTCGGGCTGCAGCGAGCGACGGGGAAAGAGCCGGCGGCCATCTTGGGGAAACTTTTATAAGTTGCTGAAACGCTGGAACGGTAAGTAGAAACCAGCTAGGAAAGTAATTTACAGGGGTAATTAGTAATGTATGTTTAATTAGGGGGATTGGGCAAAAAAAAAAAATCACTGCTTCCTCGAGACATCTCCTTTAATATTCAATGATTTATATCTCCAATCTCTGTCTTTGGCCGGCTGCACACAGCTGGATTTGCATTGCGTAATCCAGAGCGGGCGCCCGCCTCCAGATTCTGCAGCAAATACCTGCCATAGCATGCAATGGAAAAGCGATTTTTCTTGCCCACGAGTGGAAATCAATTACGATTTTCCGCTTGCAGGAGCAAAAAAATAAGAAAGTCGCAGCATGCTCTATTCCTAGGGGGATTCCGTGTGGACAGCTTCCATTGAAGTCAATGGAAGCCATCCGACCCAAGGCCCTTCCGTAATCATCACTGCGGAAAGGTCACAGTATCTGCGTCATCGCCTAGTGACGGCGCAGTATTATTTGTACTGCGCATGTACGCCAGCCAGCACATCTGCAATACAGATAAGACTGTGGACAGGTACACAGGGCCAGGCCAGGCACAGGGTCGGATTCTGCTGCAAGATCCCGCATGCGGCATCCAACCCGGGCGTGTGCAGCCGGCCTTTCTTGTCTGGACATCTATTTCAAGGCACTAAACATAAATGCTAACACCAAGCTGTGTGAAACCTAACAAGTAATTAGTGAGATCTGTTAATTATTGTCATGTCCTACCATATTAACGAGTTTTCTGATTTTATGTATTTAAAGCTTAACTGGTGTATTATGAATAATCTATGTTGCTTTCCAATATACTGTACTTTGGGGAAGATTTATAAAAAATTTGAGAAAAGTGGAATAGTTGCCCAAATCAAGTGATATAAATGAAGGCTGTTGGGCAAGCAGAGGGGAATTCACAGGTAGCTATTGCATATGTAGCGACTAGAGCGACTATGAGCAAGCACGCTCGGTAAGGTCAGTTACTCGAGCAAGCCTTGCTCATCTTGAGTAATTGCCTTCTCCTCCGAGCGTGCTCGTGGGGTCAGCGTAGGAGAGTGAGAGATCTCCCGCCGCCCGCCGCTCACCCCCTTCACGTAGTGAAGCCACTGTTCCAACAGCGTTATTCTATACGGCAGCGTAGTAAACACTTGTGTATTGTACCTCAGGACCTTAGGAATGGTTGAGACCCGGTAAACTTTACTTAACCCCTTAGTGACCACCCTATAGTGTTTTTACGTCCTGCAGCTGCAGGACGTGTATGGAGGGAGGTAGCGCCGCTATCTCCCTTCATACAGCGCGGACGTCAGCTGTTTATTAGAGCTGACACCTGCGGGCAATAGCCTTTAAATGCCAATACCCTTTAAATGCCGCTGTCAATTCTGACAGCGGCATTTAATTAAATCCCCCGAATGCTGTTTGGGGGTCCCGCACGGCCCCCCCGCGGTGAGATCGGGGGATCCGTGCAGGTGTCATGGCAGCTGGGGGCCTAATGAATGGCCCCAGGGCTGCCTTAGCAGACTGCCTATCAAGCCAGCTACACTGGGTGGCTTGATAGACTGCCTGTAAAAAAGCAGTATGACGTAATGCTATAGCATTACGTCATACTGCAGGAGCGATCAAAGCATCGCATGTTAAAGTCCCCCAGGGGGACTTCAAAGTAAAGTAAAAAAAAAGATCAATAAAGTTTTTTAAATTGTAAAAAAAAAAAAAGTTATAAAAGTTTAAATCACCCCCCTTTTGCCATATCAATTACTAAAAAATTTAAATCATAAAATAAAAATATGTATTTGGTATCGCCGCGTCCGTAAAAAGTCCGATCTATCAAAGTAGTGTATTATTTTTCCTGCACGGTGAACGTCGTCCAAAAAAAAAATAAAGAACGCCAGAAATACACTTTTTAGTTACCCTGTCTTCCAGAAAAAATGCAATAAAAAGCGATCAAAAAGTTGTATGTATTCCAAATTGATACTATCGGAAACTACAGGACATCCCGCAAAAATTGAGCCCTCGCACAACTACGTTGACAGAAAAATAAAAAAGTTATTGCGCGCACAAAATGACTGCAGAAAATAATTGAAAAAAATTAAATATCTTAAAAAAAATACAAGTACTACAGCAAAAAAAAACTATATAACTTTGGTATCGTAGTAATCATACTGACCCATAGAAAAAAAATATCAGGTCGTTTTTGTTGCAGTTTGTGCGCCGTAGAAACAGGACGCACCGAAAGATGGTGGAATGTCGTTTTTTTTTCCATTTCTCTCCGCTAAGAATTTTTAAAAAGTTTTTCAGTACATTATATGGTACAATAAATAGTGCCATTGAAAAATACAACTCGTCCCGCAAAAAACAAGCCCTCATACAGCGACGTCGATGGATAAATAAAGGAGCTACGATTTTTTTAAAAGGGAGTAGGAAAAAACAAAAATGGAAAAAAGCAAAAAAGCCCGGTCACTAAGGGGTTAAACTTGAAGAAACAGGCAATTACAGGTATCATTCACGGCAGTTACAGGCAAAAGCTTAGAGGTTGGGAGGAAAAATACACAGGAACAATACAGCCCTATAGTCCACGTTATCTATATGTCATGGGGAATCATAATGTAAATTGCCACTTGTAAAAGGACCTCAAGGGACTCTTGGGACCTTTCCTGGAGTAGGATGTGAAGTATGCAGGGCTGTGGAGTTGGAGTCCAGAGTCCCATTTTGGTGGAATCGAAGTTGGTAGAAATGTACTAACCCTGGCTTATAAAAAATGAGCTAAATTTAAAATAAATAGATCAGATTTGAGGTAATCTATGAAGGATACACAACTTCTGAGAACAAATTCATAGACTGCACAAATGTTGCTTACTAACTTTCTGTTGAAAACTAAAATTTTCCCCACTTATTAAACACATACTGTATTGCATATTAACAATTCAGTAAAGTTTTGTGTTCTGAAATTGTATTCCACTGGAAAAAGAGCCAAAAACGCAATACCTGATAAGGTTCAGAGCAGGCACGATTGCCGCTAAGCAGGTACAATCGCCATAAGGACAGACACGGTGTGGCCTTGCTGTTGGCCCGTCAGCTTATGCGTCTTGGCCAAAATGCTAACACCCACATTTTATTAGTGTGTATCAATATTTCCTTTATGCAGTTTGCTATAGACTTCTGGGGGAGCCCAAGATGTCAGCCAGTGTGGCCCACTGTTGAGATACAGGGCAACCCACTGCTATGTCAGTGTGAGCTGTAATCCTGTATTGTGGGACGCACCCATCCATTGGCTGGCTTCTGAGCTATCGTTCACATTGCAGATTTAGTTGCATGCAGTCGCTCCTCCCCAATCCGGGCTGGGTTGAGTGGGTGGCTGCATACAAGTCTGCAGTGGACAGTTTAGCTCCTCTGGTTTATAGTCTGGGTTGCTGCATATTGTTAGGTTCTATGGTCATTGTGCCGACCCTACGGCCATTGTGCCGGCCTTATGGCGATTGTGCCTGCTTAGCGGCGATCGCGCCTGCTCTGCACCTTATTAGGTATTGCATTTTTGGCTCTTTTACAGTGAAATATGTTTTTGTGTTCCCCTCACCTCTGTGACTAAAATTGCATTCCAACAAATATATTTTGTGTTCTATCGAAATAGCTGTATTATTTTATCATAATAGCGATGAAAAAACGGATGTTACCATAGTCATACAGTGAATTTATCACTTAAAAACATGATTTATATATATATATTCATGCACTGCCTAGCCTTTGGCATCTATCATCAGATATTTTTAGCTTGCTAAGGCTAATTTCACACAGGGAGCATGAAACTCGGCCCGATATCCTGCGATGTCCCTACGGATGCAAGGTGTTTTTGTATCAAAAATGCCTCCCATCACTCCAGTATAGTTCCGATCGGCAAGCGTTTCCCATTATTTTCAATGGGAAACCTAGCATCACACTCACATTTTCTGGCCTCGTTGAAAACAATGAGCGAGGCGTTCGGAGGGAGTGCCCAAAGCAGGTAGTGCTGCGATTTTTTTTCCCGCACCATGAGAAAAAAGAAAGAAAGAGTGCTCATGTACATGCCCCCATTTAAAAGAATGGGTTTCATATTTGGGAATGGCCATGTGAAAGCAGCCTAACAAAGATGTGAGATGAAAATATCATTAAAGGAGATGTCTCGAGGAAGCAGTGAATTTTTTTTTTTGCCCAGTCCCCCTAGTTAAGCATACATAACTAAGCCCCCCTGTAAATGACTTTTCTAGCTGGTTTGTACTTACCGTTCCAGCGTTTCAGCAACTTATAAAAGTTTCCCCAAGATGGCCGCCGGCTCTTTTCCCTTCGCTTCCTGCAGCCCGACGTGCGCGCTCCCGAGACGCTGCCAGCTGTGTCTCCATGGCAACCAGCCGCCCCGCAGCCGCCGACCGGACCCACCGCAGCCGCCGACCAGTCACCCACCGCCAGGCAGCAGGTAACCGGCGCTAGCCCCCGGCTCCCCAGCGCTACGCTCCCGGCTCCCCAGCGCTACGCTCCCGGCTCCCCAGCGCTACGCTCCCGGCTCCCCAGCGCTACCGCCCCGGCTCCCCAGCGCTAGACCCTGACAACAGACGAAGGCCCCGGAGCCCAGCGCTAGGCCCCGGAGCCCAGGTGAAGGCCCCGGAGCGCAGCGCTAGGCCCCGGAGCCCAGCGCTAGGCCCCGAAGCCCAGCGCTAGGTTCCGGAGCCCAGGTGAAGGCCCCGGAGCCCAGCGCTAGGCCCCGGAGCCCAGCGCTAGGTTCCGGAGCCCAGGTGAAGGCCCCGGAGCCCAGCGCTAGGCCCCGAAGCCCAGCGCTAGGTTCCGGAGCCCAGGTGAAGGCCCCGGAGCCCAGCGCTAGGTTCCGGAGCCCAGGTGAAGGCCCCGGAGCCCAGCGCTAGGTTCCGGAGCCCAGCGCTAGGTTCCGGAGCCCAGCGCTAGGTTCCGGAGCCCAGCGCTAGGT
The DNA here is from genome assembly GCF_035609145.1 of Eleutherodactylus coqui. Lineage (NCBI taxonomy): Eukaryota > Metazoa > Chordata > Amphibia > Anura > Eleutherodactylidae > Eleutherodactylus > Eleutherodactylus coqui. The sequence goes on along the minus strand of NC_089837.1, from coordinate 203,940,078 downwards.
TCCGGAGCCTAGCGCTAGGTTCCGGAGCCCAGCGCTAGGTTCCGGAGCCTAGCGCTAGGTTCCGGAGCCCAGCGCTGGGCTCCGGGGCCTACCGCTGTGGCCCGGGACCTTCACCTGTTAGTCAAGATCACCCCCCGACCCATCACTTACCTGGGCGGCTTCTCGGGCTGCTGGGCTGGGCTGGGCTTCTCTGCTGGGCTGGGCTTCTCCGCTGGGCAGCTCCAGTTTCTGCACCTTCCTCTAACAGAGGAAGGTACAGAATGGCCGCTCCAGCGCGCTCCCGAGCAGTGACAGCTCGTCTGCGCATGCGCAGAAGAGCTGTAGCGGGGAGCACACTGAAGCGGCTCGTGCTGGAAGGAGAAGACCGGACTGCGCAAGCGCGTCTAAAAAAGCAAGCTGCTAGCGAATTTAGACGGAACCATGGAGACGAGGACGCTAGCAACGGAGCAGGTAAGTGAATAACTTCTGTATGGCTCATATTTAAAGGGGTTGTCCCGCGGCAGCAAGTGGGTCTATACACTTCTGTATGGCCATATTAATGCACTTTGTAATGTACATTGTGCATTAATTATGAGCCATACAGAAGTTATCAAAAGTTTTATACTTACCTGCTCCGTTGCTGGCGTCCTCGTCTCCATGGTGCCGACTAATTTTCGGCCTCCGATGGCCAAATTAGCCGCGCTTGCGCAGTCCGGGTCTTCTGCTTTCTTCAATGGAGCCTCTCGTGCAGGGTGCCGGCTCCGTGTAGCTCCGCCCCGTCACGTGCCGATTCCAGCCAATCAGGAGGCTGGAATCGGCAATGGACCGCACAGAAGAGCTGCGGTCCACGGAGGAAGAAGATCCCGGCGGCCATCTTCACCGGTAAGTATAGAAGTCACCGGAGCGCGGGGATTCAGGTAAGCGCTGTGCTGTTTTTTTTTTAAGTCCCTGCATCGGGGTTGTCTCGCGCCGAACGGGGGGGGGGTTGAAAAAAAAAAAAAACCCGTTTCGGCGCGGGACAACCCCTTTAATGCACGATGTACATTACAAAGTGCATTAATATGGCCATACGGAAGTGTATAACCCCACTTGGTTTCGCGAGACCACCCCTTTAAATCAGTTTGACAATTTAAAATACAAATGGGTCATCCGCTCTGGACGTTAATATCATTTCTGGGCGTTTCTGGAGATACTTGTATATGTAGTATGCATCATCTAGAAAGGTGATGGCTTATCTTATAAACATTTCCCTATACGCAGTTCTTCCCTATTCCACAGGCGTTAGAGATCAGCAAGTCAATGAGTTAATCAGCTATTCTGTGTATGCTGAACACCTCTGGGATCACAGGTCAACTGTGAGGAATATTCTCTGCTTAACAATTATCCAACTTACGTATGAGAAATCTTTATCACCCAAGGCAGATAATAATGGGGATGATTTCATGCACATGGCTCATTTCTAACAAACCTGTTAATCAGAACATCGCACTTTGGTTTTCTAAGTCTTTAGGAACATTTAAAGTCCAAGATGTATCTCTTTTGAAAACCCTTTAAGCACCAGGCTGTTTTGTACCTAAAGGACCAGACACTTTGTAGGGATTTCACCCATGTGGTGGTTTAACCGCCCTATTTTTTTTCCCTTTAGATACCAAAATTATTTTTGCTGCATTGTTTTCTGTGACATATAGAGCATTTTTTAAAATATCTTTTTCACTGACTTTTAAAAAAATGTTTTTTAACATTTATAGTTTTTTTTTTTTTTTAATTAGTGTATTTATGCTAAATAAAGTATGTGAATGGGTTCCTCTATTTGTTTTGGACATTTTGATATATAATATGTATGGTTTTGGATTACAAGGCGCATATAGCGACGGTTTTGGTTGGCATTGGTTTTGGGTTATTTTCTTTCTTATGTATATATTGTTGGTTTATTCTGTAATTTTGATTTACTTATGTATGGAATTAGGTTTTTTCTATCTATGTCCGCCATGATGTCATATAAGACCTCTGGGGGACATTCACATGTTTGTTTTTTTTTATTTGACACTTTCCTACTGTAGCTGGGGCATCCATAAGAGCCCTAGTTACAGGGGAAAACAACCCCTGTAGTGACATTAGTCACTGGCAGAGGTGATCAGGGTCTAGTATGACCCTGTAGCTGTGCTGTAGCAGGGAACCCCGGCGGTCAAGTGACCCCCCGCCTCCCAAAGGGGAAGTTACACTTCCACTTTCTAGTACACAGAGCTCATTGAGCACTGTGTACTCGGGAAAGGAAAAGGCAGACAGGGTTAAAAAAAACCCTTCTGCCTTCTTCCTGGGCTATCAGCTGTTACTAACAGCTGACAACCCGTCATGCCTCTCTGATTGATTGCAGAGCAGAAGGCTTAAATCCCTGCCGTAATTTTACTATCGGCGGGGTTTTAAGCCCAGGACCAAGCACTGTATATTTACCGCGCTTGGTTCTTAATGGGTTAAGTCAGCCCTTCTTAAAAAGGAATGTCAAGCAATCCACTTTGCAATAAAAGAGTGATGTGACCAGCTTTAGAGTATACTTACTAAAGAGGATTCTTGTCCATTAAAAGTTGTGCCAAGTTTCCATTTAGCAGTTAAGTTGCAGAAATCATCATAATGATACATTGTACATGCACAGTATTTGTACATGCATTACCCTCCTCTGCCTATTCCCTTACCATCTTAGTACCCCCAGTGCTCTAGCAATTCTGGCCTTTTAAAACACCTCTGTGGACGGTCCTACAGCCTGGAGCTGGGAGGTACTAAAAACAATTCCCATGAGCACACTGTAGCTTTGTGTGTACGTGGCTCCTCCCACCAGACTCCTCCAACTGTATAGTTGGGCCTACTACACTGTGTATGAAACAGAACATTGAAGGTGGATATAAATCTGAAATGATTCACCTTTGTTGCATGCTATTACACGCCTTAAGCACGTTTCATCCGGCGGTGCTCTAGAAGTGCTGAACGGCTGTGGAGGAAGTCACAAACATCCGCGAACCTTCTCCACTACAAATTCATGCTCAGAATCTACAACCTCGCCCTCCACCATGCCAAACAAGTCTACTTCACCTCTCTTGTCTCCTCACTATCGCACAACCCTAAACAGCTCTTTGATACTTTTCACTCCCTTCTCAGCCCTAAAACGCAGCTCCCTGTGACGGACCTCAGTGCTCTAGAGTTGGCTGCCTACTTCAAAAAGACGATTGATGACATCCGTCAGGAAATAACTTCTCAACCCCAGACTAGCCCTGACCCTAGTCTTGTCAGCACTGCATCTAGCTCCTGCTCACTGTGTGTACTCAGACCAACAACAGAGGAAGAAGTCTCCAAATTGCTCTTCTCTACTCGCCCCACCACCTGCGCTAGCGACTCCCTCCCCTCACACCTCCTCCGAACCCTCTCCCAAGTGGTCATCTCCCATCTCACCACTATATTCAACCTGGCTCTGACCTTTGGCATCTTTCCCTCTTCTTTCAAGCACGCCCTCATATCCCCACTGCTAAGGAAGCTAACTCTTAACACGACTGATCCTGCCAACTACAGACCCATCTCTAACCTCCCCTTCATCTCCAAACTACTAAAACGCCTAGTTTACTCCCGCCTTGTAAGCTATCTATCAGAGAACTCTCTCCTCGACCCTCTACAGTCTGGCTTCCGACCATGTCCGCTGCCTAATATTCGATTCCGATCTCTCATTTAACCCCTACATCCAATCTCTTGCCCGAACATGTCAGCTGCACCTCAAGAACATCGCAAGAATCCACTCTTTCCTCACTGTGGACACGCTAAAAACGCTCATTGTTGCCCTCATCCACTCTCGGCTCGATTATTGCAACTTGTTGCTGATCGGCCTCCCCTGCACCAAACTCTACCCCCTCCAATCCATCCTGAATGCAGCAGCCAGGCTCATCTTCCTGTCCTGCCGCTACCCAGACGCCTCTGCCCTGTGCCAGTCACTGCACTGGCTGCCCGTTAAATACAGAATTCAATTTAAACTCACTACCTTCATCCACAAAGCCCTCCACAACGCAGCGCCACCCTATATTGCCTCCCTCATCTCAATCCATCAACCAGCCTGGACTCTCAAAACTAGACTGCAGGCTCCTCTAACTCAAACTTCTGATTCCCACCTCCAAGACTTCTCCAGAGCAGCACCGGTCCTCTGGAACGCACTACCAAAGGTTCCCCAGGAAATTCAGGACTCGAAAAACTTCAGGCGTGCTCTAAACAAACTCCTCTGTATGCCGCCTGATAACATGCTCCCTGTACTTTTGTCTTTCTGTATCCCCACTGTCTATGTAAGCGCTACGGAATTGTTACCATGCAGGGCGGCGCTGGGTCCCACGGCCGGCGCGCGCCGCTCCGATGTCGGCTCCGGCGTCCCGGAGCTCTGCTGTCGGGGCTCTCCCGGCGGCGTGGAGCAGCCAACGGCGTGGGCATGTCCGCCCGTAGGGTGCCGCCCGCTTTCCTCCACCTGCCATATGCAACAGGGGGACAGTTGGCTCCTCCCACTCTCCGCCCCTGGGCGGAGGCTTTAAGTTAAAAGGCTGGCAGTGACCTGAGCTCACTGCCAGTCATTGGTTCTGCTAGCCTCTAGTCAGGTCTGTCTCAGTCTGCTCTAGTTGCTCGTCAGTATCCTGTCAGTTTGCCTGTGAGCTCCATCTCCAGCCTTACTCTGCTTGTAAGTTCTGTTGGTCTTTTCCACCTGCCTCTTCTGTCGGCACTCTGTCCCCTGTTAGTAGTTCCATCTAGGTAGTCGCCAGGTCCCTAGCCAGCGCAGGGACCACCGCCCAGTTGTCCGCCTGGGGTTAGCCAGGGCGGAGGCAAGTAGGCAGGGACAGTGGGGTGCGGGAAGATCAGGGTACCCCACCTGGCGCTCGGGGGGCAAAGTGCCGTAACATAATAACTGGCCCTTAAAAACGGTTTGTCATGGAGGCGATCAGTTCCCTCACGAACCAGCTGCAGGCCCTGGTGCCTGTGATCCAGGATTTATCCACCCGCATGGTGGTCCAGGAGCAGCTGGGGGTGTCGCAGGGGTCGAACGCCGCAACCAGCCCCGAACCCAAGTGCCCTCTTCCCGAGGTGTTTTCTGGGGAGAGGAACAAGTTTTTTGTTTTCCGACAGGCATGTCGCCTGTTTTTTCGGATGCGTCCCCGTTCTTCCGGGTCGGAGGCTCAGAGGGTCGGGCTGATAATGTCCCTGCAGCGGGGCTCTGCCCAGAACTGGGCTTTTTCCATCCCCGAGGGTTCCTCCTGCCTGCAGTCTGTGGACTCCTTTTTTCAGGAACTCAGGGGTATCTTCGACGAACCGGACCAAGCGGGGTTGGCGGTTTCGCGGTTGTTGGCGCTGCGGCAGGGGTCGTCTTGTGTGGAGGATTATTGCTCCAACTTCAGACGCTATGCGGGGGATACGACATGGAACGATAGCGCGCTGAAAGACGTTTTTCAGCAGGATGCTCCTTCGGGGGTGCCGGAGGGCAGATGGTTTGTGCCAGAGACCCTATGCCCTAGAGTCATGGATGAGTCTCACTCGTCGGTTCTCGCCGGGCATCCAGGGTTCCAGGGGACGCTGGAGCTTTGTTCCAGACACTTCTGGTGGCCAGGCATGTCTCAGGAGATCCGCAACTTCGTGAGGGGTTGCTCGGTCTGTGCTCGCAATAAGAGTCGGCGGCGTCCTCCGGAGGGTCCTCTGTGACCGCTACCGGTTCCTTCTAGTCCATGGTCGCACTTATCAGTAGATTTTATCACTGACCTACCAGAATCCCAGAAGTGCACCACTATCTTAGTGGTGGTCGACCGGTTCTCAAAGATGGCACATTTTGTGGCGTTAAAAAAGCTACCCTCAGCAAAAGAATTCGCCACGATTTTTGTAAAGGAAATAATTCGCCTACATGGGGTTCCCCAAAATATTGTATCTGATCGCGGGGTTCAGTTTGTGTCGCAGTTTTGGCGTGCCTTCTGCAGAAACCTGGGAATGTCGCTTTCCTTCTCTTCAGCGTTCCACCCGCAGACTAATGGTCAGACTGAGCGGAAGAACCAAGATTTAGTGCAATATTTACGGTTTGCTAGCGAAAAGGCTCATCAGTGGGCAGAGTTCCTGCCGTTGGCAGAGTTTGCACTAAACAACCGCCTTTGTTCTTCCACTGGGGTGTCTCCATTTTTTTGTGTATACGGTCAGCATCCTCGCTTCCTTACAGCAATCCCTACTCCGTCAGTCTGTCCGGCAGCTGATGTCGCCACAGATACGCTTCGGGAAGTATGAAAAGAGGTACAGAGAAACTTGGAGGCAGCGGGGGCCCGTATGCAGTTGCGTAGGGGGAAGAGTCTGTCTGTATCTGAACCTTACAGGGTGGGACAGAAGGTATACCTGTCTTCTAAAAATCTCAAATTGCGGGTTCCGTCCTTGAAGCTGGCACCACGTTACGTGGGGTCGTTTGCCATCACACGTGTGGTGAACCCACTCGCCTACGAGCTGTGGTTGCCAGCCACATGGAGGGTTCACAGAGTATTCCATAAGTCGCTATTGAAACCTTTTGTCCCTCTGGTGTTTCTGGTGGCACATCACACTCAGAATAGCTTGATTACCACAAAAGACAAACACAGCTTGGCCCCTCCCACAACAGTGACATCACCATAGGTCCTTCAGACCACCGAATCTCTGTGGTGGAGGTAGCTCAGTGTGTTCTGTCAGGACTGCTGAGTTGTAGGAAATAATAGTACCAGTGTTTCTGGTAATGCAAGGCACCACACAGCTCTGCTACATAGTACATGCACACACACAGCTCTGCTACACCCCACACATCACACCTTGGCTGCTCCCAAAGCAGTGACATCACCACAGGTCCTTTAGCCCACTGGATCTCTGTGGTGGTGGTAGGTTGTTGTCTTTTGTCAGGACTGCTGAGTTGTGTCTTCTGAGATAATAATGGCTTAGTTGTATTCCCAGTGTGTTATTTTTATCCCCCCCCCCCCTTCCAAGATCCCTAACTGTGTTGTTCTTCTGTCGGTCACACTCTGTATTTTACATATGTTGTAGGACCTTCAATGCCGTACCAAAGGGGCGGAGCATGACATTTCCAGGGGCGGAGCCTCAAAAGCACTCATTCACATACTACAGACAAGTGGTTGTTAGTAGTTTGATTAAATACATACAGTTTTACTTAGCACAATATACGGGGTGTTCTATTTAAACCTTCCAGATTTCCATCAACAGTAATTCAGGGACCATAAACTTTCAATCCCTTATCAGTGTCTAGTTAAAAATGTTTGTGTACCTCTTGTAGCATTCCATGGCCTGACGACCCCCCAACAGTAATTCAGGGACCATAAAACTTTCGCTCCGTTATCAGTGCCTAGACAAAAAAGTTTGTTTTCTGTTGCAAACCAATCCCATCCATGTCTGTGCCTTATCATAAGTATGTATGTTATAAGTGTGTATAAATATTTATGCCTCTTCAGATCTATTCCATTTTTATCCTGACGAAGAGCCCGAGAGGTTCGCAAGCTTGCTATAACATCATGTATTTTTGTTAGCCATTAAAAGGTATCATACGTGGTTTCTCTTGCTGGGATAATCACATTTTTCCCAGATTTCAGTCACTCAATATAAAATGTAGAGGCACTCTTCCTAGACACGGGTGAGAAAATTACGCGATTTTTGAGTGATGTGAGAGTATGAGAAAATGCAGAATTTTCAAACCCATGCTATTCAATAATTTAATTCCCATCTGTGATGTTTCCTGCCCTGCAATTCAGTGAGATTTGGAAATTGCTGCCTGCCCTATCTTACTGCGTTTTGCTATTTTTCTTGCCCATGTTTCCCCATGGAGTCTTAGATTTATTGCATCGCAACACACGAACTTGCGAGGTTCGTGCGATGCGTTTTTAACATTAACAACTCCTGTTGTAGTCTATTGCGCAAAAAAAAAAATAGCTGAAAACAGCGATGCTATGTCAGATTATTTTTCAGGGAAGCATCGCTGACGCTCAAACATCGCATGAGCAAATATGCGATATTGCCTTGATTTTCTCGCGGTGATATCACACTCGCTTGTGTGAAGTAAGCCTAAGGCCACTCACACACATGCGCTTGTAAAAACACTGCGTTTTATGATGCGCTGATGTGTGTTTTTGACAGCATCTGACTGCGTTTTTAGCACAGTTATAAATGTAGACAAGCAAGCCGATAATGCCAGAACTGAGCCAACCCACAAGAAACATCCCTGAAACAGTCAGATGACGCAAATGGGCCGTGTAAGTGAGATAAGTTGAGTGCTAGCGGTGGTCGATGTGCTGCTGGCCGGGGGTTGTGGCTGACTCCAGTGTACTGCCCCGTCCGAGGCCGGAGAAAGAGGTCAGAAGGAAGAAGCTGAGGTTCTAGTTTCATCTTCTGGTGTCAAGATGGTCACAAATACGGTCGTCTGAAGGAGGCCTGACTTGCATCTTTGCACTACTATGCCACCCTTCCCCTTTAGCACGCTAGCAGTGGGGCCGTGTGTCGCTACAATATTGAGGTGCTCAGCCCTAGGTCTCCAGGCACAAACAATAAAACCAATTTTTGAGAGCTGTCTGCTCTATTTTGCCATGTTTTCATGCTTCTCAATGACCATCATCACCCATCGCAGTGATGAGGTGCGTTAAAATCTGCTGCATCTGAAAACAGCGCTAAAATCGTGACAAAACGCTGTGATCAAAATTGCAGTGTTTTGCCGGTGCCATGTGTGAGAGTGGCCTACAGGGGCATTCACATGTCCCAGATTTGATGCAGATTCTCTGCGGCAGAGAAATCCATGTCTTTTATTGCAGATTTTGCAACAAAACTGCTGCAGATCCAGTACATGTAACGCTGGGTTCTCACACGCCGGAATCCCGTCGGAAATCTCGCAGTTTTGCCGCAGGGAAAAACCGCAAGATTTACGCCACTTCAAAACCCGCAGCACTTAGCTGCGGGTTTTGGAGCGACTTGGCCGCACGCTTTTCTGTTGCGGACGGTGCTCCCATAGAGAAGAAAAAAACAAACAAAAAAAAAAAATGAACATGCTGCGGCCCGGGAATCTGCGACGCAGCGCCAGCTTTGCCGCAACAGATTCGCCGTCCCGTGTGGACGAGATTTCTGAGAAATCTCCTCCACATGGTCGGCTAATCCCGGGATTAGCGGCGGATTTCTGCTGCAAATCCGCCCTATTTGAACCCAGCCTAAAGCTTTTTGCAAAAGACGCGTAATGGCCAAATTTTATTCTTTGGCCTAGTTAATAGTATTGCATACAATAAAAATGTAGCACCTTTAAGTTTAGGGCTACATGGTGACTTTGGCTATGTGATTAAATATTGCGGTGTAGCCTTGTGACCTCACACTGTCATTAAAGTCAATGGGGTCAAAATGCAACTTAATGCAAGTTGCCAGGACTGCGACCTACAGATCACAAAAAAATCCAACCTCAGTGGATATTTTCCGTTCTGTGGGTCGTGGTAACTTGTGAGTCACACCACAACCCCATTAACTTCAGTAAGAAGTCACATTACCCCTGCATTGGGCAAACTTACCATATATTCCTAGCCTACGCCCTAGCATTCCCCTCAGAGGTACATTATAAAAGGGAATGGCTTCCCACCAAACAATGGTCAGGTGATACTGATTACTAACCAGAGATGCTGTATGACAAGCAAGTACAGGAGTGACGCAGTATACCCCAAAGGGATAGTTGTCACCTCAGCCATCGTAGGTATGCACTGTTGCTACCATGTATTAACCCCTCATTTATAACTTGTGATGAAGTGAGGTAGTTAGACAAACTGAGATTAATAAAGAGATGCTGTGTGATAAGAGAGTACCAGAGTGATGCAGTATGCCAGAGAGAAATAGCGATCAGTACACTACTATAGATGAGCGAGTATACTCGCTAAAGGCAATTGCTCGAGCGAGCATTGCCTTTAGCGAGCATCTCCCCCGCTCGAGACAGCAGGTTCGTGTGCCGGCAGCGGGTAAGGAGCTGCGGGGGAGAGCGGGGCGGAACGGAGGGGAGATCTCTCTCTCCCCCCCGCTCCCTCCTACTGACAGCCGCTACTCACCGCTCCCCCGCGCCGGCACCTGAACCTGCAGTCTCAAGCGGGGGAGATACTCGCTAAAGGCAATGCTCGCTCGAGCAATTGCCTTTAGCGAGTATACTCGCTCATCTCTATACACTACCATGCATTAATCCCTTGCTTATAACTTGTGTCAAAGTGAGGTAGTTGGCCGAACACTGTGACCATTACTGGGCCGGAGATGAGGGGAGAGACTGTGGGTCTGAGACAATAAAGAAGTAAGGTTAGGTATCGTTCCCTGGTGCAAGCACCGAGTCATGACTGACTCCAAGGGTGATGTCACATTGTGACATTTTCTTGGCAGACTGTTTTTGCAGAGTGGTTTGCCATTGACTTCCCCAGTCATCTTTTACTTCTCAGCAATCTGGGTACTCATTTTACCGACTTTGGAAAGATGGAAGGCTGAGTCAACCTTGGGATTGAACCCACAAACTTCAGGTCGTGGGCAAGAGCTTAGGACTGTGTATCTGCTGTCCTAAGACTCTGCACCACACAAGGCTCAGAGTGTTAGGGCGGCAGAAGAAAACGACTGACTGATACCAGGTAGGGCACAGAAGAAGTGAGTAATCTGTGTATTTTTTAGGTGGCACCAGGAAACCATGGGCGTAACTATAGAGGATGCAGGGGATGTGGTTGCACCCGGGCCCAGAAGCCTTAGGGGGCCCATAAGGCCTAACTTCTCCATATACTAAGCCTAGTAGTATGAATAAAGCTTTATAGTTGGATGCCCTGTTACAGCTTTTGCATTGGGGCCCAGAAGCTTCAAGTTACGCCTCTGCTGGAAACCATTGCCCCAAGCTATCTGTTAGTGAATGCCTCTCCAAAAGAAGAAGAGATCAATTGATTTTTACTGCACTTTGTTGCTTCAGAGACGTTCTCCCCAGAGGTCTGATTGCATCGGAAAGTGAATGGCTATTCTTTGTTAGGGTCAAAAGTCCATAAATACTTTTTCCAGTGTGGGTGATTTACTGTATGTTCTGCATTAAACTATAGTAAAGTGTTCAAGAGGTTATCCCACTGCTTCTGTTGTGCCTCAATCTCTCTGCACCTATTCCAGGAGGGTGACTCCCATCGCCCCTCTCCCTGAACTTTATTCATTCATTTACTCCCTGGTACTATTCATTAATGATAAAAAGATGTAGTTACTTTTTAATGTAAACCTTCACATCTGCTATTACTATATACACATTTCCTTATGCAGCACTTGCATATATATCAAACCAACCAACCGAAATTAGATAAAGTACAAAAGAGCTTACGGCTTGATACGCAGTATGCTAGTCTGCAGTTGATCTTGCGGTATAGTTGCTTGTTAAAAGGCCAAATGACAAGAGTAAAAAGTTGAATTAAATTAATGATAAGTCCAGTTCCAATAAACACGTAGCTGATAAAAAGATGACAAAGGAACTGAGATTTCAGAACTCCAATGATGTTCATTTTTCACCAGGAACAAATGACAGAAGCTTCTCAAAACCATTCAGATCGTCAGGAGAATACCTGTTTAACAACAAAAAGAAAGGTTAAAAGATACATATCAATATCAAGATGTAAAACCATACATTTTTGCATTAATTACTTCATATCATCACCCAATGTTTCGGTTTAAATTACTTTTAATAAGGTAAATTTGGCTGTACACTTTACAAAAATGAAGAATGTTACTAGCTTCTCAGTTAATATGTACTGTACAGAATACCAAAAAAGTTGGCTATTTGGGAAAATATTATTTCCATAGCTTGGTAGCATTCATTAAACCTGAAACATTTACAGGTATACATCCATATTCTGGCATCTGCTCACAATATTAGTTTCTAGTAACACGAACGTTCAGACCTCAGACTCTTACGTGATAGTCACTCAATAATTTCACTGTTCACTTGTCAACAGAGTCAAAGAGACTATTACAGGGTGATTTATTACAGGGTGTAGTCGGGTATGTTCTCTGTGTTATCATAAATTCTGTAATAATGTAGGAATACAGTTTCTATTCTCAGTTACTCAGTTTTAAGCAGTATTATAAATTCTGCTCTTAACATTTAACAATTTAAGGCCTCGGTCAGACGAGCGTGTTTTTTTTACGTGCCCATATGTGCAAAAAAAATGCGCTCCACGGATGTGCAAAATGCGCGTGACCAAAGCTCCTTTTTTTTTTTTACATGTGCGCAAAATAATGTGTTCCGGCCTTCAATGGGCAAAGTTTCATATGCCCGTTCACTGGAGCAGCTGTGCTTGTGACCAATCAGAGACAGCTCTCAGCCATTGAATGACAGCTGAGCGCTGCCTCTGATGGTTACAGTCCTCTGCCAATCAGAGGCAGCGCTTTCTGGAGGTGGGGATTTTTCAATCCCCGGCCACCAGAATACAGAAGAAGACTGCTGGGGATGGGTAGAAGAGTTGAACAGCGCTCCTAGGTGAGTTAACTTTTATTTTTTTCTACAGCTAGGCATGATTTTTGGCAGTAATTAGCAAAATAGAACCACAGCACTCACTCGACCCCGCCAGAAAAGAGAACTTGGGGGGGGGGGGAAGTGACAGAGAGAAATTCAAAAGGTTTCCTTCTCTGTAGCGAAAAAATATTCATGCAGAGCCAACAACAGGGCTTTGGACATAGGCCCCTTCTACGATCCAAATACTATAGCAAAGCTGTGGCAGCATGTAATGATGCGAAAAAAAGCTTCTTGATTAAAGGAGCATATTTTATTGTTTCACAGTTTTAAAAGAGGCGACGTTTCGACCTACAAACAAGGTCTTTTTCAAGCCAAAAAACTAGTGAAACACGGTTCAGACTCCATGTTCCGTATTGGGATGATTTTCAGGGTACAGCTTATATTTCAAGGCTCCCTATCCCCACCAAAAATCATCGTTGTGGGGGTTGCCTTCATCCCATTGCTTTGAATGGGGTGGCAGCAGCACCTACCCCATTGAAAGCAATAGGATGGTATCGCGCTCCTCTGACAGCTGTAGCAGGGGATTCTTTCATCCCTGCTGCAGTCCCCTTATCACTGAACACTGTGACAGCGCTGTCACAGTGTTCAGTGATGAGGGGTCCCCCCGCGGGGGTTAACGGAACCCTACGGTAGTCCTCTCATCCACTGTCCCCTCTGGAACATCACACAATGTCTTTATGCGCACTGCACGCTGGCGTGGGCAAATAGTAGTATTAGTGAATAGAGAAAATATGTAGTTATTACAGTAGTGCGGTTAAGAACTACTGTTGCCCAACTATTGTATTGTAGGCCTATATAGCTTTATATTTAGATTAGGAAGCAGCTAAAAAAGCTAGTGGTCCAGATATCTAAAATATAATGAGCGGATGTAACGTGTCATATGATTTGATGAGGTTAAAATGTGACATTTTTTGCTAATATACTCATCATTTGCAATTTTTTTAAGCCAAGTCAGTACTGAAATTGTAGATGGTTACACCTAGAATAGAAATGCTAACACTTATGTTTCTTCCTGAGAACAAACAACGGTGTTAAAAATAATATATTGCTGATGTTCTGCAATTTTACATAATTGTACAAAATACTATACCACCTGGATCCCATCTTTTATAAGAAAGACTAACAGGAAAACATTCAGCACATAAATCAAGACAAATAAACTCTCTTTAGATACTGTAGTGCTGCATCACATAGAATGTATAAAAAACTCATTCTGCATTTTTCTACTTGGGGTGAATGGATAGTCCAGAAATGTAGCAATGTCTGCTTTGTTCCAGCAATGTTACAGTATCTACTATTCTCCAACATGGCAAATAGAAGAATGGTACTCTACTAAGACCTTGATCACATCCCGTTAACCCGCCATTGCCACTTCCATTGTGGATGGAAGTGACAGAAGTGCTGGATCCGTTATATGCTGGACGCCAATGGCGCCCAACTGACCTGATTGGTGCCTGGCATTTTTTTCTGGTACATTTAGAAGAATCTGAAATAAAGGCTCCTAACAAGAACCTCCAACACAGTTATGAACAAGGACTAAAAATTAGTAAAATTCAACATGGTGCTTGGGTCACTGTCAATTTTCCGAACAAAGCTTTGTTTTTACTTATTTGAAGACACATGGGTATGATCAAATAAAATGTGTCCCAAAAGTCATGGCGAGGTTTAATATGACTACGTTATTAGAATGGAACACAACAGACACATGGAAAAAAGTGTTGATGAAAGACAAAAGGGGAGATTTATAAGAAAAACGGTCCTTGTTGTCCCTAGCAATCAGTCATAGTGCAGGTTTCCTTTTTACCAGAGCAAAATACAAAATGAAAGCTGTGCTGTAGTTGGTTGCTATCTGCAACTAAGACAGTTTTTCTTTTAGACCGTTTGATAAATCTGCCCCAAAAGTCTCTAAGGCCTCCCTCACACAAGGCGTTTGCAGAAACGCAGTGTTTTTCAACGCTGCGTTTACTGCAAACTCCGCTCGGTTTCAGCAGCGCTGGCATACTTTATACCAGCGTTTTGGCTGCGTTTTCATCACAGCTGAAAACACAGCCAAGGATGCTGAAAAGAAAAAAAAAGCAATACTCACCTAGCCGCTGCAGTCCGGGACGCGGACACTGGTCTCTGCCGCTGATCCGGGCTTCCCCTGCACTCACAAGTCTATTGCCGTAGCCCAGGTTTGAGAACCCCGCCTCCAGCAATAGAGTGCTGTGATTGGTTGTCGGCACTGGCTCGGGTGAGGGGGGAGCAGAGCGGGAGGAAGAGTGAGAGAGAGATCTCTCTCTCTCCCCCCCCGCTACGCTACACTCTCCCCCGCTCAACCCCGCAGCCCACCCGAGCTTGCTCGCATCACTAAGCAGTTACTCGAGAAGAGCGATGCTTATGAAAAATCGTCTATCATTTTACGTAAAAATCTGATGATAATGAAGGATCAGACATGTTGAAATTGAAAGATCAGCCAAACCTGCTGCTCTTGTCAGGACCAGCCAAGCATAGAACATATATGAGGTATACATTGGGGGTTAATAGGCTGAACTGGATGGACATATGTCTTTTTTCGGCCTTCCATACTATGATACTATGTGTCGTGACTTTTTCTGATGGCAGATATTTGTGGGAAAAAGAAGAATTTCGAATATTTAATTACAACATGTTCGTTCCTTTTTTTTTAAAAGGGAGATAAGCCGCTGACAGCAGTATTTCGCAGAGTACTGGGTGTGGGGGAAGGGAGTGTTGGGAGAAATAGCTGTCTAGTTTATATGGCCACTTTAGCATATTTGATCCCTACTTGCCTTATATCTGCCATTAAGGAGCAGCCTGCAGACCCCCACAGACATTAGATAATCAACCAATCTTGTCATTCTGTAGGTTCAGCTGACTTTGATCCTATGTGCATGGCCAGCTTTAGGGTAAATTCACACTTTGTGATATCTGCAGCAGTAACACTACACTATATGTGTGGATAGGTTTGAAGAACTCTTTCCTCATGCAGTGTAAAAAAATTCCAAGCAGAATTAAGAGGTCCGCAGCTGAGAATGTCTTTGTATAGATATAATGAAATACTTGCTATTTGTTAGACATTAAAGCTTTTTTTATTCTGGTGTCCCTTCTCCTCAGCTCACATCCCAGCTGAGGAGTCCGAACTGATGAATTCTAGCCAGCATAATTTATTAAAGCCATGAACAAAAGATAAAAGAAATCCAACAAAGAAGATCTGGTTCTTAACAAAGCAGACAACAGTGACTTGCAACATTATAAGACACTTGGTATTTATGCTTGTGCCAAATTATGAAATAAATCTATCACAAAAACAAAAAACTACATTACCCACATAAAAGCACAAGCGGTAGTATAAACAGAACAAACAGGTAACTTCTTTAGATACACTATAATAAGTCTCTTGGTCTAATAACTCAACTATTAATTGTGCAAATGTTACACATACAAAAGGATACGTTTTAAGAAAGACATATTGTACTTACTTTATTTACCTTTTATGATAAAAGATTATATTAAACTTTGATACAGTATCCTGCTATCTCTCAAAAGGTAAATTAACGTTTTAATAGAATTTACTTTCATACAATCCCTTCTTAATGCAGAGGAGGTGCCGATGTGAAGACTGCACTGAGTAACTAGTTTACTTTTTGTTTCCATTAATGCCTCATGCCAATGTGCAAACTTTGTCCCTTAAAGCGATCAGTCAGAACACAAGAACCAAGTTGCTATGCAGGGTGTTACCTAACACCTATTTTATATGACTGTTCCACAGTGTTGAATGATCATGCCAGTCTTGGTGATGTCAAGAATACTTAGAGGTTTCATTGGCCAATATGCCCAATAAAGGCATATAAGACACATAACTTAGCATATGTGGATCCGCTTTGCTACAGACTGAATTGGCTTGGGGCTAAATCTGAAGGCAGCACCTGGGACATGGTCCTCACTGCTGGGTCCCCAAGCTCTTACTCAGAGAAGTAGTCTCAGTTGTGTGGCAGCTGATGCTAAAAAACAAGGCGAAGGCGTGGTACCTGGGGATGTGAACACAGACATAACCAGGGGACTTAGCTTAGTTTGGGACAGGTAGCATAAACTTTAGTATAGGAATCAGGCTGGGCAGAACTGCACATGTACCCTTTGGGTGGCTTCATTTTTCCCTATGGAGCCTCCTTTTTATCACACAAACTTGCGATTTTCATGCGATGCTATGCGTTTTTAACATTAGAAAGTCTTATTGACTTTCCAGGTAAAAAAATCGTGCGAGAAAATCGCAAGCAGTAGCGATGTTTTAGCGAGAAAAAGCAGTTATGACGCGCCAATATTGCGATCGCCCATGCGAAACTACGCTTAGGCCAGTTTGACACTCTGGCTTTGTTCTTCCCGCTGAAGTATGCTTCCTGCACTGACCCAGACTACCTGACTACACTCCTGTTCACATCCTTAGGTACCTTGCCTAGTCCTAAAGTAGTATCACCTGTCATAATACGGGGACCAATTCCTAAGTAACGACCTAAAGACCCCACAGTGCAGCCCACATTCTGATTGATGGGTTTAAAGTGTGAAGACTTCAAGTGTCACATCAAGCTTTGCCCAAAAGCCAAACCAGTCTGTGGCTCAGTGTGATCCATGTTCATCATTCCAGAAAATATCCTATGTAATGACCCGGAGGGAACTACAGGGTAGTCAGATACTCAGGGAACCTTAATACGGGTCTATGTGCTCCTCTGGAGAGATAGAGGGTATTGTACAGGAGGAGACCGTCTTTCCCCTAGTTCACAGGTTAAAGTTATTCTGTCCAACAACAGCTTGCTTCTGATTGGCTGCTTGTCAGTAATTTCCCTAATTTGTTGAGGGGGAGGAGTTGTGAGAAGCCCAGAAAAGTGAGCAGGGTCAGGCAGGAAACAAGGCGGAGCCAGAAGGAGAAGTGCGGGAAAACTACAGGAAGTGAAGGCAGAGTCAGTGGGCGGTCATCGAGAGATGGACGAGTGACGAAGTGCAGCGCGGTACTGTAGGGATTAACAAGTTACCAGAGGTGAGGTCAGAAAAAGGATCACTGGAATAAGCACAGAGTGGAGGAAACAAACCAATTTACAGTCTCCTCAACAATGAGTGTGACTTGCCCCTGGGAATCTCAAGTCGGTGAAAGTACAGGCGGTTAGGTCTAAGTCACTCCGTACCTCTACCCAGAGATCCTTAGGAAAATCCCTAGATAACGGAGACTGGTGGTTTCTTCCATAGTAGCCATAAGAGAGAGCGCGTTGAAGAGAAGGAAAGGTGCTATACGTGTTTTTGGAATAACTGTTAAAGTTAATGCTAACTAAAATCTGCAAACAGTGAACTGTAACTGCTCATTTGTTCTGTAATCGTTGAGTAAACTGTGTACCTTTGGTTCACCACAAAAGCTACGTGGGCTCACCTCAATTATTTCTTTACCATCAATCCGGATACATCCCTCAAAGTTACTGGCATCACGTGACATTTCACCTATGAACACCTCATCATTAGCTTAATATTGCCACTGTGTGCAACCGAGTTAGGCCCTATACTGCCATTACAGGGAGGGACTGTGGAGCCACCGTTGACATCCATCTTGTTTTCTATTTCCCCGAGGTCTCACTTACAACGGCCAGTGCCGCCCTCGGACACTGCACCTATTTGCATGGGAGTGAGTGCGATATCAGTCAACGAATTCACACAATTAAATTTTTTTATAAAACAGCCATGCCCCTGATCTTCGAAAGGGACAATTAAGTTAAATAGTTCAATATGTGCCATTTTCGCTTGCAAATTCACAGGAAAATAGAGCATGCTGCATATTTTGTTTGCGCAAACTAAATGCATGCACAAAAAACATCACCCTTTGCTGGCCGGCTGGCATAGTCTCCCATAGGACTCTAGGGAGCCAATGGCGTTGTGCCGTCAAAAGATAGGAGAAGTCTGCACCAAAATCTGCATCAAATTTTCACACAGATTTGGATATGGATCCGCAGCAGACTTCACCCATTTAACTGAAAAGATAAAAGTTACAGCACATTCACAGCAAAATCCACATTGATATTGATTTTGGTGCGTATCGGCACTAAAATTTGCTGTGCAGTCTGCCATGTGTAAACATACTCTTAATGGAGGCAGGTTCACAGTTGGTGCCACTGGCGCAATTATGATGGATGTTCTTGTTGTTGCTGAAAAGTCAAGAAAAATAAAATAAAGTTATCCAGACTTTTAAATGGACTGAGTGAGCTGTTGTGTCTTCGCCGCCCCCACTCCCCCCCTCACCCCCCCCCCCCCCCACACACACATGGACACTGCGGATTTTTCGCTATATCGCGGAATTTTGTGGTACATACAGGAAATACAGTACGCCACTAGCACTTGCAGAAGCCAGATTGTACACGACACACTATTGGCTGATGGAATGTGCTCTGTATCCTGGGCGCTGATTGGCTCACTGATCGTAGCATCGGTCTGTTTGTTCACTTTTGCGATTGTTTGACTACCACTAGTTCTCTAACTTCCCGATGTCATACAAACATGAAATTTGGCAAGGCCATTCTTTAAGTCCTAAATAGGAAAAGTAAAGGGGTTGCAAATTGATTATTCAATTCTATGTGCAAAAGTTAGTGCACCCTTATGTTATGAGGCCTTAAGGGTAAAAAGTGAGGAGAGTGGGAGGGGTGGCACATTCTGTAGAGGGACATCGGTACATGCAGTCTGAGGAGAATCTAATGCTCCTCTATGTGTATACATGTTTTATTCCTCGATTCCTCTGAAGTAACCACGACTTCATAAGATTTTCTGTGTGAACAACAGGTAAACACCTGTACCAAATTAACTCAGGTGAAGCTGGGTATATAAACTAGTATATTATCTATCTATCTATCTATCTATCTATCTATCTATCTATCTATCTATCTATCTATCTATCTATAATTTAAAATAGGATGTATGTATGTGTGTATGTGCCACCATAACTCATGAATGCCTGGAGCAATTTCAACCAAACTTGGTACATATATAACTCATCCCATGGGGACAAATTTGGGGAGGATAAGACAGCCCCACTACCCGTGGGGGAGGGGATGTGAATGCCAGAATTGCACTTGAACAGATGTTTTTTATTTCATAGTTTTATCTAACACAGATGGCCTCCTCCTCATCATACACTAATATTTTACACAGATGACCTCCTCCTTCTCAAATACTAATATATTACACAGACCTCCTGCTCCTCAGATAATATCTTACACAGACAACCTCCTCCTCTGCTCCAACTACCACACAGTTTCCCACTAGCACTAAGCCACTATGTACCACCCAGAAATGAGCCCCGCACCCACTCTTATGAAAGCTGGCCAAAAGGAAATCTGCGTTGCCCATAGCAACCAATCACAGCGCAGCCTTTTTTTTACCTTAGCAGTATAACAAATGAAATTTGAGCTGAGATTCGTTGCTATTTGCAACAAAAATTACAAAGGAAGTCGGTGAGTTTTTGATTTTTAATTACGCCAGTATTATACAGATCTCCTGCTCCTCAGATAATAATATGTTACACAGACAACTTTCTCCTTCTCAAATACTAATATTACACAGACGGCCTTCTTTTCATATACTAATATATTACACAGATGACCTCTTCCTCCTCATATTCAAATATATTAAATCAGTACACACATGCATAAATTATATTATATATACACATATTTAAATTCTTCTCATGTCTAAAAATAAAATACACGGGCAACACCGGGTAATCAGCTAGTATATAAATAAAAAATATGCTGTATAATTAGTATCTATCTCCTATATATTATTTATATATGTACAGCTGGTATAAGTAAAACTTCATCAGTATATAGTGATATGGACCATGTTGGTATAACCTGGGTATCATCTGTATATAATTATATAAATATGTATATATATATATATATATATATATATATATATATATATATATATATAGGTACAGGAATAGGTGGGGGGGTGGAGCTGATATTTTATTATTCAAAAGTATGAGCTTCGTTATCACTGTGTGCTAGGAGCCTCCAATAAAATCATCAGTAACTGTGATAGGATTTTCTGTTTTCCCCTATGAAGAGTTTGTGTGGTAGAATTTGATATAATAGCATCGCACAGGAATTATGCTGACTGAAAAACTAACTAACTAACTGAAAACATAAAACCAAGTATATCTCAGGTAGTCAGAATGAGATCACATGATCATCTTAGGAGAATTACTCTAAGAAGTTTCAGATACAAACGAAAAACTAGTGAAAGTAATACTAGATAACTTATATATAATGAGGGACTAAAATCACCACGGTGTCCCATTACTGTATAGGAGTCTGAATATATTTATCCCTTTTCATAACCCAGACGACTCAAAAAGGCCACCCCCTATTTCTGCTTGAGCATCACCCTGCGAAGAGCTCTCCAAGGTTGACATCTTAGCCTACAAGACCGTAAATCCAATATTAAACAAAAGAATCCCTTCACCATCACACATTTCACAGCACACTTGACAAAGGGGTCTGTGTATTATGCTGCACCTCCCCTCAAATACAGACTATGTGAATAGCACTCTGCCATGTATTATTTGAATAGCATACTGCCATGTATTATGTGAATAGCGCCCCACCATGTATTATGTGAATAGGACCCAGTCTTGTATTATTTGAATGGCACCCTGCCATGTATTATTTGAATGGCACCCTGCCATGTATTATTTGAATGGCACCCTGCCATGTATTATTTGAATAGCACCCTGCCATGTGTTATATGAATATCACCCTGCCATATACTATATTATATAAATAGTACCCTGCCATGTACTATGTGAATAGCACCCCGCCATGTATTATGTGAATAGTATTCTGCCATATGCTGTATTTTATGAACAGTACCCTGCCATGTATTATGTGAATAGTACCCTGCCATGTATTATGTGAAAAGCACCCTGCCATGTATTATATGAATAGTACCCTGCCATATATTATGTGACTAGCACCCTGCCATGTATTATATGAATAGTACCCTGCCATGTATTATATGACTAGCACCCTGTCATGCACTATATGACTAGCACCCTGCCATGTATTATATGAATAGTATCTTGCCATGTATTATATTACTAGCACCCTGCCATGTATTATATGAATAGTATCTTGCCATGTATTATATGACTAGCACGCTGCCATGTATTATATGACTAGCACGCTGCCATGTATTATATGACTAGCACGCTGCCATGTATTATATGACTAGCACCCTGCCATGTATTATAACATACTATGTTATGTTATGACTAGCACCCTGCCATGTATTATAACATACTATGTTATGTTATATGACTAGCACCCTGCCACGTATTATATGACACAATGCAGGCAGTGGCAATAGATTATTCTGCAGGTCCCTATAGAATCCCCCTGAGCAACAGTCTGCCGCGTCCCCCTGAGCCCCTCTCCTCCATGTTGTCCCTCCCTATTACATGTCATTCTAGGGCTAGATACCCATGACATTAGTTACCATGGAGACGATGAGAGGATGCTGCTGCCTGGCACAAAGACGGCGTCATGTGCTGGAGAACCAGGGCTGCTCCATGCAGGAGCCATGAGCCCAGATGCATGCCGCCTCCTCACACACGAGGGACAGCCTGACTACACGCCCAAGCTACATGTCTGGCAGAGGCTTGGAGGGAAACTTCCCATTCATCCCAGTGTGTGGAGAAGCAGCGGAGGGGAGGCGACAGCAGCCCCTCTTGTATCTCCCATCACACCATGTCTGACCGGGGATGTGTGACCGCGGCGGCTCCAGCTCAGCCCTTCCACAACTGTCAACAGATGGCAAACATCAGCCAGAAACTGTCTAAGGATATGTTCACACGTTGTGGAAATGCTGCAGAATTTCCGCAATAAATTAACACCTATTCGCAGCTACAGCACTCCCCCTCACCTCGCAACACATCGCGCCCCGTTACATATCACAAGGCAGCTTCTGGTGAGTGCCAAGCCACTTATCAGGTGGTGCAACTTCTAAATGCCCTGACCAACGGCTCTGCGCTCAGTAGAGGCTGCAGACTTACGGGACGGGGTGCGATGAGGGGGCGCTGTAGCTGTAGATATGCAGCCGATTCCTGGTACGGAATTTGCTGCACAAATTCTGCAGAATTTCTGCTATGTGTGAATGTACTTTTACAGAGAAACCGCCTTTATTGTCTATAGCCACCAATCACAATTCAGTATTGCTTTTGGTATGCTTGCTATTGACAACAGAGATAGGTTGTTATTTTAGACAGTTTCATAGATCTCCCCTTGAAGAATGCTCAGATTTATTACTACATCGTTTACACTCACAGTATACTTGTATTCAGTAAGACTGTCTTAATTGTAGACAGTATAAAACTACACAAGACGGCAGAAGCTGTGCCAGATTTATCCCAGTAGTATATTTTTAGTGAGGTTACGCCAACTCTTGGCTAGTGCACGTTATACCAATATGTTGCGATACAATAATGCACTCCATTAATAACTGGTGCACTTTACAACTGCACTTAGCCGCGACCCTTTTCTAAACTTTTGAGTGAAGTATAAAACGTGCTAAATACATGTATGACAGCTTTTTGGCACAATTTTTGGCACAATTTGATTCTGCTTCTCCCCCTATGTGCAGTGTGCAGGGGCTAGTTTCAAATGGGCGGTCGCGATTTTGCCGTAAAAAATTAGCGTCAAAATCACATCTTTGTTCCCACGATCTTTTTTTGCATCTTTTTCTTTTTACAGGGGTTTTCTGCACTCAGCTTATAAAGCTCCAACTACATACGTCTAGGCTATATATTTCCTGACTTGCCTCTGTCTCATAGCTCAAGTATCATCTCATGCTGTTAGCCATTCCTATGTTTGGATCTCCATTTTTTACTTATGTGACTACTAATTCAGGAGATATGACATGATTTGTCAGCTGCGACTCTGCTTTGCCCTCTAATATGATAGGTCAGTCGCAGAAATATCTATATTTTAGTAACAAGTGCATCTGACTGGGACTGCAGGTTATTTATTAATTCTGTCACATTATGTCAGCATTGTTTTCTCTTGATTACACAGTTTCAGATTTCCGCTATAACTGCAGATTTTATAAAACTATGCATAAAATAGTATTTGCTTATGGTAAGTTCATAAAATGTAGGATTAGAGGTACTGCAGCTGGTTATACACATAGGGCGGCTCACACGAGCGTAATATAATAGCGTATTACATGGTGATTGGAGTCAATGAAAATACATAGATTTTTCACTGATCCATTCACACTGGCGTATTGCGTATAATACGAGCGTAAAAAAGGCCACAGCATTTTCTATTTTACCTCATATGACACACGATAGAGCCCTATTGTTCTCTATGGAAGCGTAATAAACGCTGTATATATGCAATTACATTGCATATGTGTGGCGTTTATACGCAACAAAATTGAAAAAGATAAACCAGTCAGACTGCGCAGGACATGTGTCTGAGATACGCTGTCATGCGCAAAAAAAAAAATTGCTGGCCGGTTTCACATGCGCTTTGGAACCTCCAGGTGGAGGTTCAAACGCTGAGCTAAAAGCCGGATAGCTGAGCAAGAAGGGAACTAACTCCATTATAGTCAATTAGGTCCGTTGGGTGCTATCCAGTTCCGTCCCAGGCGGAGCTGTTCGGCCGCAGGCATTCCTCTATCATGCTGCCTGAACGGAGCAAGAAAGTGAAACCCGCTATCAACGCAGATGTGAAACCGCCCTAAGGCCTCCTGCACGTAGGTGGGTTAGAGCCCGCATGTGGGATTCTTGCAGCAGAGTTCGACATGGTGCCCAGCCAGTGACCCCAGCTTACCTGTCCGGCGGTTTCTGCACATGCTGCAGATGTGCCTGCTGGCATTTCATTGCGCTTGTGCAGTATCTAAGGGGGTGGGGTTGGGGGTTGCGCGTATCCCGCAATACTTCCACAGTGCTCACTGTGGAAGAGCCGTGGGACGGACGGACGGCCTTGCGCTACCTACACAAAATCGCAGCATGGAATTTATTCTCCGAGAGCGGAAAATCGCAATCGATTTCTGCTTGTGGAGATGAAATGGTGTTTTGCCATTAAATACTATGGGCAGCATTTGCTGCAGAGTCTGGAGGCGGACACCCGCCGCGGACTCCGCAATGCAAATACGCCACTTGTGTGCAGGTCTTCCTGATACTACTTGGAAAGTTTTGATGATAAGCGATGGATGTGGCAGGAGGGCAAGCTCAAATCAGTTGTACATTCCTCACTCGACTCTGAGCCCAGGTCACAGAACAAAGCCCAGATCGGCCAGTTGACAATTTATCCTTTCAGCATATAGTCTTATGATGTAGAACGACAACCTTCACAAGCCACATCATTCTAATATCTTCAAAATATGGCCCGCGTTAGCTTGGATTCACACACTTGGATTTCTTTGCTGTGTTTTAAATAGTTTTTTTTTTCTGGGGGTTTATTTACAAAACAAATGTTATATATTACTATACACTTTACCATAACATTTACCACATACAAAGCATGTTGGTTTGTGGATCTTTGGAACTAAAATGTAGCATGCTTTGTTTTTCTGATGTTTTTACCATAAACTTCGTTATAGGACTTAAAAAATAAATAAATAAACAATACCACAGGTTTACTGTTCCTGAAAGTAAAGTTCATGCTTGGTACTTCCGGATTTTTCCAAGTTGCTTCTCCCTAGTTCCATTCTGTTGGGTTCCTGCCTCATTTCTGGTCACGCTTTTGTCGACTCGGGGGCGGCAGTTAATTTTGTGAATTTCGAGTTTGTTAAGTCTAAAGCTTCCAAATTGCAAGATTTAAATCCCAATTTACAGGTCTCTGGAATTGATGCCACCCCGCTGGCGGCAGGGTTGATAAAGAAAGTTACACCGGAACTCAGGTTCTTGGTGGGAGCTTTACATTCAGAGATCTGTACATTTTTGGTGATGGAAGGCCAATCGGTTGATGTCGTGTTAAGGTTACCGTGGTTGCAACTACATAACCCCGTTATTGATTGGGCCGCGTCTGAGCTGATACAGTGGGGTACGGGATGCAAGGACCATATGACAACTGTCCAGTTGCATTCCTCTGGTTGTGAGGTGGCTGGCCTGCCTAAGTATTTAGAAGAATTCACAGATGTATTTTCCAAACAGCTTTCAGAAGCCTTACCCCCTCACAGGGAGTGGGATTGAAAGATTGATCTCCTCCCTGGAAGTAAGATCCCTAAGGGGGGTATTTACAATGTTACGGTGCCGGAATGTGAGGATATGTAGGAGTATGTAACCGAGAGCTTGGCCAAGGGCCATATACGTCATTCTGAGTCCCCTACTGGGGCCGGTCTGTTCTTCGTGGAGAAGAAGGACGGCAGTCTCCGGCCTTGCATTATCGAGCGTTAAATATGATTACTGTAAAAATTCAATACTCGCTGCCATTGATCCCCGATTTACTCAATCAGGTTGTGGGGGCTTGTTGGTTCTCCAAGTTCGATCTCAGGGGAGCATACAACCTGATTAGAATTCGTGAAGGGGATGAACGGAAGACCGCATTTAATACCCCGTTCGGACATTTTGAATGTTTAGTAATGCTGTTTGGATTATACAATGCTCCGGACGTTTTTCAGAGCTTCATGAACTCCATTTTTCACGATATCTCTGGGTCTTCATGGTGGTTTATCTGGATGACATATTAATTTTCTCTCTTGATTGGGAATCTCATGTGGGTCATTTATATGTAGTTCTTTTGCGTCTATGAGACAGTAAATTGTTTGCCAAATTGGAGAAATGTCAGTTTAGGCCGCAGAAGGTGTCGTTTTTGGGCTATGTGATAGCTCCTTCCGCCTTTGGGGGTTTCTTCAGTTTCCGAGAATCCCGCAGCTGATGCTAGAATTGCCAAGCTTGAGGAGGTTTAGGGTGAGGTCCAACGGAATTTAGAACAGGCCATTAGAGACATGCTAAGGGGTGGTGCCAACAGACGCACCATCTCGGATTCCTTCTCAGTTGGTCAGTTGGTGTATCTTTCCTCCAAGAATTTGAAATTAAAGGTCCCCGCAATGAAATTAGCCCCACGTTTTGTGGGACCTCACCGTTACCAGAGTCATCAATCCGGTGGCTTTTGAGTTGGCATTACCAGAGTCATGGAGAATTCATAATGTTTCTCATAAATCTTTGTTGAAGAAATACGTTCCTCCTGTAAGTGGCTACAATATACAGAGGAGATCTTTAGCGTCTGACAGGTAATTAGGTGAGAGGGTGAGGGATGGAAAAATGTGTTTTCACCAGAGTAGTCCTTTAATTACAACAAATGAATAAACTAAAAACAACAGAGTTCCATGTTCATAAAAGTTTCTGATCACACTTTCCATATAAAAAAATTATAATTTTATTTGCGCCGCTGCTTTACTTAACGCAAAACATTTTTATTATTTCACCAAATCAGCTGTGGGAGGCTTTGTTTATTATGAGATGAGCTGTAGTTTCCAATTGTACTATTTTGGGGTAAGTGACTTTTTGATCACTTTTCTATTACGCTTATTGGCAGGCATGTGAATGCAAAAGAGCAATTTTGGCATTGTTTTTCAGTTTTTTCTCGACACATATTACCGTGAGGAATAGCAGACATAATATTTTTATAGTACAAGTCATTATGAATGCAGCCATACATAATATACTAATTTTTATATTTTCCCATTATAAAGGGAGTTTGTAAGGGAATAACCTTTTTTTTGTTTCTTTTTTTTTTTTAACTTTATTAAACTTCACTTAACATTTTTGTTTTTGGTACACACTTTTTTTGCCCATAAAGGCGATATGAAGTTGCAATTATTGGATCACTATTATACTGCGCTACACTACTTATATAGTGTTGTGTCGTGTACTTTTGACAGCTCAACTATCAGACCCTGCTGGAGGCAGAGTCTGATAGGTTGGCTTGCATCGCATTGCAGAGTGGCAATGGATGACAGGGGGAGCTATTGATCATTGCAATTAAGCATTTAAACGTTCGGTCACTGTTAGAGCAGGAGCCTGGCGGACAGTATTCAGGCATGACTCCAGTGCTGATTTTAAACCAAGCCATGACTAAGTTCCTCTATGAACGACTGCCTGTTTACTCTGAATGGAGGCGGGCAGTCAGAAGAGAAGCCCAGCACACACCACCTCAATTCAGTGAGCAATTATCACTCCTGTGTAAAAGCACAAGAACAATATTCGTTGGGTCATCCCAAGTAATAGTACCCTAAGATCCCTTAGTGATATCCTTAAAAACACGTACGGCTGATCACTATGTAGGTAATTAAAAGGGTTAGCCCATGAAAAATACTGTTTAGAGTTAAATGCATGGAGCAATCCGGTTAAGGTTTGGAGCCTTTCTTTTGTAACTGGTATGGACCGTTAGCATAGTCAGGTGAAGCCGGAGGTCAGTACACAGAAGCAACAATTATAGAAGGAGGAGCAGGCAGGTAGAGGAGCTTGGCTACAGGCTGGAAGCACAATAATCATGCGAGGAGGAAATGGGAGGTGATGTTTATATAGGGTTTCTTAATCAAAGGAGTAGAAAGTCATGCAGGCAGGAACAGGACTGAAGGAGCAGGGGCTAGGATAAGGTTCAGCAGGGGAGCTGTCCAGAAGGCTGGATAGTTCAGTAGGGAGAGCTGCTGCCTGGAGGGCAGGAGTTCCTGGATTCGAATCCTGACAATGCGGCTTATAATTATAATTTTGCCTGCTTTCAGCATTGTCTGAAGTGACAGCGGGCCTGGTGATCAGTGGGGATCCTCAGCAGTGGAAACCCATTAATCAACTATTGATGACCTACCTGAGGATAGGGTATCAATAGTAAAAGTTCCGGAGAACACCTTTACCTGTGAAATACATAGTTATTTATATATTTCTTTATTTATAACTAATTTTTCATGGTACAACACCTTTAAGTAATTTTAAGTTTTATTAATAGCACATTCATATTTTTGGATCACTAGTTATTAGGGATTATTTTTCTTAATGGGAGCTAGGTAAGGAAAATCCATAAAATGCTCCTTCATCTTTGTTAACACATGCTGTCTTACTTCAGCCACTTCACAACTACATTGATTTAAGAAATAGACTTCGGAGATTTTATTGAAATGTTCACATTTTCAAGAAATCTCCAAGACCATTTAGGATCAATTCAGGAGCAGTCTGAGGTTTAAAAACAAAAAAACAGAAAACCCTCTGCTGATGGACTTCTACCTCGTGCTGGACTAGACGCCTGTCAATCAGCTAATAATGAACCATCCTGTGGTTAGGTTATCAATTTGCACAAGGCGCATCACCCTACCAGGATGAAAGGGGCGCCGGGCCCTGTGCATGTACTGACTGACAGCATCATTCTGAATAGAAGTAACAGCAGTAGTGCCAAGTCTCCCCTTTCATCTCAGTATTGTAATGTCACCGACCTGATACTGGCTGTCACCGACCTGATGCTGGCTGTCACCGACCTCCCTCCTTGCCTAGTGTTTTCAGGCTGCATGAAAAATGTCCAGAATGGGACTGAATTCAGATGTCCCCCCCTTCTGCACCAGCAGGCAGTTGGAGAGCTGCTCACTTATCTTACTCCCTCAAAGAGCAGGAGGAGAGAAGACCGCACTGGGACTGCAAGAGAGTGGACAAGGAGGAAGGAGCAGAGGTGCAAGCAAGTGGGGTGGATGAGGGTAATGGAGAGAGCAGAGGCAGTTGAATAGGACAGAAAGAAACAGGAAGCAGGGGAGGCCTGGTAAGGCAGAAAAGGAAGTGTGAAGTGGGTGGTGCAATCATCAGAATAAAAATATATTATAGATGTAATCCATAGTAAAATGGCTCTAAATATTTAAACTGAACCTGTCATCACTTATGAGCACCATAAACCAAGTTATAGTCATAGGAATTGTGGATTCTGCAAATGGAAGGAAAATCGCAGCATGGTCTATTTTACTGCGGATTCCACATGTATGAGCTCCATTGATCTCTATTAGAGATGAGCGAGCGTACTCGGATAAGCGGTACTCGCTCGAGTAATTGGCTTTATCCGAGTATCGCTGTGCTCAGGGCTAAAGATTCGGGTGCCGCTGCGGCTGACAGGTGAGTCGCAGCGGGGAGCAGGGGAGAGCGGGCGGGAGAGAAGGAGAGAAAGATCTTACCTCCGTTCCTCCCCGCTCTCCCCTGCAGCTCCCCGCTCCGTGCCGGCACCCGAATCTTCAGGGACGAGCACAGCGATACTCGGATAAAGCCAATTACTTGAGCGAGTACCGCTTATCCGAGTACGCTCGCTCATCTCTAATCTCTATGGATGCGTTAGATCCACAGTGCATACACAATTAACATTACGTATGGGCGCGGATTCACACGCATGTTGCTAGTAGACCAGATGCAAATGGTATAAGGAAAGCAGGAATTCAAGGGGAAACAATGCAGGATGGAGTTGGGGAGCAACACACCATCCAGCCTGCTGTCTGCAACCTCCGCTTATTCTTCTGGGGTCTTCCTCCACAGGAAGAAGGGTTTTGCTTCTTTAAATAGTTTATACTACTTCCAAAATAAGTAGTATAAACCAGCCAGGAGAGCAGTGTCCCGTCCTGAAGACTCTCAGAACATCTCACCACAAGAGCACAAGAGAATGTCGCCCGGGCGATAGAAGGATGTTTCCAGGGGATCGAGCTACTTTCTGTCATTCCCTGCTTGCATTCGTTCTTCCGCACAGATGATATGCTGTCATAT
Organism: Eleutherodactylus coqui; assembly: GCF_035609145.1. NCBI lineage: Eukaryota > Metazoa > Chordata > Amphibia > Anura > Eleutherodactylidae > Eleutherodactylus > Eleutherodactylus coqui. The sequence goes on along the minus strand of NC_089837.1, from coordinate 203,909,797 downwards.
ACAGTACATCCACATGGAAAACCGAACGCTTACGCGACCATTTGCAATTCGTTTCTGTCTGCATTCGCAGGTCCTCCGCAGCACTAACCTGTGCTGTCAACCGTACAAATGGAGGGTACAGTGGACACATCTCTGTGGATGTGAGCACACATTCCCATTGAGAACAGTGTATGTGCGTGCGCACAGCATTCAAAGATGAGTTTGCACTGTCTCATGCCGACTTCCACAGGTAATAGCAAAGGAACAGACAGTTGCATATTCCTCAGGTACCCTTCAATTCCATCATAGTTCATGACGCATATCTCCAGCTTGAGCAGGAGTTATGTCTTGCTCCATGATGGCTATAGATGTCATGGAGATCTCAGGGGTCCTGACACTGTCCCAGGAGATCAGCAACAGGAGCCAAGCTGACACAAATAGCCAAGTTCCTTCCAAATCTGCCAGGATCAGAGCTAGCTCTAATCCCAGTCATTTAACCTCTTAGACGCTGTGGTCAATGCTAACTGTGGCACCTATATCGTTGATAGAGGGAGGGGCCTTTTTTGCCAGCCCATCCACCCCCCTGCAATGAGATCATGGGGATCTCATGGGTTGCTGGATCTTCCAACCTCAGAAGCGTATTAGACTCTGCCAGAGGTTGGGTCTAATAGGTTGCCTGTCAGTATGAAACTGACAGGTACTGTACAGTAGACTGCAACACAAAAGTGTACTATACAAGTAATTAAGTGATCACATGGTCAAGAGAAAAAAAAGAGATCTACATTTTCCCCTTATCCATTACTTTATTGTGTAGAAAAGTTGAGTTTAAGGCCACTTTCAGATGGCCAGGTGCAAAAAGCATCCAAGATTCTCAAACACAACTAGTATCGCACAGCACACAGTAGCGGGGGCAGGGGACATTGCATGTCTTACGCTCCTTCATGAGAATGGATCAGAATAAGATATGCCGCAATTTCTATCATAAGAATTATTGGTGTGTGTGAAAGATCGCTCATCTGAATAGCACCACAAGCAATAATGGGTCCATGTGCTGTCCGAAAAAAACATAGACAGTACAAGCACAAGAAATACATCTATGTGAACGGGCTCTAACATCTGACCTAAGGCCAGTCCTGAGCTGTACAGCAGGGGTGCAACTTGCAGTTGGCTGTCCCCAACAATCAGACTGTCACAGTTTTTGGGTATGGTGGGGTTGTATGAGTACTATTTTATGGTTTGTTCATACATGTCAAATTTGAATATTGCATATCCGACATGCATTTTACTACAAGATCTGTGCAAAAAAGCTGAGACTGCCAAGAATATGCAGTATGAAGTGCTACAGTTCCATTCAATGGGGGGAAAAAACATCCTTTCCATTCAGAATCCCCAGGAATAAGTAGCATGCTAATAATTTTTGCAGATTTATATGTGTGAAAATTTTCTGAAGCATGTAAACGTTCTAGAAAGTTCTAAACAAGTTGGCAACTTCATGTTACCAGTTTGGGGGGGGGTTCCTACACAGTCCAATCAAAGCCGTCAGTTTCAGTACACAGATGGACACACCCCTTCTAGAAGAGAAAATGGTAACACCCTGATGTCAATTTATTCATAAATCCCTGGGAAGAATAGCAGAGGAACAGCACGTTATTACATGGGGAATAATACAATTATTTATTACAACAGACCTGCCAAGTGAGCACTTAGGTCCTCTTTAGTAAAGAGACCAATAGCAAATTTTGGGTTTAAAACATTTTCATATAGGGCTTTTATTTATCCAGAGTGTCTAACAGAAAATATGGCCTTAGGCTGCTTTCACCCGGTCAAAAAAATCATGCAAGATTTCTGCATTGCGACATAAACAAATCTTGTGGGAATAGGAGCCCTATTCTTTTGAATAGAATCATATACATGAGCGACTTTTTCACTGCACCCATGCAGTGCGGGAAAATATCATGGCTTGCTCTATCTTTGCATCCTGCGTTTTAACACAAGCGGATTTTCGCCACGGGAGAACACTAAAGTCACCGCGAGTCTATTATTATGATAGGTTCATCGCGGAAAATCACAATTTTTATACGCAAGTGGAAAACGATGGCAGATTTACGCTCATGTACATCGGGCTGCGCTTTCCATAGTTATCCTATGAAAAGCGTTCATTGCATTACCCGTATGCGGATTATTGCCGCGGATAACGCAATGCAGAATCGCCCGTGGACAGGAAGCCTTAGAGTGTCCTGAGTGGAGCCTGTGGGCACACAGACGCCTTCAGTCTGTGGGCCCAGAAGATGGAGGAGGCAGAGAGGATGCTGTGTGTGTCCAGGACCTAGCTCATCAGGTCCCTATGCAGTATCGCAAAAGGAACCACAAGACCATGTGTAGCGCTGAGTGTGGATCTTCAACCGTGAGTGTGCACCAGTAGAGAGTTGGTGAGTGGAAGTGAAGCATGTCCAGGAATAGAGTGCCACATATAACTTGGCCTGTGAGAATCCCTCTGGCCTCCCATGTTTCCTCTCTATCACATCATGTGTTCTCCTGCACCCGTGTCTTTTGCCAGTGGATGTAAAGTTGTTATGGTCTGTTCCAAGTTTGCAAGTTATCCTACAGTAAATGGCTTTACCGACTGTTCCCAGTAATGGCTTTCAAAAGTCAAGTCTGCGTGTATGGACTCTTTATTACATCATCTAGAACAGAGGTCCCCAACTCCAGTACTCAGGGACCACCAACAGGTCATGGTTTCAGGATATCCTATGGTAAGAACACCTGTGGCAATGTCTGAGGCACCGACAATAATTACATCACCTGTGCAATACTGGGGAAATCCTGAAAACATGACCTGTTGGCGGTCCCTGAGGACTGGAGTTGGGGAACACTGGTCTGGAATTCACTGCGGAAGACTGAACACTAGCGTCACCTGTGACAAAAAGACTACAGGTAAACTCCTGTTGGGTTTTCCCCCTTTAATAACGTGCCCTCGGCCCCATGGACGTGTCTCTGGTTACCCTCTAGGTGGAAGACGGTAGTACCACAGTGACAAGATCTAAACTCATCCCCGCCGTCTCCTAGGCTGGGGTCTGTTCCTCGGAAGGCTGCAGGAGAGCCTAAGAAATAAATGTACTTGCAAGTGAATTGTTTATTCAAGTTGTTTAATATTGTCCTAATAAAGATAATATTTTATTCATTTTCACTTCCGTGTTGTAGAGCTGTCTGCCATGTTTATGCTATGCTTAGTGATTCACATCAGTTATATGTTACATTGTAGTTCACATGATATTTTTACATCTTTTAAATCCACAGAATACTGTATACGTTATGGTTTTCCTCATATTGATTGTGGTTTTGCATAGAAGTAATACTTAGCACACTTTCTAAAGAACACAAGCAGTTCCTTAGCTTTTTTGGAGTTTGGTGGTGGTGTGCAGCATCACTACTGCTAATTTTAAATTAGGGCTAAGTATTACAAAATCCAGATAATTAGGTCCACTATTTAAACCTAGAATCATGTATTTCTGCCACATCTAACTAAATCGAGAACTGCAGCCTCCTCTGCGCACAGGATACATTGAGGGGTATACGACATCTGCACAAAACTCTCTATGGGGTAATAGACATAACTGAGCAAGTACTGCCATCTCTTTACTCCAGATAGTCCCCTAATTCCTGTTTTCATGATACGTGGCGTCCCACTTCTGACACACTATACCTATCAGACATTTAAAGGGAACCTGTCATGTTGAAAATGTAGTCCAATCCACGGTATCATGTACAGGGCAGATTTATACACATATTTGTGGGAAAAGATCCAGTATGACTAGTAATTTATACATCTACACTTTTGCTCACTCTGAGTTAAGGAGTCCAGTGGGAGGTCCTATTCCCTGATTGACAGACTTCTCCCTCTAGGAGTGTACATACACAGATAGCTGTAAATCACTAAGTAGGACCTCCCACTGGACTCCAAAGCCCAGGATGACTGCAGGTTTAAATGAATACAAGTTATTTTGCATGTGTTCTCACAAAAGTATATAGCCCTTTTGCTCTGAAACATGGTCCCTGGAGATTGAACTTCATTTTTAATGTGACAAGTTACAGTAAAGAATATGCCATTTATATCTATGGTGGGAAACCTTATTTTACTGAAAAATTATAGGGTTTGTATCAAAATCAGCTTTTATTACCTGGGTGATAAAAGTCTGATCAATCGGCTCTCACAACTGAGACGCCCAGCGATCCCAGGAATGGGGGTCCCATATCCACCTCTGGTCCTGACTGCTGGCTCACTGCACCCTCTGCAGTGAGGGGGAGACTGAATGGAGCAGCGGTTGTGCATGGGTGGTGACATACCATTCTTCTTCAATGGCATTGCCGGAGATAGCTAAGCACTTGTACTGGACTACTTCTCTCAGCCCCATTGAAAAAAATGGAGTGGCACCACACATGCACAAGCTTTGCTCCATTTAATCTGTATGGGACTGCGGTGGGTGCAGACAGCTGCACTGACAAGAAGAGGGAGACACGGGACCCATGTTCTTGGGATCAGTAGGGGTCTCGGTGCTACGATGACTAGGTGATAAAAACTGATTTTTGTACAACCCCTTTAAAAACAATTTCGCATTACTATGTTGAAGAATGTAATTATAATTACTGTATATTTGAAATGATCATTAACTTTGAAAAACATGTACTTATGTGACAGCCAATTTTAAAATTAGCAAAAGTTCAAATCATTTTATTTTTGCCTAACTAAAATCCCTCTAGAGTGCTGGCCGCTAGAGGTCTCATTTCCTTCTAACTTGCTGGTCACTGCCTGTTGGCAAGTGAAACCCGTTTCTGCTAGCACAGTCATAGAGACATATTACAGGATGTGAGGGTGGGTCTTTACTTGCAGCAGTCTCATCTATGGAAATAGGAGGGGAGGAGGAGTCGGCTGCTGGATGAAGACAGAGAATCACATGGGCGGAGACAGAGAAAAACACAAAGACGCAGCTGCAGCTTTTAGTAAGTGTTTTACCACATCGCTCCGTACTTCTCTATAATGCCCTACAAATTACTGCTGCTTCTCTATATGAGTGACAGAGATAGGGGAGCAGGATCTGCTCTACTTTTTGTGTGTAGTCTATGGGAAACATCATAACAGCTAGTCTACACCCACTATATCATGGAAAACTGACAATTAAAAATAAAGCTTGCAGAGAAGAAAACTGGTGATAAATTACATATACAGGGTGGAGCGCGGTAATTTGCTAATTTGGGAGTGAAATAAAAAAATAATGAACTTGTAAAAACTTTATTTTATATTTTATTTACATTGAACAGTAGTGGAATTTACAAATTATTTGGTTTTAAATATTGTATCTGGCAAATGTTGACCTTCGCTATCCACACACTGCTGCATACGTTTTCTGAAGTTCTCATGCACTCACTCTTTCAAGCATGTCGACTGGTATTCTGGCAATCTCTCAAAAAACAGCTTATCTCTCTGAGGGGTGATCTTAACTGGCCGGCACGCTCACCAGACTTAGCCCCATGCGATTTTTTTTCTTTGGGGTTACCTGAAGTCTAAGGTGTATTGCAACCGTCCCAACACCCTGGAAGACCTAAGAAACAATATTGACGCTGGGATTGCCAGAATACCAGTCGACATGCTTGAAAGAGTGCATGAGAACTTCAGAAAACGTATGCAGCAGTGTGTGGATAGCGAAGGTCAACATTTGCCAGATACAATATTTAAAACCAAATAATTTATAAATTCCACTACTGTTCAATGTAAATAAAATATAAAATAAAGTTTTTACAAGTTCATTATTTTTTTATTTCACTCCCAAATTAGCAAATTACCGCGCTCCACACTGTACAAGACATATAACGGTCAGACATAGTGCTACACCTCTTGTACACATGACTGCTTATTTTGAACAGTCATCTGAAAAGTTAGGCACACTTATTAAGATAGTCGTTACACTGTACTTGCTAGGAAAGAAGCACTTCGGTGAATCGTTAAACTAGCGGGGTGTTTTCATATGGCAGATGTATTGTAGACATTTCGGCAAGTGATAATCTTCCACCTTATATCTTACAAACCTCATCTAAAGTATGGAATAGTCACACACACTTCTGCACTCATATGAATGGGGGTATATTTGCAGCATGCATAAAGAGTTCTGAAAGTCCCGTTCAGATGAATAGGACAGTTGCAGAATTTCATGTAATGGCCCTTCTACACGGGCCAAGGATATCATGATTCTTGTTTGCCCAACAAAACCAGTTGGTCACATGATCACCAGCTCATTTGTGCTCGATTCTTGCTGACCTTAATGTTCAGTGTTTCACATTTCCTATGACCGATCAGTGTTCAAACTGCATGAGAAATACACAAGCTGGTGCTGGTTTTTATGCGGGCTGAAACTCATTCTCATTCGTCGTTGGCTCGTGTTTAAACTGAAGGAATATCATTCAGTTACTTACGTTTGAACGATTATCTGAACTAATCATTCCGAGTAAACGGGGCTTAAGAAATCTGCTGCATGTGAATATACCCAAATTCTGACAACAATTGGTTACAAGTGACAACAAAAGACAAATTGCAAATACACAATGTAGAACACTGTTAGGCCGCTCTCGCACTAGCGTTACTTACTGTGTATGACACGCAGGGTTTGTGCGCATAATACGTGGTAACTAACTTTACTGGCAATGGTGCCTCTCACACACAGTTCGCGAAATACGCAACCAAAGAAAGCGCAAGATGCTCGATCTTGCCGTGTATTATGCGCCCAAATAGTTTATGTGGGTTTGTCGGCACGCAGCAGTATGCAATGTACTTCTTACTGCTGTGTGCTGCCTGCACGGTAGATATGTACGCGGTATGTGCCGGCTAACGCTAGTGTGAGAGCAGCCGAACGCTGGCCATAGGTATGGGATATTTATAAACAGGCCCCTGGCAGATCCGGTGAATATGATGAGATTTGCTGCCGGTCTGATGTTCGTAGTGGTCAACACATAAGATTAACAGAAGGTGCTACTGAAATAAACTGAATCGGCCTATGTCTATGGCCAACTGTAGGGCACTGATGATGTATAGTCCAGCACTGATAGCAGGGGGAGCTAGAGAGTGTTGGCAATAAGGATGCGTTCTGGAGGCATTAGCACATCCCCAGTACAAGTGTTCAAATCCTTGTCATCACACATGACTATTATCCAGCCCCCCAACATGTGTGCTGCAGAGAGGAGTCTATGTATTATCCCTCACCTCCCCCAGACACAGACATATGTGAATAATACCCTCCCATGTATTATATGACTAGCACCCTGCCATGTATTATATGACTAGCACCCTGCCATGTATTATATGACTAGCACCCTGCCATGTGTTATATGACTAGCACCCTGCCATGTATTATATGAATAACACCCTGCCATGTATTATATGAATAGCTCCCTGCCATCTATTATATGAATAGTACCCTGCCATGTATTATATGACTAGCACCCTGCCATGGATTATATGACTAGCACCCTGCCATGTATTATATGAATAGCACCCAGCCATGTATTATATGAATAGCACCCTGCCATGTATTATATAAATAGCACCCTGCCATGTATTATATGACACAATGCTATATTATATGAATAGTATCCTGCCATGTATTATATGACACAATGCTATATTATATGAATAGTATCCTGCCATGTATTATATGACTAGCACCCTGCCATGTATTATATGAAAAACACCCTGCCATGTATTATATGAATAGCACCCTGCCATGCATTATATGAATAGCACCCTGTCATGTATTATATGACACAATGCTATATTATATGAATAGTATCCTGCCATGTATTATATGACACAATGCTATATTATATGAATAGCACCCTGCCATGTATTATATGACACAATGCTATATTATATGAATAGTATCCTGCCATGTATTATATGACACAATGCTATATTATATGAATAGTATCCTGCCATGTATTATATGAATAGCACCCAGCCATTAATTATATGACTAGCACCCTGCCATGTTTTATAACATACTATGTTATGTTATATGAATAGTATCCTGCCATGTATCATATGAATAGCTCCCTGCCATGTATTATATGACTAGCAGCCTGCCATGCATTATATGAATAGCACCCTGCCATGTATTATATGACACAATGCTATATTATATGAATAGTATCCTGCCATGTATTATATGACACAATGCTATATTATATGAATAGTATCCTGCCATGTATTATATGACACAATGCTATATTATATGAATAGTATCCTGCCATGTATTATATGAATAGCACCCAGCCATTAATTATATGACTAGCACCCTGCCATGTTTTATAATATACTATGTTATATTATATGAATAGTATCCTGCCATGTATCATATGAATAGCTCCCTGCCATGTATTATATGACTAGCAGCCTGCCATGTATTATATGACTAGCAGCCTGTCATGTATTATAACATACTATGTTATGTTATATGAATAGCATCCTGCCATGTATTATATGTCTAGCACCCTGCCATGTATTATATGACACAATGCTATATTACATGAATAGTATCCTGCAATGTATTATATGAATAGCACCCAACCATTAATTATATGGCTAGCACCCTGCCATGTATTATAACATACTATGTTATATGAATAACAACACCCTGCCATGTATCATATGAATAGCTCCCTGCCATGTATTATATGACACAATGCTATATTACATGAATAGTATCCTGCCATGTATTATATGAATAGCACCTTGCCCTGTATTATTTGAATAGCACCCTGCCATATATTATATGACTAGCACCCTGCCATGTATTATATGTCCAGCACCCTGCCATGTATTATAACATACTATATCATATGACTAGCACCTTGCCCTGTATTATTTGATTAGCACCCTGCCATATATTACATGACTAGCACCCTGCCATGTATTATATGACTAGCACCCTGCCATGTATTATATGTCTAGCACCCTGCCATATATTATATGACTAGCACCCTGCCATGTATTATATGACTAGCACCCTGCCATGTATTATATGTCTAGCACCCTGCCATGTACTATAACATACTATGTTATGTTATATGTCTAGCACCCTGCCATGTATTATATGTCTAGCACCCTGCCATGTATTATGTGTCTAGCACCCTGCCATATATTATATGTCTAGCACCCTGCCATGTATTATATGTCCAGCACCCTGCCATGTATTATATGTCCAGCACCCTGCCATGTATTATATGTCTAGCACCCTGCCATGTACTATAACATACTATGTTATGTTATATGTCTAGCACCCTGCCACGTATTATATGACACACTGCAGGCAGTGGCAATAGATTATTCTGCAGGTCCCTATAGAATCCCCCTGAGCAACAGTCTGCCGCGTCCCCCTGAGCCCCTCTCCTCCATGTTGTCCCTCCCTATTACATGTCATTCTAGGGCTAGATACCCATGACATTAGTTACCATGGAGACGATGAGAGGATGCTGCTGCCTGGCACAAAGACAGCATCATGTGCTGGAGAACAAGGGCTGCTCCATGCCGGAGCCATGAGCCCAGATGCATGCCGCCTCCTCACACACGAGGGACAGCCTGACTACACGCCCAAGCTACATGTCTGGCAGAGGCTTGGAGGGAAACTTCCCATTCATCCCAGTGTGTGGAGAAGCAGCGGAGGGGAGGCGACAGCAGCCCCTCTTGTATCTCCCATCACACCATGTCTGACCGGGGATGTGTGACCGCGGCGGCTCCAGCTCAGCCCTTCCACAACTGTCAACAGATGGCAAACATCAGCCAGAGGCCCCCCATACAACGGAGCACGTACCTCGTGTAGTCCAGAGCTGGACATGAGCAGGACGAGCGGGGGGCGGGAGGAGACCCCACTTACTACAACTACTTTCCAGTGGTCTCTAGTACAGAAGCCAAGCCAGGGAAGAGAGCCAGAGCCCGCCCATGGGTGGTAGGAACAAAAAAGCCAAGAATGGTCCTCGGCTGACGCTCCCCTCCTCATGGCACTTCCTTTTAAAGCTACAATTCCCGTCTTGTCGGAGGACCCCGACGTCTCCCGACCTGCAGCCGTCTTCTACTTCTCCTACATTATCTGCATGCCTTCTCCTTCTCGGACTGCTAGGATTCTCAGCTGCGACTCTTTCTTAAGACATTGTGTAATACAGACTTAGCTCATTTAACCCCTTAAGCACCAGGCTGTTTTATACCTAAAGGACCAGGCACTTTTTATGGGATTTTTTACCCATTTGGTGGTTTTACTACCCTATTTTTTTTATTCAGCCTTTTGGTGTTTTTCCCCCTGACATATAGGGTTATTGCTTTTATATCTTTTTTCACAGCTTTTTTCCTCCATAATTTAAATTTATTAGGGGTGAAAAGATTTTTTAAAAAGTATTTTTTTAAATAAAATGATATTTATTTTTAGGATTAGTATCTTTACGCTAAAATAAAGTACGACAATGGGTTCCTCAATTTTTAGTTGACGTCAGCAGTGAGTTATTATATATATATATATATATATATATTGTAAATTAATTTTTACTTTATATATAATTAAACTAATATAATTAAATATATATATATATATATATATATATATATATATATTTTTTTTTTTTAATCCACACTTTCCCACTGTAGCTTGGGCATCCATAGGAGCCCTGGTTACAGGATCAAATATTCCCCTATAGTGGCAGTAGTGACTAGCAGAACTGATCAGGGTCTGCTGGGACCCTGAAGCTCTGCTGTGCCAGGATGGCAGCTGGCAATCACATGATCACCGGGTCGCATAGCGGAGCTGAGTCCACTCACACACAAGTACCTTATACCACGATTACCACATCATTTTGAACACCGCCGCTTAGCGCTCCCATTGATTTCAATTGGGCCCCGTAGACGTACGCCCGAACACGGTGTTTTTCTAACACTGTGATTTTCGAGTGCTGTTTGCTCTATTTTTCTGTGCTTTACCCATCTCTTTACCCATCACAATGATGGGGTGCACTAAGACCCGTTGTCGGTTCTCAGGAACCTGCAACCAAAACCGAATGTAAAGTTGTGGCAAAACACAGAGATCGAAATTGCTGCTTTTTGCCTAGTACATGTGCCCGGGAGCAGGAGCCGGCACATGGATCTCCACTGTCAGCCTATCTGACAGATAGGCTGACCGCGGAGAATTGCGGTAATTCACAGCATGCTGCGAATTGCCGCCCGTGAGCGGAGAATCGCTATGATTCTCCGCTCTTGGACAGGGTTGAAGCACTTTTCATAGCAACACTATGGAGAGCTTTCACTGCGTTCCTCGCGGCCTGATTATCGCCGTGGGGAACGCAATGAAAATCTGCCCGTGGACAGGCAGCCTACCTCTTTCTCTCTTCACTATAAAGCGCTCATTGATTACTATGTAGCCTGCAAGAGAAGAGGCTGAATCAGTTAAAAATCGCTTCTGCCTCCTCCTGCGGGTCCATGGCTGTGACTAGCAGCCGAGGACCCAACTTGCTCCTCCTACATTATAGGAGCAGGAGCTTTAACCCCGTGGAGTAGTTTTACTATCGGTCAAGATTAATTCCAGGACTAAGCACTGTAAATTCACAGTGCTTGGCCCTTAAAGGGGTTGTCCCGCGGCAGCAAGTGGGTCTATACACTTCTGTATGGCCATATTAATGCACTTTGTAATGTACATTGTGCATTAATTATGAGCCATACAGAAGTTATCAAAAGTTTTATACTTACCTGCTCCGTTGCTGGCGTCCTCGTCTCCATGGTGCCGACTAATTTTCGGCCTCCGATGGCCAAATTAGCCGCGCTTGCGCAGTCCGGGTCTTCTGCTGTCTTCAATGGGGCCGCTCGTGCAGAATGCCGGCTCCGTGTAGCTCCGCCCCGTCACGTGCCGATTCCAGCCAATCAGGAGGCTGGAATCGGCAATGGACCGCACAGAAGAGCTGCGGTCCACGGAGGGAGCAGACCCCGGCGGCCATCTTCAGCAGGTGAGTATGAAGACGCCGGACCGCCGGGATTCAGGTAAGCACTCTCCAGTTTGTTTTTTTAACCCCTGCATCGGGGTTGTCTCGCGCCGAACGGGGGGTGTAAAAAAAAAAAAAAAAACCTTTCGGCGCGGGACAACCCCTTTAAGGGGTTAAGGTTGTTTACTGTATACATGATGACTTTTTAATTCCAGTTACGTGAAGCATACTGTAGTCACATATTTGAAAATCCTTTATTCATATATATATAGCTCCTGCAGTGATGATATAAAAGGGGCCATTTACAATTGTACATTCATGAACGTTTCACATATGCAATTTAACCCTTTCCAATCCACTGTCTGACGTCTTAAGACATTATGATTTAAAGCTGTACAGCTACGATGTTGGAAGACGTCCGTCGGGGTTCTCTTACTGTATATTTCCAGTCTCTCTGCTTTCGGAGCCTATCCAACGTGTCACCTCATGCAGTACTGGCTTTAGCCAGCAGATAGCACTGTTGTATAACAGCAGAAAAAGAGTAAGCCCCCTAGGAAAACCAGGATACAAATTGAATTGGAAAGGGTTAAGTACGTGAAAAAAAAGTGTGAAAATGCGTTCATTTTAAGCACACGTTTATGTTTTTAAAATCATATATGTGTATACGTTTTGATCCGTTTTCTATAAGAAAAACGTATACATTTTTCACTGTAAACTTTTTTTTCTAATAAAGTTTTGCAGTTCAACACTTTTTTTTCCCTGATCACAAAAACATAAGTATATGGAAACGTACAGCCCTACGTATGGATCCGTGAAACGCTGCGTTTTCATCTGATTTTTGGACAAACAACATGTATGTTTCACGGATGGGCATATGCCAGTGTGCATGGCCGATAGCAAACATTTGTAGGTATTCCAACAATATAAAACCCCTTTTCAGCTATGCAGCTAGGTGAGGACTGGGCTGAGAAATCTGTCTTCAACTTGCTAATGTAGCTGCATAACTGAGGAGGGCGCTGCAGCTGTGCCTGCACTGATCCCTATAGTGCAGGCACGCTTCTATATGACAGTTTAATAATAAATATTTGTTTTGTATTTCATTATTTTTTAACCTTTCTTTGTCCTCATGTGCAGCGCTGCTCTGACCACCCGCACTGGTGTTATTCCTCTCCGTCACCCTTGGCAACTCCATGAAGGAAAAGCTGTTCTATGCTACGGAGGGCTTCTCCCCTTCACAGCACCCGCTCCCTGCCAGACCTGATGTGTTGTAAGGCCGCCTGCATACGGGCAGATTTGGATGGCGGAATCTGGGGTGGGCGTCCGCCTCCGGGTTCCACAGCAAATACCATCCATAGCATGCTATGGATAAGTCATCGCTCACAAAGGAAAAAAATCGCAGCATGCTCCACTTTTGAGCGTTATCTGCGCAGACGGCTTCTATTACAGTCAATGGAAGCCATAGGACCCGAGGCACTTCTGGAAAGGACGTGGATTTTAAGTCATCGCTAGGCGATGACGCAGGAAAAGCAGGAGTACTGTGAATGTCCAACGGCGAGCCATGCAGGCCATCCGCAGAACAAAGAGAGACAGGTATGTGCGGATGCCGTTGCTGCCAGGGTCAGATTCTGCTTGCAGAATCCGGCTCTACCATGTGCAGGCGGCCTAAGGGTGTCAGTGCATAAGGTGTACAGTACAGCATGTCATGTCTCGATGCACTGAGCCCCTGACAGTGCAATGGGTCTGAGGGAAAAGTGGGCGCTGTGATGGGGAGAAGCTGTCTGCTCATACACAGTGCTGGGGACACAGCTGCCAAGATGGCAGAGAGAATAACACCAGTGAAAGGGACACAGAGCAGCAGGACACAAGAGGACAAAGTAGGGTTAAAAATTAATAAAATAAACATTTATTAATAAACTGTTATATAGAAAGAGCGGTCACTACTTCTCATCATAGGTTCAATATAGTTCAAAAAAGTTGTTGAGCCCAATGTACACGGGCAGATTTGATTTGCAGAGATCTGCTAATTAAGCTGCCCATAGGCAGACATTGGCACCCACAGAGCAGCTAAAAGAATGTGGTTGTGATTTTTTTTCCCGGCGTGCAGATCACTTGTGCAGGAAGAAATCGCAGCATGCTCCATCCTCTTGTGGATCCCGCAGGGACAGCTTCCATTGAAGTCAATGGAAGCCGTCCGATCTGCGGCACACCCGCTGCTGTCACTGAGGATGTGCCGCGGATCTGCTGGAAAGCAGGAGATTGAGAAACAAAAAGTTAGCACTGGCGCTCCCGGGTGCATCCGCTGTGCAGAAGAGAGAAGATACGGCTGGCATAGAGGAGACCCGCGCTGGATCTGAAGAGGTAAGATACTGTCTTTCAATGCCCATGGCTGCGGGCATGCACGAATCCTGCTGTGGGATTCAGTAGTGGAATCCGTGCGTGCAAGTGGACATTGGGCCTTACTGTCAGCTCAGCATCCCTGGAAACCTCTTAGAAGAGTCCAAGAAGTTGTGTTAGCCACAAAGATCCTTTACAATGGTATCTGTATATGTATGGCAGTTATTTGATATTCTTACTGGCTATTTAATTACTTAGATCCCGTTTAGACAGAACAATTCATTTAGAAAATCGTTAAAACAATTGAAACTGAAAACATTCAGTTTAAATGACTGAAAGACAAACGAGAATCGTGAGATTCTTGCTCATCGCTCAGTTTCAGTCGGCATAAAACCATTGCCGGCTCAGGCACTTCTCATCAGCTTATACACTAAGCCTTCAGTATGTCACATAGGAATGTGAATCACTGAACGACTAGCACACGAGAAGTGCACGATTCAGGATGAGAAACTTGCAGTTTAGAGCCCCTTCACACCAACATATTTGCACGTGCAATATGCAGAATATACAACCTATTGGTTTCGATGTGTCCATTCTCACTACACAGTAGGCTCTATTTTTGTGTGCATTTGCGAACCAAAGGTCCCTGTAGAAGTCTATGGGATGCGTGCAAATGTGCATTCAATATCCGCGCCAATTCTGTAAGAACAAGAACACATCTAGAATTTTTTGGGCTTAATAGCGTCCTGCATCTATTTGAACTGGCCATGTGAGCGTAAAAAGTATAGTAATATGTGCAAAAAGGCACATCATTCACGACGCAAATGCGCTGAGCTCATGCAAACATTTTGGCGCATACGCTCGTGTGAAAGGGGCCCTTAAATAGTCTGCATGAGCACGAACGAGCTGGTGATGATGTCACCAGCTCGGGTAAACGAGAATCGTGAGATTCTTGGCCCGTGTAAAAAAGCCACTATTTTGTTATATCCGCAGCGTTGGTCTCTGGGTAGGAAGAGGGTGCCACAGGAGGCCTACTATCAGAGACTTGTGACAACTTTGAATTTTATTTTCATAGTATATCAGTACTATGTAAACATTGTAGCACTGTTCTTAGACAACATTACGAATAGAGCTGTTAAGGCTAATGCCCATGACCGGATTTCTGTCGCGTGAAATGGCGTTCTATTAAACCTAATAGCTCAATGTTGACGCAGCGGAATTCTACCACGGAATTCCACCGCGTGAAAGAGACCGCAGCATGTTCTAATTGCCGCGGAAAAATGCGTGTCCGGCTTCCATTGTAGTCAATGGAAGCCGACCGTCACACGATACTTCCACTATAAGTACGGCGGAAATATCTCGTGATTATGCGTCACCGCCCACTGCCAGCCATGTCATCGCCTATGCCGGCGCATCATTCGCTGTACTGCACATGTGCGCCGGCTCGCCGGACGGGACTCGAGCGGCAGATCCGGAGAGTTGAGTATGGGGTCTTTGTGGGGTGACGTGACGGACTATGCTGCGATATTCTGCTGGCAGAGTCCCTCACGGCCGTGGGCATGAAGTCTTACCTGGTTTTATTGAACACTGTATGCTGACACTGTGCAGCATTTTTCTTTTGCAGTGTATAGTGGTGGCAGCTAGAGATGAGCGAACGTACTCGTTTAGGGCGATTTTGCACCACTTTTTCCGAGTAACTGACTACTTGGGCAAAAAGATTCGGGGGGCGCCGGGGAGGAGCGGGGGGTTGCAGAGGGGAGTGGGGGGGGAGAGCTCCCCCTGTTCCCCACTGCAACCCCCCGCTCCACCACGCTGCCCCCGCCCCCCCCCCCCCCCGAATCTTTTCGTCCGAGTTGTCAGTTACTTGGAAAAAGCGGTGCTCGAGTACAAAATCGCCCTAAACGAGTACGTTCGCTCATCTTTAGTGGCAGCATTATATAGCAATGTTACTATTTCTTATTTATGCAAGTGTTATTTGGCTATTGTGCTGACTCTGTATGGTACGACTCTGTTGTAACAGGGGGTCCCCGTGGTCACTTCTTCTACTTTCACTTCTCAGTACATAGCGTTCATTGAGCTCTATCTACCTAGGAAAGGAAAATGTAGAAATGGTTAAATACTGCTTCTCCCTTCTCCTTGGGGTCATAGGCTGTGACTAACAGCTGATTACCCAACCTGCTCCTGCTTGATTGCAGGAGCAGAGGCTTTAATATTTACCGCACTTGGTCCTTAAGGGGTTAAGCTATAGTCACTAATTATGTTTGTACCTTAATGGAGCAGAGTTGAAAAATGGGGAACTATTATTGTGTGGGGGCATTATTACTTTGTGGGGCACAATAGATGCCCCTAGTTCTGTTTTGGGTACAAATAGGGGCACAGAAAGGCATTGGGGAAAGCAACAGGGCAGAGTTTATTTGCAGTAATGAACCATAACTGGAAGAAGTCTTCAAGGCAGTCTTGGTATGAAGGGTAGAGGAAAAGGAATTGAAATCGTTATGCAGCGTCCCGTAGGGTGACCCCAGACACAAGGCACACATTGAGGAGCTGGGAGGGTAGAGTGGTCACTTGTCACATTGGCACTTACCAGGCTCCCTTCCGGAGGGACACATGTAGTCTCGGCCAGAGCAGCGCTGGGCCTCTTCTGGATACCCCTAGGAGAGGGATGGCCAATAAACTGGAGAACAGGGATAGTGGATCTCACGGGTGACACCACCTAAGGTTGAGATGTTGAAAACCAATATATAAAAATATCGATATATCACTAATGCTTTGGCGACACTTTTCATTGATATTGTTATGTTCGATATATCGGTAACATCGATAGTTTAAGGCGATACGATATTGATTTTTGTAAAGGAGAAACATGTCTTGCGGTCTATTGACCATACTTTCTTTCGTTAGATTCCGCCCTTTCCTTTGTGTTGGTACAGGATGTAGTTTTGCTCAAGGCACTAATAAACTTATAAACAATTCTAGAAACTTTTGGAAAGTGTGAGGTGACTCTGTTACCAATAAGTTTTGCTCCAGGCAAAACGACTCTCAGAACAAGTGGGGTCTTAGGTCTCTTTTCCACATGCGTTTGTTCATCGCATTAGCCGCAGGCTCTGGACGCTTGCATCTAATGTGATGGCTGTGGGCAATGCTTTCTAAATGAAAGCATTTCCACATGCAGATGGAGGGCTGCGCTGAATGCACGAAAGTCACGTCCAGAAAAGGAGACGCAACATGTCGTGCGTTCAGAGTCTAACGTGAACGCAGTGCCCATAGAAAAGATAGGAGGCCGATCTAACGCAATTACAATTGCGTTCGCGTTACCAGGCTCTGCATTGTTTACAAGTTGCCATGAAGACCGCTGGCCCCTCAGCGGCAACTTAAAAAAATGCAGGGCACGCAGCCCCACAAACACACACACACAGAGATCATGCTCACATCCTGTCAGAACTTTCTTTGTACTTAAAAATGCCCCCCCCCCCCCTCCTGGTCATTTAGAAGACAATCCTTTTAAAATATGGAGGGAAATATGCCAACCCTACTCCAATTTGTACCAGCTAAAGAAAATATCTTTCTGTAGTTGCTACTTCGGTTCCTGCAGAAACAATGTTTTCAAAAGCTGGTGAAATTCTGTCTGTTCGAAGGAGTATTGAAGGGAGAGCATTCGAGCAAATTAATATTTCTTGGCTCATTAGATAACGATTATTGGGGCCAATGATAAAAAACTTCTTCTCATATACCTAATTTTAATTCTATGTTTCATCTGTAATTTTTTATTTTCATTTGTAACTTTAATATATTTTCATGTTATTAATAGTTAGAAGTTAATATTACATTCAACAGTTTAAAGTTTTAAAAGAAAACTATAATTTTTTTGTTGATTGTGTTGCTTTATTAACCCTAGACCTGTTTTATTTTTATACAGCATTTAAAAAAGTCAATATATCGAAATATTGATAGTTTTCCACCGATATTTTACAATAATCAATAGTTTGTTCAGCGATAGTCGATACTATCGACTATCGATATTTTTGTGTCGATGTCCCAACCCTAACGCTACAGTTCCGTTACCCACCGATATGATCCTCGGCGGTAAATAAATGGAGCTGCAAACAGAAGTAATGTACCTCAGGTACCTGGAAACGATCAGGGCCTGGCAAAACTTTACTGGAACAACTTCTTGTATACAGGGCACAAATGACAATGACTTGCAGTGCAGGTATTAGAGAGACTTGAGAACCTCCACCTGGTGATCCCAGACTTCAGGCTGGCTGGATGTGACAAATAAATGGGTATACCTCTATGCAGTGATCCCAGACTTCAGGACGGCCACATAGGAAAGAAATAAATAAGGGGTACCTCTGCACTAGGAAGTGGTACCTGCTTCTTGCTCACGCTCTTTCTTCAATTGGGGATCACTCTTCTCTCATCTCTGGAACATACACTCTCAGGGAACCTCTCTTCTTCTTCCATTCTTCAGCACATGAGGGTTGAAGGTACTCCCATGTGGCTGGCACTCTAAAGCCTCAGGAACCCAAAAGAATCTCTGAACAATGGACACCCTTCCCGCTTTCAGGTACTCCTATTTATATTCTTACTCATATCACATGACAAGACAAATTGATACATTTACAGGCAATGCCCAGGCTTTTGCAGACACTTAACCCATCACACGCTGCAGCTGTACAATACACATAACAGAATGACTAAACACTTTTGCACAGCGCACCAACACAAGACATGACATGTATGACATTGATGGAGGGGTCCAGGAATAGATGTACTGGCCCATTACAACTACAATCAGATAAGTCATCACCTGCGATCAGTACTGCATTGTTAGACATAAACTAATATACATTGAACTAAATTGTAGTACCTAACCCAGCTGTGTTCTAAAAGTTGACTTATAGATATGTTGTTTCAGATTTTTTTGGGGGGTGGAGTGTAACATGTTTTGGGGTGTGTGTCCCTGATATTTTAAGGGCTTATTCACACAAGCCTATATACTCTGTGTATTTACTCATGCTTTTTTTGTGAACGTAATTCCCATGAATAATACCTACTTATTCCAATGGGTTCATTAACATTAGCGTATTTTTGTGGCATATTTCGGTCATGTAAAAAAACAAGGCATGTCCTACTTTTGGGCTCCTTCACACGAGTGTATGCATATGTGTTTGCCCCTACAGAGCGTATATTCGCATGAATGAATTTTTGAGTTCAGGTCCTGACCATAATTGGCGTTTTAAAATTCATTCATACGGGGCTCTGCAGCGCTAATGTAAAAAAACACGCTTAAGCGTTGGCAAGCAACAATTGGAATAAACCTTCGGAATGGCAATAAAATGCCTCATTAGGGCGAGCAGTCTATTTTTCCCTGCATTGTGCCATATGAAATATACGTCCAAGAAAAATAGAGCAGGTCCTATTTTTTCTCGCAGGAATATTTTGCGTGGAAAAAGCATGTTTTTCTGAATGAAGCAATTGCAATTCAATGCATCACATGGTAGCGTTATATGTATGCCTTTTTTTCGTGGGAAATGCCTGCGCAAATAGTCATCTAAATAAACCCTTTGTGTGTATTTACGCAGCAAAATACTGTATTAGTTCTTATTCAGACAAGCGTATGTGTATATACGTATATTCACATTAATTAATTTTTGACAACATCGAGTAATATATGTTTTTAAAGCCATTCACACCGGGCACTGCAGCATACTTGTAAAAAACGCTGAAGCGATGACAAGCAATGATCGGAAGAAATGCTCGGAAAGGCAAAAAATGCCTAATTACGGCGTGCCGTCTTCTTGTACACAGGGTAACTCCCTTCCCTCCCTTTTTTTAAGCTGTCATAGACGTCTTTGGCAGCTTTCTGTGTAACACGGCGAAAAATAGGTATAAAAGGTACGGCCAAGAAAGATAGAGCAGGTCCTATTTTTTAATGCACAAATTGTTTTGCGGAAAAAATATGTTTGTCTGAATGAAGCTATTGAAATCAAATGCATCGCTTGATCCCATTATACGTGCGACTTTTTAGCATGAGGAAATGCCTGCGCAAATATGGTCATGTGAAATAGCCCCTACTTGCATATATATGCTGCATTTTGCACAGCGTACTTATGCGACCAAAACCCACAATATACCTATGTGAATGCATCCTAAGACCTTAGCAATGCTCCTGGATGTTAGTATTGCATCAATGGGTCAATCTGTAATTTTACAAAAATCCTAAAATCCTGCATTTGTCACACTGACCTGGGCTGATATGTAGAAAAAAAACTTTGCAGCAGTAATCTCATTTAGGGCGGGATTTGATTAGTGTGGTTTTGTCCTCCAATAATCACAGCCGGGTATACCGGGACAAAACAAAAGCACTAATCTCTATGGGATTTCAGTGGTTGTGTTTTCACCACCTCTTTTCCTGGCTGTGATTTAAACTACATGCGGGGAAAATTGGTCGAAAATCTATTTTCCAGCGTCTTTTTTCAAACTCCTGCGCTCTGGCACAGACTTTGAACTGCTAGTGAAAGGGAAGGAATTCCCCTCATTCAGGCGCAACTACGCTCCAAGCCGGTGAGCGTAGTTGCACTTACAGCAGTCTGAATAAAGGCCCATTTAGACACAACGATTATCACTCAAAATTCGATAATTGTTGTGTCTAAAAGTGCGGCCATTGTGTACTGTTCGTGCACTATTCGTTCATCGCTGATTTCTAGCAAGCAAGAAATCACCAATGACTGTTATCAGCGCCGCATGCAGATTTTCTCAGCGGGCGGCGCTGATAGCATTCTTTTAGCTGGAATCCTGTTGGGACTACTCAGCAGGATACCAGCTGAAAGCTCAGAGAACAAAACAGCTGCTGTTCTCAGTTATCAATGGTGTCCCGCTCAGCCTGCATTTAACTCTTTAAGTAGCTAATTAGCTACTTAACAGTTATGCAAAGATAATCGCTTTAAACTGTCACTCAAACTGTTGTTTAAGCAATCATCCTTCAGTGTAAATGGGCCTTAAGCCCTTACATCATAGGCAGGATAACAATGAAAAGTAACACCTCTATGTAGATAACAGGATCCACCATTCACAAGAGGTATAAACTGTAAATATCTACACCAGCTCCTAAATGACCTCTGTACAGGTCACAGAGCATGTTTAGAACCATCTCTCATACAAGTCAATGGGTCCCCTCCTGTCCATTGTGTGAATGGTCCATGAGGTTGCTGTAAGGGCTGCTTCACACTGGTGAGGGTGATATTAGGTCGTGATTCACGGCCCAATATCGCCCTCGCAATCCTTCTGAAAATCCCTGGATGCGAGGCGTTTTAACATGGAAACAGCCTCGCATCCCTGCGGGGCTGAAGGAACCCCCCGGCATGGCTGTCACAGCTGCAGCAGGGGATCGCTGTGTTCTACCATTGTTTTCAATGGGGTCGACACTGCTGCCCCCGGCCCCATTGAAAGCACTGGGCGATGTTGCAAAAAGGTAGGAAATACTGCGATTTCTTTTTCACGCAACCTCACAGGAGTGAAAACATCGCAAATGCGAATGAAAATCATTGGCTTCATAATCATGCGTTTTCACTCATTCTCGCATCGCGAGAAATCGTGCAATTTTCTCGCCCGTGTGAAGGCTCTCTAAAGCATATCTCTAAATGTTCTGGGTCCTGTTAAATACAGCTCAGAAAAGATGGCCGCCTCACAGTCATATATACACAAGGGAATAAAAAATTCTACAATTAGAAAATAAAAAGAGATTAGAAAAATAGTTTTATTCTAATATCTGGTTTTATTTAATAAAAAAATAGGCTCTTTACATCCCTAGTCACCTACTTTCAGCTATATAAGCTTAGCTTATGGGGCCAAAAGTAAGTGACAGATTCCCTTTAGGACTTGGTCAGACGAGCGTGTAAACCACGCTGCTATAGGGGCCAATAGGTTCCCATGGAAGCCCTCATATGGACCCTTTTTAGAAGTGCAGAATCTGCCCTTCTAAAAAGGAACGGACAGCAAGTGCCGACTCTCCTGTCAGCTCTGTGGTGCGCAGCGGTGCAGAGTGCTCTCCATAGGCTCCTATGGGAGCTGCGGAAGCACACAGCCCGCACCATGGATCGTGTGATCGGCTGCTTCACAATCTTTTTCAGGATGACAGCAGCGTGGTTTACACATTGCTTAGCAGCGTGTAAACCACGATCGTCTGACCGAGCCCTTAAAGGGAACCTGTTGCCTCCCTACAGTACCATAAACTAAGTTATGGTGCTGCTGAGGGAGGTAATGGGGAGCTGGTGAATGCTGCTGTAAATTATGGGTGGGCCATGCTGTTAAAGTACTCTGTAGCCTTTAGTTTTTCAATGTATATATTGTTAGTTTTTTAATTGTGTTGTTAGAAAACACAGCTGGAAAGTCATCCTTATCTGTTAAACAATCCTGGTTGGCCATTAGTGAATTTTAAAATGCACTTAGCATTTGCAGCAATTAGGAGCAATGGCTTACAGAAATCAATAATATATTTACTATAATAGATTATAATATTGGATAATGATAATAATTTACTACTAACTCAGTGTCTCAAACTATACAATGAAATATAAACTGGTCTTTCTGGACTGAACCTGAATCGACCCTCTGGCTCTAGGACACAATTTGTCCAGGGACTGAAAGGGTGTATTACTCTATATGTATAATGATGTGAATCCACCATTTCTATGGACCCCTTGGCAGTCTTCCAACATGGCATGCAACTTCATAGACCACTCAATGTGCAAAGCTCAGACCATGTTTTGGCATCTGCTTCTGTTCCTTGACTACTACAGTACTCTCAAGCACACAGAGACAAGAGAAGATCCTGCTCCCCACACACACACACACACACACACATAAACAGCAGCAGCTTAGATGACATTATACAACAGCAATAAGTGTAGCTGTGAATCCAGCACTGGGGTGAGATAGATAGAACAAACCTTCTTACTAGAGTCTTCAGCAGGTTAACTATGTGTGTCTCCTTGTCTCTCTCACTCTGGTGCCTGATGGGGCCCAAAGGCCTTTCTACCATATTATAAATGGCATATGGTATGTTAGGTGAGAGTCTTGTTATGGATGTCGCATTAGGGTGAACAGTTACAAGCTTCTGGAAAGGACCTCTCACCTTTTATCTCATTGCTTAGTTGTCTTGATTATTTGTGATTTCTTGTGGCTGTTATTCCGCAAATTATACAATGTTGCAGACTATGTTGACTGTACATCAACATTATTATTATACGGAACATTTAATAAAAAGGTTGTCTGTCATTAAAATTAAATGTTCTGTGACCCAATTTAAACAGGACTCAATACAGTTTTTTTTAACATTAATTTGATTCAAATAAGAGAAGTAAAGGCCCATTCACACAACCGTTTTTCCCATCCATGTATTTCATGTATTGGGATTTTTTGCTCGTGGAGGCGAAATTGCAGTAGTTGCGTGGATTCCATGCTGACTGCTTCCCTTGAAGTCAATGGAAGCTGTCTGATCCGCGGCCCTTCCGCAATAACATTGCAGAAAGATTGCGGATTCCATGTCATCACTAGGCGATGACACTGGAAAAGCAGGGTTTAAAAAAAAAAAAAAAATCTGTACCGCGCATGTCTGACAGCTCACCGTGTAGACCATCTACAGTACAGAGAAGATAAAAGAAAGGCAAGTACGTATGGATGTCGGCTAGGCACAAGGTCGGATTCTACTGCAGGATTCCGCATGCCAAATCCGACCCACCCATGTGCAGCCGGCCTTTAAGAAATATATACAATTTATGGCTTACAAAACAAGAGTAGGTTGCCATATGGCTTCGTACAAAGAAAATTAATATGGAAGCATGCATGATACCTCATCTAACTCTTTCAATAGCTAGAATATACAGATAAAGACAAATGTACACGGGCGGATCTGCATTGCGGAATCCAGATTGCGCGTACGCCTTCAGATTCCTCAATATATACCGCCCATAGCATGCTATGGCAAAACACGATTTCCTCTACACAAGCGTAAATTGATTCCGATTTTCCACTTGTGGAAGAGAAATCGCAGCATGCTGCGATTCTCTGTGGATTCCACACAGATGGCTTCCATTGAACTTAATGGTAGCCGTCTGACCCACAGCCCTTTTGCAATCAGCATTGTGGAAAGGTCGCGGGATCTGCATCATTGCTTAGCGACGGACGGCGCAGCATTGCCTGTACTGTGCATGTGCACTGGCGCGACGGCCAGAATATCTGCAATACAGATAATAATAATCCGGACTTTGCGCAGGGGTCACCGGCCGGGCACAGGGTCAAATTCCACTGCGGGATCCGACCCAGTCGTGTGCATTCGGCTGTAGCGGTTAGATCTTTGTATCATATTAAAACCCATGTATTCAAAATTTGGCATGCAGCACTTGTTTGAAGTTGGGAGTAGCGTGCAATGTTTTTCTTCTCTGTGTGCAAGGGAGGGGGAAGCAGCAAATGTCTTCAGGAAGCAAGATCATAGCCCGCAGTGACATCTAGCTCCCTGGATGGCTTTTCAGTGGCTCCTGGAGGGTGATACAGAAACGTTTCAGGGAGTATATGTGCCCTGGCCAAGGACAGGGAATGGAATAAAATAATATACTATAGAAGTTACATTTTGCTAGTCTCATCTGTGTGTGGTACATGATGGTACTACGGTATATTCTTTTACCAGAATGTAATAAATACAGCTGGAACTAAAAACTCTTCTGAATAAACTGGCACAAATAGACAGCAACATTTTCTTTTTTAATACCAGAAGGCTCTTTTTTTTTTAAATGCACTAGCTTTTTTTTATAGGTCTGCTGTATTGTTCCATCTTAGTAAATACCAGAGCTGTAACTAGGGAGAGAGGAATGGACAGGTAACACTATCTCACACAGCTTCGAGCATCTGCTATCTGCACTTAGTCTGTTGCACCCAGCATCAACTCCCTTGGGCAGCTGCTATGTCCAATTTGTGGTCCCCCAGGGGAGTTGAGAATAGTGCTACCTCTTAAAGAGAGCAATGACGCCAATGGCCTCTGACAATTCTGATGTAGTGTGGCTGTGGTATTACGCAAAGGCTTAAGATACAACAGAAACCGGAGGCATGAAAAACACAGTTTGAGCATTTCTTATTTAATACTAAATAGGTTTAAAGCTAATGGATTAGACAGCATTACAATTAACAGGGTGGTTTAACAATGTGTTATTGAATCTGATGTTCTATTACAAATACAATTTGCCTGAGATGCGAGCAAATATTAGCCTCTATTCTTCCACCAACTAGGACTAAACAGCGCACAGTTTAACCAGAATAGTATAAGCCATGTATGATTAGTCTCTTTATGTCATTCTTAGCAGGGTGAACAAATTTAAGCCCGCGCAATAATACACATCCAATAATGTGGCCTCTCTCAATAGTTCTGATGCCCTGCGCTGCTTGTAGAGCACTGTCCAGTACACGTCAGGTTGGATAAAGGCAGCAAGAGTTCTAAGCTCAGAACAATGGTACATGACCACTGAGAAGTTAAAGTTACTTCTAAGTTATTCTTAAATGTGCACACTGTAATCCTGTCTTAAGGACTGTTTTCTACTTTCACTTGTTACGTTCAGCCACTGTGCAACCACCAAAGGTGTCCTCTGTAGTGTTGTCAGGTTCCTGTGAGTGATGTATGGCATCATTGCTTCTTTTCTCTCTGGCATCAGCAATCCATCTTGTCCAAAAACACTGGCTCTCGGCTTTCGTACTGAGTGTTTCTACTCTGCCCTCAACAGCTTACTCTCAGCTGAGGCAGCTTTCTCCTTCTAACAGCAGGGTAGGCTTTGAGTAACCCGCACTCACCCCACTTGGGCTATTCCAAACCATACTGCATCACCAGTCCTCTCAAAAGCCCTGTTCTTCCCCTTTATGACCAGGTGAGCTAAAGACCATCAATCTGAAAACTGTTCAGCGTAAAACAGTGTAATATCAAGTTTTACATTAGCCTTTATAAATTTGCAAGCTATAGCAATTATTTGTTCATTTTTCATACATCCCAAAAGGGTATCCCCCTTACACTGAAACCTTGGCACAAGCTGGCAGTCAGTACTTTCTGTCGATAGATCTCAGCTGTCTGTGTCCTGATCATTTTAAGCTGTTTGTGGAGGACTCACCTGGAGTGGAGCAGGAGTCCTTTCTGGTGCTCAGAGATTTATCCTGCTCCCTGAAGCAGTTTTAACCAATGAAAAGTACATAACAGATGTGGTGCAGGGGGGCTAGACCCCCCTGGCTTCAGGCCCAGCTCAGGTGCGAGTGCTGTGACCTCTATAGCTAGAGAACTGGCTCTAAAATCAAGAAGTACTTCACTACTTTTACTGTAGCATCCGAGGAGCAGGCCCAAAGCTCAGGGGACAGCGGCGTCGAGAAAGGCATTGTCACGGGGCTCTACCATCTCCTCCCATGGGGGTAGCTCGGGACCTGACAAAGGTGCTGCTGGGGGAGATCACAGGGATAGTAACCGGAAGTTACCTGTAGTCCAATTGTTACTCATGATGCCACTGTTCCGTCCTCTGTGGTGGATCTCCCAGATGTAATAAAGTAGTCCACACGCAGGGTATTTTCTGAACGAGAACTGGGAACGGTCGATTCTATTAGTTTACTTTAACACTTGAACTTATATTCAAATAAAACAGTTTTTGTACAGTAGCCAATTATCTCGGTGCAGCAGGGAGGATTCTCAGGGCATGTGTATAATCCATAGTCTAAGTTATCTGTGAGATTTCTCTCCCTGCAAACTGTCTCTCTGCTGTCATACACTCACGTTCCTCTCGCTTAGTAGCGATTTTCCATTCCTCCGAATGCATGTGGTACCGCTGCTGCATACCCACGCGTTTCCATCATGTCCAACCTTTCACTCTCTCTACACATAGAAGTCATAAGTAGTCTCTTTGCAGGAACAGGCACTGGCAGGAACAGAAGACTACCTCTCCGACTCTTCCATGCCTCTCTCTGACTCTTACTAGCACTAACTCCTTATTCTGTTTTTTTTGCTTCTCTCTTTACCAACACATATATAAACCAACGCCACGTCACATACACAAAATGTTACATTTCTCAGACAGGACAGAACATACCAGACATTAACCCATTCGATTCTGCAGCCATGCATTACACATATCTTGATGCACTCTACAAACAAGACAAACATAGAACATTATGGAGGGGCCCTATTAACTCTGTGCCACTACATTACCACTTTCTTTTAATCAGCCAATCTTCTCTTCAAGCTTCAGGCTTTGGAATGCATGCATTACAGAAATATAGAAGAGGTTAGTGATGGCATAAGAGCACAACTTAATGAAGATGGTGTGTGGGGGGAAGGTAATATGGCAATTACTTCTGCAGACACTAGCTGAAAATTGCTAAGTTTGCACATATGAGTACTCTTTGGCTGGAGCAATACGGCTGAGTGCACACAGTGGACATTATATGTGTTTTAAGGTCGCTCAGAAAAGTCGCTGAAGGTTACAAATGACAGTCGTTAGTTTGCTTTCATAGAAAGCGATGATTGTTCATCAGTTGTTTGCTGAGATATCCTACATAGTGGAGATCTCCATGCAAATCCAATCAGCGACTATTTTTTTGTTACATTGAAACAAAACAACACAACAAGGGTTTGACATTGATTTGCAAGAATGCTGGCATCCAATAAGTGGTGCTGCAGAGGTATTGTTCAATCTTCCTAAGTTGCATACACGTAAGTCAGTTACACCTAAAGGCCCAATGTCAACGGGCGTTTTCGATTTGTGGAACCCACGTGGGAGATCCGCAAATTAAGCCACCCATAGGGATGCATTAGCATCCACAAAACAATTTAAAACATGCGGATGTGATTTTCGTTCCGGCGTGCAGATCGCACGTGTGGGAAGAAATCACAGCATGCTCCGTTTTTCTGCGGATCCCACTTCAATTGAAGCCATCTGATCCGCAACACACCCGCAGCTGACAATGTGGACGTGCCACGGATCCACAGGAAAGCAGGAGATTACAAAAAAAAATTGCACTGCGCAGGCGCCTGGCATGTCGCCGGCGCGTCCGGACGCATGCGTCATGCTGAAGAAAGAAGATCCGACCGGAACAGAGGAGACCTGCGCTGGATCTGGACAGGTAAGAAAATGTCTTTTCCTGTCCATGTCTGCGGGCATGGCTGGATTCTGTTGCGGGATTTAACAGTGGAATCCGTGCGTACAAGCGGACATTGGGCCAAAACGGTTCTGCCATTAAAAAAAATATAAAATTTCTGTACTTACCTATTCCTCCCCAGACAGCCTTTTTACCAGATCTTCATCTCCCATATCTTCCTCTGGCTCCTCCAGTCCCCCGGGTCACGTGACCGCAAGCCGGCCAGATCCTCTTCTTCCGGTGATGAAGCTTCCTGCAGGCCAATGTATGCTATGTCACTAGTGATGTAGCGTTCACTGCCTAGCAAGGAATGACAGTCCTCGGCAGCCTGCTTTAGTGCGCATGCGCCTGGTCTTGCCGCTAGTGTTCATATAATATGTATAGCAGCGAGACCCCATGCCTGCGCACTAAAGCAGGCTGCCGAGGTTCAGCATTCCCTGCTAGGCAGTGAACGCTACATCACTAGTGACCGGGTATACTGACCTGCAGGAAGGAGAATGACGAAAATGTACGCTACATAACAGGAACAAGAGGACCCGGTCGGCTGGAGGTGAGGTGACCCGGGGAACTGGAGAAGCCAGGAAAAGATTGGTGAGGTGAAGTCAGCCTAAGGCTAAGTTTTCTCTCAAAGCTGCCTTGTATCTCTTCAGGAAAATTGTGATCCTCTGCCGCAGCTGTCACTTTCAATAGGAGACCTCGCATCACATGCACCTCCTAGCATGTGGTGCGATGCTGCCACGGACCCCATTGACAACAATGGGCATTGCGATGTGATAGCACGCAGAAAGAGAAGACATGCTGCAATTTGTTTTTGATACACTTTGTTTTTGATAGGATGCACTGCAATGCGGAAAAACATCGCTCATGTGTTTGACCCCATTCAATAGGACCCCATTCAATAGAATGGGGTTCATATTCGTGCGAGATTTGAGCATCTCGCTCAAATGTGAAGGCAGCCTAAGGGTGGATTCAAACTAGTCTTTAATCCCTGATTTTGCTTTCCTTGTCTATGTCCCGTTTTTTTTAAACGGAATAGCAAAGACTGCAGCGCTATTTGTTTTGTTTAAAAAAAAAAAGAGAAAAAAAAGCCTGATGGAACAGAAGCAAACAGGAAGCTTTGGGTTGCTGTATTTCTTTTACAACTATCCTAGCATAATGGCAATAGTCTAAGGAAATGTGCTCAGAGAGGTGTCTTTATCTGATATTTTGTCAGATGAACATCTTAAAGGGAACCTGTCCCCACAACACTATAAACCAAGTTATGGTAGTATTAGGGGATGTGACAGGGATTCGGGAGATGTATTTTCTATAATCACTATCTCCTGTGATGCAGCGCTGTTATCTGGTGAAGAACGCATAGCACAGGACGTTCTGACTGTTTTCAGAGTCCTTTTATTATACTTGCTGGCACCCCATTTCCTCTCTGTGTATGCCATTGTAAGGGATGCTTAAATATTGTGCTGTTTTAATATTATTTTATTAATATAATGTTATATGTTTTTGTTTTAAAGTCGAGCAGAGGAGGAAGATGGTCGATGTCCTTCTGCAGGGACATAGTGCATCATGCTGCACTTTACTACCCAAGGATACAGGGCAGTGCGAGGTTATAAAAAGGCCATTGTCCTGCAAAGTAGTTTTGCATGTAGTATGCAGTCGATAAGGACAGAAAAGAAATTCTCATATTTTGTCAATTGCGAAAAAGTAACACGGTGTAGCATTCTTCAGTTGGAAGCTGTTGTGGTTACAAGATGTTCCCGGGTCATCCTGCAGATGGACACGCCATCTCCACCATTACACTGCTAACCTACTGGTCATCATCCAGGGCCGAGGTTTGTTGTCTACTGTGGAGAGGAATTCAATAAAGCACTCCTCACTCCCCTTCAGATAAGACTTGCAGGGGGTTCAGGTTGTTTCTAGCCCCTTCTTACGCACCCTGCACTAAATGCAGAGATGAGTCTGATACACAGACTGAGCAGTGGCTTTCAGGGTAAACAGCGAGGGAACAGACAGGTTGGTAACTATAAAAAACACATCCCAGACCTCAGCGGCCTCTGTTCTACAAGCCTATAGAGTTAGTTTATGGTTGATCATGTGACCTGACAGGTTGCCTTTAACATCTATGGCCAGCTTAAAGGGTACTCCAGTTAATGGACAAGCCCTTTTCAATAGGGGCCTTGTGTGAAAATAATAAATAGCGATATATGTATCCCTCTACGGCGCTGCAGCCCTGGTGATTCTTGTGACAGATGATATCACAGGAAATCAGGTGACTGCTGGCATCGGTGTTTACATTCAAGAGCATGGTGCTGCAGCCTCTCATTGAGGTTACGTGATTCCTTCAAGCTCTTATTCTTTTCTTGTGTCTCTTGAATCTGCTGAGAAGTGATGTTCTGGCTCCCTCTACTGGAGCCATTGCTCTACTATGTGCTCCTTAAAAAAACAAAAAACAACAACTTACGGTCAGTTAAATAAAGCTTGGCTAGTCTGGAAAGCATGTTTTAAACATCATTATTTCATTTCCGTTAGCTATTAACCGCTTAGTGACTAGTCTATTTTGTGCCTTAAAGGGGTTGTCTCGCGAAATCAAGTGGGGTTATACACTTCTGTATGGCCATATTAATGCACTTTGTAATATACATCGTGCATTAAATATGAGCCATACAGAAGTTATTCACTTACCTGCTCCGTTGCTAGCGTCCCCGTCGCCATGGTTCCGTCTAATTTCGGTGTCTTCTTGCTTTTTTAGACGCGCTTGCGCTGTGCGGTCTTCTCCCTTCGGCTCCGCTCGGCAGCATCGGCGTTTTGGCTCCACCCCCTTGTACGCGTCATCGCGTAGCTCCGCCCCCGTCACGTGCCGATTCCAGCCAATCAGGAGGCTGGAACCGGCACACGTCATGGGGCGGAGTTACCCGATGACGCATACAAGGGGGCGGAGCCAAAACGCTGATGCTGCCGAGCGGAGCCGAAGGGAGAAGACCGCACAGCGCAAGCGCGTCTAAAAAAGCAAGAAGACACCGAAATTAGACGGAACCATGGCGACGGGGACGCTAGCAACGGAGCAGGTAAGTGAATAACTTCTGTATGGCTCATATTTAATGCACGATGTATATTACAAAGTGCATTAATATGGCCATACAGAAGTGTATAACCCAACTTGATTTCGCGAGACAACCCCTTTAAGGACCAAGTGATTTTCATGGTTGCACTCTCATCGACAGTGGGTCAGATGTCACTCTTTCAAATGTTCTCCTTATACCACTCCTCACACCGCCTACTATATTCAGTCTGTTCTATTTCAGGATTGAACCACCAGGCCCCATTTCAGGCCCGCAGGAGAACCACTTCACACTATAGCTATCTCACCAACTCATCAGAACAGAGGTCCTTGTTCAATCCCCATTAGGATCCAACAACAGCCTCCTCCAGGATAAAGTGAAGCATCATTTTACGACCACACTACTTCTCATACTGGGCTGAGTATTTCCATAGCCCCAGCTGACTGTGCACCTCAGCTGTCACAGAACACTAACAGGCCTACCTTCTACAAGGCACCACTTAATCAGCTGCCAGGATACACATGGTCATTTGTTATCTCACTTTACACTCTGTGAACTGCACTCCAGACTTTAGCAAAGCAGCTGTGCTGTTTCACTCTCAGGGACTTGCAGCAACTTGGTAGGCAACTTCTATCCTCAACACCACTCAGGCCTGTGTCATGTTTGCTGTTCATCACTACTTCTCCTTGACCAGGGCTTGGCCTAACTTAAAAACCACTTGTAAACAAGTCCAGCAACACATGCACTCACTCACATTGTTCCAGAATTACACCAAACCTCCTTCAGAAAAACGTTGGAAGCAATCCATATGTGTGTAGACTACAGGATGTTAAATAGAAGAACAATTCCCCATCAGTATACCCTGCCCAGAATTGAGGAGGGTTTGGAGGCCCTTAATGGAAATTGTTGGTTCATTGTGCTGGATCTTCAATCTGGATATTATCAAGTGCCAATGGCATCTGAAGACCAGGGAAAGTCAGCCTTTATATGTCCATTGGGTTTCTATCAATTCATTTGTATGCCACAGGGTATAAGAGGCGCTCCAGCAACATTTCAAAGGTTGATGGAAAGAGTGTTAGGTGATCTAGTGCCCCAAGAATTCCTTGTATATGTGGATGACATTATTGTATTTAGGGCTACCTTGGAGGAGCATGAAGTGAGACTCATGAAAGTGTTATAGCGCTTACAGCAAGAGGCATTGAAGTTATCTGCAGACAAATGCAAATTCTGCTGGTCGTCCATTACCTATGTAGGCCATATTGTCTCTGCCAAGGAAGTTGCCACTGATCCTGACAAAATTGAAGCAGTAGTGAACTGGCCTCATCCACAAAACAATACAGAGTTACACTCTTTCTTGGGATTCTGTGGCTATTACCATCGCTTTGTAGAGGGGTACTCTAGAATAGCTCGAGCCTAGCTTGACTTTCTGAGAAAAAATGAAAGTGAGCAAGGGAAGGAGAGAGGGTCATCCAAGAACCTCCTAGCAGATAAGTGGACTTCTGCTTACTGAAGAATAGATTGACAGAGGCCCCTGTACTGGGGTATGCCAATGCTCAGAAGCCGTACATGCTCCATGTGGATGCCAGCCTTGAAGGACTAGGTGGCATGCTGCATCAAGAATACCCAGCTGAGTTATGACCAAAAATTTTACCAGCCAAAGCTTTTCCCCCAAGTGAAGGGAACTATCCATTCATAAGTTAGAGTTCCTAGCCCTTAAATGGCCTATTGTCGACAAGTTACATGACTACTTGTATGGAGCGACGTATGAAGTGAGAACGTATAACAATCCATTGAAATACATTTTGACATCAGCTAAACTTGATGCTATGGGACATCATTGTTTGGCAGCATTATCCAACTATCAGTTCATGTTAAAATATAAGCAGGACTGAAAAAATTGGGACAGATGCTCTCTCCAGGCAACCAGGATTATCTAATGTGAAGGAAAAGGTCCCTGGGCCTGGAGTAAGAGCTTTATGTGCTATGGCTGCTGTCATTAAAGATCGAGTGGCCTTTTCTAAAACACAGCTTATAGACTCCATTGGAGGTGATACCCGACATGTTTGTGTACCCTGCTGCTCTAGGGGAATCCGAGAAGTGTTCTATATCCCCTAAGCAGATAATTGGGAGTCCAAAGGCTAAGCATCTTATTGGACCCCTTTATGAACCAGTGACAGGTAAGAATAAGGATATGTTACGGAAGTCCTTGCCTATAGAATACGGCCAATTCCTACGAGATTGGGAAAAGTTTGAGATCAAGAAAGGGTTGCTCTATTGTGTGATACTGTACCATGACCACCCTGGTAGGCGTCAATTGGTTATCCCACACTGTTTCCAGCATATGGTTTTCCGAAGTCTACATGATCACCATCGCCATTTGGGACCCGAAAAGACTTATAGTCTGATACAAGATCGATTGTACTGGCCTGGGACGAGAGACACTGTGACCCGGTTATTTAGACACTGCCTTCAGTGTGTACAACAAAAGAGTCTCCCAGCTCGAGCAGCTTTCTTGGGCCATTTGAAAAGTTATGGTCCCATGGATCTTGCCTGTATGGATTTCCTTTATATCGACAATGATTCAAGAGGATTTGGTAACTGATCACTTTACTCAATATGCCCAAACGTTTTCAACCAAGGATCAAAAAGCAGTTACCATTGATAGAGTGCTTTGGGAGAAGTATTTTATACATTATGGGTTACTACTTCGACTGCATTCTGATCGAGGCAGGGATTTCGAAAGCAATCTAATTAAGGATCTGCTCAATTGCTGAATATCCACAAGAGTTGGACAACTCCGTTTGATCCTGAAGGAGACGTTGTCCCTGAGAGATTCAAACGAACTCTGTTGGATATACTAGGCACCCTAGAGCTCGATGATAAATGGGTTTGGAGCTGAAAGGTGGAAGCCTATAACAGCACTAGATAAGAAAGTACCAGATATTCAACATACTTCCTAATGTTTGGAAGGGAGTCTTGACTGCTTATTTTCTGCTGGGAGTTTCTACTTACAGAGTTAGTCACCTGGATCATTATCAATAAGTGGACCATTTGAAGGAGACACTCAGGAGATCGTATAAACTGGCTGAAGAGAATGCCACCAGATTGAATAAAAAAAACGGAGTTTTGATCTTCGGGTCAAGTATAGGGAACTTAATATGGGTGATCGAGTCTTGCTACGAAACTTGGATGTTACCATGAGACAGGTCAGGGACCACGGGTGGCAGTGGCGCGGTTCACCGCGGTGTTCTGGGATAGTGTTGCGCCCATGTCCGGGTCGGCGAGCGGTGGCGCCGTGCTCCAGTGTGCGGGTACGGTGTGTGGTGCGCACGGCCATGTGTGTGCCTGCTATGAGAGACACGCACGCTCTACCTCTGTGAGTTATAGGGGCTGGCTTGATTGGTCTCCGCCCAAGCAGTTGCCAGTTATTGGCTTCATTCCTTGTGGAAGTTACCTTGTCTCGATCCAGCTCTGCCTGTGTTCTGTGGTTTTCCTGTTGTTTTGGTTTATTCTATCGGCCTAGCCTGTTGGTACTAATAAGTTATCATCTGCATAGGTACGGCGGTTCCTCCCTGTCCTGCCACTAGGCAGCGTAGGGTCTGTGTTGGCGGCCTAGTTCTGTCCACCTTTGGGGCTACCTCCAGGAAGGGTCATTGGCGTGGATGAGGGTCAGGGAGTCCTGCACCGTGCGTACCTGGGCACACTACTAGTACTGTAACATTGGGGACTTCCACGAAGCACAAGTTAGCGGATCAATGAAGGAATGAGATCTTCACAGTAGTGGACCAATTACCTGGGATTCCAGTTTACAAAATAAAGGGGTCAGAGGATTAAGACTTGGCACCGGAATCTATTCCCCAACTTGATGACCCGGGTATCTTGGGTGATGATTCAAATTGTGCCCCTTTCTAAGAGTCTGATCAGCAATCTTTCTGATTCCCCAAAGGCTGTTGAGAATGATTCGACAACAGTGACCGAAACACCTTGTCCCACTCTTTCTCCTATGTTAAGCTGAACGTTGAATCCGTTGACCGTGATTGTGGTATTCACGTCTAACTAAAGATATAGATTACAGAAGGTGGGGCGAAATCATATATGTTGTAGTGTATCTTACAGGGAAGGCCAGAAGACCTTGGCCAATGTCTTCTCAGTGTTCAAGCTTTTTAAAAGTGTGAATGGTGTGTTTCGATCTTTCGCTTTGATTGTCACTGCTACAGCCAATCTCATGCTCTTGACTGACTGTCTGTGGGCTGTGCACGATGTCTGTGAGGGGTGTATTATTTTGGGTAGAAATATTTAGAGTCGATTTGTGTTAAAAAACCTATAGTAGCTATTTAATAAAGACCGGCTTATTGGTGTTAGAATTGGGGTTGCCACCAGGGGTGCTGGGGCCGGGGCTGGCGACTCTGCCGGGGTTCCCCCACTCTGGTGGTTGGTCGCGGCGGCCGGCGGTGCACCCACGTCCACTGATCGGCCACGTGGCACTCTGGTCAGGGTGGAGGCGGTTTTATGATTTCCCCTGGTGGTCATATGACCCCGAAAGGAACATTGTTTGCAAGTTTTGGATCAAATGTCATACACCAACGTCAGCTCTTGGAGTAGAAACACTATAAAGTTAAATTGAATTGATAGCAGTAAAATGTTAGATTTTATCAGAAGAACTGTTAATTGTAGCATGTGAACTGTATTTCAGTGTGACAGAACCAATTTCTGCAATGTGTTGTTAACCCCTTAAGGACCAAGCGCTGTAAACTTATGGTGCTTGGTCCTGGGCTTTAATCCCAGCCAATAGCAAAAACATGGCATGGGATTAAAGTCTCTGCAGTCAATTAATGAGCACTATGTACTGAGAAGTGAAAGTTGAAGTGTTTCTTCCACTACGCGACCTGGCAATTATGTAACCGCTGAGTCCCCCTGTTACAGCAGAGCTGCAAGGTCCTAGCACACCCTAATCATCTCTGCCAGTGACTATTGTCACTACATGGGGATGTTTATATGACGTCATGGGAGATATAAATGGTAAAAAAAGATAGTTACAAAAATAAGTTAAAAGAAATTACAGAATAAAATAAAAATATATAAAAATATATATGCATAAAAAAGAAAATGACCCAAACCCAACGCCAACCAAAACTGCCGCCGCATGCGCCCTGTAATCCAAAGCCATACCTATTATATATCAAAACATCTGTAACAACATGAGGAACCCATTCCCATACTTTATTTTAGCATAAATGTACTAATTTGAAAAATAACCCAACAACTATAAATGTTTAAATACATTTTTTCCAGCCTTTGACCCCCAATAAAACTAAAACACAGAAAAAAAGTCAGTAAAAAGATATACAAAATAGTGTTATATGTCAGGGGAAAAAAAACGCAGCAAAAATAATTTTGGTAGCTGAAGGAAAAAAATAGGGCAGTAAACCACCACATGAGTGAAATTCCTACAAAGTGTCTGGTCCTATAGGTACAAAACCGCCTGGTCCTTAAGGAGTTAATACTGTTTTGTAAATGCTGTTGTTAGCTTATAGTTTGCTCTAGGATTGAGTCAGCATTAAGTAACTGTAGAGTGAGTCAGATTGTTTATTTCTGCTCACACCGATATTATTTATATTTCTGTGTTCTAAGATAAGCATTGTTCCAGCGTATCCTGAAACCTGCATTGCGCCCCACCTCCCGTGACATTCTCAGGTCCAGTGTCGTGGTGTTCACAGTGGCATTCTGGTGGGTCTTATACTACCATATCCCATGGAAGCTATGCATGTGGGACCTCCTGCATTGTATGTGGATCTGATTTCTGCCTGAATCACTTGTCTGTTCTCACAGACAATTCTAAATAGATGCCATCGGTTGTGATCATTAGGCACCCAGCCACTGTGCTGTCCACTGTGGTTGATAATGCCTTCTATGACATTTTACAATTACGCACAATTACGCCTGCACAACTTTTGAAATGGCATGTCTCACCTAGGGGATACCTTGTTCCCAGGTTTAATATTCAAAAACCCTATCTTCTTAATATGCTTGTCCGATCCGCCCGTTGTTTCCTCTTGCTATTGACTTCTTCTATCCCATAATAAATAAAACTACTTGTACTGATAGAGTGTTGTTCTATGAAATGCTTGGTTGTTCCTGAGTGGTTTGTGTTTAAGTTTTTAAAAATGCCGAACATGTTCGGCTATACGTGTTCCTAATTTTCTGGTAGTACAACCCACATAATACATATTACATGCAGTACAGCTAATAATATAGATAACATTTATTGAGTCACAGTTAATGTAACTATTGACACTGTACTCTTTTATTCCTGTGCTATCTGTGAATTTATTGCGTTTTTTGGCTAAGTAGCACACACTGCAACGTGTGTTTCCACATTTTACAAAGCCTTTATGTTGTAACCACTGTGATTTATTCTCTGTAAGGAGAAAAGGCTTGGGGATAGCATATCCCTCAAGTTTCTACTCCTTTTTGCCACAACCATTATGCCTTTGTCTAAGATGTTATTTGTTACTTCATCCTGCCGTAATATGGAAAGGAACTTATAAAATAATTTCCTAATTGTATTGAAATTATTGCTGTATGATGTGGAGAATATTAAACGCTCTCTATTTTTATTCAAATTGTCTCCTGATTTCTTATTTATTACAAGGTTTTTTCTTTGTTATCAACTACGCTAGATGATTTTCTTAATAAAGTTTTATTATATCCTCTATCACTTAGTCTCTGTTTAATATCTTTTTTGATTTTATTGTAATCATTGGGTGCAGAACATGCACGCTTAGCCCTAATTAATTCACCTGTAGGGATTGTCCTGATGACATGGCTCGGATGTCCGCTTTTAGCATGGAGAATTGTATTTCCTGCAGTTGATTTTCTATATAATTTAGATTCTATAGTTCTCTTGATAGCATTCCTGTATAATCACACATTAAGGAAAGGAGTTTCCTTCTCTTCATTAGAGCAGACAAATTTCAGGTTAATAGCATTCATGTTAATATACTGTATATACTCGAGTATAAGCCTAGTTTTTCAGCACATTTTTTTGTGCTGAAAAAGACCCGTCGGCTTATACTCGAGTCAAGGAAAGATTTTAAAAAAAACCTCCATACTCACCTCCCAGACGGCGGCAGGCTGTGCGGCAGGCTCCTTGAATTCTCTCCACTGTCATCCCCCGCCGTCTTCTTTGCTCGGCTGTGTCATCCCCCACCGTCAGCGCTGTGTAAGTAAGAGCTGTGATTGAATCGAGCGTCAGCCAATCACAACCGGTGCTCGATCATTCACAGCCAATCAAGCTGCTTTAGAATTCTCCCCATCGTCCTCTCCATGGCTCGGCTTTCAAATCCCCTGCCATCAGTACTGTGTAAGTAAGCGCTGTGATTGGATCTAGTGCCAGCTGTGATTGACTGGCGCTCAATCCAATCACAGCGCTTGCTTAAACAGCCAAGCAGAGAGGACCGCGGGGGATGACAGCGGGGAGAATTCAAGAAGCTTGTTGTACAGACATAGACGCCGGCGGGGAGATGAGTATGGAGGGTTTTTCTTACACCTAGTATATACTCGAGTATTGATCGGCTTATACTCAAGTCAATATGTTTTCCCAGTTTTTTGTGGGGAAACTTATTGTCTCGGCTTATACTCGGGCCAGCTAATACTCGAGTATATACGGTACTTAGAAAATTGTTCTGTCATTGTCAATGCACTAGTTGTTTCATTCTCGCTTTCACATATGGCAATGCTGTCATCGATAAAGCCGGCGTACCACACCATGCGGCCACCAACTCATGGTTAAATTTGATTTTGTAGGTGAGAAACGAGAGCCCATTGGGGCTCCCAATATCTGTAAAAAATAGAGAATGAGAAAATGAGAAAATGAGAAAACATTTTGACATAATAAAAATTTCACCGACAAAACAATAAATTCCTTTAACTCATAAGAATAACTGCTGTGTTGGTTTAAATGATATCTCACTGCCTGTATGGCTGCATGGTGTGGTATACTTGGATAGAGATCTTTAACATCACATGTCATCCAAAAGCAGTCACTACTCCACTCAATGGTTTGTAATTGTTGTATGACGGACCTGCTGTCTAAGGCCTTAGTCACACGGGCGTTTTTTCATGCGATTTGCGGATCGCATGATGGATGCGCATCCGCAAATCGCGTGACCGGTGCGCGCAAGTCGCCCGCAAATCACCCGAAAATCTGCTCCTAGCCGCGTTTCATTAGAAACGGGCCGGAGCTGTCCAGCGCATTGCATTCAATGGAGACGGCAATAGAGCCAGCTCCATTTAAAGCAATGCGCTGCGGGCGAGCCCGGGATGAATTGTCGGGAAGGGCTTAAATATATAAGCCCTTCCCTGCAATTCATCCTAAAATGTGTAAAAATAAAAAATATATATATACTCACCTTCTCCTGGCAGCCGGAGCTCCACGCGGCCGTCCTGCAGTGGGTGTGAAGGGGGTGTGAGTCAGACCTGCCCCCTGATTGGCTCAGTGCTGAGCCAATCAGAGGCATGTCTCACTCACACCCATTCATGAATTCATGAATGGATGTGAGTCAGACCTGCCCCTGATTGGCTCAGCGCTGAGAGGCAGCAGTCACTCACCCATTCATGAATTCATGAATGGGTGTGTGAGTGAAACCTGCCTCTGATTGGTCAGGGCTGTGACCAATCAGAGGCAGATCATTCAGCAGGCGGGGATTTTAAAGCCCCGCCGGCTGAATAGTGCCGAGAAGCAGTTCAGGAGAACTGACAGCGGCCGCGGCTGGACTCCGGCTGCAGCGGAAAGGTGAGTATACAATTTTTTTTTTATTTTAACACATTTTAGGATGAATTGCAGGGAAGGGCTTATATATTTAAGCCCTTCCCGACAATTCACCCCGCGCACGCCGGCAGCCCATTGCTTTCAATGGAGCCGGCTGTATTGCCGGCTGCATTGAATTCAATGGGCAAACATCGTTCTTCTCTGTCACAGCTGTTACAGCTGTGGCAGAGAAGAATGATTTGTCTTCTATATGTTCTCAATGGGGTCGGCGCTGCTGCCGCCGGCCCCATTGAGCGCATATAGAGAAGAGAACAGGAATCGCAGATCGCAGATAGGTGCGATCTGCGATTTCTGTTCTATAATTTATCGGACGAGTGCATAAAAAGCGCTCATGTGTCCGATACCATTGCAAAGCAATGGTTTTATAAAATCGCCGGACGCATGCGCATGCGCAAATCGCGGCTAAAAACGCCCGTCTGACTAAGGCCTAAGAGAAAGCCAGGAACTCATTTTACCAAGGGTTGCAGGGATCAATCCACCCACGAATGTTCACAGGGTGAATCGATCCCTGCATCTAGGGATGTAGCGGAGGTGGAAATTCTCCTTTATAGAGTTTGGGTAACCCATAAAATGTTGGCAATGCTGGGTTTTCAGGACCCAAGAATTGGGCTTTCTTTTCACTTAGTACACCCATCTTTACACCTATGTCAAATGCAATGTTGTTTATTACTGTCGTTTCCTGTGTTAGAAAATTTTCCTTCTCCAATTGTATGAGGTCCAGAGTGGCTATAACTTCCTTGAAGGTTTTATTCGTAAATTCATTGGATACTTCCTCAGTTCCATTCACAGGATTCCCTTTTTTATTTGAATCTGAATTTTCCCTCATGGTGAAATGTCTCTTTTCAGTAAGTGTCCTGATGAACCTGTTCAAGTCCATCATTGTATCAAATAGTTTGAAGTCATCGTCGGAACTATTATCATAGATATGTAAGGGCATTTCCTAAATTTTACATACAAAACATCTCCTAGTATCATATTATAGTGATCATTGTTATAACATCGATTTGGTTGAAAAGAGTAAATTGCAGTATAGATACAAAAGCATATAATACAGAATATTTTCTCTGTAAATAACATGCGAAAATTTAAAGACTCATTCTCAGAGGGTAATGAATGACATTTTGGGATACAATAATTATGCATTGTGAAGAAAAATATTTCTTTAAAATATAGAAACAATGTATTTCATTAATGGAAGGGTTAAGCGGCATCATGGCTTTCTCAATGGGAACGGACTAGCCGGTTAGCCGACAATCTTAGAAGTTCATAAGAGGTTAATGATCAGGTGTTTTTAATAAATGTTGGTTTTTAAGGAAACACGACATGGTGTTGAGACGAGGTGAACAAGGTTCTGAGCAATCGAAACACGTTCTCCATGTATTCTGAAGTATGAGCACTAACAATTAATAAAGCAGGAAAGTATTTTACACAGCCCGTGTTGCCAAGCTATTCGTGTTTATGTGCAAATTGGCCACTAGGACTGAGTAGTGAAGGGCGTGAGTATATTCTTG
Organism: Eleutherodactylus coqui; assembly: GCF_035609145.1. Lineage (NCBI taxonomy): Eukaryota > Metazoa > Chordata > Amphibia > Anura > Eleutherodactylidae > Eleutherodactylus > Eleutherodactylus coqui. The sequence goes on along the minus strand of NC_089837.1, from coordinate 203,867,930 downwards.
CCAACACAAGAGGATTAAGACCGTGTATAATTTGCAGTAAGGTGAGATGCTTTTTTCTTGTTTGACCAGCAGAATCCATAATTTGTTGTAAATATTTAATAAATCATTTCCCCCAAGCTTTTAGCCAGTAAGAATTCTGAGCTCAGTGGATCTAGCATTATCCATTACACTATCCTAGGGACATACCATCAATTTTAAAAAGGCTGGGTAACGCCTTTAAGCTTCACATACAGCATCCTAACAATGGAAATAGAACATGTGGACCTTTTTATTTTACATTTATGGTGGCTAGTCCATATCAACAATGCTCCATCTCCTTGTTTCTTAAGACTAAGGCTATCAGTTTCTTTCCTCTTTCTTTAGAAGCAGCACCTGTATTATTCTATACTACAAAGGGTTTTGTTACACCTGGGCAACTTCTCTCTGGGAAATCTTTTCCAAATGAAATGCTGAAGTTTAGAGTTAAAAATAGAACTATATTTTGTCAAAGCCAAAAAAATGGTGCTTAAAGTTTAGGTGGTGTGGAATCTCGGGAGCTGTGTCCCATACTTGACCGGTCCCCCATTCCTGTAGAGTCCCCCAGCGAATTCAGCATGTACAGGCAGCATGACTCTGTTCAGAAGGCTGTTGGCCGTATAGAAGGAGGTAAAAAGAGAGCAGAGGAAGTGCTACATGTGCAATACCTATTTCCAACATTTGATAGTTGCAAAATGTCAATTGTTAACCCCTTAGTGACCATCCATATGTGTTTTTTTACGTCCTGGGTGTCTGGGATTTAATCTACTGGGCCGTAAAATCATGCCAGCCCTGTAGACTAAAGCCTCAGGCCTTAGTCAGACGGGCGTTTTTTCGCGCGATTTGCGGATCGCATGACTGATGCGCATCCGCAAATCACGTGACTGGTGCCCGAAAATCGCCCGAAAATCTGCTCTTAGCCGCGTTTCATTAGAAACGGGCTGGAGCTGTCCAGCGCATTGCATTCAATGGAGCCGGCAATACAGCCGGCTCCATTGAAAGCAATGCGCTGCGGGCGAGTGTGGGATGAATTGTCGGGAAGGGCTTAAATATATAAGCCCTTCCCTGCAATTCATCCAGAAAAGTGTTAAAATAAAAAAAAATATATACTTACCTTGTCCCGGCAGCCGGAGTTCAGCGCGGCTGGCCTGCAGTGGGTGTGAAGGGGGTGTGAGTCAGACCTGCCCCCTGATTGGCTCAGCCTGAGCCAATCAGAGGCAGGACTCACTCACACCCATTCATGAATTCATGAATGGGTGTGAGTGAGACCTGCCTCTGAGTGGCTCAGCGCAGAGCCAATCAGGGGGCAGGTCTGACTCACACCCCTTTCACACCCACTGCAGGCCGGCCGCGCTGAACTCTGGCTGCCGGGACAAGGTAAGTATATATTTTTTTTTATTTTAACACTTTTCTGAATGAATTGCAGGGAAGGGCTTATATATTTAAGCCCTTCCCGACAATTCATCCAGCGCTGTCCGGCAGCCCATTGCTTTCAATGGAGCCGGCTGTATTGCCGGCTCCATTGAATTCAATGGGCAAACATCGTTCTTCTCTGCCACAGCTGTTACAGCTGTGGCAGAGAAGAATGATTTGTCTTCTATATGTTCTCAATGGGGTCGGCGCAGCTGCCGCCAGCCCCATTTAGCGCATATAGAGAAGAGAACAGGAATCGCAGATCGCAGATAGGTGCGATCTGCGATTTCTGTTCTATAATTTATCGGACGAGCACATAAAAAGCGCTCATGTGTCCGATACCATTGCAAAGCAATGGTTTTAAAAAATCGCCAGACGCATGCGCATGCGCAAATCGCGCAAAAAAACGCACGTCTGACTAAGGCCTCAGAGTCTTTACATGTGACAGCTCCCAGCTAACAGCTGCTGGAGGTAGCTGAAAGCCAGGGTCTGTCACCGGGGGACCGCAGTGTGTGACCCCGGGCACACTATTACCGCTATTCAATGGATAACAGCGATAAACGTTTTACAAAAGTTAAATAAAGTTAACATTTCCTCTTCCCTCACGGATCCAATCGTGAAGGGAGTTGAAACTACTCACCTCCGCCATCTGTCATGTCCCTCTGCGATCTGGTGCTGCAAGGACCTGACGCTGCCTTCTGGACATGCAGGCCAGATAGCCGAGAGTAAGGAGATGTCACTGGGGGCCATGGTATGCGTTCCCCAGACGCATAATCACTGTTATCCACTGTTATCCATTGTTATTCATTCGATAACAGTGATCATGCAAAGTTAAGAAAAAATTTAAAGTTAAAGTTTCATCTCCCTTTAGGGATTGTATTCATGAGAGGAGATGAAATTACTTACCTAAGCCCTCCGGCGATGTCCCCGACGGAATCTTTATCCACAGACTTTCCCTGGCTTCTGCGCATGCACCTTTTGGCAAAATAGCAGAAGCTAGGGAGGGACAGGGAGATTTAAAATCTCCTTGTTCCTGGCTACCGAAGGTAGCTGAGAGCCTGGAGCAGTAACTGGAGGCCTCGTTGAGCGGATTCCAGTCTCAATATCACCATTATCAAATGGTACAAAAAGGTAGTGATCTACCTTAGGCCGGTTTCACACTAGCGGATAGCAATTGCGGATTCTGCATTCGTTTGATCTGCGGTAAAATATGGTTCAATCAAATGCATTGGATTACATAATTCTGCTAACATTAGCGCTTTGGAATTACAGAATCCACTTGCAGAAAACAGAACGCAGAATATTTTACCGTGGATATCCGCGACATTGTGCCCATTGTGCTCTATGGTCACGGATAGAACTGCAACCAAAATGCAATTATATTGCGTATGGGCTGCAGGTCCCCGAATCATCGCTAAGCGACGGCGTGGGAAATATAAACAAACAAAAAAAGGTGTACTGCGCATGTCTGCCTGTGTGAGTATGCAGTTATGCGCAGAACATTACGCGGCCATATGCAGGGCCATGGCTGGGCTCACAGCTGGGATCCGCTGCGGGCCTCCACAAGCGGATTCCACATCTGGCCGTGTGAGCCCGGCATTATTCAGAATGCTACCTGTAATGCGTAATTTACAAGAAGTCCCGGGAACGCTCGCCTTCCTGCAGTTCCAGGAACAGCTTGTTGAACACCTTCTGTGTGAGATCATCACACCTCAGCCAGCTTACGAAGTCTCACAGAGCGCGACTTTCTACACCCCATCCCTGCCACTGAAGTCAAGAAATACCCTCCAAAAAAGTGTTGGGTTTGCAGCAAGCATGGGAAGGGAAGGGATACCCGGTTTTATCGCTCCATGTGCCCATCCCAACCAGGCCTCCATAATTACCCATGGGGGAGGGGTGGATTCTTTTTAGGGAGTCAATTTTTTTTCTGCACAAGTGTGCAATGGAGCCTGAAATCCAATGTGTAATTCATCTATTATAGGCCTGGCAATGTGTCCTATAAGTTGATTGGGGCTACAATTGGAGTATTGCTGAACACAGAAGAGCAAGTTCTATGAAACTTGAGTTTGTCTCCCAAGTTTTCTTTTTTTCTCGTGCTTTATAATATTTTTTGCAAAATGACAGTTACTAAAAAATGAAAATCCTTCTGCTTTGCACAGCTTCATTCAAAAACCGTGGGGTCAAAATATGCAGTACACCCCTCAGTGAATTCGTTAAGGGGTCTAGTTTTCAAAATCGGGTCATTTGCGGGGGTTCTGTCATTTTGGCAGCTCAAGGGCTCTACAAGTGGACTATGGGGCCTGAAACACCTTCAAGCTAAACTTTTGTTCTGAAAGCCTCCGGCTGCTCCATTCGATTTGGGCCCTGTTGTGCATGCAGACATAAGATTATATCCACAATAGGTATATTTCTGAATACAAGACAAACAGGGATATCAATTTTGGGGTGCAAGTCTTCATTCATATGTGTGCTGTACAAAAAAACCCTGTTTTTAAAATGACACAATTGCCAAAGAAATGAAAATCGTATTTTCTCCTTCTGCTTTGCTTTGATTCATTAAAAAACGGTGGGGTTAAAATACACAGGGTTCTCATTTTGGCAACTCAAGGGCTCTACAAGTGTGTTATGGGGCCTGAAACATTTCAAGCTAAATTTCTGTTCTGAAAGCGATCGGCTGCTGCTTTCGTTTTGGATGGGGCACAATGGGTATGTTTCTGAACACAGGACAAACAGGGGTATCCATTTTGGGGTGCAAATCCTAATTTTTATGTGCACTATATTTAAATGACATATTTGCAAAAATATGACATTTAATTTTTTTCTTCTAAATTGTATTAACTGCTGAAAAAAACTGTGGGGTAAAAATACACATGACACCTGTCAGTAAATATATTAAGGGGTGTATTTTTTTTAAATGAGGTCATTTGTGGTGGTATCTGTCATTCTGACACCTATGCACGTCAGGGAAGCGCTATAGATGTAGGCTAGGAGTTTAAACAGAAATAGATGTGGCACTCTCTCTCTTAGAGCAGCATTTACCACAAAGTATAGTAAACACTTCAGCACCATAAAGAAGATCATGAGAAAAAATTGGACGCTGCTACAAGAGGATCCGTTTCTACATAAAACCATACCTGATAAACCAATATGTACGTTCAGGAGAAATAGAACTCTAAAGAATATATTAGCGCCCTCACGCCCAAAGAAGGAGAAAAATAAGGAACATGGGAGGAAGAAGACACAAAAAGGCCCCAAAGGAGTGTACAAATGCGGCGATAAAAAATGTAAATGCTGCGAGAATATATCACATGGAAGAACAGAAATAGAAGCAGAAGGAGGATCTATAAAGATCAGACAGCGACTGACGTGTAAAACTGAATCAGTGGTGTATCTGTTGGAATGTCCATGCAACTTAAGATATGTAGGTAGGACCATCAATGTGATGAGAGACAGAATGAGTAAACACCGAAATAACATAAAAAACGTTTTTTTAAAACACAGTGTCTCGCACTACAACAGCACTGAGTATGCAGAGATTGCATTAATAAAACGTTGAAGCGAGTGATGTTTGCAGCCTGATCCGGGGGTTCGGGTCCCGAGAGCGCGGGCAACTTTTCTTTTCATCTTACGGATTCTGACACCTATGAGCCTTTGCAATCTTGACTTGGTGTAGGAAAGCAAAATGTTCCTCAAAATTTTAATAATGTTAAATTTGCACATCTCCTAACTGATTAAAAAAGAACTAAAGTTTTTCAATTGTGCTTCCAGAATAAAATAAACAGATGGAAATATGTATCTTATAAAAAATCTGTACAGTATTTTTGCACATATTTAACAGTTGAACATGTGAAAAAATTCCTTTTTTTTTTCAAAATTTTCCCAATTTTGGCACTTTTATTAAATATCCACAAATTCTATCGTTCTATTTTTTACCACCAAAATGAACTAGAATATGTGGCAAAAAAACAATGGCGGAATTATTTGGATATGCAAAAGCTTGTGATAGTGACATGTCAGGTTTCCCAAATTTTGCCTGGTCATTAAGGCGCAAACAGGCTTGGTCATTAAGAGGTTAACCTTCACTGGTTGTGCTTCCAAAGAGACCACAGGGCTGAGAACCTATGCCTCTCTGTAAACTTTCTGATTTCCACGCTGAGATCGGTAAAGTGAATTAATAGAATAGGAATTATAAGATAGGGATTAGATACCACTACTTTTGGTAGAAAAACAGAATGCCAACTATGCTATGCTAAAACACACACTGACTTCTTTTACATTAACCCCATAAGGACACGGACCTTTTTTTTTTCATTTTTGTTTTTTCCTCCCCCCCTTTAAAAAATCTTTTATTTATCCATTGACATAGTTGTCTGAGAGCTTGTTTTTTGCTGGACGAGTTGTATTTTTCAATGGTATTATGTAATGTACCATATAATGTACTGAAAAACATTTTAAAATTTCTTAGTGGAGTGAAATGGAAAAAAAAGAAATTCCACCATTTGGTTGCATCTTGTTTCTATGGCGTACACACTGCAAGGTTTTTTGTAAAACTTTTATTACTGTTTTTTTTTTAATTGCTAAAACTTTTTAAAAGTTGTTTTTACTTTTTTTTTAGTCCCCAGTGTGGACAAGGGCTTGCGATGCTTTGATCACTACTGTAGTATGATATAATGCCACAGCAGGCATGCTATGAAGCCATGCCACAGTCATGGTTTGAAATGACAGCCCTGGGGCCTTTGGACCCCCCCCCCCGAATATTGGTTCGGGCATTTAAATGCCTCTGTCATTTAAGAGGAGCTGTTGAGGGTGGGTGTCGGCTGTAAGTAACAGCCAGCACCTGCCTTGTATGGGGCAGGATCCACCCGTGATCTCCTTGCATGCATACCCCTAACCTGCAAGACTGTGCGTCCTGTGTCGCTAAGGGTTTAAACATCGTCATTAATAATCATCAGATTCAACTGTCCTTCAGAAAATGTCAGCCTTTGGACTAATGTCCATGACCATGTTTTCACCGCGTATTATGTATGATACTCCATGTGAATGGAGTTAATGAAAGTCAATCAATTAAAGAGATTTCACCCAGTAAATAGAGTTTGACAGGGTGCACATTATTAGAATGTAAAAAGCTGGATGGTCATATTGACGAATTGACCACCACCTGGGCATTCTGATTAGACTGTTAAGAGGTGTTGGGACCAGTGGATGCATGAGGGGCACACAAGGCAACTGGGCTCAGGACATTCTAAAGAGACCACCAGTAGACAGGATTGTCTTATCGTCTGACAAGCATGAGCAGCTCAAAATGTTTTGTTGTCTGCCATCCAGAAACAGGTGGCACCATCATTACCGGCCCCTGTGCCTGTCAGAACCATTTCCAGGTGCGTGGCTGAAGGACATTTAGTGTCAGGGCGCCCATTACATGTATTGCCTTTGACACCCACCCACTGTCGCCTCAGTTTGCATTTGTGTTGTGAGTGAAGAAACTGTACTGCTAGAGTAGAACCGAGTTGTCTCTAGTGATGAATCCAGGTTTAGTTTGAGCACTGTCGATGGCTATGTTTATGTCTTGAGACCTAACGGTAAGCGCCTCAATCCTGCCTTTGCTGTGGAGCGGCACACTGGCCCACTACTGGTGTGATGGTCTAGGGGGCGATCAAGTATGGTGATCAGTTATCCCTAGTAGTGGTACTAGAGGCAATGACAGCTCAGCGATATGTTCAGGACAACCTGTAGCCACATGTGTTCCTCTCATGGCGGCTTCCAAGAGGCATTCTCCGGCAGGATAATGCTGGGCTGCACACATCAAGGGTGTCACAGGAAAATCGCCCCGCTCACCATATTTATCTCCAATAGAACATGTATGGGACCATCTGGAATGCCAACATCGACAGTCTGCGAGTTTGCATGATCTAGAGGCTCAGTTACAGCAAATATGGACTGATATGTTGCAGGTTACCATACAAAACCAGTATACCCCCATGCCCACCCACAACACATCTTACATCCAAGCTTAATGGGGTTGTCCCGCGCCGAAACGTTTTTTTTTTTTTCAATAGCCCCCCCGTTCGGCGCGAGACAAACCCGATGCAGGGGTTTAAAAAAAAAAAACCGGATAGTACTTACCCGAATCCCCGCGCTCCGGTGACTTCTTACTTACCTTGCGAAGATGGCCGCCGGGATCTTCACCCACGGTGGACCGCAGGTCTTCTCCCATGGTGCACCGTGGGCTCTGTGCGTTCCATTGCCGATTCCAGCCTCCTGATTGGCTGGAATCGGCACACGTGTCGGGGCGGAGCTACGAGGAGCAGCTCTCCAGCACGAGCGGCCCCATTCAGAAGGGAGAAGACCGGACTGCGCAAGCGCGTCTAATCGGGCGATTAGACACTGAAATTAGACGGCTCCATGGAGACGAGGACACTAGCAACGGAGCAGGTAAGTGAATAACTTCTGTATGGCTCATAATTAATGCACGATGTACATTACAAAGTGCATTAATATGGCCATACAGAAGTGCTGAACCCCACTTGCTTTCGCGGAACAACCCCTTTAAGGCAGCCCAACAGGATAGTAGAGCCTCCCTTCAAGTGTTCAGTTTTCCACAATAAATTATCCTTTTGCTCTCATGTTGTAATCACTTACTAATATCAGCGTTACAATCACACGTAGAAAATTTCATTCAATTCAAACTCCTTCTAGGTGTTCGATTTTTTTGATAATGAGTGTATTTTTCTGAGATTTAGGAGATTTACTAATTTAACATTAATTTTTAAAATGAGGTCACTTGTATCAAAATGATAGAAACCTCCTAGAAATGACCCCATTTTCAAAACCACACCCCTTTAGGTATTCATTGAGAGGTCTTGCATTTTGACAGATTGTACTGTAGTTAAAAGCAGTGCACAGAGGCTGTGTGTCTATTCTAGACACAATTTATTTTATTTGCAATTTAATCCCTTAGTGTCAACCCCATAGACTTTTCACATCCTGCTTTAGTGGGTTTTAATCTCCAGGACCGTAAAAACACACTCGCTCTAGGGATTAAAGCCTCCAGTGATGTTTTCTGATGGGAACCTTATCCGCGGACCGGGAAATCTAAAATCTCCTTGCTCCTGGCTACTAAAGGTAGCCAAGCACCTGGAGCAGTGACCGAGGGCGCCAATGGATAATGGCGATCACATAAAAGTTACAAAACAGTTGAAGTGTAATGCTCCTTTCGGTTTGGGCTCGGTTGTGCATACGAACATAAGATTATGGCCACAGTGGGTATGTTTCTGAACACAGGACAAACTGGGGGATTCATTTTTGAGGGGAAAGTCTTCATTCCTATGTGTGCTGTACTAAAAAGATGTTTTTAAATTGACACAATTGCCAAAAAATTGCCAAAAAAGTGAAAATCGTAATTTTTTCTCTTTGCTTTGCTTAGATTAATTCTAAAACTGTGCAGTCAAATACGCAATACACCCCTAGATGAATTCCTTAAAGGGTGTAGTTTTCAAAATGGGGTCATTTGTGGGGGTTCTCTGTTGTTTTGGTCGCTCAAGGGCTCTACAAGTGTGCAATAGGGCCTAAAACATCTTCAAGCAAAATGTCTGTTTTGAAAGTCACAGGCTGCTCCTTTCGTTTTGGGCCACGTTACGGACTTAAGATTAGGGTCACAACAAATATGTTTCTGAACACAGGACAAACAGGAGTATCCATTTTGGGGTGAAAATCCTCATATTCATGTGTACTATAGAGAAAAAAAACTGTCTTTAAATGACATATTTTCAAAAATATGAAATTTTACTTTTTCTCCTCTAAATTGTATTAATTCCTGAAAAGAAACTGTGGCATCAAAATACTCATGACACCCCTCAGTGAATACATTCCAATGTGTATTTTTTAAAATGGGGTCATTTGTGGAGTATTTATCCTTCTGACACTCATGAGTCTTTGCAATCTTAGCTTGGTTTAGGAAGACAAAATGTTCCTCAAAATGTTAATAATCAATGTTAAATATTTATGTCTCCTAAATGGTTGAAAAAAGTTTTTCCAATTTGCTTCTAGAATAAAGTAAACAGCTTGAAATATATATCTCATCAAAATGTTGTTAAGTATGTTTGCACATATTTTAGATTTTCTCAGTTTTGGCGCCTTTAATAAATATACACAAATTCTATTGGTCTATTTTTTGCCACCTGAATGAAGTACAATATGTGGTGAAAAAACACTGACAGAATCACTTGGATATGCAAAACCTTTACAGGGTTATTTTATGTTAAAGTGGCACATTAAGGCACAAACAGGCTTGGTCACTAAGGGGTTAACGTGTACACATGTCTCTTCCACAATATATACATTTTTTATTCTTCCAAGAGTAGTATACAGTAATTGTAGCACTGCACAAAGTGATGTGCGTGCATTATGCACACAATCTATTTCAGTGCAGTCTAAAGTGTGCAAGCGTCTTTAAAAAAATAAATTCTCGAAATTTCCTAAAAGTAGTGCGTACTAATTGCAGTCAAGTGCACAGTGTTGTTTGCCTGTTTTCAAAATTAAAAATAAAAATGTCTGGTAAAAGGAATGGTGGGAATGGGAAAGGACTGGGTGGAGGAAAAAACACCTGAATCACATCCTCTGCCAGTCAGGATGTTGGTGCCAGTACCAGCACTATCAGCAGCCATGTGCCTGGTAGTAGTAGCAGCATCAGCAAGCCACAATTGTCTATCTCCTCCAGTGTTAAAAGACCAATGTTAAAAGAATCAATCAATTTTTAATTTTAGGGCCATAGGTACACAAAAATTTACTCCTAGCTATGCTAACCTTTACATGGGTGCATTCAAGGAGAAAATTGACTTTCCCCATATTTTTTCCCAAAAGAGATTCATGGATGATAATTTAATTAACTGGGACAGACTATCAGAGCATTGGGGTCTAGAATTTATGAGTCATATAAGTCACCATGAAATTGTTTTTTTAGATCCGAGATTTTATTTCGAATGGGATCAGATATTCACAGAGATTCATGTCAAAACTGTAGATGCCAATAGTTATTTGGACTTTCAAAGCTGTCGCACTAAGAAAAGGATTACGAATATTCCTTATAGGCAATTTAGAAGGTTTAGGAGTAATTGTTCGTCTAATAAGAGTTTTTTGAAACAATCATCTATCATCTATTAAAAGAATGTCTTAGAGAAAAAGGTTCCCCAATGAACAGAGCTTGTTAGGACAGCCCCTCATGGACAGTAGCCAGGTTGATTGGGGTCAAAGCCTTGAATCAGGAATGCCTGTCACAAATATGCACAGGGGGAAAGTGATGTGTGGAGGGGAGACACCCTGTCTTGGAAATCATCCAGTGGATAGCTAAAGCAAGGAGGGATCCCTGGAAACCAACTGGATTTAGGGAAGAAAAAGAACTACAGAAAAGGAAGAAAAAAAACACTGCGCTCAGAGTGTCCCAAAAGATTATACAGCACCAAAGCAAGGTCAAGTAGAGACCAAAGGCTATACATTGTTAGGGAAAAAATCCCGTTAGTATGTCATCCAGCGTCCAAATTGAAATGAGTACTCATCATTGTTTAAGTAATATTGATCGGCAGAGAGAATGAAAATGTGTACAGCTGCATTTAGTGTACAATTCATCTCCGAACTTTATTGCGGATATAAGCCCTTTTTATAAACATATCATATAATTAAAGTTACGTTGATTCTGAGCCAAACATTACATATTTTGTTTACATCATTCAGTAATGCCACATGTTCAATCAAAGTCCATTCGTAATACCTAAAATTTTCCATTCTTCAGCGGTTTAGTGTTTACTTTTTATGGATTTATTTTGAGGTAAGTATATTGCTTATACCTATCAATTTCTGTTACTTTATCTGTTATCTTTCTGTAGCTCTCTCTCTTATCAATCTTATACCTGTACTTCAACCATCTCCTGACTAGTCACCAGTTATGGTTTATTGCTGGTTAAGGCGTTAGTCACACGGGCGTTTTTTGCCACGATTTGCGTATCGCATGATGGATGCGCATCCGCAAATCACGCGACCGGGGCCGAAAAATCGCCCGAAAAAACTGCTCCTAGCCGCGTTTCAATAGAAACGGGCTGGAGCTGTCTAGCGCATTGAATTCAATGGAGCCGGCAATACAGCCGGCTCCATTGAAAGCAATGCGCTGCAGGCAATCTTACAATGAATTGTCAGGAAGGGCTTAAATATATAAGCCCTTCCCTGCAATTCATCCAGAAATGTCTAAAAAAAAAAAAATATATATATACTCACCTTGTCCCGGCAGACGGAGTTCAGCGCGGCCGGCCGGCAGTGGGTGTGAGTGAGAGCTGCCCCTGATTGGCTCAGCGCAGAGCCAATCAGAGGCAGCACTCACTCACACCCATTCATGAATTCATAAATGGGTGTGAGTGAGAGCTGCCCCTGATTGGCTCAGCGCTGAGCCAATCAGAGGCAGCACTCACTCACACCCATTCATGAATTCATAAATGGGTGTGAGTGAGAGCTGCCTCTGATTGGCTCAGCGCTGAGCCAATCAGGGGCAGCTCTCACTCACACCCACTCACGGCCACTGCAGGCTGGCAGCACTGAACTCCGTCTGCCGGGACAAGGTGAGTATATATATTTTTTTATTTTTACACATTTCTGGATGAATTGCAGGGAAGGGCTTATATATTTAAGCCCTTCCCGACAATTCATCCTGCGATCGCCGGCAGCCCATTGCTTTCAATGGAGCCGGCCGTATTGCCGGCTCCATTGAATTCAATGGGCAAACATCGTTCTTCTCTGCCACAGCTGTTACAGCTATGGCAGAGAAGAATGATTTGTCTAGTATATGCTCTCAATGGGGTCGGCGCTGCTGCCGCCAGCCCCATTGAGCGCATATAGAAAAGAGAACAGGAATCGCAGATCGCAGATAGGTGCGATCTGCGATTTCTGTTCTATAATTTATCGGACGAGCGCATGAAAAGCGCTTATGTGTCCGATATCATTGCAAAGGTTTTATAAAAACACCGGACGCATGCGCATGCGCAAATCGTGCGAAAAAACGCCCGTCTGACTAAGGCCTAAGTCAAGCTGACATTCTAGCAAAGCCTGGTGATTCTAATACAAGAAATGATTTCTCTGAAAAGTAGAATCTAACATAATATCACAAAAGCTGGGGTCCTGGGTAATTTCCCCCACAACGTTAATCCAGAAAATGTGGACAAAGTAAAGACTTGTTGAAAGGGTAAACGTTCTGAATGTGTGCTTGAAAAATTAACCCATTGGTTCTGAAATGCATTGCACTTTGTTCTATTTACATTGAATAAACCACCATTTATTTACCCTTTCGATAAATCTTCACTTTGTCCACATTTTCTGGATTAACGTATATCCTTTGGTCTAAAGCAAACTTGACCTTGCTTTGGTACACTGAGTGTAGGGTTTTATTTTAGTTCAATTCTCGAGGGTGACAGTTATCACTTGATTTAATGTACAACATGCCCAGTTAAGGAAGGCATTTGTGAAACTGGGAGATACCTACGGACACCCATTTATGAGAAATGATATTCCTGTACGCCTGAAGATGATCTTTCAAAAGGCGTAAATTGTTTAAAATATTTAGGCCCCCTCTTGCCCATACTGCTCCTCTAGTTTCTTTGTCTTCTTTGGTATCCATTAGAGATGAGCGAGCACCAAAATGCTCGGGTGCTCGTTACTCGAGACGAACTTTTCGCGATGCTCGAGGGTTCGTTTCGAATAACGAACCCCATTGAAGTCAATGGGCGACCTGAGCATTTTTGTATATCGCCGATGCTCGCTAAGGTTTTCATTTGTAAAAATCTGCAAAACCCAAGAAAGTGATGGAAACGACACAGCAACAGATAGGGCAGGCGAGGGGCTACATGTTGGGCTGCATCTGAAGTTCACAGGTCCCACTATTAAGCCACAATAGCGGCAAGAGTGGGCCCCCCCCTCCCAACAATTTTTACTTCTGAAAAGCCCTCATTAGCAATGGATACCTTAGCTAAGCACCACACTACCTCCAACAAAGCACAATCACTGCCTGCATGACACTCCGCTGCCACTTCTCCTGGGTAACATGCTGCCCAGCCACCCCGCACGACCCAGTGTCCACAGCGCACACCAAAGTGTCCCTGCGCAGCCTTCAGCTGCCCTCATGCCACGCCACACTCATGTCTATTTATAAGTGCGTCTGCCAGAGGAACCGCAGGCACACACTGCAGAGGGTTGGCACGGCAAGGCAGCGGCCCTCTTTAAAAGGGGCGGGGCGATAGTCCACAATGCTGTACAGAAGCAATGAGAAATCCAATCCTGTGCCACCTCCATCTGGAGCTGCACATGTGGGCATAGCAATGGGGAACCTATGTGCCACACACTATTCATTCTTTCAAGGTGTCTGCATGCCCCAGTCAGACTGCGTTTTTAATAAATAGTCACAGGCAGGTACAACTCCGCAATGGGAATTCCGTGTGCACCCACAGCATGGGTGGGTGCCAGGAAGCCACCGGCGGTACATAAATATATCCCATTGCATTGCCCATCACAGCTGAGGTAATGTCATGTGTAATGCAGGTGGGCTTCGGCCCACACTGCATGCCCCAGTCAGACTGGGGTTCTTTAGAAGTGGAAACAGATGCATTTACAACTCCCTGTGGACCCACAGCATGGCTGTCTCCCTGGAACCCACCGGCGGTATATAAAAATATCCCATTGCATTGCCCATCACAGCTGAGGTAATAATGTCATGTTTAATGCAGGTGGGCTTCGGCCCACACTGCATGCCCCAGTCAGACTGGGGTTCTTTAGAAGTGGAAACAGATGCATTTACAACTCCCTGTGGACCCACAGCATGGCTGGCTCCCTGGAACCCACCGGCGGTACATAAAAATATCCCATTGCATTGCCCATCACAGCTGAGGTAGTAATGTCATGTTTAATGCAGGTGGGCTTCGGCCCACACTGCATGCCCCAGTCAGACTGGGGTTCTTTAGAAGTGGAAACAGATGCATTTACAACTCCCTGTGGACCCACAGCATGGGTGGGTGCCAGGAAGCCACCGGCGGTACATAAATATATCCCATTGCATTACCCATCACAGCTGATGTTATGTCAGCTGTAATGCAGGTGGGCTAAAAATGTATTTGATTACACTGTAGGTGAGGGCCCACAAAAATTTCTGTATCAACAGTACTAATGTACATCAGAAAAATTGCCCATGGCCAACCAAGAGGGCAGGTGAAACCCATTAATCGCTTTGGTTAATGTGGCTTAATTGGTAACTAGGCCAGGAGGCAGCCCAGTTAAAATAAAAATTGGTTGAGGTGAAAGTTTCAACGCTTTAATGAGCATTGAAACGTATAAAAATTGTTTAGAAAAATTATATGACTGAGCCTTGTGGGCCTAAGAAAAATTGCCCGTTCGGCGTGATTATGTGAGGTTTCAGGAGGAGGAGCAAGAGGAGGAGGAGGAATATTATACACAGATTGATGAAGCGAAAAGGTCCCTGTTTTTGATGGGGATACAGAATGATGCTTCCATCCGCGGGTGCAGCCTACGTATTGCTTAGGTATCGCTGCTGTCCGCTGGTGGAGAAGAGAAGTCTGGGGAAATCCAGGCTTTGTTCATCTTGATGAGTGTTAGCCTGTCGGCACTGTCGGTTGACAGGCGGGTACGCTTATCTGTGATGATTCCCCCAGCCGCACTAAACACCCTCTCTGACAAGACGCTAGCCGCAGGACAAGCAAGCACCTCCAGGGCATACAGCGCGAGTTCAGGCCACGTGTCCAGCTTCGACACCCAGTAGTTGTAGGGGGCAGAGGCGTCACGGAGGACGGTCGTGCGATCGGCTACGTACTCCCTCACCATCCTTTTACAGTGCTCCCGCCGACTCAGCTGTGACTGGGGAGCAGTGACACAGTCTTGCTGGGGAGCCATAAAGCAGTCAAGGGCCTTAAAGAGTGTTGCCCTGCCTGTGCTGTACATGCTGCCTGATCTCCGCGCCTCCCCTGCTACCTGGCCCTCGGAACTGCGCCTTCGGCCACTAGCGCTGTCGTATGGGAATTTTACCATCAGTTTGTCCGCCAGGGTCCTGTGGTATAGCAACACTCTCGAACCCCTTTCCTCTTCGGGTATGAGAGTTGAAAGGTTCTCCTTATACCGTGGGTTGAGCAGTGTGTACACCCAGTAATCCGTAGTGGCCAGAATGCGTGTAACACGAGGGTCACGAGAAAGGCATCCCAAAATGAAGTCAGCCATGTGTGCCAGGGTACCTGTACGCAACACATGGCTGTCCTCACTAGGAAGATCACTTTCAGGATCCTCCTCCTCCTCCTCAGGCCATACACGCTGAAAGAATGACAGGCCAGCAGCATGTGTACCCTCACCAGTGGGCCAAGCTGTCTCTTCCCCCTCCTCCTCATCTTCCTCCACCTCCTCCTCCTCCTCACCGCGCTGAGATATAGACAGGAGGGTGCTCTGACTATCCAGCGACATACTGTCTTCCCCCAGCTCTGTTTCCGAGTGCAAAGCGTCTGCCTTTATGCTTTGCAGGGAACTTCTCAAGAGGCATAGCAGAGGAATGGTGACGCTAATGATTGCAGCATCGCCGCTCACCACCTGGGTAGACTCCTCAAAGTTTCCAAGGACCTGGCAGATGTCTGCCAACCAGGCCCACTCTTCTGAAAATAATTGAGGAGGCTGACTCCCACTGCGCCGCCCATGTTGGAGTTGGTATTCCACTATAGCTCTACGCTGCTCATAGAGCCTGGCCAATATGTGGAGCGTAGAGTTCCACCGTGTGGGCACGTCGCACAGCAGTCGGTGCACTGGCAGATTAAACCGATGTTGCAGGGTGCGCAGGGTGGCAGCGTCCGTGTGGGACTTGCGGAAATGTGCGCAGAGCCGGCGCACCTTTCCGAGCAGGTCTGACAAGCGTGGGTAGCTTTTCAGAAAGCGCTGAACCACCAAATTAAAGACGTGGGCCAGGCATGGCACGTGCGTGAGGCTGCCGAGCTGCAGAGCCGCCACCAGGTTACGGCCGTTGTCACACACGACCATGCCCGGTTGGAGGCTCAGCAGCGCAAGCCAGCGGTCGGTCTGCTCTGTCAGACCCTGCAGCAGTTCGTGGGCCGTGTGCCTCTTATCTCCTAAGCTGAGTAGTTTCAGCACGGCCTGCTGACGCTTGCCCACTGCTGTGCTGCCACGCCGCGCGACACCGACTGCTGGCGACGTGCTGCTGCTGACACATCTTGATTGCGAGACAGAGGTTGCGTTGGAGGAGGAGGAGGAGGAGGGTGGTTTAGTGGAGGAAGCATACACTGCCGCAGATACCACCACCGAGCTGTGGCCCGCAATTCTGGGGGTGGGTAGGACGTGAGCGGTCACAGGCTCTGACTCTGTCCCAGCCTCCACTAAATTCACCCAATGTGCCATCAGGGAGATATAGTGGCCCTGCCCGCCTGTGCTTGTCCACGTGTTTGTTGTTAAGTGGACCTTGGCAGTGACCGCGTTGGTGAGGGCGTGTACAATGTTGCGGGAGACGTGGTCGTGCAGGGCTGGGACGGCACATCGGGAAAAGTAGTGGCAACTGGGAACTGAGTAGCGCGGGGCCGCCGCCGCCATGATACTTTTGAAGGACTCCGTTTCCACAACCCTATACAGCAGCATCTCCAGGCTGATAAATTTGGCTACGTGCACGTTTAACGCTTGAGCGTGCGGGTGCGTGGCGGCGTACTTGCGCTTGCACTCAAACACTTGCGCTAGCGACGGCTGGACGCTGCGCTGACAGACATTGCTGGATGGGGCCGAGGACAGCGGAGGTAAGGGTGTGGGTGCAGGCCAGGAGACGGTAGTGCCTGTGTCCTCAGAGCGGGCTTGGATCTCATTGGCAGGTTGGGGCACAGGGGGAGAGGCAGCGGTGCAAACCGGAGGCGGTGAACAGCCTTCGTCCCACCTTGTGGGGTGTTTGGCCATCATATGTCTGCGCATGCTGGTGGTGGTGAGGCTGGTGGTGGTGGCTCCCCGGCTGATCTTGGCGCGACAAAGGTTGCACACCACTGTTCGTCGGTTGTCTGCACTCTCAGTGAAAAACTGCCAGACCTTTGAGCACCTCGGCCTCTGCAGGGTGGCATGGCGCGAGGGGGCGCTTTGGGAAACAGTTGGTGGATTATTCGGTCTGGTCCTGCCTCTACCCCTGGCCACTGCACTGCCTCTTGCAACCTGCCCTGCTGCTGCCCTTGCCTCCCCCTCTGAAGACCTGTCCTCAGTAGGCGTAGCAAACCAGGTGGGGTCAGTCACCTCATTGTCCTGCTGCTCTTCCTCAGAATCCTCGGTGCGCTCCTCCCTCGGACTTAATGGCCTTACTACTACCTCACTGATAGACAACTGTGTCTCATCGTCATCGGCCTCCTCACCCACTGAAAGGTCTTGAGACAGTTGCCGGAAGTCCCCAGCCTCATCCCCCGGACCCCGGGAACTTTGCAATGGTTGGGCATCAGTCACGATAAACTCCTCTGGTGGGAGAGGAACCACTGCTGCCCAATCTGAGCAGGGGCCCGAGAACAGTTCCTGGGAGTCTGCCCGCTCGTCAGAATGTCTCATTTTCATGGAGTGAGGAGGCTGGGAGGAAAGAGGAGCAGCAGCCAGAGGATTCTGAGTTGCAGCAGTGGACGGCGCAGAACTGTGGGTGGACGATAGGTTGCTGGAAGCACTTTCTGCCATCCATGACAGGACCTGCTCACACTGCTCATTTTCTAATAAAGGTCTACCGCGTGGACCCATTAAATGTGCTATGAATGTGGGGACGCCAGAAACGTGCCTCTCTCCTAATCCCGCAGCAGTCGGCTGCGATACACCTGGATCAGGAGCTCGGCCTGTGCCCACACCCGGACTAGGGCCTCCGCGTCCTCAGCCGCGCCCACGTCCTCTAGGCCTACCCCTACCCCTCAGCATTGTAAGCCGTGTACCGGGGTGTGCTCCCCAGGATACAGCGAAGTCACAAACAAGAAAAACGTCTCTGACACCAGTTCAGGGGCAAACCGAATTTTACTAAAGCTCTGTAGCCCACGTGACCACAAACAATGGGTAACCCAACAAAACTCACATACACTCAGCCAGATGGCTGAGGCCCTTGTGCTGTACAGCGCTGTACTCCCCAAAGGGCGCTACTATAATCAACTATGCTTTTACCTAACGGGCAGGCCTAAATAATCCTGCCCCTTGTTACCTATTAATACCGCTACTAAGGAACAAAGGAAAGGGAGAGTGATCTGAGTAACGGCGGTGCAGCACAACAGCTTACAAACTTAACAACACTGACTCTATTCCCCCAAACCCAATACAATAAGGGACACGTATAAAGAACAGCGGCTATATAGCCAGGTGAATGTTCTCCAGAAGCTTCTTACTGATGGCTGAAGTGTGGCCTGACACGGTCCATAACCCTACCTAATCTAACTATAGGCCAAAATGCAGTCCCAAGTAACTTGGCGCCAAAATATGGTGTCTTGCATGCACATAGACCGGTCTGCTGTTTGATCGGCTAAAAAGTCTAGACGGATGAGGATCTCCTCCAGAAAAGCGTGCGGTACCGCAGGGAGCCGTTACTCACTTCCTCAGCGGCATCCAGTATTGTCCACACAATATCCAGTCTCGCTCCGGTTGTTCAGCAACATCCCCGGCAGCAAGTCTTCTCCCATCCAGCGGGCATCTGAATCCGCTGTAGCTCCGATCCCTTCAGGATACGACCTCCGTCCCTCTTCCGTAGCTCCACTCAAAATGGCTTCCTCGACCAACTGCCCAACTCACAGTGTACGCACGCTTTTAATTTTCTCTCCTCCCGTGCGCATGCTGTAACCAGGCAACGGGTTCTCCAATCACAGGCTACCATGGTCCTGTCACCTCACAGCTTGACCATAATCTTTTCTGCAGAACAGTGACCTCTTGTGGAAAAATAGTAAAACACACAGTAGTGGACTATTTACAGTAACAAGAACAATGTACACATATTGGAGGCTGTCTCACCCTCTCACAGCATGCTGTATTACCAGGAATGCAGAAACACAACGCTGTAATTAAATGTGCCGCTTATTGGCCTGTGGTTGGAGGCTGACTTCGTTTACGGAACCCCAGGAAATAATTTGGCGCACGCCTGCTGTAACACTTAGCTGGCTGCGTATTTATTTGGAGAACTACTACCCCCAGCAGACACGGACCCAGAACACTGAGCACAGTGACAGGCAGGCCAAATAGATTTTTTTCCAATATTTTTTTCAAAAGGACCACTGCGTATATTCAATCTATAATATATGTCTTCTGGCCCTGCCTACACAATTCTGTCCCTGATGTGTGTGTCACGGAACTGCAGTGTTGCACTGTTATTAACTGCAACAGACCGGTGATTTCAGAGCCAGGAAATAATTTGGCGCAAGCCTGCTGTAACACTTAGCTGGCTGCGTATTTATTTGGAGAACTACTACCCCCCAGCAGGCACGGACCCAGAACACTGAGCACAGTGACAGGCAGGCCAAATAGATTTTTTTCAAAAGGACCACTGCGTATATTCAATCTATAATATATGTCTTCTGGCCCTGCCTACACAATTCTGTCCCTGATGTGTGTGTCACGGAACTGCAGTGTTGCACTGTTATTAACTGCAACAGACCGGTGATTTCAGAGCCAGGAAATAATTTGGCGCAAGCCTGCTGTAACACTTAGCTGGCTGCGTATTTATTTGGAGAACTACTACCCCCAGCAGACACGGACCCAGAACACTGAGCACAGTGACAGGCAGGCCAAATAGATTTTTTTCCAATATTTTTTTCAAAAGGAGCACTGCGTATATTCAATCTATAATATATGTCTTCTGGCCCTGCCTACACAACTCTGTCCCTGATGTGTGTGTCACGGAACTGCAGTGTTGCACTGTTATTAACTGCAACAGACCGGTGATTTCAGAGCCAGGAAATAATTTGGCGCAAGCCTGCTGTAACACTTAGCTGGCTGGTAATTATTTGGAGAACTACTACCCCCAGCAGACACGGACCCAGAACACTGAGCACAGTGACAGGCAGGCCAAATAGATTTTTTTCCAATATTTTTTTCAAAAGGAGCACTGCGTATATTCAATCTATAATATATGTCTTCTGGCCCTGCCTACACAATTCTGTCCCTGATGTGTGTGTCACGGAACTGCAGTGTTGCACTGTTATTAACTGCAACAGACCGGTGATTTCAGAGCCAGGAAATAATTTGGCGCACGCCTGCTGTAACACTTAGCTGGCTGCGTATTTATTTGGAGAACTACTACCCCCAGCAGACACGGACCCAGAACACTGAGCACAGTGACAGGCAGGCCAAATAGATTTTTTTCCAATTTTTTTTTCAAAAGGACCACTGCGTATATTCAATCTATAATATATGTCTTCTGGCCCTGCCTACACAATTCTGTCCCTGATGTGTGTGACACGGAACTGCAGTGTTGCACTGTTATTAACTGCAACAGACCGGTGATTTCAGAGCCAGGAAATAATTTGGCGCACGCCTGCTGTAACACTTAGCTGGCTGCGTATTTATTTGGAGAACTACTACCCCCAGCAGACACGGACCCAGAACACTGAGCACAGTGACAGGCAGGCCAAATAGATTTTTTTCCAATTTTTTTTTCAAAAGGACCACTGCGTATATTCAATCTATAATATATGTCTTCTGGCCCTGCCTACACAATTCTGTCCCTGATGTGTGTGACACGGAACTGCAGTGTTGCACTGTTATTAACTGCAACAGACCGGTGATTTCAGAGCCAGGAAATAATTTGGCACAAGCCTGCTGTAACACTTAGCTGGCTGCGTATTTATTTGGTGAACTACTACCCCCCGCAGACACGGACCCAGAACACTGAGCACAGTGACAGGCAGGCCAAATAGATTTTTTTCCAATATTTTTTTCAAAAGGACCACTGTGTATATTCAATCTATAATATATGTCTTCTGGCCCTGCCTACACAATTCTCTCCCTGGAGTATTACTGCAGGGCGCAATGCTCTGCACGGCCGAAATACCAAAAAACAAAAAAAGTGCAACACTGCTAAAAGCAGCCTCCACACTACTGCACACGGTTAGATGTGGCCCTAAGAAGGACCGTTGGGGTTCTTGAAGCCTACAATAACTCCTAACGCTCTCCCTGCCTCCACACTTCTGTCCCTGGACTATTACTTCAGGGCGCAATGCTCTGCACGGCCGATATACCAAAAAAAAAAAAAAGTGCAACACTGCTAAAAGCAGCCTCCACACTACTGCACACAGTTAGATGTGGCCCTAAGAAGGACCGTTGGGGTTCTTGAAGCCTACACTAACTCCTAACACTCTCCCTATAGCAGCTCCGGCACCAACAGCACTGTCCCTCAGTTATCTCACAACGCATCTGAGGCGAGCCGCGGGTGGGGCCGATTTTTATACTCGGGTGACACCTGATCTCCCCAGCCACTCACTGCAGGGGGGTGGTATAGGGCTTGAACGTCGCAGGGGGAAGTTGTAATGCCTTCCCTGTCTTTCAATTGGCCAGAAAAGCGCGCTAACGTCTCAGACATGAAAGTGAAAGTAACCCGAACATCGCGTGGTACTCGTTACAAGTAACGAGCATCCCGAACACGCTAATACTCGAACGAGTATCAAGCTCGGACGAGTACGTTCGCTCATCTCTAGTATCCATTAAAAAATTCCTATAAATGTGGAGTTTACAAATATAAATGTTGCCTTAATATTCATCATAATAAATAGTAGATCCCATGACACAAAACCTTATGAATTGAAACACTATTTTAACTGTGGTTCAAATTAAGTCTATTTGTTGGAATGTCCACGCAGGTTGAGCTAATTTGCAAACCATCAATGCCTTTAGGACAAAAGCTAATAAGCATCATTCTAACATCTAAAACAGTTATAGGAAACATAGTGTGTCAAGGCATTTTTCTATTTTCCGTAATAAAGATCCTTCCTTGATGCATTTAACCCCCATTAATTAAATCCCCCAGAGGGAGTTTTCAAAATTAAGATTTAAAAGAAATGGTTTGGCTATATCAACTAAATACTTTGGTACCTAATGATCTGAATGAAGTGCTTGAACAGTATCACTGTGATTTTTATCTTCCTTCGTTTTTTACTTGAACCTCTTTTTCACTTTACATATTTCTAATTCTGTGTAATTATTATATACTTTTTACATTTAAATTTTATTTAGTACTAGCTTACCCGTCGCGCGCTGCTGCGAAGACAGACAGGCATACATACATTCGTTTTTATATATATAGATAACAACAAATCCCAGCGCAGCTTTCATGTTACCTCAGCAGAAAGAGAAATAACAACCAATCACAGGGCAACTTTTATTCTGCCTCAGCAATATAAAAAATAGCAACCAATCACAGCGCAGCATTCATTTTACCTCAGCGGAATAACATATAGCAACCAATCACAGCACAGCTTTCATGTAACCTCAGTAGTATAAGAAGTAGCAACCAATCACAGCACAGCTTTCATGTAACCTCAGTAGTATAAGAAGTATCAACCAATCACAGCACAGCTTTCATGTTGCCTTAGCAGTATAAGAAATAGCAACCAATCACAGCACAGCTTTCATTTTACCTCAGCATTCTCAATATCCAGCAATTGTCTTGCGAAACGTTCGTCAGATGCATCATTTTGTAGTTGAACACGTATCCCGTTGCTCGTAATGCCTTTTGCTTTCGTGCTTGAAATGGAAATCAAACGATCTTTGTCTGGGGGGCATAACTGTCGATGATGCTCGCACGCACGCCACCTATCGTAGGATAGATGTACTATGTCAGTAATCTTCCCAGGAGTGTACTCAACAACTTCCCAAAGTTTCATGGCGATTGGATGAATGGTGTAGTAATACATAAAGGACAGACAGACAGAAATACATTCATTTTTATATATATAGATGACATTGGGAAGTGAGAAAATTCGATTCCGTACGTAAAATTTGGACGCTAATTCTTTGGCGCTTAGAATTGAATAATCGAGTTGGGACCCATTAGCTTTTCCTATTTATGACATAATCAATACTCGTGCCAAATTTCAAGTTTCTATGACATTGGGAAGTGAGAGAATTAGATTCCGTACGTAAAATTTGGATGCTAATTCTTTGGCGCTTAGAATTAAATAATTGAGTTGGGACCTATTAACTTTTCCTATTTATGACATAATCAATGCTCGTGCCAAATTTCACGTTTCTATGACATTGGGAAGCAAGAAAATTAGATTCCGTACGTAAAATTTGGATGCTAATTCTTTTGCGCTTAGAATTGAATAATCGAGTTGGGACCTATTACCTTTTCCTATTTATGACATAATCAATGCTTGTGCCAAATTTCAAGTTTCTATGACATTGGGAAGTGAGAAAATTACATTCCGTACGTAAAATTTGGACACTAATTCTTTGGCGCTTAGAATTGAATAATTGAGTTGGGACACATTAACTTTTCCTATTTATGACATAATCAATGCCCGTGCCAAATTTCAAGTTTCTATGACATTGGGAAGCGAGAAAATTAGATTCCGTACGTAAAATTTGGACGCTAATTCTTTGGTGCTTAGAATTGAATAATCGAGTTGGGACCCATTAACTTTACCTATTTATGACATAATCAATGCTTGTGCCAAATTTCAAGTTTCTATGACATTGGGAAGCGAGAAAATTAGATTCCGTACGTAAAATTTGAACGCTAATTCGTCGACAGTTATGACCCCCAGACAAAGATCGTTTGATTTCCATCTCAAGCACAAAAGCAAAAGGCATTACGAGCAATGGGATAAGTGTTCATCTACAAAATGATGCATCCGCCGAACGTTTCGCAAGACAATTGCTGAATTGAGAATGCTGAGGTAAAATGAAAGCTGTGCTGTGATTGGTTGCTATTTCTTATACTGCTGAGGTAAAATGAAAGCTGTGCTGTGATTGGTTGCAATTTCTTATACTGCTGAGGTAAAATGAAAGCTGTGCTCTGATTGGTTGCTATTTCTTATACTGCTGAGGTAACATGAAAGTTGTGCTGTGATTGGTTGCTATATATTATCCCGCTGAGGTAACATGAAAGCTGTGCTGTGATTGGTCTCTATATATTATACTGCTGAGGTAACATGAAAGCTGCTGTGCTGTGATTGGTTGTTATATAATATACCGCTGAGGTAACTTGAAAGCTGCGCTGTGATTGGTTGTTATCTAGAGATATAAAAACGAATGTATGTATGTATGTCTGTCTTCGCGGCAACGCGCGACGGGTACGCTAGTTATATATATATAGATAGATTTTGTAATGTTTATTTTTTTGTCTTTTTTTGGAATCTTTTTAGCTCAAGTTTTAAGATCATATATATGTTAATTATTTTATTGTATTTTAATGTTTATTCTTACATCTCGTGCATGCTTTTGTTTGACATATCTTTGAATCTTATTATTTTAGCCCTATACTTTTGGGTACATAACTATGACTTATGTATCAAAATTCATAATGCATTGAATTCATTCACAGCGATTCTGGATTCATACAGGATGTTCGGTGTTTTGATATCCTGGGAAGTAAGTTGTAGTTTTGCCTTTTTGCTTTTTTGGTCATCTTATTTTGTGGGATTGTTATTTTGGAGGATACTGTGACCATTATGGACTGGTTAATTCACTCTTGGTCATCTCAGAAGGTAGACTCTAACATTACTTTAAGCCTCTACCTCTACAGTTACTTGGCACACTGATAAAGGCATTAGCTGCTCCCTTTCATTATGTCTGTCTGCCCCCTCCATCAGTTTTAGACAAATTGTGGCCCTGGACAAAATTAAAAATGGGGCCCCAAATTTGTATATATTATAACAACACACTTCTGTTCAGTCAACTCAGTAAAATAACAGTCTCCACTATGGTGTCCTGCAGCAACTGAGACACGAGGCATACGCTGAGGAGATGGCGGGGGGTACAGATGGCACTTGTCACGATGGCTCTACCAAACTCCTCCATAGAGGGATGCATACAGCCTGAGCCAAGGCACCACTAGGCCTCTTCCAGACAATGCTGGGACAGCAGTTACTTGTATAGTAGTGTAGTGGACTTGAGAAGTTGTCACTTGTGACACCACTGTCCCTTCACAGTGTTGGATGTCCGGCAGCAAAATAATGGAGTCCACACGCAGTTATATTTGAATACCTCAATCCCTAGGAATGGGCAGTGACTCGAACTTTACTTCTCCAATGGAAACTTCTCACTCCAGTGCAGTAAGAACAGTTCAGAAAAGGTCATGGAGGAGAACGCAGGATGACACCGGCCCTACAGTCCTAGTTATCTGCATGATTGCACTCCTGGACTAGCACACATTCCGGGACACAGGATGACACTGGGCCTACAGGCTTATTTATGTGTATGATGCCGCTCCTGGACAAACACAACGGAGGTGGACACAACACTTCATTGACACTCACTTGCGGTTAGTAGCTTGAACACTGCACGGCGGGCTCCTTCTTTCACTCACATTCAAGGTAGGGGTCCTGGGATGGGGACATCAGGATATCTGTCCTCAGCTTCCATTCTTCACCACATGAGGGTTGAAGGTACCCCCATGCGGCTGGCACTCTCCCTCCTGACTCTACCATTAAAGCAATGGAATCTCAAAAACAACTCTCCTCTTGCAATCACATATGTATCATACAACATCACGTGACAAGACATTTGGTTACAATTTCCAGACATATCCCAGCCATTCACAGACATTAACCTTTTACATGCTGCAACAGTGCAATACACATAACTAAAGACAAGACAATTTGTACAGAGAATCCACATAGAAGACATGACATGTATGACAGTTATGGAAGGGCTAAATATATAGAAATTGGGCCACTACATCCACTACAGACTCCTGACATATTATCCACGTTATGTGCGTCCTGATAGGGTGCAGATTAGGTTTACCATCTGCTCTTGGCTATATAAAGATTGTAGGCTCCCCACCAGTAAATGATGAATCTGAAGCTTACTACATAGATATAACTACAGAAGCAAACTTATTACATGGATATGATACTAGAACCATGTTTCCTACATAGATATGATAACAGAACCAAGCTTAATGCATATATGCATATATATAGTACCATAACCAAGCTTGCATCATAAACACAGTACTAGATCAAAGCTTACTGCATAGATATAGTAAACAGCTGAGTTTATTGCATCGATACGACAATGGAACCAAGATTACTGCATATAAACAATACCAAAGTTGAGTTTATTGCATAGACATGATAATAGAACCAAGCTTACTACATACAGTACCAGAAATAAGCTTACATTTGCTTCTGTCAGGAAGAAAAAAATACAACTATTGTAAAAGAGCCAAAGAAAAAAATTGATAACAGCATACAGTTGTGTCACCTTTTTTCATATCCCTGTCTATGGATCAACAAGTTGGATTTGCGGTGGATTGACATCCCTATTGAACTCAATGGGGAAAATCTGGAACAACTTTGCATTCAATCTACAGCATAAATTGACACGTAGATTTAAAATATGTGCTGTAGCTCAATTTCAGCAGTGAATGCAGATTGTGAATGAGTTTTCTTAAAGCCTCATTCACGTTGCTTTTACTGCAAAATACTGCAGATTTTTCGCGGCCAATTCTGCTACATAAAATCCACAATATATGCTCCCCATTAGAACATACCTTTAGGGCTCATTCAGACTAGCGTGTTTATGTGCGTACAATTGAGTGCACATAACCACATGTCTAATTGAACCATTGGTTTCCTATGATGTGTGCACATGTACGTGTTTTACAGGCGTGCAAACGCATGCACCTGCAAAAGATAGGACAAGTGTGCACATAGGTCTATGCTGCGCATCAATATTCCCCGTGGGGAGTCCCCTCATCACTGAATACTGTGACAGCACTGTCACAGTGTTCAGTAATAATGGCACTACCTGTGGGGAGTAAAGAATCCCCTGCCACAGCTGTGGCAGAGGATCATGCTCTTCTCCCATTGCTTTCAATGAGGCTGCTGCTGGGCCCTTGCAGTGATTTTCGGGGAAGGGCTTTAAATATAAGCCCTTCTCTGAAAATCATCCCTAGCGTGTACAAAAATAAAAAATGTATATACTCAGCTCTCCACCACTGTCGGGGCTTAGGAGCTCAGGCGCGAACTTCACCTGTTCTCCAAGGATTTTCAAAGATTATGGCGAGTGATTTAGTCATGACCTCTGCTGCTATCTTCAGTATCCTAGGATGTAAATCATCTGAACTTGGAGACTTGAAGTCTCTCTGTTTATAGATAGCCTGCATTCTTTTATTTCACCAATAGCACAGAGAAGATCAGTTAATGTTGCATTTACTTTCTGAGAGAAAACGGATACAAAATAGGAATTTAAAAGTTTGACCTTATTATCATTTTCAACCAATTCACCATTTTCATCCTGTAAACATTCTATAGCATCTTTGACTTTTTGTTTTGCTTTTGATATACCCCCTGTGACAGTGCAGTAGCAAGAGTGGCCTGTAGGAGGGCCTCTGAGCACAGTCACTGTGTTTGGTTTAGTTAACCTGCACCTACAAGGGTGTGGCTACACAGTTTAAATTTCCCCTCCCTCACAAGCTCACTGTCCTTGAAGCCGGTGGAGCTTAGGTCCATGGAGGCCTGTGGGGCCTGAGGTCTATGTAGACCTGGTGCTCGTCTGTGAGGGACCTGGAAGCACGGAGCAGACAGGGGGTAGTCGGCACCTTGCTCATCGCCTGTCGGGGCAAAGTCACCTTCCTTGAAGGTCCGCTGGAAGAAGCGGTATGCGTTGCTGTGTGCACTGTGACTGACAACAGTGTGAAGTTGCATATGATATGCTGGACTGTATGTAGACTAAATACATTGCTATGCTAAAATAAACGCTGAAGGAAACAGCATTTGGACTTTACCTGGTGTTTCTGAACATCATTGCGGTGCTGCCACCCCTGGGCAGGGAAAAGTAAACAGGAGATCCCGGGCGAGTAACCCCAACTTGCTATACCCCAAAATCCTTTTTTAATTGCTTTTGGCCTCTCTTGCAAGTCTCGTTTTATTATTAGCTTTAGCTTTTCTGATAAAGTTTCTGCCAAATACATTGTATTCTTTGGATATGCCCCTTTTTTACATTTGATAAACATATTTAAGGATGTCTTTAAGTTCTTTGTTCATCTGTCCTGGTCTCTTTAAATGCTTCCCATTTTTCCTTTTTTTAGGGATTGTTAACGATTGTGCTTTGAGAATCTCGTTTCGCAATATTTTCTATTCTCCTTGGATATTTTTGCCCTTAAACATCCAGCCATTGGATCCTTCCTACCCTCTTTTTGAGTTCATTAAAATCTGCCTTTCTGAAATCCAACCTTGAAGTCTGAGTATTCTCAAGTCATCTTCCCTGTGTTACCCAAAATTCAAGGGTAGCATGATCACTGCCTCGTAAGGTCCCAGCCACTCTTACTTCCTCAACCATTTCCTCTCTGTTGGTAAGAATAAGGTTCAAGATAGCAGATCCCCTTGTTTTCTCTTTTACTTTTTGGAAGGGGATAAAGTTGTCATCAAGAGCGGATACGCATTTGTTGAACCCATTACTTTTGCCTGAGAGAGATTCCCAACAAATGTCTGGATAGTTAAAATCTCCCATGATCACTATATTGTACTTTTTTTGGAGAACTTGGTCATCTGATATAAAAAGCATTCATCCATATCTTCTGCTAGTCCAGGTGGCCTATAGTAAATGCCTACAATGGTGTTCTTTCTGTTGTTCTCTCCTTGTATTCTTACCCAAACAGTTTCTACAGAACTACCATGCTCTGAAGCTCGAATCTCTCTGCAGATATATGCTTTCCTAACATACAACGCAATACTTCCTCCCCTTTTATTAGGTCTGTTTCTTATAAATAAGTTGTATCATTTAAATCTTGTATTCCAATCGTGTGTATCATTCCACTAAGTTTCCGTGATACCTTTGACATCATATTTCTATTATTTTGTTAGGAGCTCCAATTCTCCTTATTTGTTTCCCATGCTCTGTGCATTTGTGTAGAAACATTTTAGTTTGTGATCGGTGTCTGTTGCTCCTTTAATTTCCTTCCTAATTTTTTATCTTTGTTTTTTCTTTCTACTTCTGATAGTAAGGTTCTCATATGTATTAATTAGCTGTATATTTTTGCCTGGCCATTCACTTCCCTTCCCACAGCTGGCCTGATGAGTGAAGCAAGGCCCCTGCCAAATATATGCTTTCCTGTCTTTGTAAGGTGCAACCTGTCTCAAGAAAGGAGTCCATCATATAGGTAATTCACTCCATGGTCTAGAAATCTACATTTTTGCTGATGGCACTATCAATGTGACCAGTTGACCTCTAAAATCCTGTTCCATCTCCTTATTCCATGGCCTTACAGGGGAGAATTAATGAGAAGACTACCTGTGCTCCTAGTTACTTCACTTTCCTGCCAAGATCTTCAAAATCTCTGCATATAGTTGCAAGGCCTTTTCTTGCAGTGTCATTTGTCCCTACATGTATCAGTAGTAATGGGTAGTAGGTCTGTAGAACATCTTTGATTTGTGCACCTGGAAGACAGCACACCTCTTGTGAGGTTATGTCAGGTCTGCAGAGAGCTGTCTCTGTTCCTTTCAATAGGGAATCCCCCATAACTACTTTTAGTCTTCACAACAACACTTTTTCTTCATCCAAGATGATTCTGAGTGCTTACTAGGCTGTTTTTTGTGAGCAAAGACATTTCCTTATGTACCTCTTCGTTGTCATCCTGCGTGACAGTCTGCCACACGAGATACAGGGGAATAAAACGAACCCCTCACAAAACATCTCATACCTAACACAGGAGGAGGTGCGGAAGCGTCTAAAGAAAACTAAAATTGATAAATCGCCGGGCCCAGATGGATTACACCCAAGGATACTAAGGGAACTAAGTGACGAGATAGCTAGGCCGCTATACCTAATATTTCTAGACACTATCAAGACCGGTGTAGTACCATTGGATTGGCGCATTGCCAACGTGGTTCCAATTTACAAAAAAGGGAGCAAAAGTGAGCCTGGAAACTACAGGCCAGTAAGTATCACTTCAGTAACGGGAAAAATTTTCGAGGGGATTCTGAGAGATGCCATCGATGAGTACCTCAAGGAAAACAAGGGAATAACTCCTCACCAGCATGGATTCATGAAGGGTCGCTCATGTCAGACAAATCTGATCAGTTTCTACGATGAAGTAAGCTCTAAGCTGGACCAGGGAGAATCTATTGATCTTGTATATCTGGACTTCTCTAAAGCCTTTGACACCGTGCCACATAATAGGCTAATATACAAAATGAGGCAGCTCGGACTGGGCGAAAACGTGTGTACGTGGGTAAAAAATTGGCTCAATGATAGAAAGCAGAGGGTGGTAATAAATGGTGCGTACTCTGATTGGACCATAGTCGCTAGCGGAGTGCCACAGGGTTCAGTTTTGGGCCCCACTCTGCTCAACATATTTATCAATGACCTGGTAGAGGGGCTGCACAGCAAAATATCAATACTTGCAGATGACACAAAATTATACAATATAATTAATGCAACGGAGGACAATGTGCGGCTGCAAACGGACCTGGACAAGCTGGGGGCTTGGGCAGAAAAATGGCAAATGAAGTTCAATGTTGAAAAATGTAAGACTATGCACATGGGCAAGAGAAACGGATGTCACCAATATTCACTTAATGGGGTACCACTAGGGAAAAGTGATATGGAAAAGGATCTGGGGGTATTAGTGGATAATAGACTAAACTGGAGTAACCAATGCCAGTCAGCTGCTGCAAAGGCAAATAAAGTCTTGGGGTGCATTAAAAGAGGTATAGGGGCGAAGGACGAGAACATCATCCTTCCATTATATAAGGCACTTGTCAGGCCTCACATGGAATACTGCGTACAATTCTGGACACCGGTGCTCAGGAAAGATGTTACGGTATTGGAGGGGGTTCAAAGAAGGGCAACTAAACTAATACATGGAATGACGGGACTGGAATACCCAGAGAGGCTATCCAAATTGAGATTATTTACTCTAGAAAAAAGAAGGTTAAGAGGCGACCAAATAACCATGTATAAGTACATGAGGGGACAACACATGGATCTCTCCCGCGATCTGTTTACACCCAGGACCACGACGGTAACAAGAGGACATCCGCTACGATTAGAGGAAAGTAGGTTTCATCACCAACATAGAAGGG
This sequence comes from Eleutherodactylus coqui, assembly GCF_035609145.1. Lineage (NCBI taxonomy): Eukaryota > Metazoa > Chordata > Amphibia > Anura > Eleutherodactylidae > Eleutherodactylus > Eleutherodactylus coqui. The sequence goes on along the minus strand of NC_089837.1, from coordinate 203,836,248 downwards.
GATTCTTTACTGTAAGAGCAGTGAGACTGTGGAACTCTCTACCGGAGGAAGTGGTGATGGCAAAATCCATAGAGGAGTTTAAAAGGGGACTTGATGTCTTTCTGGAGAAGAAGGATATTACAGATATAAATATTAGGTGAAGTGTCAATCCGGGTATATAGGCAGGTAGGAACTATTAGGGTTGATCCAGGGAACAGTCTGATTGCCATTAGGGAGTCGGGAAGGAATTTTTTCCCCAAAAGGGCTAATTGGCTTCTGGACTTGGGGTTTTTTGCCTTCCTCTGGATCAACAAAGTAGGATAGACAGGCTGGACTAGATGGACATTGTCTTCATTCAGCCTTACATACTATGTTACTATATGTTACCTGTTCCTGAGCAGTATGCTGACTGATTCCCGATTCTTCTGCTTATTTGGGTCACATGCTTCCATTCCTCTGCTTTTGCAGGTACACTGAAAGTTTCTTTTACTTCAGTATTTTGAAGAGTTTCTTCTGCTCTGTCAAGGCTATTCCCTCCTGAAAACTTTGCACCTTTTCCTCCAATAGACCTTGCATTTCTGGCTGGTGAAGTTTGGTTTTCTGCAAGTTTGGTTTTCTGTGAAGTTCTGGTAGATCTGTATACGTTGCTGCTCACCATGTTGCTACTCTCCACTTCCATGTTGCACATACTCAGCTGATGTTCACTTCCAAACTTCTAAAAGTCAAGAATTCTTGTAAATATATTTAACCTATAAGATGTTACTAAGTATCCTGGCGATGTCCTCTGAGCAGTTAGACCTGGCTAAACGCAGCAATTGTTCAACTCACAGCGAATCTTCCCAGAATGCATCGGGATTTAACCCCTTCCCTCCCCAGGACGTACCGGTACGTCCTGGGAGTGGGGTACTTCCCGCAACAGGACGTACCAGTACGTCATCGGGATAGCGCGAGATCATGACTGACCCCTAAGTAGATCGCGGCAGGGAAAGAGTTCACAGAGGGAGCGTGCTCCCTCTGTGTTTCCGACCGGCTCTCGCGATGTTATCGCGAGAGCCCGGCCTGTCGCCATGGCAACAGGACGCCAGACACTGGCGTCCTGTATTGCCCATGCCTATGATCGCTGTATAAGCGATAAGGCATGGCAGAGCAGTAGCTCTGCCATGCCTTATCACAGCGATCATAGATACAGTGCTGCAAGTCCCTCAGAGGGACTCAAATAGTGTAAAAAAAAAGTAAAAAAATGTAAAAAAAAGGAAAATTTAAAAAAAAATGTAAAAAAACTATTTTTTGTGCTTTTTTAATATTAGCATAAAAAAAGGTGAAAAAAAATTAAAACCCCACATATTTGGTATTGACGCGTCCGTAGCGACGTGTACAAAAAGTTAAACATGCTTTTTATTTTGTACAGCAAAAAGCGTAAAAAAAAGCTAAAAAACAGAGGCAGAATGCAAATTTTTTGCATTTTGCCTCCTAAAAAATGCAATAAAAGTGATCAAAAAAGCCATATATTCCCCAAAATGGTACCAATAAAAACTACAGCTCGTCTCGCAAAACATAAGCCCTCATAGAGCTCTGTACATAAAAAAATAAAAAAGTTACAGGACTTTGAATGCAGCTATAGAGAAAAAAAAAGATTTCCAAAAAAAAGGGGTTTTATTGCAAAAAAGTGTAAAAACCTAAAAACAATATAACAATTTTGGTATCGTTGTTACCGTACCGACCTGCAGGAAAAATTTAGTGTGTCATTTATGCTGCATGATTAACGCTGTAAAAAAAAAGAAAAAAAAATCTATGGCAGAATTGATGCGTTTTCTCTCCCTGTTATCATAAAAAAAATAATAAAAGTTTTACGATATAGTCTATGTACCCAAAAGTGGCACTGATAAAAACTACAGTTCACCACGCAAAAAACAAGCCCTTATACGGCCGCGTCCACGGAAAAATAAAAAAGTTACGGCTTTTGAAAAATGGAGATGGAAAAATACCAAAAAATCGCTTGGTCCTCAACGCCAAAATAGGCCATGTCATTAAGGGGTTAAACAAATTATCTTCCTAGAGTTCCAATCTTAACTGTCCTGAAAAAGATTACCCTGCCTGGAGCCTGCACAACAAAACTGTGTATGCCCTATTTTTCCCATGAATCTGGCCCGACATTTCATCTGTCAGTTAATGGAATCATCTGGGGACATATACAACAACACCATGAGTTTCATTTAGCCTGATGAAGGGTCAATAGGAGACCCGAAAGCTTGCTGTAACATCATGTTGGTGGATTTGACAGGTATGAAGTTTTTCTTCATTCAGTTATTTTGTACCTTTTTTTCCTCCTGATACATGAGAGTTTATGTAATTTTTATATTTTGATTTTTTGTGATGTCATGGTAAAATTACAATAATTTTTTTTTTAGAAATTGCTTAGGGATAGCAGTGGCTTACTTTTTTGAGATATTTTGTTATTTATTGATATTTTACTTTGTTTCCTCTTACTTGATTCATTTTTCCTATAAGGACATAAAAGACCTTTGGGAGGACATTATAATATTACTATATTTATATTTTTTCCCTCTTAGGGCGCCTGCACACGAGCGGAAATTTCGCGGCGGGATTTTCCGCGGGATTTCCGCCGCTGGAAGCCTGCATAGGATTGCGCTAACAAATGCAATCCTATGCAGACGGCTGCGCGAAATCTCACGCGGCAAACAAACCACGGCATGTTCTATTTCTGTGCGGGGCTCGCAGAAACGTCACTCACCCGCCGCCAGCTCCGGTCTGCGCATGCGCCGGCTGCCCGGCAAGCCAGCACATCAAACAGCCACAGGTGCGGGTGAGTACGCGCCGCTCTCTGCAGGCACTCGGGTCAAGTCCCTCGGCGAGAATCCTTGCCGCCGGATCCGACCTGCCCGTCTGCAGGCGGCCTTATTGCAGATTTTCCTGGTATTGTTGCATATTTGCAATGATTATGTTGCAAATTGTTTCAAAATCTGGATGTTAAGCATGCGGAAAAACCTATTGTGTGTAAAACCACCCATACAGGGAAGATGCAGCCATCTGAAATACACTGAAGAACTGATCTGGATCTGCTAAGACCGAGCAGTTACTGCAGCTTACCAACACTCAATATGAGGTGATGGAATGCATAACTAACAATCTTTTTTGGTTTGTGGTGTTTTTCCTCAATTTCAGTTTTTTGGTGGTCCATGCAGTTTTTGTCAAAATACAGAATGCTCTAGAGTTGTCTTTTTTTTCAGGCGTTTTCCAAAAGACTTCTCAATAGCAAAAAGAAAATGCTGAAAGAAAGGTTTGTATAAAAAGAGAAAAAGCTACCCAAAACCACTTCAAAAAGCACAGTAAAAAAAAAACTGCATGAAGGAAGCATAATAGTTCCTGAAAAACCACTGCCTGTGGTCATTAAGAGGTTTAGACTTGCACAATGGTTCTTTATGTTTATGAACCCTTGTAAAACAAAATGCCATGAATTTCAAGCTATATGAAGAGATCTCATTGTTTCACATAGATTACAGCTGTTCGAAAACCAAATTTGTATGTAGACGGAGAGTCTTCAGTATTCATCACTGGATGAGTGCTGCACCCTTCAGACAGCAGAATCAGAACAATCTGTATAAAATCTTCACTGTTTGGTGCGGCTCTGCTCCAAATTTTACTCCCTTAGGTAGGTGGCGTAGCTAAAGGCTCATTGGCCCAGGTGCAAAAGTTTATCTTGGGGTCTCCCAACTTCTCTTAACTTCTTAACGCAGAGGCGTAACTTGAAGCTTCTGAGCCTCAAAGCAAAACCTGTAACTGGGCCCTCAACTATAATGCTTTATTCATAGCACTTAGCTCCCTATATGGAGAAGAGAGGCCTTATGGGCCCCCTAAGGCTCCTGGGCCCAGGTGCAACCGCATCCCCTACATCCCCTATAGTTACGCCGGTGCCTTCTGGGTAAAAACACATGCACGTGAGTCTGCCCTATCTTTTTTGCACATTGTATTAACGTGCGAAAATCCCAACCGTGAAAATGAAACCATTGAAATCAGTGGTTTTGTTTCGTCCCGTTATGCTGCTGTGATCTTCACGGCTGCATAATGGTAATAAAATACACCCATGTGTTTAAGCCCTAATAGCACAGCAAAATAGCACAGTTAAGTGCGCAATTTCGTGCAGATGGGGTGCGCTCCTATTGTGCATGTCACTTATTTTTTCATGCACAAAACGCTCAATCTGAAAGGACCCATTGAAATCTACGTGTGAGATTTTTTGTCGCGCATAGGAGTATCGTGTGAGAAACACAGCCATGAAAGAGAAACCATTGCAATCAATAGATTTGCTTCATTCTGTCTTGTAAAATGTTCCAAAAATATGGTGATCTGTAAGCCCTTACGGCGGCTTCTCACGGGTGCATTTGTGTGTGCATTTGTACACACAATTCGCACCAAATAGAACCTATTGATTTTAATGGTTCCATTCATATGCGCTTATTTTGCATGTGCATTTTGGGCCATGCTGCATCTTTATATGGGTACATGCTGCATCTTTATATGGGTACATGCTGCATCTTTATATTTACCCACCAAAAATCCCTATAGAAGCCAACGGAGGTGCGGAAATGTGCGCAGAATACACAAGAAGATGTGCGAAACACTGCGTGATTTGGCTGGAAAAAAAGCACATCTGGAATGTAAAAACCATGTTAATCATTGCATTTGCTTGCCACATGCAAATGAACATGTCCTGCGGGCAGAAAAGTGCAGTTCATAGCAAAAAAAGTTGTGCTAAGGCGTGTGCAATTGCGCTTTGGCTTATGTGAAGCCTGCATTAAGGAATTCAAAAGATTTGATTTACTTCCATGGCAAATAAAGAAAATACAGGAAGCCACTTTTTTATCGTTTGTCTTTAAGTAAAGTATACTGTATTACCACTAGATGGCAGTTCAGCACCAAAAATTGAACATGGAAAAACAGTATTTAGCAAGTAGTTAAAAAACGTCAGATTCATATGTATACATAGCTTGTTGTATTGTTGTAGTATATTAATTGACCGCTAAGCATATACTGAAAGCAAAAGGGAAAAGAAAAATTTGTAGACTTAAATGAAATATGCCATATATGTCTATACATAAACAAGTGACTTCCTCATAGATAATATATCATAAACATATAATTTTCTATAATATGAAAAGACATCAATGTTGTATAATTAATAAGCTGGAAGCTATTTTCCAAGCTAAGGGTGACTACCCACTAGCGTTTTTTTTCACAGCGAAATTCGCAGCGTTTTTTTATTCTGCAGGGGTCTATGGGACTTGTAATGTTAAAATCACGATTTACCGCGATATCGCGATTTTAGCTTTACATGTCCCGTAGCCCAAAGACCCCTGCAGCAAAAAAACAAAACGCTGCGAATTTGCAGTAAAAAAAACGCTAGTGGGTAGGCACCCTAAAAGGGGAGTTTGTCAGCAGTTTTGACCATACAAAACTGCTGACAACACTAGGTAGGGAGGCTGGAGTGGGATTTAAACATACTGTATCATTGTCCTTGGTTTTATTAGCAGCAAAACTCAGAAAACGCACTTTTATTCCCCCGTGTTGCGTTGAGCTACTCCACAGCCCAACCTTCTCTTCTGATTGACAGATGTAGTGGTCTCCTGGTTGAATGATACTACTGTCAGTCAGAACTGTTGAGCACTTCGAGAAGTTCTACCTTCAGGGCATTTACTGGATCAATACTGGGAGAATAAAAGTTAATTTTATTGGCTCTAACTCCAAGCATACCCCTCCATTTTTATTGATATTTTCTGCTTCATCCAATGTTCTTTTCAGGAGATATCAATCAACAGCAGTGGGGGAATGGTTTGGGAGATGAAAGAATGTCCAGCGAATATTTATTTATTCATTAGCATACAGCATGTGGCTGAATCACAGATCTTTTTCTTAGATATGCTTAGATTATAGTAAATATTGGAATGTTTAAACTTATTTCCCTAGCAACTATTTAGTATTTATGGGGAACTCAACTCTCTTTAACTGAAGCCCCATTTACAAGGGACGACTGTCGGGCAAACGATGTCCTCTCCATTCACTTAACACAGCGGCCGGCCACTGTGTTAGTGAATGGAGAGGGTTGGAGGAGAGCGAAGAGTGAAATCTCCTCCAGCCTCCCTCTGCAAGCCAACAATACTCGCTCCTGTGCAACAGCATGGGAGTGAGTACATGCGGGGACGAGAGACGGGGTGAGCGGGGGGTTGCGGGGGAGGGGGTAGTGGCGGGGGGGAAAGAGAGAGGTCCCCCCTGTTCCCCCCTGCTACCCCCTGCTCCACCCCGGCGCCCCCCGAATCTTTTCGCCCGAGTTGGCAGTTACTTGAAAAAAGCGATGCTCGATCGAGTAATTGTCCTAAATGAGCACATTCGCTCATCTCTATTCTTAACACAATGCAGACAGACACATTGCTATATGAGGGAGATGGCACAGGTGCAAAACACTAATGAACAACCACTCACACACCTATCACATATTGGGGCGGGTGGCTGCTAAGTGCAAGTATAATACTAATCAACCCACTCCCTAGTATGTGGTAGGCAATATGTGAGTGGTTGTTCTTAAGTATTTTGCACCTCGGCAAACTCTCTCATATAGCAATTTTCTTGTCTGCATTTTGTTGGAAAGTGGTGTGTTGTGGAGGTGGTGGAGGAAGAAATGGTGGCCAAGATGCATAGCTGTAGTAGTGGCGGTGGTGATAGTGGCAGTTATGGATATGGTGGTGGGAGGCAAGGACTGCATGAGACATCACAACAGACTGAGAGAAGTGGTGGGGATAATGAGGATGATAATCTGATTTTATAGAGGAAGCTGGAACCAGGTGACAAGGATGGGATGACATCACTAGAGGAGGGAGGGTAGTGGCAGCACTGGCAGTGATAAGAAGCCAAGCCAAGGTAGGGACAGAATATCTGCAAAACATCCCAGGGGTTGTCCTACTTGTATGATCAGCTCAGGAGCAGATGACAATGACACTGCTTCTGCCGATGTGGTGTTAATAAAAGCTGTTTCTGGTGCTCTGCCATATGGCAATTCTTCTGTACCTCTTGGGATGAACAAAACATGGCACTGTGTTAGATCTGTACACAGAAAGTAAGTACAAATGTAGGAACTACGGCTCTCTGGCGCGGCATCACAGGGCCACATAGAACAATCAAATTGCCCCACAAGATCAAAACCATGCTGCTGCTATTACGAATCCCTGCAATCTGTTTAGTAGCCAGGCCCCATCCAGAGGTAGTTCAGTATTGTTGTCATCCTCATCACTATCATCTAATGCTGCTCCTCCTCTGTACCATTAGTTATCCATAATGGAATTTATAGCCAGCAAACAACACTGTGTGGCACATTTATTAACCTTTTTACTTCAATTTCTGGCATAAGAAAGTCACAAATTATTGCAACGTTTCTCCCTTCTGTGCCTGCTCACTCATTTTATGAAACATGGGTGGGACTTGTTGGAAGGGTGCTTGGCCGATCAGAACCGACAGATTTATTTATAATTTATGCCAGAAACTATGACCTGGCGTGCATTTCAGTCTAGGCACACAGAGGTGTCTGGGATGCACATAATACATGAAGAGGCATGTATTAAGCGCACTGTGCACTGGGAGAAATTTATCTAAGTGTCAAAAGCGGGTAGTAAATTTCTACTTATGTGCCCAGTTATCTAGTTGTCATGTGGCTGGACTCATAACTCGACAAGTTGTTGGTGGTTGCCACACCCTTTGGTTGAGCCCATTGCCTTTAGGCAAAATATGGTATGTGCTCAGCCTAAGTGGCAGATATGTAATTGCCATTACGTATCCAAGAAGGCAATCCTTGCTTTGCACAGTCATGTGGAGGAGAGGGTGAACCAGCTCTTGTGATTGTCAAAGTGCAACAAGGTGCATGCCACCATTGACACTTTGAGCAGCAACTATGGCCAGTACATGTCTTTCACAGCCCACTGGATCAATATTTTTCAATACGACGCACCACTGTAACAAGGCCAGGCATTGCTGCCATCTCCACAGTTGTCCTGGTCTGGTTCAACTTCTAGCACTAGGCACCTATCCTCCTCCATATCGTCCTCAATGGATGTCTCCTGTTCCTGACAGGGCAGGACATAGCTTGCATTCCTTGACCCTCCTGGGTGTATTACACCTGCTGAGTCTTTGCAAGAAAAGCCACACAGGGGAGGAGCCGCAGCTGTGCATGAAGGAGGAACTCTCACGCTGGCTGTCTTATGGCAAACTCACACTGGACAATGTGGTCACCGATGATGGAAAGAACATTGTTGCTGACACACATATGATCAATCTTGTTGTAAAACGTTTCTTTAACACATATGTTGATTTGAAGCATTTGCTGGCCATGTATAGAAAAGTTTGTGTTCACTTTAGCTGTTCTTAGGCGTTTAAACATGCCCTCCTAGACTTGAAACTCCCTGACCCACACTTGATATTCCGTTCCAATGGGCTGGAATTCCACTTTATACTTGTAGGACCGTTTGTACGAACAGCAGAAAGCATTGAATAATTTCCTTAATCAGGAAATCGGCAGCTCAGGCATTGACAGCTGGTCAGACACCTCCCGCGTGATGAGGCTTTTTGAAGAGGCAGCAAGATTTGTCAGCAGGGACAACAGTGAAAGGACTGATGTTATGCCGCTGATATTCATTCTGGGGCTCACAATGATGATTCAGCATGATTAGTGTAGGCCAGATTAGCCATTCTGTAGCCATCCACCACCTTTACCTTAAAAAGAATGACCCCAAAACAGTTTCTTCGGATAAACTTTCGATGGCAGACGTTTATTAATTTTAAAATAACCAAATAAATAACATTCCTTAATCATTGTTAGGTGTGTGTGTGGGGGGGGGGGGGGGGGGGATCCTTGGAGCCACAAAGCCTGGTGCTTAAATAACTTTATGATGGAACAACAAACCTTGCTTATCTGGTGTTCACACGGAAAATCTTATGAAGTCGTGGTTACTTTAGAGTACAAATAAATTCAGAAAAGATAGATTTATTAGTAATAAATAGAGATGAGCGAACGTACTCGTCCGAGCTTGATGCTCGGGTGAATATTAGGGTGTTCGGGATGCTCGTTACTCTTAACGAGCACCACGCGGTGTTCGGGTTACTTTCACTTTCATCTCTGAGACGTTAGCGTGCTTTTCTGGCCAATTGAAAGACAGGGAAGGCATTACAACTTCCCCCTGTGACGTTCAAGCCCTATACCACCCCCCTGCTGTGAGTGGCTGGGGAAATCAGATGTCACCCGAGTATAAAAGTCGGCCCCTCCCGCGGCTCGCCTCAGATGCCTTGTGAGTTAGCTGAGGGAAAGTGCTGCTGGTGCCGGAGCTGCTGTAGGGAGAGTGTTAGGAGTGAGTGTAGGCTTCAAGAACCCCAACGGTCCTTTCTAGGGCCACATCTATCCGTGTGCAGTAGTGTGGAGGCTGCTGTTAGCAGTGTTGCCCATTTTTTTTTTAATCAAAATCGGCTGTCTGCAGAGCATTGCGCCCTGCAGTAATAGTCCAGGGACAGAAGTGGTGGTTAGGCAGGGAGAGTGTTAGGAGTGAGTGTGGGCTTCAAGAACCCCAACGGTCCTTCTTAGGGCCACATTTAACCGTGTGCAGAACTATGCAGGCTGCTGTTAGCAGTGTTGCATTTTTTTTTTTTTTTTAAATCGGCTGTGCAGAGCATTGCGCCCTGCAGTAATACTACAGGGACAGAATTGTGTAGGCAGGGCCAGAAGACATATATTATTGATTGAATATAGTCAGTGGGCCTTTTCTTTAAAAAAAAAGGGAAACATTCTATTTGGCCTGCCTCTGACAGTCCTCAGCGTTCTGGGTACGTGTGTGGTGGGTGGAGAACGTAAAGAAATCATACGCAGCCAGCTACGTTTAACAGCAGGCTTGCGCCAATTTATTTCCTGCCTGGGAAAAATCACCGTTCTGCTGTAGTTAATAACTCTGCAACCCTGCAGTTCTGTGACACATTTGCAGGGCCACAACACATTTATTATTGATTGAATATACGCAGTGGGCCTTTCCTTTAAAAAAAAGGGAAAACATTCTATTTGGCCTGCAAGCTTGCGCCAATTTATTTCCTGCCTGGGAAATCACCGCTCTGCTGTAGTTAATAACTCTGCAACCCTGCAGTTCTGTGACACATTTGCAGGGCCAGAAGACATATATTATTGATTGAATATAGTCAGTGGGCCTTTTCTTTAAAAAAAAAGGGAAACATTCTATTTGGCCTGCCTCTGACAGTCCTCAGCGTTCTGGGTACGTGTGTGGTGGGTGGAGAACGTAAAGAAAAATCATACGCAGCCAGCTACGTTTAACAGCAGGCTTGCGCTAATTTATTTCCTGCCTGGGAAATCAAATCACTGGTAATACACCATGCTGAGGGGTAGGGGTAGGCCTATAGGACGTGGACGCGGGCGAGGACGCGGAGGCCCAAGTCAGGGTGGGGGCACAGGCCGAGCCAGTGCGGTGGCCAGGGGTAGAGGCAGGGCCAGACCGAATAATCCACCAACTGGTTCCCAAAGCGCCCCCTCGCGCCATGCCACCCTGCAGAGGTCAAGGTGCTCTACGGTGTGGCAGTTTTTCACAGAGACGCCTGACGACCGACGAACAGTGGTGTGCAACCTTTGTCGCGCCAAGATCAGCTGGGGAGGCACCACCAACAGCATGCGCAGGCATATGATGGCCAAGCACCCCACAAGGTGGGACGAAGGCCGTTCACTGCCTCCGGTTTGCACCACTGCCTCTCCCCCTGTGCCCCAACCTGCCACTGAGATCCAACCCCCCTCTGAGGACACAGGCACTACCGTCTCCTGGCCTGCACCCACACCCTCACCTCCGCTGTCCTCGGCCCCATCCAGCAATGTCTCTCAGCGTAGCATCCAGACGTCGCTAGCGCCACAGTTTGAGCGCAAGCGCAAGTACGACGCCACGCACCCGCACGCTCAAGCGTTAAACGTGCACATTGCAAAATTGATCAGCCTAGAGATGCTGCCGTATAGGCTTGTGGAAACGGAGGCTTTCAAAAGCATGATGGTGGCGGTGGCCCCGCGGTACTCGGTTCCCAGTCGCCACTACTTTTCCCGATGTGCCATCCCAGGCCTGCACGACCACGTCTCCCGCAACATTGTACGCGCCCTCACCAACGCGGTTACTGCCAAGGTCCACTTAACAACAGACACGTGGACAAGCACAGGCGGGCAGGGCCACTATATCTCCCTGACGGCACATTGGGTGAATTTAGTGGAGGCTGGGACAGAGTCAGAGCCTGGGACCGCTCACGTCCTACCCACCCCCCGAATTGCGTGCCCCAGCTCGGTGGTAGTATCTGCGGCGGTGTATGCTTCCTCCACTAAACCACCCTCCTCCTCCTCCTACGCAACCTCTGTCTCGCAATCAAGATGTGTCAGCAGCAGCAGCACGTCGCCAGCAGTCGGTGTCACGCGGCATGGCAGCACAGCGGTGGGCAAGCGTCAGCAGGCCGTGCTGAAACTACTCAGCTTAGGAGATAAGAGGCACACGGCCCACGAACTGCTGCAGGGTCTGACAGAGCAGACCGACCGCTGGCTTGCGCCGCTGAGCCTCCAACCGGGCATGGTCATGTGTGACAACGGCCGTAACCTGGTGGCGGCTCTGCAGCTCGGCAGCCTCACGCACGTGCCATGCCTGGCCCATGTCTTTAATTTGGTGGTTCAGCGCTTTCTGAAAAGCTACCCCCACTTGTCATACCTGCTCAGAAAGGTGCGCCAGCTCTGCGCACATTTCCGCAAATCCCACACGCACGCTGCCAGCCTGCGGACCCTGCAACATCGGTTTAATCTGCCAGTGCACCGACTGCTGTGCGACGTGCCCACACAGTGGAACTCTACGCTCCACATGTTGGCCAGACTCTATGAGCAGCGTAGAGCTATAGTCGAATACCAACTCCAACTTGCGCGGCGCAGTGGGAGTCAGCCTCCTCAATTATTTACAGAAGAGTGGGCCTGGTTGGCAGACATCTGCCAGGTCCTTGGAAAATTTGAAGAGTCTACCCAGATGCTGAGCGGGGATGCTGCAATCATTAGCGTCACCATTCCTCTGCTATGCCTCTTGAGAAGTTCCCTGCGAAGCATAAAGGCAGACGCTTTGGAATCAGAAACGGAGGCGGGGGAAGACAGTATGTCGCTGGATAGTCAGAGCAACCTCATGTCTATATCTCAGCGCGTTGAGGAGGAGGGGGAGGAGCATGAGGAGGAGGGGGAAGAGACAGCTTGGCCCACTGCTGAGGGGACAGATGTTGCTTGCCTGTCATCCTTTCAGCGTGTATGGCCAGAGGAGGAGGAGGAGGAGGAGGAGGAGGATCCTGAAAGTGATCTTCTGAGTGAGGACAGCCATGTGTTGCGTACAGGTACCCTGGCACACATGGCTGACTTCATGTTAGGATGCCTTTCTCGTGACCCTCGCGTTACACGCATTCTGGCCACTACGGATTACTGGGTGTACACACTGCTCGATCCACGGTATAAGGAGAGCCTTTGCACTCTCATTCCCGAAGAGGAAAGAGGTTCGAGAATGATGCTATACCACAGGGCGCTGGTGGACAAACTGATGGTAAACTTCCCATCCGACAGCGCTAGTGGCAGAAGGCACAGTTCCGAGGGCCAGGTAGCAGGGGAGGCGCAGAGATCAGGCAGCATTTACAGCGCAGGCAGCGGACCATTATCCAAGGCCTTTGCCAGCTTTATGGCTCCCCAGCAAGACTGTGTCACCGGTCCCCAGTCAAGGCTGAGTTGGCGGGAGCACTGTAAAAGGATGGTGAGGGAGTACGTAGCCGATTGCAGCACCGTCCTTGGTGACGCCTCTGCCCCCTACAACTACTGGGTGTTGAAGCTGGACACGTGGCCTGAACTCGCGCTGTATGCCCTGGAGGTGCTTGCTTGTCCTGCGGCTAGCGTCTTGTCAGAGAGTGTGTTTAGTGTGGCTGGGGGAATCATCACGGATAAGCGTACCCACCTGTCAACCGACAGTGCCGACAGGCTTACACTCATCAAGATGAACAAAGCCTGGATTTCCCCAGACTTCTCTTCTCCACCAGCGGACAGCAGCGATACCTAAGCAATACGTAGGCTGCACCCGCGGATGGAAGCATCGTTCTCTCTCACCATCCAAAACGGGGACATTTCTGCTTCATCAATCTGTGTATAATATTCCTCCTCCTCCTCCTGCTCCTCCTCCTGAAACCTCACGTAATCACGCCGAACGGGCAATTTTTCTTAGGGCCACAAGGCTCACTCATATAATTTTTCTAAACAATTTTTATACGTTTCAATGCTCTTAAAAGCGTTGAAACTTTAACTTGAACCAATTTTTCGTTAAACTGGGCTGCCTCCAGGCCTAGTTTTACCACTTAAGCCACATTAACCAAAGCGATTAATGGGTTTCACCTGCCATCTTGGTTGGGCATGGGCAATTTTTTCTGAGGTACATTAGTACTGTTGGTACACCAATTTTTTTGGGCCCTCACCTACAGTGTAATCATAGTAATTTCTATGTTCTTCGCCTGCACTCATGGTACAGAAAGGTGTGTGGGGTTGGCCTTCACTTTAGCTACATAAATGTAACTGTGGCCTTGTCTATACTGTAGCTACTGAAATGTGAAAGAGACTGTTATCTCCCTAAACTGCTGCAATGGGAATGTTACTGGGGCCTGTCTTGAGTGCTACTATTACTGAAATGGAACTAAGACTGCGCTCCCCCTATACTGCTGCTAGTGATATGTTAGTGGGGCCTGTCCCTAATGCTACCGCTGAAATGTTAATAATTCTGGGCTCTGCCTATACCGCTGCTAATGGTATGTCACTGGGGTGTGGAAACAGAGGCTTCACAAAGACATGATGGCGGCGAGGCCATTTCCCACCAACGCTGTTACTGTTAAGGTGCATATAACCACGGACACGTGTAGAGGACACATAGTGCCTCCAAAACATCCCCCTCCTCCTCCAACAATGAAAACATTCTTGGCAAATACCTTTGCATTGGTCCGTCTGGTGGCAGTCCAAGAATTTCACCTTTAACGACACAACAAGAGAGCACCACCACTATCCCCCCACCACGGCCCACTTAATCCTGGCCACATTCCGAAAACCAACTACATAAAACCGCGCTACCAGGTCCGCAGTCACCACCACATTACCACCAACGAGGTTACTGTTAAGGTATATATTACCAGTCAGACTGGGGCATGCAGTGTGGGCCGAAGCCCACCTGCATTAAGCACGACATTACTACCTCAGCTGTGTTGGGCAATGCAATGGGATATTTTTATTTACCGCCGGTGGCTTCCTGGCACCCACCCATGCTGTGGGTCCACAGAGAATTATAAATGCATCTGTTTCCACTTCTAAAGAACCCCAGTCTGACTGGGGCATGCAGTGTGGGCCGAAGCCCACCTGCATTAAGCACAACATTACTACCTCAGCTGTGTTGGGCAATGCAATGGGATATTTTTATGTACCGCCGGTGGCTTCCTGGCACCCACCCATGCTGTGGGTCCACAGGGAGTTGTAAATGCATCTGTTTCCACTTCTAAAGAACCCCAGTCAGACTGGGGCATGCAGTGTGGGCCGAAACCCACCTGTATTAAGCACAACATTACTACCTCAGCTGTGTTGGGCAATGCAATGGGATATTTTTATGTACCTCCGGTGGGTTCCAGGGAGCCACCCATGCTGTCGGTCCACAGGGACTTCACAATAGGGAGTTGTACCTGCCTGTGTCTATGAATTAAAAACCGCGGTCTGACTGGGGCATGCAGACACCTTGACAGAATGAATAGTGTGTGGCACATAGGTTCCCCATTGCTATGCCCACGTGTGCAGCTCCTGATGGTGGTGGCACAGGATTATATTTCTCATTGCTTCTGTACAGCATTGTGGGCTATCGTCCCGCCCCTTTTAAAGAGGGTTGCTGCCTAGCCGTGCCAACCCTCTGCAGTGTGTGCCTGCTTTTCCTGTGGCAGACGCACTTATAAATAGAGATGAGTGTGGCGTGGCATGAGGGCAGCTGAAGGCTGGGCAGGGACAGTTTGGTGTGCGCTGTGGACACTGGGTCGTGGGGGGGTGGTGGTTGGTCAGCATGTAACCCAGGAGAAGTGGCAGCGGAGTGACATGCAGGCAGTGATTGTGCTTTGTTGGAGGTAGTGTGGTGCTTAGCAAAGGTATGCCATGCTAATGAGGGCTTTTCAGAAGTAAAAGTTGTTGGGAGGGGGCCCACTCTTGCCGGTATTGTGGCTTAATAGTGGGACCTGTGAACTTGAGATGCAGCCCAACATGTAGCCCCTCACCTGCCCTATCCGTTGCTGTGTCGATCCCATCACTTTCTTGAATTGCCCAGATTTTCACACATGAAAACCTTAGCGAGCATCGGCGAAATACAAAAATGCTCGGGTCGCCCATTGACTTCAATGGGGTTCGTTACTCGAAACGAACCCTCGAGCATCGCGATAATTTCGTCCCGAGTAACGAGCACCTGAGCATTTTGGTGCTCGCTCATCTCTAGTAATAAATTAAAATTTTTTCAAAATTCACAATTTTATTGTAAATTATCACGGTTGGACAATGAATTTCTCAAAAACGCCTGCCTACTACATGAAGTTATAGGCCTAAAGGTAGCGTGTGTGCCAAAAAGAACTTTCCTAGGCTTTACATATTTTTGAAAATAAACCCTCTCTCATAAATCGTATTTCTTGCTGATTTTCAGTGCATAGGCAGATAGAAGAGAGATTTTTTCATTACATACAGGCCAGTTAGATTTCTCTCAGTGTATAGGCAGATAGAAGAGAGATTTTTTCATTACATACAGGCCAGTTAGATTCCTCTCAGTGTATAGGCAGATAGAAGAGATTTTTCTCAAACTGTATGTAAAAATTTCCCTCCACAAAATGTCCACCCCTCACACGCTGTTTATTACACACAGGTAAGTTAGATTTTTCTCAGCTTATAGGCAGATAGAAGAGAGATTTTCCTTAGACAGTATGTAAAAATTTCCCTCCACAAAATGTCCACCTCTCACATGCTGCTCATTACACACAGATCAGATTTTTCTCAGCGTATAGGCAGAAAAGAGAGAGATTTTCCTCAGACTGTGAAAATGCCACTACACAGAATGTCCACCTCTCACACGCTGCTCATTACACACAGGTCAGATAGATTCCTCTCAGTGTATAGGCAGATAGGAGAGAGATTTATCTCAGACTGTATGTGATAATGTCACGCCACAGAATGTGCCTCCTCACACACTCTCCTCATTTTTACCCTAAAAAGGTAACACCCCTTTTTATTCAAATTTCCTACCCAGACTGAAGGTTGCAGCGTTAAAGGCATACTCCATCCCAGCAGTCCATGTCCACTTCCTTTTGTACTTTACGGCCTTTCAATACATACGACAGTCAGTTTTATTCCTGTCAGTAAATACTCATATTTCTAAATGCGTTTTGTTTTGCTGAGAAGATAACTGTCTCATATATTGCGGGGTACAGATATGTTACTAGTTACATAACATAGGAATGGTCATGCCAAATTTTAAGTTTGTGCAGTACAGATGCGTTATTAGCTACATAATATAGGGGGTCACTTACTTTTATGCATAGGATTGAATAATCAAGTTGCAACCCTTTAAATTTCCAATATTTAGTACGCAAAGAATGGTCATGGCAAATTTCACATTTGTGCTGTAAAAAATGAGTAATTATTTGTTGCATCGGGAAGTGAGAGAATTAGATTCAGTACCTAAAATTTGGACGCTAATTCTTTTGCGCTTAGAATTGAATAATCGAGCTTTTCCTATTTATGACATAATCAATGCTCGTGCCCAATTTCAAGTTTCTATGACATCCGGAAGTTGCAGAATTAGTGGCGAGTCAGTCAGTGAGTGAGTCAGTGAGGGCTTTCGTCTAGATAGATAGATAGATAGATGTTTGCCTAGGCTGATCTAAGAAGCACATTTATTATTACTATAACTCCTGCTACTGGGTTATTGCAGCCCAGGTGTTGCAGCATTAGTACTGAACAAATACCATACACTGTACATGCGATTTATCAAAAATAAATATTGAATAACTAGCTGATATACCCGGCTTCGGCTGAGTTAATTTGGTACTGGCGTTTATCTGGTGTTCACACGGAAAATCTTATGAAGTCGTGGTTACTTTAGAGATACCGAGGAAAAACATATGTTCACCATTTTGCATGGTTCTTTGTGTTACCCAGAAAACACCATGTGGAGGTAACCATGTGACGTTTCCTTTATATAAAATGACATCAGGAAGTGAAAGAATTAGATTATGTACGTAAAATTTGGACGCTAATTCTTTTGCGCTTAGAATTAAATAAATGAGTTGGAACCCCTTTACTTTTCCTATTTTGGACATAATCTATGCTTGTGCCAAATTTCAAGTTTCTATGACATCAGGAAGGGAGAGAATTAGATTTCGTACGTAAAATTTGTACGCTAATTCTTTTGCGCTTAGAATTGAATAATCGAGTTGGGACCCATTAACTTCTCCTATTTTGGACATAATCTATGCTTGTGCCAAATTTCATGTTTCTTCAACATCGGGAAGTTGGAGAATTAGTGGCGAGTCAGTCAGTGAGTCAGTCAGTGAGTCAGTCAGTGAGGGCTTTCGTCTTTATATATATATATATATATATATATATATATATATATATATAAATGTTAATTCCAAATAAAATATAAAAGTAACGTTAGTGTTATGTTATATGATTATCAGAAAACCTAGCTGGAATTTTAAAAAATCTGGTATGTGGGGCACTTATTTTCAGGTGATAGCACCTTGTGTGGTACTATTATAATTCAGTGCAGAGTTTTTGGCACTTTTTATAGTGGCACAGCAATGTCTAGCATTGTCACCACTTAGTGTGTGAAACTATTATCATGGGAACAGTGTGTGGCAGTGTTATATTCAGGGATATAGCCCTGCTTTTTTGCTTTCCTTGAGGACGCTGCAAGGCGAAGCATTACAGGGTAGCTATAGTTTAGATTTTAATACGGTTTTGGTGCTGCTGACTTATTAATTTCCACATAGTCTTTTGAAAGTTTGCCCTCCAAGCCTATGTTTTAGTGTGTATATGCACAACTATACATGATACTAATTGATAACTGCTGGTCTCATTTTATTGCCACCACCATTTGCCCCTTTATTCTAGATATCATTCAATGTTGTTTTTGTTTTTTTTTGAATAATAAAGTATTTATATAATATTTTAGGGGATATTACCTATGAGGATTTTTTGCCATTGGCAATTAGAATAGTGTTATATTCAGGGAACAGTGTGTGTGTAGCATGTAGGTATGAAAAGTTTGTCATAGTATAGGCCTAGGTCAAGATGTGAAAAACTGAGGAACCAAACACATTTGATCCGCAAACTTTGGAGAATGAGATACTTAGAAGGAGATGGAAAAAAAGGGGATGAACTCTAATTAAAGAAGTTGTCACCTGTCAGTCACTGGATATGCTGTAATTACAGTTGTTCAGGTCAAACGGGTGAGACCTATTTTCAAACTCTTAGAGCAGGGGCTAACCTGATTTTGCAATTTATTTATGTGTACATATTCTGGTACTGTCTGTGTTTACTGAGCTTGGTTCTGTTAATGCATCTATGTACTAAGCTTTTTTTTTATCCTGTACTTATGTTATGAGCTAATGTACTGGTGTTAATGATTATGTGAGTATACTCTATAATTTAAATATTGCCGTTGTTTTATTTGACTTTTAGAACAGGGATAATTTTCCGCAGCGTGCTACACTGAAGGCACTTCATATGCATAAATTGAATCCTACCCCTGTGTATATGCTGCATTGATGTGCTGGCCAGTTGCCTGGGATCAAATGCATGGTGTACATATTGCCAGTCCTCCTCCAAAGGCTTGGTTGCCATACTGGGGTACCCTTTTCAGGATAAACATTTGGCTTTACTTTAGAGCCAGTAAATATGCCTACAGTGGAGAAAACATATTCTTATTAGCGCCTGCTGGACCATTTTTGCAAGCTTTACTTGACATTACAGTGCATTTTGCTAATTTTAATAACTTTAATAGTCTGGCTGCATCCTTTTGTACTTTTTGTGTGATTCACAAGATACTTATTCACATGCACTACCCAGGTCATTCCATACAAATAACAGGAAAATTAGGTGAAGGTAAAGCAAGAGAATACAGTACCGATACTCAGATGCTTTTTTTCTCACAAATGATCCAATTGTATGCAACATCTAAAGCAAAACCAGGCCTCATGCACTTCAATGGCAGCCCTCTTATGATTATGTATGAAACAAAGCTACACTACAGATGTATGAATCAGTTCTAACTTCTAACCCATTTTCCTACATTTTTATTTTATTGATAATAAGTAAACATTTTAATACAATGGCGCTCATACTTTTCTCCATCAATCATTTTGACTACT
This sequence comes from Eleutherodactylus coqui, assembly GCF_035609145.1. Classification (NCBI taxonomy): domain Eukaryota; kingdom Metazoa; phylum Chordata; class Amphibia; order Anura; family Eleutherodactylidae; genus Eleutherodactylus; species Eleutherodactylus coqui. The sequence goes on along the minus strand of NC_089837.1, from coordinate 203,816,757 downwards.
CAGATCATTGAATGTGTAGCAACCTAAGCTGTTTTATACTGCAGGTCGGTTACTGTTGAGTCATTGTAAAACAGAAGTCAATACTTCTTATTACAAATTTGATGAAGATGTTAAAGCAAATTTAGGAGCTATTCATACCAGAACCCAGATTATTCCATATGGCTCATGCTTGAAACAAATATATGCAATGCAGCATTACGTGAAGGGTTGCTGATTAGCCAATGTCAAACAGGATGCTCTAATGAATTGCTTGATTTACAGCAACATCAGATGAGATACTGCTTTGCAATCCATGCAATAATGATATTCATATATGCAGCATTTCAAGCTGTTTAAGATGGCCCGTATATACTGTACATAAAATGAATGGACTTAAACAACTCTCAAAAAGATTTACTGGAGCATGCTAACATTACAGTCCATCTCAGTATGAATAATTACTACCACTCCATCAGCTCTGAACTGCATATAAATGTATACTCAATTCTTTGGCAAATAATATAACCCAAT